>NC_057925.1:20159218-20792983 GCF_018873765.1 Telopea speciosissima
TTTAAGTTACCTTATTGGATTTTGTTAGCTTATTTTTCTAAATTTATAAGTTAAGATAATGTGATTCTTTTTCTAGATTTGCTATTGGTTTATATATATTGTTTTATCCAATGTGATACATGGAATTACATATCTATTAAAAAATCAAAAGTAAAAAATGTAAGAGAATAAAAGACTTAAGAAGAGTAGACGAAAGGGTAGTTACTGAACTCTCAAGTCTCAACCCTAACCCTCATCATAAAAACGGTAAATATGTCAACAGATAGTCAAAAAATCGTATTCGATCGGTATTCATATCCATTTAGGAGAACCTGTATTCAAAAAGTCACTATCCGAAAATTATCCGAATCCGTCCGAATATAATCGGATACGAATATGATAATGCCACTATCCGACTGAATTCGATCCGTTTACATCCCTAGTCTGAATCTGTCCAAGGGCCTGCAGTGAATGGCTCAGAAGAAAAAAAAATCAAAGTGAAACAGCAGCCGCAATCAGCCCTAGTCCCAATATCGATAATGCACAGGGTTTTGTTGGAGAAAAACCACGAAAGGAAGATCGAATGGGAGAAGGGGTCTTCAGCACCTGTAGGAAGTTTGATAGCAGCAGTCCAGTGTCGCAGAAGGTCTCCAATATAGGGAGAAACAGTCCCAATAAATCACAGGGCCTGATCTTCAAAAAAAATCTGGAAACTCCAATTTCCGCAGGAAAGAACCAGCAGCAGCCATCGAACAGGAATAATAGGTCAGGAAAAAAGAAAAAAAGAGGTGGGAAGAGGGCAGCAACTAGATCATCTGATCACCTCTGTAGTGCTGCCCTTAGAGAAGGAGAAGAAGCAAGGAGACGGGGGAGAAAGAAGATCGAGAGAGAAGGGAAAGAGAGGATAACACGATGGGAGGGTGGGTTTTTTTGGAAACAGATCAGAGATATCATGGCTCTGATGCCATGTTATCAAAATAGAATTCGATTAATGCTTAAGTGAATCAATGTGATTCCCTAAGCCCTTTATTTATAATACTAAAACATAAGTACATGGACAAATATGCCCCTACATAGTATAAACAAAGGAAAAGAAAGAATAACATAAGAGAAACATAAGAGAATAAAACAAAAGGGGGAAAGGACCAGAATACCCTGGCTATATATCTAACGGTATGCTCCGCTGATTATCATCCTCGCCATACCTCCAAGTTCAACGCTACAATTTATTTAGGAAGTCTAGGAAGTCAAGGAGATTCACGTAGAAATCCTTTTTACATAATATGTAGATCATAGCCTTTGGTTATGTGGACATAAAAAAATCTTAAAGAGTCTTCATTTACCTAGAAAAAGCTTATGACAGAGTCCCTAGAGAGTTAATCTGGCAAGTAGTTAGAGAAGAGAAGTGTTTCAAGTAAATATGTTGATATAATTAAAGATATGTAATAGAGTTATCAAGGCGGCAAGGTGACCAAGGCGTTGGAGAGGGTCCAAAAGCAACGTGGCAAGGTGCCCAAGGAGCCTGGATGCCTTGGCGACACCTTGATAACTTACTAGTGTAAGAATTGTGTGTGTGTGGGGGGGGGGGGTCAAGATAGTGAATTCCTAATTAGAATTGGGTTACATCAAGGATTAACTTTAAGCCCTTACTTGTTTGTGCTTATCATGGATGATTTAACCACAAACATCTAAGGTGAGATTCCTTGGTGTATGCTTTTTGCTGATGATATTGTTTTGGTGGATGAGACAGAAGAAGGAATTAACGCCAAGTTGTAGTTATGGAGATCAACCTTTGAATCAAAAGGTTAAGATAAATAGAATGATGACGGAGTATATGGTGTGTAACTTAAATTATAGTAGGGCGGATAATGAGGTGGTGAAAATTGTTGAGAGGGAGATTCTTCAAAGTGATTATTTTAGGTATTTAGGCTTAACCATAAATAAAGAAGGTAATCTAGAGGATGATGTTTTACAAAGAATTAAAATAGGATGGATGAAGTGGAGAGGTGTGTTTGGAGTATTATGTGATTGACCTGTTCCTTTGAAACTTAAAGGAAATTTTTATAGACAGTCATACGAATGACTATGATGTGTGGTGTGGAATGTTGGGCAGTTAAGAAGCATCATATAGATAAACTCAATGTAGCGGAGATGAGGATGTTGAGATGGATGTGTGGCAAGACTAGGAAGGATAAAGTAAGGAATGATCATATTAGAGCTGGTTTGGGAGTAGCGCCAATAGATGATAAGCTATGAAAAAGTCGCTTGAGGTGGTATGGCCATGTTGAACGGAGGCATTTGGATGCTCCAGTATGGAGGAGTGATTTGATTCAGATTGAAGGAACTAAAAGAGAGTTGGATTTTAGGTTAGAGATGTAAGTTAGAGAAGGAGGAGAGGTTGAAGAAGAAGGAGACGAGAAGGAGAGCAAGAAGAGAATAGAGGGAGATATTTCGGTTGTGAATCTTGTGTGTTGGAGAGACTTCTCCACACTCTATATTACTTGAATAGAACTGAAGGAGTTATTACATCCACCTCCCTAGGGGGGTGCAAGGTAAAAAAGGACAAACAAGATAAAATACATAACAAGGCAACTAGTCCAAAGTCTAGTTCCCAAAGTACCCTTAGTACATATCTACTAACAACTCTAACACTCCCCCTCAAGCTGGAGAATATATATCATGCATTCCCAGCTTGCTTAGAAGAGAACTAAACTGAGGAGAGGCAAGGGCCTTGGTGAGAATGTCTGCCAACTAATCACCAGTCTTCACAGAAGGAGTACAAATGCAGCCAGAGTCTATCTTCTCTTTGATGAAGTGTCTATCAACCTCAATATGCTTAGTTCTGTCATGCTGAACAGGGTTGTAGGCAATACTGATGGCAGCTTTGTTGTCACAATAGAGTCTCATAGGGCCTTCAGTGTCAAATCCCAGTTCCTGAACAAGTCTTTTCAACCATATGAGTTCACACAGTCCATGAGCCATAGCTCTAAATTCTGCCTCTCCACTTGATTTGGCTACAACGTGCTGTTTTTTGCTCCTCCATGTAACCAAATTACCTCCCACAAAGGTACAATAGCCGGAGGTAGATCTCCTGTCTGTAATAGAGCCAGCCCAATCTGCATCAGTGAAACCTTCCACTCTCAAATGATTGTGTCTGGCATACAACAGTCCTTTCCCTGGGGAAGACTTCAAATACCTAAGAATGTGATACACGGCATCCAAGTGGCCACTTTTGGGAGCATGCATAAATTGGCTCACCACTCCCACTGCATATGAGATATCTGGGTGGGGCGTGTTATAGCGAGATAGATAAGCTTCCCAACAAGCCTTTGGTACTTTCCCGCATCAACCAGAGAAGGACCACAATCTTCCCCTAGTTTGTGATTTTGCTCAATAGGAGAATTTGTTGGTTTGCAACCCAACATCTCTGTCTCTGTCAGAACAAACTTCCGTTGACATATGTTGATTCCTTTCTTAGTCCTTGATGCTTCAATTTCTAGGAAGTACTTCAAGGGGCCCAGGTCTTTGATCTCAAACTGTTGTGCCAAGTAGCATCTCAGTGTACCAATCTCAGCTATATCATCTCCTGTGACCACAATATCATCCACATAGACAGTGAGAGCAGTGATGGTACCATTGCCCCACTTGGTAAAGAGTGTGTGATCAGCTTGGCTTTGGGAATATTCAGTCTTCAGAATAGCCTGTCGGAAGCGTTCAAACCATGCCTTTGGTGACTGTTTGAGACCATATAGTGCCTTCTTAAGGAGACACACTTTCCCTTCAGCTGAAAGCATTTTGAAGCCTGGTGGGGGTTGCATGTACACTTCCTCTTCCAAGTCACCATGGAGATAGGCATTCTTCACATCTAACTGATAAAATGGCCAATCTTTATTGGCAGCCAGTGATAAGAGAACTCTTATAGAGCTATGCTTAGCCACAGGAGCGAATGTCTCCTGATAGTCAATCCCATAGACTTGACTGTACCCCTGGGCAACCAACCTTGCCTTGTATCTCTCCACAGTACCATCAGATTTGTACTTGATTGTATAGACCCATCTGCATCCAACTGGGACACGTCCCTTGGGAAGATCCACCAACTGCCAATTATCATTCTTCTCAAGAGCCATCATCTCCTCAGACATAGCTTGTCTCCGCTTTGGGTCAAGCATAACATCATTGACATTCCTGGGAATAGAAGCTGTAGAGAGAGCTGTAATAAAGGCAATACTTATAGGAGAAAGAACATCATAGGAAACAAACTGGGCTATAGGATTAGTACAAGCTCTTTTCCCCTTTCTAACAACAATAGGAAGGTCTAAATCACATGGAAGAGAAGGGATGTCACCTGACTGAGAAGGATGGATCTCAAGATGTGGATCTGGATCCAAAGAGGACTCTTGGTAGGTCTTCTTTCCTTCATTTTGCAAGCCTTCACCTCTCTTGTAGGTAATGTGGGAATCCTTCTCCTTATCAGTACCACTATCAACAACTAAATCTGTATTCACATTCACATCCACAACCCTGTGCTTTCCAATGTCAAGTGTAAAGGGAGAGATGGGTAGAGGATGAAGGAAATCAGCAGCCTGTTCACATGGAGGAGAAGGGATGTCACTTGACTGAGAAGGATCGACCTCAGGATGCGGATCTGGATCCAAAGAGGACTCTTGGTAGGTCTTCTTTCCTTCATTATGCAAGCCTTCACCTCTTTTGTAGGTAATGTGGTAATCCTTCTCCTTATCAGTACCACTATCAACAACTAAATCTGTATTCACATTCACACCTACAGCCCTGTGCTTTCCAATGTCAAGTGTAAAGGGAGAGATGGGTAGAGGATGAAGGAAAGCAGCCTGTTCACTTCCACAATTCTCCCCCTGAAGAGGATGCTGAGAAGGGGCAAAGAAAGGAACAGATTCAAGGAAGGTGACATCCTTGGAAATAAGACACTGACGAGAAGAAGGATGATAACACTTGTAACCCTTGGTAGTAGAAGAGTACCCAAGGAAGAGACACTTGAGGGCTTTGGGATCAAGTTTAGTACGTGCAGATTTGTTTACATGCACATAACAAACACACCCAAAGACTTTAGGAGGAAGAGAGAAAGCAGAAGCCTTGGGAGATAAGATGTCCAAGGGAAATTTGAAAGCAAGAAGTTTGGTAGGCATGCGATTGATGAGAAAGGAGGCAGTGAGGAGAGCAGCAGACCAAAAGGTCTTGGGGACATGCATGCCAAACAAGAGACTACGGGTGACCTCCAATAAATGGCGATTCTTCCTCTCAGCAACCCCATTTTGTTGGGGGGTGTCAACACACGCTAGCTGATGGAGAATGCCATTATCAGTAAAGAAGGTTTGGAGGCCACCAAACATGTATTCCCCCCTTTATCAGATCGAACAATTTTGATCCGAGTGTCAAACTGAGTAAGAATCATCTGATAAAAGGTTTTAAATGCATCACAAACATCACTTTTATGCTTCATAAGAACAGTCTAAGTAGCACAAGAAAAATCATCAACAAAGGACACAAAGTAACAATAGCCAAATAAAGAGGTAGTAGGGGAAGGTCCCCAAACATCAGTGTGCACAATATGAAAAGGAGCAGTAGTTCTATTACCATGATATGGATAAGAGGAACAACAATGTTTGGCAAACATACATGGTTCACATTGAAAAACATGAGAAGAAGCAACAGAAGAAAATAAGTGAGGCAATTGTTTCCTCATTACAACAAAAGATGGATGGCCAAGACGATGATGCCATAACATAACAGACTCAACAGAACTACTATCATTATGTCCACACACATAGGACTGAGCTGTGGGCAAAAGAGGCTAAAAAAGGTAAAGGCCTTGCTCCTCACGTCCACTACCAATAATCCTCTTCGTCACCAAATCCTGAAAAAGACAATGAGAAGGAAAAAAGGTGATAACAGTTTAAAGATTTTGTCAAATGACTCACAGAGAGAAGATTAAGGGTAAGGTTAGGAACATGAAGGACAGATGTAAGAGAAATAGATGAGGTAACAGGGATACTGCCCTTACCAGAGATGGAGGAAAGGGAGCCATCGGCCACCCGAACCTTATCCTTACCGGAGCAAATGGTATAGGAATCATAATAATGGGACGTACCAGTCATGTGGTCGGTGGTACCAGAGTCAATGACCTAAGACTGGGCTGTAGTAGAAGCTGAGGTGGAAACCTGCAAAGCGGAGGATGAAGAAGAGCTAGCCACTGTGGGTGTAGGAGATGTGCTCAGCTGTGACATGACCTTGCGGAACACTGCCTCAGCCAAAGTAGAGTCATCCTCTGTAGCATCTGTTTCCGTCATAACAGAGTGGGCACCTCGAGCTCCCCCCGACGACCACCACGAGCCCCACTGCGTGTACCAGGAGGACGGCCATGAAGAGTCCAACATCTATCCTTGGTGTGCCCAGATCTCCCACAATGATCACATTTAAATCTGTCTCTGCCACCTCCACTAGCACCACCTGTCTCCACTGCTCTGTCCTCCCAATAAGTAGGCCCCTGGCCTCTACCATCACCACGGGTGTCCCGGAAAGAGGAAGAATTGAGAGCTGATCTCTCAAGGGATGATGCTGGAGTAGGTGTCATAGCAACACGCCGAGTCTCCTCACTTTGTAAATAGCTGCAAACCTCATCAAGAGATGGAAGAGGAGACCTGCCCAAAATCTGGAGCCTGATGGGTTCATACTCAGGGTTCAGCCGACTAAGAAGAGTGAAGACACACTCCTTTTCAAGAGCACGATACACCTTTGCCTCATCTGCTGGGTTGGTCAATTGGAGATCCCTGTAATGATCATACTCCTCCAAAAGACCAATATAGGCATTGTAGTACTCAGAAATAGTCTTGTCACCCTGCTTCATTGCATTAATTTTTTGGTGAAGTTGATAAACTTTGGCGGAGTCACCCACCCTGTCAAATGTCTGGGCGACACTATCCCAAATAGCCTTGGTAGTTTCCTTTATCATAAATCTTCTCCCAATCTCGGGCTTCATGGAGAAGATGAGCCATGTCATGACTGTGGAATTTTCGGTCTCCCATTTCTCATAAGTAGGGGAACCAAGAGCTGGAGCAGTAATGGTGCCTGTAATATACCCAAGCTTCCCTTTGCTCCTAAGGGAAAGCTTCACTGAGTGAGACCAATCCAAATAATTGGTGTTGTCTAATTTCACAATGGAGATCTGTGGGTGTGAGTTCTCAAGGACAAACTATGAGGCTACCGGAGTAGGTTGTGATTCCGCCTTGCCAAGTCCAGAGGCATCAGATTCAGCCATATTGTGGGGATAAAAGAGGCACTTAACCAAGCACAAGTAACTCCAAACAAAGTGGGGAGTACACACTCAACCCAAATAAAGATTCCAATCTCAAGAAATAAATTCCAGCTGAAAAAAGAACTGGTAAAATCTGGACAGAACTTCACCCAACACCTTCCAAGGAGAAACACCCACTCAAACAAGTTCTAAGACCTTAAACAAGGTATCCATAAACACTTCTCAACCAAGGGAGGAGTCCATGGTACTCCAAATGCAAGAAAAAGAGGAAGCAGCAGTCACAGTTTATACCTGGGCAGAAAAAGGAACCCCACGAAAATGAGCTATGCTCTAGCAAGAGAACCCTTCAGCAAGGAGACACACATGGGGCATAAAAAGCATCCTTGTACGATCCTAATGAGCTATTCCAAGCTCCAAACCCATGCCGAGAGAAGAAAACACAGGAGCTGCAACTTTGAGATGGCGGAAAACCTAGGTGAAGCTTGGTTGACTTCAAACACTTCAATGGGGCTTCAATACAGCTCAAGGATCATCTTCAAACACTTAAACAGGTTGCAAAGAACCTATTTCATCTATCTACAGCAAGGTGTTCACATAGATGCCTCTTCCTTGAAGTTCCTTGTGTCTTAGGATTTCAAGGAGAGGAAAAGAATAGAGACAGAGGACTGATACGATTCTCAAACCTAGGGCTCTGATACCAAGTTGGATTTTAGGTTAGAGATGTAAGTGAGAGAAGGAGGAGAGGTTGAAGAAGAAGGAGATGAGAAGGAGAGCAAGAAGAGAATAGAGGGAGATATTTCGGTTGTGAATCTTGTGTGTTGGAGAGACTTCTCCACACTCTATATTACTTGAATAGAACTAAAGGAGTTATTACATCCACCTCCCTAGGGAGGTACAAGGTAAAAAAGGACAAACAAGATAAAATACATAACAAGGCAACTAGTCCAAAGTCTAGTTCCCAAACTACCCCTGTTACATATCTACTAACAACTCTAACAAAGAGCCAGTGGCAGACTTAAAATGACCCTAGGAGAAGTGGTGAGGAAAGACATGCATACCTTAGACCGTATATCAAGTATGACCTCGAATAGAGCTGATTGGAGGGCAAAGATCCATGTAGCCGACCCCATTTAGTTGGGATAAGGCTGAGTTGTTGTATGTAGAGCATACCCTTAAGCTGAATTATGTCATATCACATCAGAACGTAATAGTTTCATGTATTTCATTCAGAACAGCTACAGGGACGATTCATGTTATAGTCAGTTGTTCCAGCCTCCAAAACCCTTCTTCTTAAGTTGGGTTATCTATCAGTTCATACTTAGCATTATACATTCAAAGTCAGCTTTATTAAATGAATGGTAAAAAATAAAAATGGTATAAAATGGATGCTTAATTTGTTGAGAACCACAAAAAAAAAAAGGAACATGTTTCCAACTGTTAGTTTTTGCCCTCTGAATATGCCTCCTTTCCTTTTCCATCTCTTTCACAATAACTCGAGGTCGTAGAAAATGTCTAGACATGGTGTACTATTTTGTCGGCTTGTATCATATGCTTTTGACATGTGTGCAGGGTTGTGAAAGAGAAATTGCAGAATCTGATAGTGTCTCAGAAGAGCGTATGAATGAGAGCATCATGAGGTTATCATGGGCTCTTGTTCACTCAAGACAATCAGAAGATGTGCAACGTGGAATAGCCATGCTTGAAGGTGGAAGAATTTCTCAATCCACTTGTATATCTTTTTGGTTATGTTCATGAGGTTCTCCCTTGGGTTATCGTTTTGTTTGCACCTATGCTATCCAGCTTCTTACATTACAAAGTTAGAAATTATACCCACTCTCCCTCCCACCCTCTCAGTCAGCATTCAGCAACACTGTCGCCTATAACTTGACTGATTAACTTTTTGTTGCAGCTTCTTTGGCTGGTACGAGTAGTCCTCTGCAGAAGAGAGAGAAACTTTATCTTCTTGCTGTTGGATATTACAGAAGTGGTGACTATTCAAGGAGCAGGCAGTTTGTGGAACAATGTCTCGAGGTTTGATCTTTGTTTCTCACACTAATCTCATGATTAACTTTAAATAAACTCAGTCAGCACTCAGGATTGGCAGTTTCTCTATGAACCGCAATATCTTTGGTCTGGTTTTGGTGACATAGACCCTCAAAATGGTGATTTCCATTGTAATTCCCAGAAGACAATTAGGTCAACTGATGGATGAGTTGCCCCTACGACATTTACCAGAACAAAATAAACTTGAACTACCCCAATCCCCCCCCCCCCCCCATCTCTTTGCTGTATTTATTTGTTAAGTGGGTGGGGGGCTGATGCAGATCTGAAGACCTACATCTGTAGGAAGAAGGCCAACAATAGAGGCCAGTCCGTGGCCTAATATGTTGCTGTCGTGTTTTTATTTATTGCTTTTCATAGTTTTATTTTGAGTTCTTTTGTTATGTTTAATTGTCAGTTGAATCATGGTCCAATGTTGGTCAAATTGTAGGGTCAATTTAATTGATTTAATTTTAAGTCTTTTAGTTAGCAACTAAGTTACTTGGGTCCACACCACTTACAGGCAGGGAAAGAGTTAGTAAGTGGTAATGTTATGCAAGTGAGCTTGCTAGGGGGGGATTTCCCACTCCAACTCCAACTCAAAGTTTGTTTTGATCTTCATAAATAAAGTTGTGCGTGAGGGGGGGGGGGGGGTTCATTACCTTACATTTCTGAAAATTCAAGTTTGCTGCAGCAACTTGTCTTCTACTGTGAAGATTTCCTTATGTTTGATCAAGGTGAAGGGATTGGTGTCTGATCCAATCGACGCCTTGCGGTGTGGAGCCTGGGTGGATCCTCTCTTGCTACTGCTGGTTCTATTGGTTGTTATCATCTAATCTCAGATTACCGCCATTAACAAATAAGTTTGTTCTTAAGTTTTTTTGCAACTAAAGCCCTAGATTCTAGTCTTCCATATACAAGGGTTTTTTTAGATTAAGCAAACCAGCCACCCGATCATATTGAAATTCTCACCACATGTTTACAAACCCTAGGATAGAACTGGATTCAAATTTGGGTCTGTTCTGATGGCTGGATCTTGTTCTAATTCTGTTTTTTTTCCATTATACCCCTACCTCCATTAAAGCTATTGCTTAGACCTTCATCAACCCAAATCCGATTGTGATTTCATAACTTAATTAGGCTGCTGATATTAGGTTAAACTACATCTAAAATCTGTATTCTAATCCCACTTCCAAAACCCTAATCTCTGTACCCAAAATTATCATTGTACCCTTGATTCTATTGCTACTAGGACTTGGCCTTAACTCCCCATCTAATTACTCGACCGAAACTTCCAGCAATCATTCCCTTCAATACCCTTTACATTCAATCCTACCTTCAGCCCCATTCACCCGTTTGATTTTGTGTTATTTGAAATCACCCTAAATTTGAAACTAATCCTTTGAATACAGATCTTGTTTTGGCTACTTTGATTTGATATTCAAATCACTACTACATTGAGGGGACAAGAGTAGAGCTTCTCAAAGGTCCAAAAGACCAGAATGGTGAAAAATCATCTAATCATTGGTTCTTGTTATGCAGTGCCTATCCATATATAGACGTTGATTTTCCCAATAATAAGACGGGCAGGTTATTGGCCCGACCATTTCCTAGTCCTGTAAGCCCCATAACCAAGTTACTCCCTTGCTTAAAACCCTAAATCACAACCTCATGTTAGTTTACAAAGGGGCTACTATTGAGTTATTATTTTCATAGGTTTTACTTCAGTGAGATTTTCTTGTGACCCAACACTGTCTGCATTCTTTAAGAGACTGTTTTCCCCGTGATTTTATTAAATATTCAGCACCCATTATGGCATCCTTTGGTATTTTCCCTATTATTGTAAATGGAAATGTTCCAATTCTGAAACTTATCTCATTCCATTTTCATTGATGTTATATAATCTTATGTGAAGGAATTTCACAACCCACTTTCCAAAGATAGCTGATTGTTGTTGACAAATTGAGATTGCCAGTAGTTCCATATATTTATTTTCTTTCAAGAAGAATCTTTGCAGATCTTTCCTCCACACGAGCTTTTGATTTTTATTTATATTTTTTGGTTCTGACCTTTTCTGGGTCTATTCTATAGTTTGCAATCTGGATCTTTATCTCATCCAGTTCCCTGCCCGGCCCAGTTCCCCATTTCCTCTAACAGGGGGGGGGGCTGTAATGACCACCCTATCCCTGCCCAAACACTCTGCCCGGGTGGGGTCCACCACCCCCTATTAGATGAACTGGGGAACTGGGCCGGGCAGGGAACTGGAGGAGATAATTTTCCTTGCAATCTACATTTGCATCCTTTGGCACTTGTAATCTGCATCTTTAGTGATCCATTCCCATTCCCTGTAATATAGAGGAACAACTCTTAGATTCATACTAGTTGTATCATGTACATATATGTCCAGCTTTCTTCCTATAACTCCTTGTATTATCATTAAGTTTGGATCAACCTTGAGATGTAGCTATCATTGTTATGGAATTATTTTTATCATTTATTTGAATAACTTCTAGTGACCAAGTTCCATTGTATCAGTGACAAGTAAACCCACTGTGCAGTTGTCCTTTTCTACTTCCTTAATTACCATGTTGGCATGAGTGTAGCTGTCCTGTTTCTGTTTTTGGTGGTTTTCCATGTCAAAGACAAGGGTGGACTATTAGTAGTCAACTTGTTTGTGCAGCCACAAACACATGAAACAGTGCCACAAAGTAAAACGTCTTAAGCTTGTTTCTGTTGTTCTTTCAAAAAAAAAACAAAATCCTTAAATGCTTTTCAGGCCTCGGTGGATTTGTTAATGGGGCAGCTGCCCAGAAACTGGCACAGGACTTCTTGTTTTGTGCAACACCTGGTCATTAGTGACCATGTCATCATGAAACATATAGTGTGTGTGTGTGTGTGTTTTGATGATAGATAACTAGAATTCTATTGCTAAGAAAGAAAATACAAACAGTTTGGAACTTTGGTTTATTGTTCTTTTAAACGTTTTTCATCTGTGAGGAATATATTCCGAGTGCTAAGTTATTTTTATTGGACTTGTAGATTGCACCAGACTGGAGGCAGGCATTGACACTGAAAAAAACGGTTGAAGATCGAATTGCTAAAGGTAATGAAAAATACATGCTGTTATCTTTTAAATTTGTTGATCTCTTAATAGGGCAAGTTGAAGGAATGACCAACATTTTGGTGGAACTGCAGATGGTGTGATTGGCATAGGCATTGCTGCAACTGCTGTTGGACTCTTAGTAGGTGGGATTGCTGCTGCGATGGCTCGTAAGAAGTGATGGAACTCCTTAACCCAACTATGTGCATAACTACTTAACTACCATGATGGCTTTCTCTCTGTTGGATTGATATGTTCAAGATTTGAGGTCCTTGTGTGATGCACTTGAATCAATTTTGGAGTTTTAGATGGTACACTAGTCTAAATAAAGTATGTAAAAAAAATTAGACAGTTAAGGGGTTCATGATTCAAGTGGAAACGGCAATGGCAACTGGATTGGCCTCCACCGATTCTAATTCCGATCCAGCCAGAATCTTTTGGGAATCAACCAGAATCATCTGAACCCAAGAAAATAGCCCGGAATCGGCTGGCTGGTTCAAGGCTGGAATCCGAATCGGCCGATCCACTCCCAATTCCTCTAACTGTTAAGCTAGATTGACGCCTTGTTTACTTTTGCGAATCAAATTGTTTGTAGCATCTCCTATAGTTTTTCAAGTTGCATAAATCTTTGCGGACAACCTCAACGTGAGGTGGTTAACTGTCATCAATATACGATGCACGTTTGGTACAGAAGATGCTCTGCATGCACTGTGTTCTTGTAGCACTTGCGCATGCAAGGTCCTGCAAAAGATTTCTCAGGGCTCTATTTTGCCCGATTATTTTTCAGGAATTGCAGCGAGAACGAAAAGAAATTGGAGGAAGTAAATAAAAAAAAAAAAACATTTATTTTTTACTGAAAATTCAGTGAAGGTTGGTGAGAGGTTCAACTCCCATGATAATAGGGGTGTAAAGAGGATTAAACACTTATTGTAGCTGTTTGTTTAGATTCTGTAGTACGGTCTGTAAAATATTCTATGGGAATTTAAGCATCAAAATATTTGGAGATTTCAGTTCCTAGAGTCACTGGCATTGGGTGTAGAGGTAAACTTCTCAATTGCTTGACTATTTTAGTTTATTGGGCAGAAAAAGGGAAATGAATTTCAGCAGTTTGGATTCTCAAAATCCAGGGAAGCCTTACTCTGTTTTAGCCAGTGAATTGATTTTTTTGTTTGGTTTTTTGGTGGAAGGAGGAGGGTGGGGGTGTGGGGGCGAGATTCTTTTGACAAGTACTTTACTCATTTGTTTTTATTTTTTTTTTGATAAGTATTTTCACTCATTTGTTTATTTATCCCTTCAATCTATTTGGAAAATGGTTTCAAAACTTGGATCAGATTGGTCGGATCGGCTGATTTAAATTCAAAATTGGCCCAAGTCCAATCCCAAGGTCAAGGAACTTTGAGTTTGGTCCAAATCAGAAGTGGATAGCTGAGGCTGTAGGAGTCTCTGACCTTGGCCAACAACCAAGCACTGCTGCCCCCTTAAAGAAGCGAAAAGGATCAGTTCAGCGTGGGTGAAATTGGCTAGTCATCTCCTGTTCTTCTATTTACAAAATAGGGTGCTTGTGGAACCTTAGCCATTGCAATAAGCGAGATTGTGAATTGATTTGTCGAAAAAACCCTTGGAAAATCAAGCTCCAAACAACTAATAAAACTGCCTTTCTGTTTTTTTTTTTTTGGTAGGAAGAACATCTATTGATAGAAATGGGATACATGTCTGTCATCAGTGATTAGAAGTAGGCCAAACGGTCCTACCTGCCATGGACTGTGCCCTCCTAGCCAAGGTATCTGCCAAAGCATTGGTTATCCTTGGAATAAAACGAAAAGTGACTTCATCAAAATATGAACATAGGAACAGGATATCCTCCACAATTGGCCTAACCGATAAGACCGATTGTTTGGAGGCATTTTGCAAATAGGATACCACCTCCTGGTTGTCACCTTCAACTTGCAGCTTGTAGAATCCTTCTGATAATGTTTCCAGCAAACTTTCTGTAATAGCAGATGCCTTGTCGATGAGTGTGTCCTTGATATTAAAAGGATCTGATAACGCAAACTGAGAGTGGCCCAAATGGTCACGAATGACAAAACCCAATCCTCCCTTACCCCTATCATGGCGAAACGACGCGTCACAATTTAGTTTATAGTATCCAAGAGGAGGGGAAGACAGGTTAAAGCCGATTGGGCCACTGCAGGCCAAGAGTGAATTGGCTGTGGTGACAAAGCCAACAGGTACTCATTGCATGACTTGTGTGCCTTTTCGATCACCTCTATTGGCGTCCAGTTCTTTCCCCCAAAGAGGAGATCGTTTTGCGAAACCCAAAGGAATCAACATATGAAGGAACAGAGGGTAATCGTGTCCCTAGCCACCTTCTTCCCTTCATCTTTAAAAATTTCCCAACCTGAAATGCAGCAATGCATAATAGTAATCTCCTTCGAAGGAACTGTATAAGACAACCTGCTACCAAACCAAACAGAACGTGCGAATGGGCATTGGAAAAATATGTGATCAATAGATTCTGCTGCCCCACCACATCGTTGGCATTGAGTATCCACCTGCACTTATTGTTGGTGCAAAGCAGCAGCTGTTGCAAGACCTTCAGAACACGCCCTCCACAATAGGGTTTTAATCTTGGGTAGTGTATTGGAATTCCATATCGATCTCCAAACTTGCTTTGGAACTTCTTCCCATCGATGAGATCTTGCTGAAGACAGATTCACTCTCTCCTTTGCAATCCATTGGTCACAGAGTATATGATATGCACTCTTGACCGAGAAGATTCCTTGCTTAGAAGCCCCCCAAACCTGATGATCAATACCTGCAAATAAACTCAACTGGATTTTATAGATCGATGCATTGTCACTTGGATGGATAAAACGCTCAATGATGCCCCTCCTCCAACAACGAGTTTGGTGGTCTATAAGATCAGAAACCAAAGTGGGTGGATTATCTTCTATTGACTGGTATTGCAGTCTAAAGCCTGGCAGATTGGGAACCCAATCATCAGACCAAATCTTAATCCGTTCACCTGTACCAACACGCCATAGCAATACCAATTTCAAGACCTTATGTCCCTCCGTAATGCTTCTCCATCCCCATGACGGATTCGCACCCAACTTTGCCTCCATGAAATCATGCTGAGGGAAGTAGATTGCTTTAACGAACCGGGCCCAAGGAGAATCCGGTTCACTCCAAAGTCGCCATGCCACCCTTGACAATAATGCTTTGTTGTGTATCGTTGGGTCCCTAAAACCCAACCCACCATTTTCCTTAGATTGGCATAGTCAAAGCCAAGAGATCCAATGGATCTTCTTCTTATATGAGCCATCACCCCAATAGAAATCAGTGGCCAGTTTCCACAGCTTGTTATGGTGTGAATTAGGTAATTTGAAATGAGAACCAGCATAGTTTGCCAGAGAAAAACCAACCGACTTCATCATCACCTCCTTTCCTAAAAATGATAATAACCATTGTTTTCATCTACTGAAACGCTGATAAGTCTTTTCAGCTACATCACAAAACAGATCGGCCTTGGATATCCCAAAGAAAGTCAGCAGTCCCAAGTATTTTCTAGATCATTTGCAATAATTCTGGGAAACCACCGTTGCATCTTCATATGGACATTGGGGCTAAAACAAAGACTTGATTTGTTGAGGTTGATTGCTTGTCCGCTGGCCTTGCAGTAGATGTCCAAGCATTGCTTCAACTAGTATACCTCATCGACCTTTATCTCCGAGAAAAACAAGCAATCATCTGCAAAGAGCAAGTGGGTAATTGGGTTTGCCTGATTCTTCACCCGAATCCCTTTAATACGATTTGCTTGTTCTGAATGTGATACAACACCACTCAAAGCTTGTGAGCAAAGTATAAATAAAGCAGGAGAGAGTGGATCACCTTGCCATATACCCCTCGTAGGGGTTACCCTTCCTCTTATTGCACCATTAATCACAAGCTTGTATGTCACAGAGTGTAAGCAAGCCATTATCATTCTAACCCAATGTGTAGAGAAACCAAATTGCAACAACAACTTGTCAATGAAGTCCCACTCCACCCTGTCGTATGCCTTCCTCATATCCAGTTTTAAAGCCAAAAATTTCTGCTTCCCTTTCTTCCTCTGCTGGATATAGTTGAAAAGTTCATGAGCTATGAACACATTATCGGAGATGGAACGATCAGGGATGAAAGCTGGTTGTGCTAGAGAGATGAGCGGCTCCAAAACCTCCTTTAATCTATTGGCCATAATTTTGGTAATGACCTTAATCGCCACTGCACACAGACTGATAGGTCTATACTGATCTACACTTTTAGGATTAGAACATTTAGGCACTAAACATAGGAGAGTTCATTACAATTTACTGGAAGGTTAGCAGACGTAAAGAAGTTACTAACAAAATTAAATAAATCCCCATGAGTAAAACCCCAATACTTTTGAAAGAATGCAGGAGGCAAACCATTTGGGCCCGGTGCTTTCAAAGGTGCCATGGCATAGACCGCTCCCCAAACTTCTTCAATTGTTGGCACAACACATAATCTTTCATTCATAGCTGTGGTAATCTTCGGCTGAATAGTGTTTAGTACCTGCGTGAGAGCTCTAGGGTCAATCCCCTCCAATTGGAAAATTTGATCATAATAAGCTTGCGTTTTCTCATAGATCTGGTTCTCCAAATTTGTCCACCCACCAGCTGCCTTCTTCAGGTGAAGAATTCTGTTATGAGTTCTTTGTTGGATTGCTGCAATGTGAAAAAAAATGGGTGTTTCAGTCACCCTGTTGGAGCCATGTAATTTTTGCCTTCTGGGACTACATCTCCTCTTCTCGAGCCAGTTCTTCATTTAACAAATCAGCAAGAATACCTTCTTGTTGAGATTCTACAGTTTCCAGGCCACCATGAATTTTTTGTAACTCCTGCTCTAGTGCCTCGATCTTAGTCTGCACATTGCCAAAGACCTCTCTATTCCATTGTTGGGAGACGGGTTTACAGTTCTTCATCTTTCGGTAAAGAAGTGGGTTGTCATCTTGAGTACGAGAAATGGACCAAGCTGATTATGCTGTTGGCTTACAGCTTGGCTGCCTAAACCACATGGATTCAAAGCGAAAAGGGCGGCGACCAGTGAACTTGCCACCATTTGTATCAATTATCAAAGGATTGTGGTCAAAGTGTAAAGAGGCACGGACAAAACAACTGTATTAGGGAAAGTATTTATCCACTTTGAGGTAGATAGGGCTCTATCCAGCTTTACACGAACATTAGCTGAGCCATGCCGTTTGTTATTCCAAGTAAATTGTGGTCCATGCGTCTCAAGGTCTAATAATGCACATTTATCCACCATGTCTCTGAATTGAGCAATGTCTCTGTAAGGAGATTGAATCCCTCCTTGTTTTTCATGCTGCGATAGGTGGGAATTAAAATCCCCATAACAGATCCACAATGAATTGCGGCCTGCACCAAGCTGAACAATATTTTCCCAAACCTGTTGTCTCCTCTCTTTGATTGGATCACCATAAATGGAAGTCATAAAAAAAAAAATTCCATTTGATAGACTAACCTTTGCATCAATAAAATGTCGATTTGAAGAATATCAAGTTGGATATGATTGCGCCAGAACAATGCAAGGCCACCTGATGCACCTTGGGCTGTAACAGAGAACGAGTGATCCATACATAATCGTTTATGAACACGTTCAATTCTATCAGTCTGGCATTTAGTTTCCATCACAAAAATAATTTCAGGCTTCTCCCTACGTGAGAGGTGCAATAGAGATTGAATTGTCAGATTCCCCCTAAACCCCGACAATTCTAGCTAAGTATTTTCAAGAGTGATATATATATTGTACAAGGTAACCCATTAGGGTTAGAATTCTATGGAAGATACGCATGTGATAATAAAGGAAGGTGATATATTCCACATACGATAATGATAGAAGGTTTCTATTATCGCATGTGGTGGATATTAGGTGGAGATATATGCACATATGGAAACTGAAGATTCCCAATATAGCGCGTTACTAGAATGGTAACGGCTATATTGGTCAATACTGTGGATCAATGCCAACCTATGCATACCAATATTCCCAAGTCGTGGTCGTTTTAGGGTTAAAATTCTATGGAAGATACACATGTGATAATAAAGGAAAGTGATATATTCCACATATGATAACGATAGAAGGTTTCTATTATCGCATGTGGTGGATATTGGGTGGAGATATATGCACATATGGAAACTGGAGATTCCCAATATAGCGCATTACTGGAATGGTAATGGTATGATCCTCCAGTTGTGGTCGTTTTAGCTTCTCCTTAGGTGGGGCAAGATCCAAGTTATGGTTATGGGATTGGGAAGATTGAGTTAAGGAGGGTGCAGTGATTCCCACATGGTTCAGGGTCGTTGCTGGACAAGGTGATGACTGCACCAGTGGCAAGGACAACAGTTGTGAGATAATGGTTGATGGGTTGATAACGTGGGTAGGAGGTGGAGGGAGAGTGGTAAGTTGAGATGGTTGTGAGAGTTGGAGAGGTTGAGTGGGAATGGGAGACATGCTATTAGTGGGTAATTGTTGGTTGGAGAGAGAAATACCCGACAGATGGGGTAATAGGGTGACGAGGAGATTAGAGATCTCCTGGTTTTGCAAGAGTGGTGGAATATCTAGGTGGGTTAGAGTAGGATGAGGTGTCGTGGTTGTAGGGTAGTTAGGGTTAGGTATTGGAATGGGTTGGGATTGTGTTGGTGGAGTTTAAGGGTTACATGTGTAGAGGTAGCGGAAAATAAAGTTGGATGGGGGTGGGAATGTGAAAGAGTGGGGTAACCTGGAATATTGCCATGTTGGACTCTTTCACCTCCGGTGGTGTCACGGTGGCCGGCCGAGAATTTACTGGTGAAGCTGGCGCTTCTGTCCATTGTGCTGGTGTCATAGGCTGGAGGTTTCGTGAAGGCATTTGATCCACCTGTCGTTGATCTTGTAATATTCCCCTCAGACTAGCAGGGTAGCTAGTGGTTTGAAACTCCAAACACATTGAAGTACTAGCACACCCATGATGCTCACAGTGCTAAACTTCAGCATTAAATAAAACCGCCTTTTATCAACTTAGAGATTCCCTCTCAACATAATGTGGATTTTGCTCCTCTTCCACCATCTCGAAAGGAAATGGCACCAAAGAAAGACGAGAAGGTACAGGCAGAGAGCTCTACCAAACATGTGACAGCTTTGATGGTAACCTTTTTAGTTTCGAGAACTGGGGTGTTGATCTAAGATATGGTTCTTTCTCTTGTGCATGAGAAGATTTATTATTATTTTTTACTGGTTTTTACGCATGATCTACTTTGTGTGGATCAGCTCGAAGAAATTTTCTAATTTGAATTGGGATGTGATGAGTCCTATAAATAGCCTCCAATCAAAAGTTGACACACGTCTGGTTCAGCGCCGAGTGGAAGAGCCCGGTTGTAAGAAGGAACCACACCCTAGTCCTCCTAGGGCCAGTCCGAGTAGGACCTTCAAACCGACCTCTCCAGGGTCATCAACTCAGTCGACCTCGCCAGGGTCACCCACTTGGCCAACCAGTCAGGGTCATCCACTCGGCCGACCACTCGGGGTCATCCACTCGGCCGACCACTCGGGGTCATCCACTCGACCGACCTCTCAGGGTCAACCACTCGGTCGACCACTCAGGGTCATCCACTTGGCCGACCAATCAGGGTCATTCACTCGGTCGACCACTTAGAGTCATCCACTTGGCCAACTACTTCCTCTACTTACTGTTCTGTCGGACTGACTTTGGCATCGAAGAGTTCCCCCTTGGAGTCTGCTCCGGGTCTCTTCAGTGTCCTTCTACCTTTTGCAGATCTCTACGTTATCGAGCAGGATTCCAGCGACAACAGTTACATACTTTGTCATTTAATTTTCATTACGTTGACTTTTTTTTCTAATTTTTAAATAAAAAAATAAATTAGAATTTTGCATGCAATAAGCCCCTCATTCTAAAAAAAAAAATTAAAAAAAAATTGAGTGTTAAATTGGAAAGAAATTGAGTTTCATAGTACTTAACCTTAGTACTCACATCACATGAGCACCCTATCCTAATTTTCTTCCCATATGAAGGATAATTGGATTGCAGCCCTACTTTTTTCGTTTTTTCTAACATATACATATTTCTATAACATTTAAGATAAGGGTCTCTCTTCCATCTAAGCATCATTATCATTATGGGATGCCATTTGAATTATTTTCTATTTGTTCCCATGAAGCACATGGGTTGTATGACTAAAGTATGATAACCATATATAATGCTTCAATAGAAAATTAATTTGGATTAATATAGGCAAAAACTTGATGTATAAATATTTTTTATATTTAGAAAAATCTTAGTTATAATCAAATTTGGTGAAAAGAAGTTGCAACCTTACTCTTTCTCCATTTAGTGTAATACAATTTTTTTTTCAATGATGATAAAATCTTGTCATTTCACATGTGTATTAAGAAAACCTACAAAAAGTTTCACATCTCTTGAGAATTAACATAATGGTAAGTCATTTTATTAGAAATGTGGCAATCAAAAGAAAGTTATAACTTCTCAATTCACCATTAATTACAAAAAAGATACATTTTTTTTTTTAATCTTTAGTCTTGTTTTATTATTGATAATTATAATTAAATTCATATATGATTCTAATTCTGACACAACAAAAGAACATCCTCCCTTATTTATTTATTTATTTGTTTGTTTATTTATTTAAGAATGAATCATACCATTAATTAGTAAATATGGGTAAAATTAAAAAAAAAAAGTATGGATAAGTATCGGGATTTAATGAATCTAGACTTTAATAATACTTAAAAAAAACTTGATGTAGAAAACTTGCACATTAATGACAGTGCATGTTTAATACGACTCCTTTCAAAAAAATAAAAAAAAATAGAAGTAAATCATGGACATGTATTAACTATCTGAGTGGCATATGCATTATTTAACAAATAAAATAATAATACACGGAATACAAATTTGTCCAAAGGAAAATCTTCAAATTGAAATAAAATGACGTGAAAGTTTTTATTCATGGTCGTGCAAGTTCACGAATGGCTTCATGAGCGTTGGATGAATATAAATGTCCGGTCAAAATGACCAAACCCCCCCCTTATTTAACGCATTATCGTATGATAGAGAAAAATAGCATTGTGTGAAAATTTTTTCTTAAATATAATATAACAACGAGGGATCACTACTAATACTCCACATGATAAACAAATGTAGAGGATAGGTGTACTGGTTGACAATGGTCCTCCATATGACAAACAAGTGTAGAGGATACGTGTACTGGTTGGTCCTCCACATGAGTCCATTGTATTTAATGGTTGACCTTACAGATGGTGCATGGTCTTTTTGTTATACCCGTGACCCAAGTTGTACTTTTGATACTTGTGTGTGTGTGTTATAGTGTAGCTTGGACAACTCTTTGGAGTTCCGGGGGAAGACTTGGACTAGTTCTTGACCATTATCTTAACTTCTATGTGCATTAATTATACTATTTCATGCCATCCCTTCGTGTACAAAAAAACCCTATGAAAACCCCTCTCAACCCCTACCTAAATATTCTTAAAGTAGGTGAGATCATCAGAGTCAATTCGATTCGAGTTTGCTGCCAGTGCATAATAGCCAGCTTCGAACCCGATGTCGAGGACCTTCCCTTATGACTTGGTCAAAGGTTTCTTCATGAAAAATGTATCCCTTTAAGTCTAGTTTACTACGTAATTTGAATCGTGTCATTTCTTTATGTATTGACCAAGCTATGGCCAAAACAGTGGGCAGAGGTCAGACCCTATGGATCATGCCTGGGAAATTGGACGATGCACACAGTCCGCCACTACATCATCCGCTCAGTGTAAAAAGGATGTTACTTTGGTTTAGTTCTAACTTGCCTTGACTAGGGCTTAGCCCTTAGTTATTTTAGACCAATTAGGAACCATATGGCCTAACTTTACCCTTGGACTATAACCATAAGACTAATTTGGGTATTACCATGTTTTAGGACATTTCTTGGACTCCAAGACAACACCCAACCAAACAAGACCTAGATCTCTTATCTAAACAAGATAGGAATCTATTCCCTCTTCATTTTTCTCTTGTTCTCAACCCTAGAGAGAAGAGAAAACCTGGAGAGCAAGAGAGGAGCGAAGGAGGAAGAAGAAGGAGAGGGGAAGGAAGACCCCCAACCTCTATTGGATCTGTCCATAAGCTCACAAGGCTCTATATACTAGTTGTGCACTTACTTGGGACCTTGGAGTTCATGGGGACTATGGTTGGGAGCTCAAGTTCAGGTTGGAAGCTTGTTCCCTCATCATTCTAGCTTGTTCTTGGGTAAAGCCTCTAACTTATGTACATTTCTAAGCTAATTCCTACTTTGATTTGATTAAAATCTACCTAATCCCCCACCAAACCATGGGGCTTTTTATTATAACTAATTTATACATCTGATTGGATGCTTGGAGCATTAAATGATGCTTTAGAATGCCCCATTCCCTTAACTTTTGCTTCAATGGCATGAAACCCCTTGATGGACCTCCATTTTTGGAACCTTAGCTTTTGGAAACCAGTCCTTTCTTATGGATCTTGATTGGACCAAACCTTGGTGCTTAGTAATTTTCCTTGGGGCCATTAACACTTTCCCATGGACCCTTACTGACTGCATTGCCATTAGCCAAAGTTTGGAAACAAACTAAGCCATTTCCTGCATTCTTGGGCTTAGGCGGATGACACAGCACACGGCTGATGTCATGAGCCGCCTAGGATACAGAGCATCGTCTGCCTAGTGCAATTCATTGCTGTCTTGGAGTTCCAACTCTGGGACTTCAACCAGACACCTTCTCACCTATTCTACACCTATGTATTGGCTTGTTAGGCTAACATAAGCTTATGAAAGAAGCATATATTATATGGGAGCTAAGATCATCTATGCTCCAACTTCTATGAGTGGATTGAACATTTGGACTATTTTATGGCATGTTTCTCATTAGGCATCAATTTAAGTTATGCATGTTGATGTGTGTGAGTACTATGCATGATGAGTTATTTTACACCTCCTACTATTATGAATTGGTATGAAATGCAATAATTGTATCGTGTATGAATGATGCTATATATGGGAATGGAATGTGGTTAATGTATAGAATTATAATTGTGAAAACTTTTATGATGTATAATCGATGGATTGGCTTCAGGTGGTGACCGATCGACCATTACATCAGTATCACACTCGCCATAACTTTATTTGTGTGGGTGTAAGCTAGAGGGGCGGGAGGGTAATCTGTCTCCGGATAAGGCACTATGAACTCGACCTCTAGGCTACACCCGCACTTGTGTGTAAATATATATATATATATGCATCTCAATAGTTGTTTGCTTGTTAAGATATAATATACTTAGTACTTCAACTATTACCGACAGAGGTTTAGGTGTCAGGCAAGTCCAAGGGTCTCGATCATATTTTGGGGTAGCCCACCGTGAAGTTCAGGCGCAGATCATGTATCGAGCTGGACACCAGGATGGGATTTGCATCTGGGGCTTACGGACAACCCGTGAACCAGATGAGGGGGTCCGATCTCGCAAGTTTTCATTGTAGCGTGGGTTTGTCATTGTCGGAATGATATCCAGTTTATGGCACCGTTGTCGATAATGCTACCTGTGTTATTGTAGTACTTAACCCGACTTAGAATCTCATTGTTAGGGTTAAATGAAATGCATTCATGCATCATATGTGATGAGCATACATTAGTATGCATTGAACATGTACTCTCTATTGTATGATTGTGCATGGTTTAATCGCTCATTGGGCTCATGGAAGTTCATCCCTCGGGAATCTTTATTTTTCTTTAGATATGGATACTGGAATTGCGGATCCAACTGAGATTAATCCAAAGTACCATTGTGATGAGGACTATGAGACTTGGGTTGACCAGCCAGAGATGGAGCACGGACCTGACTACCTTTGTGCTGAGTGTGCTCATGATGCTCAGTAGTTCAGGCTTGAGGCCCAGTAATTGGAACATTATTTTACTTTATGTTGATAGATTCTGAGGATGAATGTAACCAATAACTTTCGATATTATTCTTATCATTCTGTATACTTGATATTTAGTATTTGGTATATGATGACAATTTAACTGATTGGGATAAAATGCCACTTATATAATTACGTTATCATTTAGAGCTCCTAATTATTTGAATTTATTATCTTTACTTATATCCGTTGTAACTCTGATTTTTTTCTTATTCTTTGAATAAGTAACTGGGTAGTGTACATGACACAACAAAGTGTCGATCCTGTAGATTGGTGTAGAATACAGGGGTATTCCCATCATAATACCCTAATCAAGGGATGGAGGTGTGACAGCATGGTATCATAGCGTTTTTGCCCTGCATGTACACTACCAGATTTGATCTATCGCGATTCATTCTGTGTTAGGATTCGAAAGAATAAAAGAATAAAAACCTTTAATGAACACAAACAAGGAGACTAAAGTAGAGACTTGTTGATAATTGAAAATCTAAAAGTTACATTAGGTAGAGATTTTTTTTGACATAATATGGACATCCAAGGCCGACATACTTAAATAACATTAAAAAAAAATAAAGAGAAAATACAAGTGTTTCTTCCCACTCTCTACTACGTAACATTAGAAACTAACTCTAAATAACAAAAGAGCATAATAAATTAAGAAACTGAAATAGATCCTAAGGCTAATAATGCTGCTTCTCCTTCCCCTTATCCTGTTCACGAGCCCTTCTTGCAGCTTTGCGAGTTGCCTGGGGTTGTGTACCCTGTAATCCTAGATGGGACTCAATATCCTCTAGCCTACCATCAATATCTTCCAGATTTTCAGCAAGCATTGAGCACATGGATTAGAGACTCTCATTGATCTGTACTTGCAATGCTCTATTATTTCCTCTATTGCCCTCCATGCTGGCAAGACGATGAGTCAGGTAACCTTAACCGGCGGGATAAACCTGAGAACACCTCATGGACGGGTGCAAGTGGATGCTCATGAATAGGTGCAGTGGATCTTCATGAACCTGTGAACTAGATGCCCCAGACCACAAGCAGCAATAGCAGCACCTCTCTATCTATGACCCCGTGCTGGTGTACGTGTCAATGCTCGAGTAGCCCTAGCTCCCCTAGCGGCGAGTGGGGCCACTACAACACCACCACCACCACCTCCTCCATGATCATCACCCTCATCTGAGCCATCGTGGCTCTCATCATCATCATCACCCTCCAAAGCCCTTCTTGCCACTTTTGCCTTGTCCAATGACAACTCCATACTTCCCTCTCTCCCTGTCACCCCCATCTTCTTTAGTGTGGTCGTGTTGACCGGAATTACCGGTTTGCCTAACCATTTGACATTCACAGGGACATTGAAGTAACACAGTAGCTTTGTGATAAGCTTGACATAGGGCAAATTCCCATCGAGAGGGTATTCTCCATGGTGTCTTATAATCCGAACGATGACGTTCAGAAGATATAAGGGGCACCCTATATAGAGGCAGTAAGCACAGTAGCTTTGCATGTTTGAAACCTATCAAGAAATTAAAAAAAAAACAAGAGTTTGGAATTTTAATAATTTGAACTATAGTATAATGTAATCAAATGAAGTGGATTAAAGACTTACATGGTGCTTGTGACCACTCGAGGGTAGGTAAACTAGTTGCGCCAGACGCACAAAAATGCAGATAGATGGGTAATAGTCCTTAATGAGGAGTCAGAAAGTCACATCCTTTGGGGGTGAGAACTTTATCATATCTGTATACTCCTCTTTAGAGAGGAAGGCTGGGTACTCACACCTTAGAGGTCCATACTTACGTGAGCCCACCAGGGATACGTCCAATATGTCCCCTAGCTTGGCTGTGGTGAAGGCGATATCCCCCCATTGACCCTCGTAGTGAGTCGATGTCCCATAGCACCAATGTCATCCAAGTCGAGGTTTGCATAAAAATACCAGACTAGCAAAGGGTAGAAGTCCTCCTCGGGCTCAAGGATGTTTGACCATTTGAGGTGGGCAAACCTCTCCGCTAGCTACCCGAAAGGACTGAAAGTCCTTTATTACAACCCGTCTCTTGGGGATGACGGATACACATTGTAGGTCGCCCCACAAACCCGCATACGCAGCTGAGTGGAATAAGTGTGCATCAAATTCCTTGGGTTGAGGTTAGTTCACCACACCTCTTCTTGTAGTCATTGTTAATCTACACAAGCAAAAGGGGAGCTCATGAGTAAGTGAACCATGATTTGGACCATAATGTTCATTAAAGCAAGAATACAAACACGTGTACATTTTTTTATATATAGCCAAATTAACAAGTTAAATGGAACAAAAACTAACAATTTGAGATTGAAAACTCCCCAAACAAATCCCAATACATTGGTTGAGGCTATTAGGCATGCAAAATAATCTAGCATGAACCAGAAGGCCCCAATTCCATTCATATTGCAAGAAACCTCATGTTTGGGGCAAAACATAAAGATTACCAAACAAGAAAAAAACCTGGGATTTGGGCACAATAAGCTATAAATCAAAATCTAAACCAATATATATGTACATTGTTGTGAATTTAATGTTTAGACATGTAATCAATTAGTGAATCATGTAGTTTTGCTCTAGATAATGGGAAATTTTTTAATTTTGGGCAAAATCCTGCCTAAAACCCAAAATAAGATTACAGAAATTAAATCAAACCATGAAACCATTACCAATAACAACCCAAGTGTATCATACTTGCTGTATTCATAGATTAATCAAACAAAGACACTTGTGGAATGACAAATATTGCAAGAAATCCCAAGGGAAATGCTCAAATCCTAACCTAGAATCAGTTGGGGAAGAAGAGGGTTTGAGATTGGAGTTTGGGAAGAAGAACTTACCTTGGATGGGGCTTGGGAAGGAATCTTATGATTGGGAGCCTTGAAGATGGAGTTTGAAGTGGTGGAGCTCCTCTCTTGGTCGTCCCAGCTTAGCCTTAGGGAATGGAAGAAAAGAAGTGGAGGAAGTGAGGTCGCGGCTTGTGTTTTTAAAAACTGGTTTCTGCCCAGGCGGATGATGCCATCGCTTGCCAGAATCTTCACATTGGCTGCCCTTGCATCGTTTGCCAAAAAATTTGGGACACTTTCTGTCTGCAGTGTCCGCTAGTCGGGCGGACGATGTGCACAGGCAGCCACTACATCATTCGCCAGGTGTAATTTTGGCCTATTTTGATGACTTTATCACCCCGTTTGGCGTGCACCTATGCTACTTGCTTTGTATCTTTTAGGGCATGACCTTACTCATCTAGATGCACACTGTTTGACATTACGTTGATTATTTAATTGTGTAATTTGTGGGGCTAACTCTTATGGCTTTTCCTTCTTGAAACCCATAGTAACCTTACCAGGAGTACTGAGAATAGCCCCGTGTACCCTTAAGTGAGCCTATGACCCAATACGTCTCACCTGTTCTAAAACTTGTTGGTATCCCTTTCGGGAATGCCAAGTTTGATTTATGGTTTTGTTGTTTGAATTTTGGTTTGTATGGACTAGTTTGGACTAGTCCTTGGACTGTAACATGTTGCAATCCCAAATTTTGTACCTTAATTTCGAGGGATTAGTTGGTGATAAGTAACAGTTTAGGACAATTTTTGAATCTCGGTGTGGCCATACACCTGCTTGTCACTTGATAGTTGGAGACGAGTCACAGGTCTAAAATTTTAATTAAGTAAAGCTTTTTCAGGTGTTGTTGTGGTTAAGCTCAACCGAGAATAGAGTAACTGAGCTGAAGGATTTGATAAAACTTTGCACAACGATAGGTATGAATGGAGTAATGGGTCATCGAATGTCTCCTCCGTATTTGAGAGTGAACTACATAGATTCCATCAATATTCTAATTCATTATAAAGTTGAGTCTAGTAGTGGAAAATCGGATGTGTAAGTTACTATAGAAGTGCCTCGTAGACTAAATATGATGTGAATTTATGTTGTGCGGCCCTAGACTAAGGTTGATTGTATTAGAGGAGATATACTGGGTTTGGACCGTTATTATGCGAGCCACGTGTATAAAGGGATCAAGATTGTCTAGCCCAAACTGAATAATTAAGCCAATTTTGGTATAAAAACCTCCACCTATTCAAGCTTTGCAGCACTAAATTTTGAGAAAAAAATTTCTTATAAGGTGTGGGGAATGTTACGCCCGCACCCAAAACTCTGGGCTAATTTGAACCTTCATAGAGGGTGTTACCCCGAAGACTGTTGACACCAGTGATTTGTGAGATGTTACAGTCAAGAGGACAATGGGAAGTAATGATAACTCCTCATGCAAGTGCCAAGGTGTGAAGAAGACGATTGGGAAAATCCGACCTTTCGAGTGTGTTTTATGGTATGTAACTCCACCTGAGTTACATGTGAAGTGTACTGGAGAAATTCTCAGGTCATTTGGAGTTGAAATAAGTAATTGGGTATCGTACCTTTGATACTTGAGGACCCTCCTTGGAAATGCCGTGGACGGATCAACCTATCGTCCATCCTCCTAAAGAAATAAAATGGAAGGAGACCGGAGAGCAGCGTATATTAGGACCTAAGATGATCCAAGATACTTGTAAGGAGGTAGATTTTTTTTAGATCGATTTGAGGTGGCTCAGTGGGGGTAGAAGAGCTATGCCAATGTTAGATGGAAGTACCTAGAGTTTGTTATTGGAGACCATGTATGTTCCTTGGGTATCACCCACCAACGAGTGATGAGGTTTGGAAAGAAAGAAAAGTTAAGCCCAAGATTCTTTGGGCCATATGAGGTTTTGGCACGCAGTGAGTAGGTAGCATGTAGTTTAACACTGCCCCATCATTGGCTGGTGTCAGTGATATCTTCCACGTATCGATGTTGTAAAAGTACCTCCCGGATTTGATTTGTATCTTAACTCAAGAGCAGTCCAAACTTGCTTCCGACTTAACTCAAGGGAAGCAACCAGCCAAGATCTTAAATCAAAAGAAACCCCACCTTCGCAATCACCCCTTTACCTAGGTGAAGGTGCATTAGAATAGTCTTTCCGACAAAGAAGCATCTCGAGAGTTTGAGGTCTAATTATGGGCGACGTTCCTACAATTCTTCAATCCATCTAATAAGCCAATTTTGAGGACGAAATTCTTATAAGGTGTGGGGAATGTTATACTCTGTACTTTTGATACTTGTGTGTGTGTTGTAGTGTAGCTTGGACAGCCCTTCGAAGTTTCGAGGAAAGACTTGGACTGGTTCTTGACCATTGTCTTAGCTTCAATGTGCATTAATTATACTATTGCATGCCCTCCCTTTGTGTACAAATAACCCCCTATTAAAACCCCTCTCAACCCCAACCTAAATATTCTTGAACTAGGTGAGATCATCAGAGTCAATTCGATTTGGGTTTGTTGTCATTGCATAACAGCCAGCTTCGAACCCAATTTCAAGAACCTTCCTTTATGACTTGGTCAAAGGTTTCTTCGTGCAAAATATAGTCCTTTAAGTTTAGTTTACAACTTATTTTGAATCCTGTCATTTTGTTATGTATTGACCAAGCTATAGCCAAAACAGTGGCCAGAGGTCAAACCTTGTGGATCATGCCTAAGAAATTGGCAGATGATGCACACAATCTGTCACTACATCATCCACCTAGTGTAAAAAGGATGTTATTTTGGTTTAGTTCTATCTTGCCTTAGCCCAAGGCTTAGGCCTTAGTTATTTTAGACTAATTAGAACCCATATGGCCTAACTTAACCCTTGGACCATAACCATAAGACCCATTTGGGTATTACTATGTTTTAGGACATTTCTTAGACTCCAAGACAAAACCCAACCAAACAAGACCTAGAGCTCTTGTCTGAACAAGATAGGAATGTCCCCTCTTCATTTTCCTCTTTTTTCCAACCCTAGAGAAAAGTAAAAACATGGAAAGCAAGAGAGGAGTGAAGGACAAAGAAGAAGGAGAGGGGAAGGAAGACCCCCCAACCTCCATTGGAGCTGTCCATAAGCTCACAAAGCTCCACCTACCAGTTGTGCACTTGTTGGGACCTTGGAGTTCGTAGGGACTGTGGTTGGGAGCTCAAGTTCAGGTTGGAAGCTTGTTCCCTCATCATTCTAGCTTGTTCTTGGGTAAACCCTCTAACCTATGTACATTTTGAAGCTAATTTCTACTTTGATTTGATTAGAATCTACCCAATCTCCCACCAAACCATGGGGCTTTTAGTTATAACTAGTTTATACATCTAATTGGATGCTTGGAGCATTCAATGATGCTTTGGAATGCTCCAATCCCTTGCCTTTGGCTTGAATACCATGAAACCCCTTGATGGACCTCCATTTTTGGAACCTTAGCTTTTGGAAACCAATCCTTGCTTATGGATCTTGATTGGACCAAACCTTGGTGCTTAGTAACTTCCCTTGGGGCCATCAACACTTCCCCATGGACCCTTATTGGCCTCATAGCCATTGGCCAAAGTCTGAAAACAAACTAGGCCATTTCCTACATTCTTAGGTCTAGGCGAACGATACAACACACGGTTGATGTCATGAGCCGCCTAGGATATAGAGCATCATCCACCTAGTGTAATTTATTGTTGTCTTGGAGTTCAAACTCCAAGACTTCAACCAGACACCTTCTCACCTATTATAAACCTATGTATTGGCTTATTAGGCTAACGTACGCGTACGAAAGGAGCGTGCATTAATATACAGGAGTTAAGATCATCTATGCTATGACTTCTGTGAGTGGATTGAACATGTGGATTATTTTATGGCGTGTTTTTCATTAGGCATCAACCTAAGTTATGCATGTGTGTGTGAGTTCTATGCATGATGAGTTATTTTACAACTCCTATTATTATGAATTGTTACGAAGTGCGATGAATTGCATCGTGTATGAATGATGCTATATATGGGAATGGAATATGGTTAGTGTATAGAATTACAATTATGAAAACTTTTATAATATATAATCGATGGATTGGATTCGAGTGGTGATAGGTCGGCCATTACATCGGTATCACACCTGCCATAACTTGTGTGGGTGTAAGCTAGAGGGGTGAGAGGGTAGTCTGCCTTCGGATAAGGCACTATGAGCTTGACCTCTAGGCTACACCCTCACCCGTGTGTAAATATATATATATACATCTCAATAGTTGTTTGCTAGTTAGGATGTAATATACCCAGTACTACGACCCTTACCAACTGGGGTTTAGGTGTCGGAAAAATCCATGGGTTTCGATCGTATTTTGGGGTAATCCACCGTGAAGTTCAGGCGTTGGACCATGTATCGGGCTGGACACCAAGACGGGGTTTGCATAGGGGGCTTGCGGACAACCTAGTGAGGGAGTCCGGTCTCGCAGGTTTCCATTGTAGCGTGGGTTTGTCATGGTCAGAATGCCATCCAGTTTATGGCACCGTTGCCGACGATGCTCTCTGTGTTATTGTAGTACTTGACTCGACTTAGAATCTCATTGTTAGGGAAAAATGAACAAATGCATTCATGCATCATATGTGATGAACATACTTTAGCATGTATTGAACATGTACTCTTTATTATACGATTATGTATGGTTTAATCGCTTACTGGGCTTGTGGAAGCTCATCCCTCGGGAATCTTTGTTTTTCTTTAGATTTGGATACTAGGATGGAGGATCCAGCTGAGATTGATCCAGCGTACCATTGTGCTGAGGACTACGAGGCTTGGGGTGCCCAGCCAAAGAAGGAGCAGGAACCTGACTACCTTTGTGATGAGTGTGTTCATGATGCTCAGTAGTTCGAGCTTGAGGCCCAGTGATTGGAACATTACTTTACTTTATGTTGTTGGATTCTGAGGATGAATGTAACCAATAACTTTCGATATTATTTTTATCATTGTTTATACTTGATATTTAGTATTTGGTATATGATGACAACTTGACTGATTGGAATAAAATGTCACTTATATAATTATGATATCATTTAGAGCTCGTAATTACTTGAATTTATTATCTTTACTTATATCCACTATAACTCTAATTTTTTTCTTATTCTTTGAATAGGTAATCGGGTAGTGTACATGATACAGCAAAGTGTAGATCTTGTAGATTGGTATAGAATACATGGTTATTCCCATCACAATATCCTAATCAAGGGATGGGGGTGTGACACTTTTTCTCGTCATGGTGGTGGCCGTGGAGTGGTAATAAGGAGTATAACACTAGACGTTTCTTGGTTGCACAGAGTATTGCTGGTTTTGGCCTTTTTCCTTCAGGTATGGAAGCTGAAACTTTACGTGATAGTCATCTTCTTGTGCACTGTTTGGCAAGGGATGGGGGTGTGACACTTTTTCTCGTCATGGTGGTGGCCGTGGAGTGGTAATAAGGAGTATAGCACTAGACGTTTCTTGGTTGCGTAGAGTATTGCTGGTTTTGGCCTTTTTTCTTCAGGTATGGAAGCTGAAACTTTACGTGATAGTCATCTTCTTGTGCACTGTTTGAGATTTCAATACTTGGTGATTTTCTCTGATTGCCATGCTTTAGTGGCAGCTTTATACTCATCTTCTGGTACAGTTGATGGGGCTACATGAGATCTAGTAATAGATATAAAGTCTCTTGTTTGTCAGCTTTCTTCTGTTCTGTTTCGTTATATTCCTTGCAAGCTTAATTTTGAAGCTCATTATTTTTCTGTGAGAGCTTCAAATATGTTTCTTTCTAATGTTTGGTGGTTAGTCCCCCCTCCCCTTCTCCTTCTTTTTCCTTTGGACTTCCAATTTTTCTCTGGAATTTTTTCTAAGGGCGTTTTGAATAAATCATGGTAGTGTTTTGTTCAAAAAGCTAAAAAAAAAAATGGTGGACCTTAGAGGATAGGTGACTAATGTATAACGCCCTCCACTTGAGTTTGTTTACCTAGGGGTTGTCAAAATGTAAATCGAACGTAGAAATCAAACTGAATTGACCAGACTAGTCGAATTGAACCAAACCAAGGCTTAGTGGATTTACTTCGGATTAAAGTATTGTGAAACCAATGAAAATCTGACCGCATAAAACCAAAAATCAGATCAAAACCAAACCATACCGATAAGACACTGATACGAAATTATGAAATATGTTTTCTTCCCATAATTATGTATATATGTACATGAGTAACCGAGTTTAATATCAAACCCATAAGAGAAAACCGAATAAAAATCAAATCTAAAACAAAAACAAATCTTCTCTTATTGATTTGAGTTCAGATTCCTCCATTCTCATGAAATCTGTGAAATCGGACTAAAACCAAACCATTTCACACTCTTACATTTATTTATTTTAGATAGGTATACAGGTTTGCAATGGTCCTCAGTCCATTTAATGGTTAACCCTAAAAAATGGGTGACAAGGTGTACAACTTGGCTATCGTCCTTATCCTTATTAAAATCCCAACCAACTGTTATAGTTGTACCAGAGAAGACATCTTCTATGTCCTAAGATTCTTAAACAGTATTCTTCTTCCATTGTATGTTGATGTTTCAGGAACTTTGTTCCTTTGTTAATAAATTCTTGTTATTAAAAAAAAAAAAAAAAGATTCCTAAACATTATGGATGTGATGTATGGATTTTTTATTTTTTTTTGGTCTGTCTTACACAAGGGCCCATAGGCCAACTACAAGCTAAGGCTAAGACAAGCCCACAATTTGGTCTATCTTACACAAAGGCCTACAGGCCAACTACAAGCTAAGGGGTAAGGCTAAGACAAGCCCACAATCTACAACTAGGGGGGGCGGGGAGGGGAGAAAGGGGTGCCTTTTTGGCACAATATGCAATCTAGGAGAGTAGATCCCTTGACCTCCTGGGAGCATGCACTCAACTTGCAATGCCTCCAACCAACCAAGTTAGCGGCTGTTTGCGATGTGATCACGGATCAGTCCTTTTTTTATTATTTAAGAAGTCCCCAATTAATTCAGATAAAATAGAAGTTCATGTCAACTATTCTGTTTTGCACGTGCTTGATTTGCCTTAAAATTATCACTAATATATGAAGTAAAAAAAAAAAAAACTTTTTAACTACTATTGAAATAAAAAAAATTTGTTTAGTTGTCTAGAAAACATGATCTAAGTCAATTATGAGTATTTGTAATTTAAGGTTGTGTTTGATATGTATTCAATTCTTAAAATAGATTCTAAGTCTAGAATGCATTATGAAGCGAGAAAATAGAGAAGAATCAGGTTTCAGAATACATTCTATAACATAATCTTTTTCCAAAATACACACCAAACACAATCTTAACCCTTGGTTTCAATCTACTCATATGAACCCTTTCAGATGAGTGAAAATTTGAGGAATTGTTTATCAAGATCGATCACATGATAAGCATGGGATTGGCTAAATAATATTTAAGTGACCTACAACCATAATCAAATTATGGGTATCTTTTTAGCTTTCTAACCATATAAAAATGTTCCAAACAACAATGTGATTTGATATAGATGCAAAGGTTGATTTACTTTAATTTGTTTTATATTAAGGTGGTCCTACGGACTGGAAAAGGTTGATTTCACACTGCATATGATGCCTTGGCTATACAATGAGAATGAAAAACAAATTAAGTCAATGATTAAGTATTTGCATATGCTTAATTTTTCATAAAATAAGATTATGACATGAAGCCCATTTAAAGATTAGCAGTTAAGCTACCAAGTGTAAAATAATGTTTCTTATATCAATTTTTTTTTTTTTTTTTTTTTTTTGGGTAAGAATTTCTTATATCATTTTGATCCAATGATAGAGATAGTGCATGGGAGTAATGGTTTAATTTAACAAAAATCAAAACCTAATCATAAAATATGGAAAGGAGATCAACTCTCTTATGTGAAACTTTACTGGTGTTAGTAGATAAAGATGGTTCCAAACCAAAATCTAAAACCCACTTAGACTTTCTTTCTTTCCATGTATTTCCCTTGATAGTGTCTTATCAAGAAAGATTATGGATGGAGTGCACCTTTATTTACATGTTGGATGAAACAATTGTCAATAATTGAATCTACTTCATTTGCCTCCCCTTCTTTTCCTCTGTTCTCCAATTAGTTTGATTTTCAGCCAAGGTCTGAACCAAGGAAGAAGGAGAAAAAAAATGGCCACAATCAGAATACCAGATAAAATTCCTAGTCCAGACAAAGATTGTGAGAATCTCGAAGAAGCTTTCGGAGGTTTCTTTTTTCTCTTTTCCTTCCATAAACTGTCTTTCTTTTCTTCATCTTCTGGGTTCCCATCATGTTTATGTCAAAGGTGACAATGTACTGTTTGTTGAATTCACCATGAATCATGAATGCAGTATGGAGAACAGATACGAAGGAGATCATTAGGATTTTGGGCTGCAGAAATGCCAGCCAGAGAAAGAAGATCAGAGAGATATATCAGCAACTTCACCATAAGCCCCTCATTGATTCCCTCAATTCCAAGCTCCCTCATGACTACTTGGTTTTTTCTGATTTTAAGGTTTGTTCTTCTCCAAATCTCACAATCAACTTTTCAGTTCTGAAAACACAAAACACAAACACACACACACACAGAATCATATGTAACCAATCAACAAGATATGGTATGAATCAAACCTCCTGTCTGGCTGATTTGCTTGAGAATTTAAGAGTACTGGTGGAATCCCTCTTGATCTTATAAACCAGGCTTGCACATCTTAGTAGTCTGTGCCTGAATTTAACACTGATCTTGTGACAAAACCAGAATGCAGTGATTATGTGGATGATGGATCCTTCCGAAAGGGATGCAAAATTGGCTAATAAAAGCTTGAGGAAGAAGGAGAAAGGTGTTGATCATCTCCAAGTGATTATAGAGATTGCCTGTGCATCAACTCCAGAACATTTGATGGCTGTGAGGCAAGCATACTGTTCCCTCTTTAATTGCTCCCTTGAAGAAGACATCACATCCAATGTGTCCTTCTTACCTCTCAGAAAGGTAATAAACCACACTCATCACAAACCCAGTTGACTGGAGGCACAGCATTATAAAGTGTCTAACTGAGTTAGTTCATGTGCGTCTTGCAGCTTCTTTTGTGCTTAGTGAGTTCCTATAGGTATGACAGAGAATTGGTGGATTCAAATCTTGAAAATTCAGAGTCTGCTGTGCTTCATGATGCTATTGAAAAGGAGTTCTATCATGAAGGAGTGATATTGATGCTCAGTACCAGGAATAAGTATCAACTCAAAGCAACATTTGAGTGTTACAAACAAAATTATGGGAATTCCATTTACCAGGTGAGCCATTCAGGATCAAAAGTAAAGCTCCATCTATATTTTCTCAGGCCTTCTAAACATTTTGACTGACAGTTTTATAAATCCATTCATTAATTAATAGGACATAGACAGCAGTGGCAGTGGAAATTTTAAATACATCTTCAGATTGGCAATATTGTGCATAGATACCCCTGAGAAACACTTTGCAGAGGTAATTAAACATAGGAAAATTAATTTCCTTAACCTTCCATGAAAATTATGGATTTTCTCTAGACATTTTCCTTTTCTCTGTTTCCAATTATTGTTAGGTTGTGAAAAAATCAGTTGTTCGAGTGGGAACAGATGAGAATTCGTTGACTAGAGCCATTGTAACTCGAGCTGAAATAGATATGATGAAGATCAGAGCAGAGTACTACAACACATACAAACATAGCCTTGACAATGCAGTCATTGGTGATACATCAGGAGATTACAAGGATTTTTTAGTTACTTTGCTTGGAGGAAAAATTTGAACCACATGCACTAGATCATTTGTGTGTCTCTTGTGGGATAAAATGTATTGTGAGCTCACTTGCTGTTTCTAAAATTTGATACTAGCTAGCTAGAACCATGATTATATTATATCAATTTCTTGTACAAAAGTTTCAATCATCAAAGTTCAAAAACAGAATTTGTACAAAATGCTAACCGGTCGTGTGGTTCTTTAGTCCAAACATTGAAGCATGCAAAAAGACCGTTCACTCCCAAAGAAATAAAAAAATCCCATCTGAATCAATACTTTTGTGCATACTCACGTTGGCCCCTTGCGCTAGTGCAGGGGCTTACACGACTGGTTAGCATTCTCTTGCCCAAAAAAATAACATAGAATTGGATTTGTTTCTTGGTGGCAAAAATGATTGATTTTGGTGCTTAAATGCTTGCTTGGTGGCAAAACTGTGCAGGTGCTTTTTCTCAGAGATTTTCACAACTACTGTTAAAATAAAAAGAAGAGAGAATGAGAGGAAAATCCTGAACACAGGACATGCCTTTCCCTTATGCTTAACTTGTTTCAATGAAAAATAATCAAATCATGTTACGAAAATTCTCTTACAACAACAGAAAATTGCATTGGACTTGTAACGGAAAAGGATATGGATAAACCCAATTCAAATTCAAACTCTAAGTTGAACAAATCATTCTTAGCTGGATTATATCCTCCTTCACTGAAAGTGCTCTTGTACAAATTGTCGGTCTCACCTCTTCTCACGCGGCTTCGACTACACTTGAACGCACTTATGTGTCTCAGTCAGAAACCCGTGTTATGCAAATTGAAATACCAACTGTTCCAGCTGAAGAAGGGAACACTATCCATGTCTGAATACATTCAACGAGTCCAAGGCCTAGTCGACAATTCTTGCTGCCACTGCATATCCGGTTGCCAAATCAGATGTAATATTGAGCATTCTTTGCGGCTTAGGACCTGATTATGACTCGTTTGCAACCTCTATCACAACCAGAATCGATCCTTTACCTCTTGATGACTCTAATCTTGCTGTTGAGCGAAGAAATCACAGGAGGATCAACGGTCTTCCCATCTCGATCTTCCAAACATAAAGGCTAACATTGCTGTGACAAAGCTTAGACCATCACCAAGTGGAAATCGCGGCAGAGGTTATTTTCCTAACTGTGGCCGTGGTCGTGGTCACTACTACAATAGTAACCGTGACCCGTGGGACTTCAAGTAATAGCATCCAACAGCGTCCTCCATTGCTGTCGATTCCCTCTACATCTTGCCAGGTTTGTTATCGCACAAATCACACAGCATCTACTTGCTTCAACAGGTTCAATCCCAATTATCAACCTCTTAATCAGTCAGCACCCACATCAAATTCTGAAGCCCTTCTAACTGCTTCGGTTGCCTCCAGTGACTATACGTGGTTCCTTGATTTAGATGCATCCCACCACATCACCTCTGATATGACGAACATGACAATCAACTCACCATATACTGGCACCGATCAAGTGCGAGATGGTAATGGGGCAGGTTTGCAAATAGAACACATTGGCAAATCTAAACTTTATCTTTCTCTCAACCTTTATTGTTAAATAATGTATTGCATGGTCCAAGCGTTACAAAAAATTTGCTTTCTATCAGTAAATTTACAGCTGTCAATAATGTAATTGTTGAGTTTCATCCTAAATGTTGTTATGTAAAGGACTCACAAACGGGGAAGATCATGCTCCAATGAACAAGTGAAACCGGCCTCTATAAGCTCAATAAGGCTGATTTGCCATTGCCTACTTCAACTAAGTGCTGCCAAGCGTTTATGTTGGCGAAAGGGTTTCCAAGTCAATATGGCATGACCGACTAGGACACCCGTCATTGAAGTTCTTAAACTCTCTCTTGCGCTGCTCCAGTCTTCCATTCCGTGCATTATCAACTCCATCAGTTTGCGTTTCCTATCGAATGGGAAAAGCGCATAAGCTGTCATTTGAAGCTAATAAGAATATTATATAATTTCCTTTTCAATTGATGCACTTTGACATTTGGGGACCATCTCCAACTCCATCGGTACAAGGCTATCAATATTATATCTCCTTCTTGGATGAGCACAGTAGATTTACCTGAATTTATCCTCTTATACGTCGATCTGGAGGCATTATCTACATTTCTTCAATATAATTCTCACATTGAAAATCTTTTCAATTGCACAATTAAGATTTTTCAATCAGATGGAGCAAAGGAGTACCAAGCATTTGATTCCTTTTTCAAACAAAAAGGGATAACAAATCAATATTCATGTCCCCATACATCAAAACAAAATAGAAGAGCAGAGCGCAAGCATCGTCATATTGTAGAGACTGGCTTGTCTCTAATGGCAAGAGCTTCTATACTATTACATTTCTGGCCAGCAGCATTTGAAAGAGCTGAGAATTTGAAAAATTGTCTCCCAATACCAGTGCTTCAAACAAGTGTCCATTTAAAGTGCTATTGATGAAGTTTCTGTTAGAGAAGGCGATGACCGTATTGGAAAATCTGAACCATCCCCCTCAATCTGTGATAGCAGATGAAACTTTGAGATTATAAGAAAATCTTAAATGTTCCATTATTGGTACAGGTTATGATATAGATAAATCTTGCAAGGCTATATTTTTCCAGCCTCAGATAGCTTCATACTTGAATTTGAACCATTTCAGAGTTGTAATCTTTAAAGTACTCTTTGTTGCCAATAAAGGAATTCTAGATTTAAGTGGGTCTTTCTTCTCTTTCTTAAAACCCTAAATTGCTTATATGCTAGTTGAAATATTGTAATTCAATGACCGGCTAAAGAACATCATTAATTTTTAGGAAATTATCATCGCCACCCCCTGGGTTACACCCTTATTTTAATGCAAACCCACTAAGTATCCAAATATCAATACCAACCCAAAATCTAATGGGGTTAACTGTGTAAAATGCAAATGATCGACTAAAATTCCCTCTACAGTACAACATAAAAAACCTAGCCCCACCTCACTTTTTTACCGTTGGATTTCAAATCTGTGAAGGAAAATAGGGCACCCAACCTCCATCTTCCATCCTTGCGACCAGCACACCGGAGAACCTGCAACTGTCTGGCCAAAACTCGAAGTACAGACCTGGACTGAGATTTCCAATTTTGAGTGACAAGCTCACATTGTGCAACCGACCATTTCGCTTGAGGGGGAGTGTAATGGAAAAGGATATGGATAAACCCAATTCAAATTCAAACTCTATATTGAACAACTCAGCGCCCGTAGCAAGTCTCCTAGTTCGTTGGAAGATCTCCAACCTTAGTGAAGAAGAGTTTGGATCAAACTCATTCAAATGTAAATGTCGTTTGAAAATTCAAAATGTAGTTGTGGTATTTAATATTTATAAATACACAACCCAATAGTTAAGATGAGATGGGAAAGAATTTAAGTCACTCTAAACTTTTAACAGGACTAAAAAAAGATAGAATTTTGTTTTACTGGAATGAAACAAGAATTTGGAAAATGAGTTTCCCTCTCCCCCCGACCCAAAAAAACAAACCTTCAAAAGGCCTTGATGTCTAATATTTTTATTTGACTTTCTTTTTTTTTTTGGTTGGAGGGAGGGTGTAGGTAAGCACACGAATAATATAATAATCAACATAATTTTGCCTTTCATATCCATTAATTATTAAGAAAGTTTCCTCCACCGGTGGAATAGGATTCACTCATTCATCTAGGGTCATTTTACTCTATCCTCCTACTGTACAAGGTCGATAATGCACTCCCTAGGACTGCAATAGGGTCGGATTGGGCCGGGCTTTATAGAACCCTAACCCAACCCTAACTCCCCTTAGCTGGGCCCAGGCCCGACCCGACCTCAGGGCCTGAAAAATCCAACCATGACCCGCCCTCAGGGTTGGGCCGGGCTGACCATGATTTGCCCTGATCATGTGGAGGGGGAAGGAAATACATGTGCCGGAATGGGCCGGGGTGAAAATTATCAATTTTACGTAAAATAACACTATAATAAAATGTATTATATCACTTATTGTCTTCATATATAATATATTATTTAACAAAAGTGGGTGACGTTTAAAGTTTATAATATATATATATATTATATCAATATATATTTTATAGTATAACTTAAAATAGGGTTGGGCCAGGCCAGGCCATGCTTAGCCCGAAACCTCAATCCTAGCCCAAACCGACCCTGACTCAGGGACAAAAATTTCCAGCCTTGACCCGCCCTCAGGGCCAAATATCTCAGCCCAGGCCCTGTTCGAGCTCAGGGCGGGTTCAGGCCGATAGGACCAAACTTGCACCCCTAGCAGTCCCTATAGTTTTGGATACACATCTCGAGACACCCATAGACAAGGGATTCTCCATTCACCGTGGATAAAGGGAAACTGCCTCCGTTAATTATTGATCAAATGTAACATGAAGTCATGAAGCCATGTTCTAAGGCTCCATATAACTTAAAAAGAGGGGGTTTACCAGGTCAGTCAATCTACTTAGAAAAGACTTTAAAAATAAATAAAAATGTTCAATAGAGCCTTGACAATTGTGTCATCCAACATGTAAATTAAGGTACATTCCATCCAAATTCTTTCTTGAAAGACACTATCAGGGGAAATACAAGGAAGAAATTAAGAAAGTCTAAGAGGGTTTTAGATTTTGGTTTGGTACCGTCTCTATCTACTAACACCAGTAAAGTTTCACATAAGAGAGGTCATCTCCTTTCCATATTTTATGATTAAGGTTTTGATTTTTGTTAAATTATACCATTACTCCCACTATCTCTATCATTGGATCAATTGGGCTTTATGTCATAATCTTAATTTATGAAAAATTAAGCACATGCAAATACTTAATCATTGACTTAATTTGTTTTTCATTCCCATTGTATCGCTAGCCAAGGCACCATATGCAGTGTGAAATCAACCTTTGCGGCCGTAGGACCACCTTAATATAAAACATAAGTAAATCATATAGGTCATCTAAATATTATTTAGCTAATCCCATGCTTATCATGTGATCGATCTTGATAAACAATTTCTCGAATTTTCTCTCATCTGATGAAAGGGTTCATACGAGTAGATTGAAACCAAGGGTTAAGAATGTGTTTGGGAAATTTTTTTGTTATAGAATGTATTTTGAAACTTGATTCTTCTCTATTTTCTCACTTTACAATGCATTCTATAAAAGTAAAGGTCATAACGATTAATATGCAGGTTTCATATATTGTGTCCTCTCACATTCCATGCCATGAAACTCACATTCTCTCTCCACACTAAATGCCCTTGATTATGAAGTGATTCCATGAAGAAACTATACTCTTACATTGGAATCCTTCACCCTCCCCCCTAGTTTAATTTGTTACTTTCTCATTGTAGTAAAACATAATTGAGATCCATCTCTCATGGAAAGCACCCAAAAGTTTTCCATTGAATAATTCTATGTTTCCAGGCAACCAAACAAAGTTTTCTTTTTTGTTTTTCACAATCAAAGTTATAATTTTTTTTTTTTTTTTTTTTTTTGGTGAAAAGAAAATTTATTGAAACATTAAACTGAGTACAAGCTAGAAAAAAAAGTAACAACTTCCCCTGATGATAATATGGAGCGGGCATAGTATGCTAAGTGGTCGGGTAATGAAGTAATAAACACAGACCGAATTAAAAAGTTTTTTTTCTTCATATATTATTGATAATTTTAAGGCAAATTAAGCAGGTACAAAACAGATTAGTTGACATTAACTTCTTTTTTATTTTGGGGACTTATTAAATAATAAATAAAAAAGGGCTGTGCATCACGTCCATAACGTTTAGGAATCTTAGGACATAGAAGATGATTTTAATATATGAGTAAGGACCACTGCCAACTTGTACACCTTGTCACTTAATTTTTTAGGGTCAACCATTAAATGGACTGAGGAAAACCACTGCCAACCTGTATACCTATCCAATACGATAAATGTAAGAGTGTGTGGTTTGACTATGAGCCTTTTCTTTAGGTTAAAAAACTTAGTTCAATTTTAAATATTTTTGTTCAATAGATAATTGTTCTGTGTTTTTTTTTTTGTAAATCAATAGATAATTAGATTATTAAACAAAAATTACAAAATGTAAATAATAAATTGTAAAGCATAACCTAATACAAGGCTAGGTTGGGCTAGGCTTAGCCCGAAGCATTAACCCTGGCCCAGTCCGACCTTGACCTAGGGCTTGAAAATTTCAACCCTAATCTGCCTTCAAGGTTGAAAAATTCAGTCCAGGCCCTATTCGAGCTCAGGGCGGGTTCAGGCCGACAGGGCCAAACTTAAACTCCTACCCCTAGCTAAACGGACTCAAGTGGACAATGATAATCACCTATCCTCTAATTAAGGTCAACCATTAAAAACGATGGACTCATGGAGAGGACCATTGCCAACCAGTACACCTATCCTCTACACTTGTTTATCATGTAAGACACTTAACAAGTAACAGGGTATTATTGAGTCCAACCCATATGCTTAAGAAATCATCCACGCACTTGCACGACCATGCATAAAAAATTTTGCCTCATTTTATTTAAGTTGGAAGATTTCCTTTTGATAAATTTGTATTATATGTATTATTATTTTATTTGTTAAATAATACATATGCCACTCAGACAGTTTTACCAAAAAAAAAAAACTCAGACAGTTAATATATGTTCGTGATTTACTTCTAATTTTTTAAAAAAGAGTCGTATTAAATATGCACTAGTCTTACCAAAAAAAAAAAAAAAAAGTATTAAACATGCACACTGTCATTGATGTGCATGTTTTTTACACCAAAACTTGTTAAAATATTATTGAAGTCTAGGTTCATTTAATCCCCATACTTATCCATACTCCTTTTTTATTATACCATATTTACTAATCATTGGTATGATTCACTCTTATAAAAATAAATAAATAAGAGAAGATATTCTTTTGTTGTGTCTGAATTAGAATCATGAATATCTTTTAATTATAATTATTAATAAGAAAATGAGAACTACTAGGAAAGCTAGGTGTGACTAGATCAAGGTGTTCTACCAAAAAAAAAAAAAAATGAATAAATCAAGCTGAGAACTACTGAATGATGTTGTTTACCCAATAAATAAATAAATGATGATTTAGAGGGAAACCACATGTCAATTTTGAATTTAATTTAGAGGATTCCATTAGTCTTTCAATTGTAGTTGGTCTATGGGCCCTTAATTAGGATAGATCCAAAAAATATAGATATATATAATTTAAAGGGAACCCACATGTCATTTTGACTTCAACAGCATTGACTAACAAACAAAAAGGAAAGTTCCATTACATCAATTACCCCATTTTGGCTTACTATATGACGAAAATACCCTTAAAATTGAATATAAGAATCATTCTAGGTCACTTTGGGGGATACAATCATACACCACTCCTCCTTCTTGTTGTCTTTGCTTACAGCTTAATCTCCTCTTCCACCTCCTCCTCAATCGTAGAATGGCTACTCCACAAGAGTTAGACATTCTCACAAAGTCTTTCACAGGTTCGCTCCTCTGTTTCTTTATTTCAATTTCTCTCCTTCATTCGTTCGTTCTTTCTCTGCTTAATTAATTTCTCTCCTTCATTATTGATTGGGTTTCTCCTTTTGCATAATCATCTATTTTTAATCTGTGTTACAGGATTTGGAGTTGATGAGAAGTCAATAACAAGAATATTGGGGAAATGGAAGCCGGAGGAAAGGGAATCCTTTAGGAAGGGATCTCCCAACTTCTTTAAACAAGATGATCGTCTCTTTGAAAAATGGAATGCTGACCATATTGCCCTCCTCAAACGTGAATTCTCTCGTTTCAAGGTAATTCATATCTAATTTTTTGGATTAATTAGAAAAAAATTTCGACAATTTTTACTATGTAGGGTAATGATTACAAAAGTTTTTTTATTGGATATGAAAATTTTCCTTCCCTTTAATTTTCCTTGCAACCAAACGGAGCTATAGAATGTAGTGGCTTGGCTTGATTTTCCTTCTTTTTTCTTTGTTTCAATCAATGTATTAGAATGCAGTGGTTTTGTGGACAATGCATCCTTGGGAAAGAGATGCTCGTCTGGCAAAGGACTATTTGATTAAGGAGAACCGATCTTGTGATGTTCTGATTGAGATCGCTTGCACCAGATCATCGGAAGAGCTTTTGGGGGCGAGGAAGGCCTACCACTCCCTCTTTGATCACTCCCTCGAGGAAGATGTTGCTTCTCATATCCACAGCACCAACCGCAATGTGAGTTTGAGTATTCATGATGGGCCCTACACAACCCATTTGTTGATATATATGGGTTCATTTAAGGCCCATCCAAGCCCTACATCTAAGTTGGGTGTCTTGGGCCTTGAACCTATTCACTGTCTCTAAAATCTATTGGGCCTTAAAAGCCCATTTTACTGCCAAACCTGCTATAACATGGAGTTTTCGTGATGGGCAGTTTTTTGTAGCACTGGTGAGTGCCTACCGATACGAGGGTTCGAAGGTGAACGATGAGGTTGCAAAATCAGAAGCTAAGATCCTCTGTAACGCCATTAAGAATGCCAATACGAAGAACCCGGTCGAGGAGGAGGAAGTAGTAAGGATACTATCAACTAGGAGCAAGGCCCATTTGAAAGCAATCTATAAACACTACAAGGAAATGTTTTCCAAGACACTTGATGAGGTAAAACTATTGAAACACCAATACATTAGATTAAGTAGAACCATTTTTCTCTGCAACTGATCAATGTAACTAATTAATTTCATCCTTTTGTTAGGATTTGGAGCATGGATCAAGCTTAAAAGAAGCAGTTATGTGCCTTTGCACTCCTCAAGCATATTATAGCAAGGTAATTAAGGATGAACTCATCTACTAGAGTTACAACAAAAATACTAAGTTTTTAAGATTGATTTTCAACTTTTTTTTTTTTTCTTTCTCTTTCTCATTCTCATTCTGGGACAGGTATTGAATGCTTCACTGAAGAGTGGTGCAGATGAGAAAACAAAAGTTGCACTTACTAGAGTGGTTGTAACCAGAGGTGATTCTAACATGAAAGAGATCAAAGAGGAGTACCATAAGGAACATGGAGTTTCCCTCTCTCAGAAAATCGAAGAGACAACTCATGGGAACTACAAGGACTTCTTGCTTTCCTTGATTGAAAGGGGAGAGTAATTTAAAGAAAATAAAAAACCTTAAATTTCTTTTCTTTTGTTTTTTGTTTTGACCTTCCTCCCTTGAACTTCACTTGCAGTCTTCGAATGTTGTGTTTGTATGAGTATCATGTTTGCAAAAGTAATTGGATTTTAGTACATACACGGTTTCCTTTTTCTTGTTACCTATTTTGTAGGGAAGGATGTGTTGGCTAAGAGATAAGTTGTGAGAGAGATAATAGGATGAGCTCTATTGAGGAAGCTCTACCTCTTTCGCATAAGCAAATTAAGGGGGTTAAAACTCTCATTTCATATTTACTAATAGAGAATAAATAGGGAAACACCTGTAACTACAAAGTAGCTATCTACAACTCCTTCTAACTCCTTCCCATTACCCACAATTCCCATTTCCATCCAACTACTAATATAGTTACAACTTCTACCACTTAAATAATATAATAACCGCATATTTCTACCTCTTAAATATAATAACTGCATATTTAAATTCAAAAGTATAACTACCTCCTATATCCTGCTTGTATGATGCACGTGCATGCGTGCATGTAACAGATTCCTACCAATGGTGACCTTTCTATTGAGCCAATTTTATTTTATTTTTTTGTGCAAACACCCTTGATCACAGAAGTCCTATTCCTAAAAGAAGGGATGGAGGCTTTAAAAATCTACCATTTCTCATCTTCGATATCTTCCAAACAGTAATGCTATGAGTAATGAAGAAGTTGTTCCTTCTGTATAGACCCTGACAATCTACTCCATTTGATGATCCAAGATGAGAAAGTCAAGCTCATATCAAAAGTGTATCTCGACATATGTTTAGTTTTGGTCCGACCCTGACCAATTGGTCATTTTTGGGCTCTAGGGTTAATTTTGTACTTTCTGGGTTAGTGCTTCCTTATATAATGTTCTTTTCTCTGGGAGGGTTATAAGAGAGGTTTTGTAACATTTCAAAGATATTGAAATCTGTTCTGCTATTCGGCCGTTGACGTAGCTTCTCATCTTGGGGGTGAACCACGTAAATCCTTGGTGTTGTGCGTTGTGTGTCTTCTCTATTTTTCGATTTCTGCTACAAATCGCCACTTCTGGATATTGTATTCTTAACAATAACCCCTTGGGGTAAGACCCCCAACAGAGCTAGTCCAAGAAATTTATAAAGCTGAGGGGGATCTTCAAGATAGCCTCAACTTTCGCAAGAGAGAACAAACTTCTAAGGTTAGGCAAGTCCCACTATGCATTAGAACCGGTAAACTCAGAGACCCATTGATATGGGCAGTCTGGGGTTCTAGGTAGGGCTGTAAACGGATCGGATTCGGTTCGGATAGTGCTATATCCGCATGCATCCGCATCCGATTAGCTATCGGACGGATTCGGATAGTGCTAAACGGATACGGACACGGATACGGATCCGATATTTTATCCGTTTACATGTAAATATAGCTTTTCGAATAGCTATAGCCTATCCGTATCCGCATCCGTTTAGCTTTTGGACGGATTTGGATAGTGCTAAACAGATACGGACACGGATATGGAAACGGATTTCAGCTATTCATTTACACCCCTAGTTCTAGGAGAGTGAAGACTGTACCCTTCCAGCAATGGAATCCAAGAATCCTTCCAAGTCTGAATAGAGGTTGCCATCCCAACCACACATATAAGACCTTTTTGTAACAGAGTTTTGCCTTTCACAATATTTCTCCAAGCCCAAGGTGTCTTATCCCTTACTTGTGCTTGATTAAAGTCATCGTCTGGTTAGTAAATGCTTTCTTTTTTTTGCGAAAGGTCAGCAACTTGTATTCAAGAATGAAAAGAATAAGGTTTTACAGTGACTGGAAACTAAAAGAAAATAATGCTTTGCTATCTACAGTATGAACATTAGCACTTCCCTCTTATGTGAATCTATAGTGCATCCTCCCTAGGGCTTCCCAATTAACCACCTGAACAACCGAACTCGGGGCTGAATCCCAACTGATCGTAGTCCTTCCTTTTGCCGCATGGTTTGCAAGTGCGTTTGCAGCTAAGTTTGCTTCTCTGAAGTAGTGCCTGATGCGCCATTGGATAGTGTCAAGATAAGCCGATACAACCCACCACTCTTGCATGAATCGCCAAGGAAATGATCGACTAAGGACCGTTGAAACAAGAGCTGCAGAGTCACTTTCTATCCACAAATTTTCAATACTCAGCTCTTGGGCATGCTTGATTCTAGTGAAAAATGCTCCCAACTCTGCCATATAGTTGGTCCCTACTCCCTAAAAAGTCGCAAAGCATCTTCTTACCATACTCTGATGGTCTCTAAAGATACCTCATGCACCCATCAAACCTGGATTACCCAAAGATGACCCATCAATGTTCATCTTCCACCATCCAGCGGGGGGTGGCCTCCAACACACCTCAATTTTCTTCCTATCAGGGGGCTTTGAAATAGCACACTGAAGTCGCCTAGCTATCACAAGGTCATGGATCGTCCTGACTTGTACTCCATGTGGCCGAGAGCAGCACATCACTTCTCTATAACAAATCTTTGTCACCTGCGATGGAGTTCTTCTGTGATTGTCATAACATCGCCTATTACATTCCAACCAGATTTGTTGGCATGCAATTAATAGTAGTGCATTCCACGCTTACGGGAGAGGGACTATGTTTGCTTTTCTTCGCCACCATGAGAAGAGCAACTCAATGGATGGGAAGCCTCCCCATGCCACATTAAAGAGAAGCAGCATTTCACTCCAAACCTGGCCAGAAAATGCACACTCTTGGAACAAATGATGTCCCGTTTCACATGCCTCAAAGCACAGTTCACACCTAGACGCCATTGATACCTTCCTTCTAATTACTTTGTTATCAGTAGGAAGGGCATCGTATGCCAATCTCCATCCGAATACTGAGGTTCGAGGGTGCAGGTCCTTATTCCAAATCTCTCCAAACCAGGCGGGTTAGTAAATGCTTTCAACCAGCCTAGCCCACAAGGATTTTTTACCCTTGATGGGCCCTCCTGAGACTGATGGTTTTGACCCAGCACTACTCTCAGAGGTCATACGATTAAAAATGAATATTTTACTCATATGTGATTTGAGTACCCAAACCTTATCAAAATTGCCTGAAACTTCTAGGATATCTTTGTTTGTAATTTTAAGTCTGTGTCTATTCTTTGGTGAAAAGACGATGCAATTTGGCCATCATTTCATATATGATACGCATTTCCAACCCCCCCTGCGATTTGGGCAAAATTTTGATTGTATTCCTAGGTAATTTTGTTTCCAATCTTCGCACCATTGGATGGTTCTTGGAAGAACCTTTCGGGTGATATATGACTCATTGAAGTCCGATGGTTGGATCTTTGGATATTGCCACCCAAAGATTTGCTAAAAACAGACAAAATTGGGATTTATGGCCTTGATTTTCGTCAGCGAATTTCAAAGTTCTCTAGCAAAAGTCATTGCGAGTTGCTAGCGAATTCCAATTCCTACCAGAGAAAGTCATCGGAATTTATTGGCGAATTCCTTTTTGCCGACGAATCCAAATTTTTGCCAACAAAAGTTACCAGAGTTCACTAGCAAAACCCATAATTTGTTGGGAAATTTGTCAATGAATTTTTGGGGTTTTTAGTTTTTTTTGAAAAACTATGATTACCCCTCCCCCATATTCAAAAATAACTTGGAAAACCTTAAGAAACTTAGAAAATTCCATAGAAAAGCTCTGGAAAAAAAAAAACAGAAGAGAGATTATGGGAAATCCAAAAAATCCTAAAATATAGAAAAATACGCAAAATACCCCTGAGAGTCAGAATTCTATTGTAATCACATCATGCTCATTGGAACCCTACAGACCTGAGTCTGTCCCTTTTGGCCAAAATAGTTATTTTCTCTCTCCTCCTTAATTTAGTTATTTTAATCCAATCATTTAATTAATTTAATTAAATATTGATAAAATTTAGTAACCTGAATAGGGTTTTTACCCTAATCAGGTGTTTCGTTTCAAATGCATATTATTAGGATAACAAAACATATATATGCATCTACTTTTTCAAAATTTCTGGTACATTGTTGTAATGTCAGTTTTCTTCCAACTTCTCTCTTTATATGCCATTATAATGCCAATCCTTCTGATCATGTCATTGTGCTATCGACCCTTAAATAATTTCCCAAAATGTATATATTGCATGTAACATTGTACATACCATGTCTCCTGAACTACGTTATGACCTGATTCCTAGTAAAGGTACATAAGCTGCTTGCCAAAGTTACGTTCATGTTCGGTCTCCCCCATGTATATATTGTTTATTTACTTCTTCATTAATACAAGATTCATTTTGTTTAGCTTCATTATGATAATTTGTACCTTGTTTACATTAATTTACATGATTTCCTATTTGCTTTATTGCTTTTCAACCTAAACACCAAAACTATGTTAGATTCACTGCTTTCACTATGAATGTTAAAATATAGTTTAGGAATGGTCCAAATAGAGGGAGACCAGCCCCTCGATGGGGCAGACTGGGTGTCTAACACCTTCCCTGCCCATAATCTTGATACCCTACTAGAGATTTGGTCAGACCGAAGCCTTATTTATTGGATCTCTTTTTTCTCCCTGAAAGAGGAGACATTTAGGGGTCTTATACCCTTAACTAGGTGGCAACTCCCAAAATAAATCTTTTTCACCCCTCTTCTAAAACCAGTCGACACGAGAGAGGTGATCCCCTTGGGTGCATCTTCCGCATTTGTACCTACAATGGCGACTCCGCTGGGGGCACTCGTGACTCCTGTTTTGGACTACTCTTTATATAATGTATAGTAGTTATCACATTTTTCTGGTAAATAGTTCCATCATGTCATCGTGCTCAAAGTGAAGTCGTCCGACAGGGTGCTCCCTATTATGCCCTAATCCTCGGGCACACTATACTAAGCACCTTGAGATCAGCCAATACCTTCTTTCTACACCAACACTACACACCTACTATAACCAATGATGTAGATGTTGGTCCCTTATGTAGATTTGGATCGCCAACAGTGAAAACATACCCTTTGATCTCGTACTCGTTAGGTTTGGAAAATTAACCAATCGGCAAAGTGTTCTCTGGCATGCTTTCAAAGGCACTATAATAAACTCTTTGAGACCGATTGATTGGGCTATTCCCCTAAGACTATTTCATATGGATAAAACCGCATACCTTTGATTGACTCCGTTTGACGGATGATAGGTATATCGATTCCCAAAATACGTTACCCCCGACAAGGAGTGCGCTCCATGTTGGTGCTGGGTCACTTTAGACTTACATATACAAAGGCACAGCATGTGAGTACTTTGAAATTGGCTTGTACATATTGGTTCCTAGTCAAAGGTGAACCTTATATCCCATTCTCTCCATCAAAGTGACTAGGTTTTCGCCAAAATTAACAATCATCTAAGACCAGGATAGGAGCTATGTTAGCTTAGATTCTATCTTGATTTAGTTCTATTCATTTTCAATTTAAAACTCGATGAACCCCAATACCAGTCTTGGAATACACAACTTTGTGGTATTTTCGTATTGGTATCCGGCAAAACAAAGTCCCAACTTGCAAAATTTTTAGTAACTAGATAGGTACAGAACTGAGTTAAGTTTGTTCTTAGTCAGATAAAAATTTCTTTTAGATCAAATGATTGTATTTTAAGCTAGTTTTTTTTCTAATTGTGATACTGTTCGAAACAGATTCAACTGAGGTTTCACTCTAGCAGTCTTTCTGTTCATCTTGAAACACCATTTCTCGTCAAAAATACCATTCCTGACCCCTATGGGTCCCAGATCCTGATCCTGCTAGTCTTAGATGGTTTTCCTCCGAATCCCCATCTAGAGCACTGTCCAATTCTTCAAGCAGTAAAATGAGTCAAGACAATGGCTCTCCACCTAACAGTGACATATTTTGAAAAGTTAAATTCATTTATTAAAAAATGGCAATTCTATCATTCAGTAAGTTACCACCAATTCTTTTTTTTTTTTTTCTGTTTTTCTTGGGGGGGGGGAGGGGAGGGAGGACAACATCGAGAAAAGTTGAAAATGAAACTCATTTTCCAAATTCTTGTTGTATTTCAGTAAAAAAAAAAAGAAGAAATTTCTATCTTTTTTAGTCCAATGTAACTTTCTATTGTTGTGAAAGAATTCCTGTAACATATTTTGATTATTTTCCAATGAAACAAGCAAAGCATAAGGCATGTCCTGTGTTCAGGATTTTCCTCTCTTTCTCTCTTCTTTTATTTTTTAATGGTAGTTATGAAAATCTCCAAGAAAAAGCACCTGCACAGTTTTGCCACCAAGCACCAAAATCAATCATTTTTTCTTCCAAGCAAATCTCCCCTCTTGGAGTTGTGGTAGACATTTAGGAAACGAAAGATGCTTTCATTGCAACAAAGCAACACAATGCAAGGGTCTTGATTGCTGTGGAGTTGAAATACATTGAAAAATTCAAATTTCTCAAAGAAGACCTGCAAGGGCTTGTACCTAAACAAGAGATTATCAAAACAGATATTTCATTATATTAGCTAAAAATTATGGGACATTATCGAGTTTTATGCTAACATCGAAATCCCAAACTAAACTATTTTCAGTACTTTCAATCATTAAATGTAGCACTGTCATGGATGTTACAGGAAAGTTCATCCAGTCTTGAATGAGTTCTGATTTTGAACTTTGATGATTGAAGTTTTTGTACAAGAAATTGATATTATATGATCATGGGCTGGCTAGTATCAGAATTTACAAACTGCAATTGAGTTCACAACACAATTCATCTCACAAGAGACACAGAAGTGATCTAGTGCAGTTCAAATTTTTCCTCCAAGCAGAGTGACTAAGAAATCCTTGTAGTCTCCTGATGTATCACCAATAACTGCCTTGTCAAGGTTACTTTTGTATGTGTTGAAGTACTCTGCTCTGATCTTCATCATATCTATTTCAGCCCGAGTTACAATGGCTCTAGTTAACGAATCCTCATCTGTTCCCAGTCCAACAATTGCGTTCCTCACAACCTAACAATAATTGGCAACAGAGAAAAAGGTAATTGTTTTGAGAATGAAGCTTAATCTGAATAAATCATTGAGAAAAATCCATAATTCATGGAATGTTAAGGAAATTAATTTTCCTATGTTTACCTCAGCAAAGTGTTTCTCAGGGGTATCTATGCACAAAATAGCCAATCTTAAGATGGATTTAAAATTGCCAGTGCCACTGCTCTCTATGTCCTGTTAATGAATGGATTTTTAAAACTCAGTCAAAATGTTAGAATGCCACAGTAAATATAGATGGCTTTTGATCCTGAATGGCACACCTGGTAAATGGAATTCCCATAGTTTTGTTTGTAACACTCAAATGTTGCTTTGAGTTGATACTTATTCCTGGTACTGAGCATGAATACCAATTCATCATGATAGAACTCCTTTTCAATAGCATCATGAAGCACAGCAGACTCTGAATGTGCAAGATTTGAATCCACCAATTCTCTGTCATACCTATAGGAACTCACTAAGCACAAAAGAAGCTGCAAGACGCACATGAACTAACTCAGTTAGACACTTTATAAAGCTGTGCCTCCAGTCAACTGGGTTGGTGAAAATGGAAACCAACAAGTTAATCCAAACAATGTCTAGAACTTGGCTGGGTCTGGGGGAGTCTTTGTAGTTTTGTGTTTGTGATGAGTTTGGTTTACCTTTCTGAGAGGCAAGAAGGATACATTGGATGTGATGTCTTCTTCAAGGGAGCAATTAAAGAGGGAACAATATGCTTGCCTCACAGCCATCAAATGTTCTGGAGTTGATGCACAGGCAATCTCTATGATCACTTGTAGATGATCAAAACCCTTCTTCAAATGTTCTGGAGTTGATGTACATGCAATCTCTATGATCCCTTGCAGATGATCAACACCCTTCTCCTTCTTCCTCAAGCTTTTATTGGCCAATTTTGCATCCCTTTCGGAAGGATCCATCGTCCACATAATCACTGCATTCTGTTTTTATCATAAAGTCACTGTTAAATTCAGGCAGACACTTACTAACATGTGGAACTCTGGTTTATAAACAAGTGAAATATATCAAGAGGGACTCCACCAGTAATCTTAAATTCTACAGCAACAGAAGAATCCAGACTTGGTCAATTTATATATATATCTTGTTGATTACTTACATATAATTCAATATCTCTAATAGACTATCACATTGATGTGGTTAAGGGATCTTGTTTAAATTTATGCATCATGTGTTGATGCCTTAGAAGAACAGTAAATGTAAACCTAAGGCTATGATCCATTAGGTTTATCTGCAATAATTTGCCTACTGAAACTAACATAAAAAGATGTAAATCCATAAGGGATTTCACTGAAAGTCAAAATTGCAAACAAATGATACATAGTTTCCTCTGTGTGTGTGTGTTTGTGTTTGTGTTTTCAGAACTGAAAAGTTGATTGTGAGATTTGGAGAAGAACGAACCTTGAAATCAGAAAACACCAAGTAGTCATGAGGAAGCTTGGATTTGAGAGTATCAGTGAGAGACTTATTGTAAAGATGTTGATATATGTCTCTGATCTTCTTGCGCTGGCTGCCATTTCTGCAACCCAAAATCCTTATGATCTCCTTCGTATCTGTTCTCCATACTGCATTCATGATTCATGGTGAATTCAACAAACAGTACATGGTCACCCAATTCTCATATTCCATCACCTTTAACTGAAACATGATTGGAACCCAGAAAAAGAAAAGAAAGAGAGTTTGGAAGGAAAAGAGAAAAAGAAACCTCCAAAAGCTTCTTCGAGATTCTTGCAGTCTTTGTCTGGACTAGGAACTTTATCTGGTATTCTGATTGTAGCCATTTTTTCTCCTTCTTCCTTGATTCAGACCTTGGCTGAAAATCAAACTACTTGCCGCTTGGAGGAACAGAGGGACAGAAGGGGAGGCAAATGGAGTTGATTCAATTCAATTCAATTTAATAGAGGAAAACACAAAAGATAAGCCATTAGGCTCCATTTGACTACTTGGGAAATTAAAGGGAAGGGAATTTATTTTTTATCACTTCATTTCCCTTTAATTTCCCTCACAATTAAATGGAATTGAATAAGTGCTACTTCAATGACACCAATCTACGGCCATTATTGTCCCCCTATATGATAAATATCCAAAGGGAAGCAGTTTTCTGTACGGGAGTGTGGTCAACGCCTGCACTCCCATGTGTCTATCTCTCTCCTCCTTAAAACAAAGGGGCAGAGTTATCTTTTCATATGGGGGAGGAGAGAGATAGACTCATGGGAGTGCTGGCGTAGGCCACACTCCCGGACAGAGATCTTTTTCCCATATCCGAAATACCTCTTTTCTCATTATGAAACTCATCTCAATCCTTGTCCCATCCAAGGATTGAGATATCGGTATGGTATCGAAATCGTCGATCTTAGCCGATACCAATCCAGATCGGCTTTATTATAGCAAAAAGTGAATATTTTGGAAAACTAAGAATATGAAAAACTTCATCATCAAAAGGGAAAAAGAATGCTAACCGGTTGCTAGCGCAACATACCAACGCCTAGACACAACCCAATGCAAAAAGACCTGGAAGGGTGGAAAGGACCAAGATGCATCGGTCTTTTCGCACTGAGCATTGTCAGGGCATAGATACACGCGAAGGCACATCACTAGTTAGCATTCTTCTCCCTTATTAAAATAGAATCCGGATCAGCTATCCACATGGGGACGGGTGGAGACAGATCTGACCCCTCCCTGGGGTGTGGGTCCCACACCCTAGAGGTAGGTCCCACACCCCCATGGAGGATTCAGATCTGTCCCCACCCATCCCCATGTGGGCAATAGATCTGAACTCGTCAAAATAATGTCTTTCATCCTCATCAAATGCAAAATGAAACCATGCTCTAGGGTCTTCCTATGACTTGAAAAGAATGTTTATTTTTATTTTTTTTTGGGTAAAATAAAAAAATGTTTATCATGCTGGCAATCAAGTTTGAAGGGCTTTCAATGGATAAAATAAGCTCCATGAGGCCTTGATGCCTAATATTTTTTTGGGGAGTTCTCCGTTCTCTTTCTCATTAAATATACTATATTGCTCCCCACCATTGTTTGGAGTGTAAGATGTCAATATAAACCCACTCCCTAGTTATTGTTGAGTTTTTATTTTATATTGCGTGGGGTTGTAAGGTAAACATGTGAAAATTATATTTGTTTTTTTGGTATTAACATTGAGAAATTTTATTAAGAACAACTTTATTAAGAACAACGTGAATTACACATGGATGAAGTTGAACATAACTCCTGGATCATAGATCGGAATTAGTTAGAGACCAAATGTAGTATGAAAATAAAAGGGGGAGTTATGAGATCCATCTGCCAACTTAGAAAAAACTTAAAATATAAATAATCATACTTAATAAACATTAACACTTGTTTCATCCAACATGCATGTTGGAATCTTCTTCATCTACTAACACCATATGTCCAACATTTGATGATAATTAGATTCTGATTTTTGCTAAATTAACCCATTACTCCCACTATCTTTGTCACTATATCTAAATGATATAGGAAATTTTATTCTACATTTGGCAGCTTAACTGCTAATTAACCTTTAAATGTGCTTCATATCTTAATGTAATTTTATAAAAAATTAAGCACATGACATAATTTATTTTTCATTCCCATTGGATAGCTAGGCACCATATACAATGTGAGATGAACCTTTGCCATGCCCTAAGGCCATCTTAATATAAAAACATATGTAAACAGCCTCAATATACATACCCTCCGAGTATTTTATCAATAGAAGAAAAAGACTGTAACGGGAAAAATGCATGTTTTATTCTTAAAATTATATCTATATCAATCCACATTGTTGATTGGAAAATTTTATGTTGTTAGAAATCTAAAATATGCCCATAGTTTGCTTATAGTTGTAGACATGGAACAAAAACTCGATCGAAACCTGTCGAAATCACCGAATTAACTCGGTTTCTCAAGTTTCCGAGATGAGTTGAAAGAGGATTTTATAAAATCCCTGGATTCGATCGGGTTTCGATGGTTTCGACTGGTTTGGACCATATTTCAGTGGTTTTGACACATATGCCCATCGAAACTAGGGGAAATTTGACTCGAAATTAGGACAGACAGGTATTTATGCCAGAAACTTCCAGAAACCAGGATAGACACTTAGTTATGTCTTATATCATTTAAGTAAACGTTTTGTATTTGTATTTCATTTACGTAATATATTATTCATAAATAAGCAAATAATCCCTTATTTGAATCCAATAAAAATAGTTAAAAAAATCAAATTCCAAAAGAAAAAAAATCAACCCCCCAATAATAGAACAAAAATCGGATTTTCGTCGGTAGGTGCAATTTTCAACTTTCTAATGCTTAAGTTCTTCTCAAATCTAAAAATTTCATAAATCTTAATTTGGTAAAACAGTGTTAAAAACCAAAAGCACAATAAAATATTCATTTGTTTTGATGTCCAAAAAAATATTTTCATTCATAGTGATTTTGACAATATTCACGCACACCAAATTAAGATTGATCGGTACATAACTCCTTCAATATAAATAAGATTTAAGCAATCTTGTACTTATTGGAAAGCTGTCAAAACAAAGCTTTATAACAAATCCAAGATTGTTTAAATCTCGTTTATCTTGAAGGAGTTATGTTTCGGTCAAACCTTATTTGATACCATGTCCAAGAATAATATACAGTATCAAACTTGGATAAAAAATACACGTAATATTTTTAGTGTTCTCTATGTAAAACTAATGCATGGATTGAGTTTAAAATGTCAAAAATAGGCACCACAATAAGAATCAGGGCAAAAAAATAACTTATGGGCCTCGAAACCAAAGTTCGAGTTAACTTGGAGAAAGTCCCAAGTTTCGATCGAGATATGGTCAAAATCGAGATGAACTCATTTTCTGGTTGGTCGAAACCTAATCGAAACCTGAGTTTTAGAGCCTTGGTTACAGGTCATTTAATTATTATTTAGCTAAGCTCATAATTTTCAAGTGATCAGATAAACAACACCTCGAATAGAGTATATAGAAACCAATGTTTTAAGAAGGCTATGTAGAATGCAACTTCTTTATTTTCTCGTTTCAAAATACATTTTAGACCCATAATCTATTATGTGAGTATATAGAAACCAATGTCTTCACCCCTTCCTATCATCTTAACAAAAATATCAATGAACCTCGTGAAAAAATGTGTCACAAACAAATTTAAAATTAAACCCTTTTTTTCTTTGGCTTTATACTCATTGCAATGAAACCAATGTTTTGAATGAACTGAACTTTCTCACTAATCCCCCATTAAAGGACTAAGATTTTAGTTTCTTGGATAAGGCACAATTCCGTGTGAAAATCCCCCAAAAAGGAGTTGCTAATTGGCAAAGGCCAATACCACACAAATCAGAGGTCACGAGTTCAATTCTCTTTTGACTTTCCAATCAAAAAATAAATAAAAAAATTCCTTGAGGATTCAAGATATGCTCCAAAAGTGAAGACTGCTGCAACTCTATTGTCCAACAACAGACATGCCATGTGAAATTAACAGTGGTGGACGTACTATCGCATATGATTCCTTTCACACTGCTGGCAGCCCATCAATGAGTTGGGCTCTATACCTACATTTTTTTTTGTTGAAGACCTATTACCTACATTAATTGGGTCATTTTATAGAAGATGTCCTCCCCTGACAGATTCCCTGACAGATTCCAAGTTAGACAGAGGAGAATACGGACAGAGCAGAGGGTCACCTTAATTCTTGGTGAAAATATATGGATACCCCCTCAACTATGGCATGTTTTCTTTTACATCTTTTCATTTTCAAAATTTTCTGAGTGAGTCCACCGAATTAATTCACTATTACCTAACTAACAGAAAATATAAAGTTACTAAATTACCCTTTATACCTTAATAGATCAAAACAAAAAAAAGACCAAATTACTCTAAGTCCTCCAACCCTTTCAAGTACCTCATTTCCCAAATCTCTTATGAACCACTGCTATCTCCTCGAACCCCCACCCTTCATCTCTTGAGGCGATTAATGGCGGTGAGCTCCCAGAGGAAATCATCGATCCCTTGCATGTTATTAGAACCAAACATACCCAATGAGATCATAGTTGTGCAGGAGAGGGAGCAGCTGTGATCGCCAAAACAAATAGTTGTTGTTTGAAAGCTTGATGGCGATCAAATTATTGAAAGAGGGATAAGCTCCAGCAGGGAGGGGGGAGGAACCATTAACAGTGGAGGGAAGAATCGATCCTAAGGACCCCTCAATGTCCATCAGAGAAGGCATAGTGTGAACTACATTTTGAATTGAATTCTTGATGTCCAACCTCAATGTCGCTAAAGTACCCTTGAGTTTGAGGGGGCGTATTAGAACCAATCCCTCCATCAACGGAGATGATTTATCTCAAGGCATTCAATCCTCAAAGAATTAGCAAGACAATCTCCCAATCAAAGGAGATGATTTATCTCAAAGGATTCCATCCACAAAGGACCAGCAAGACTTACCTTCAATAGAAAAGGTTACCGTTGGAAGGAGAATAAGTGATAAGAATATTGGATTACTTATGACACCTCTTGCTTCCTTAAATGTTCTCATGACACCTCCTACTTCCTTTAATGGAGGAACCGTTTCTCAAAAACATTGTATATTGTCCATAAATAAGGACCTAATGCTATGGAAGAGATAATAAAGAGTATTACTATTGCCATGGATGTAGGTTTACCTTAAACTGAACCACGTTACATTATTGTGTCCTTCCTCTCTCTATCTCTATCTCTTATTTATTTTCTTATCACATGTTATCCCTGTAAAACTTCTTGGCTGCAATTTCAGTCTTTTTCCTATGGGAGCAACCCCTTGTAAACCACACCGAATCCACCCTGCCCAAGCTTCATCTTCTCATCGAAGTTGTTGGTAGCCTTCTTCAGATCCTTAAAAGCTGAACTTCCTTGGCATTCCTGGCAAGCTCTTCAGCGACCCCAAAATGGTGGGGTCGTTCACAACCCTCCTCTTCTTCCAATACCGAACCAACATGAAAATACTGTTATTGGTGAAGCTTGATTTTCGCTCCTGATGTGCCGTTGGGATCTTCGAAGGGCCATTTCGGCCTCGAAATGATCTCGGATTGCTGAAAAATGGCGTACATCCCCCTAGGGGGCTGGTTGTTGTGTTGGGCTCGTCGAGTATTTCAAAACGGTATATTTTGGGATATACATTATGTTTTGGTCCGACTCTGTTCGGTTTGGCAATTTCTGGGTCCTGGGGTATTCTTGTACTTCTTCGGGTTAAGGCTTCTTTATATAATGTTCTTATCTCGGAGAGGGCTGTATGAGAGGTTTTGTAATATTTCCAAAAGATAGTGAAATCTGTTCTATTGCTCGACCGTGGACGTAGCTTCCCATCTTGGGGGTGAACCACGTAAATCTTTGGTGTTGTGTGTTGTGTGCTTTCTTTGTTTCTCGGTTTCTTCTGCAAATCGTCATTCTGGGCCTTGTTTTCTTAACAACTACCAGTCCCCAACAATGCCAAAACCGGCACTCCGACCCCGAATAAGATCTTCAATTCAACCACATTAGAATTCTCTTTTTAGGGAACCCCTCCATTGATAGATCTCATTTGAGCATACAGTTTAGCTGCGCCTTCTCACCCATGGATGCCGAGAACCCCATGTATGAGTACTGACTCACATAATTCTTCTTGATATTTATCTTCTGTTACGAGTATATCTAAGGAAGGAGTACATGGAAGGTTTTCTAAAGTAACTTATTTCTTATAGAGTGAAGTGGGTTGTTTGGTTTTACGTATTTGTAGAGGTAGTTATCTGTAGGTTTGAATTTAAGAGTCCAAGTTGTTTTGAAGTTGAATTGCTAGAGTCCAAGTTTGTGAGGAGCACATCTTACTCCTACTTCTCTGTAATTGAACGTTGGAAGACATTGGATACCTAAATTCTACCAATAAGAGAAAAGCTATTGATGAGTCATAAATCTCCTAACCAACCAGAGGTCACCACGTGGATGTGTTGAGACCAAATCCCAGGTCCGAGCCGAGCCGTCCAAGGTCGGGCCGAACCATTCACCCAGAGAGAGGCTGCACTTTATTTCCGGCTTGGTCGAGCACCGAGGCCGAACACTTAGCCCGTCGCGAACTGGGCCGAGCACCTAGTGCGCAGTGCTACACCAAGTGCAGAGCGAGGAAGTGATCTCCCCAACATGGCCAAGTTCCATGGCCGAGGCTCGGGCCTGCCGAGCCCTGAGCCGAGCCCAGACAGGTCGGCCCAAGATAGAGCTCCATGACTCGATCAAGCTCCCACATGACCAGGGGAAACTCCCATGCCGCATACGCCGAGGCCAAGGCTGAGCGCTTAGGCCACGGCCGCCCAAGGCCGAGTACTGAGGCCACGGCTGCCCGAGACTGAGCACCGAGGCCATGCCCTCCCAAGGCCGAGCACCCCTCCCAAGGCCGAGCACCGAGGCCACGGCCACCTGAGGCCGAGCCCTCCACAGAAGCTACCATAACGCCCCACCAGGGATCACGGTGCCACGACAGCACAGCCCGAGAATCACAGGATAAGGATCGAGCCACGATCCCACGAGACTCTGAATCGCTCTCCAATAAGGACTCTTACCTTAGTGAGAGTCCGATCCCAAAAATAACTCTCCACTCCGCCCCGCGCGGAAGAGCCCTACCAACAAAGGACTCTTACCATGCAAGGACTCCTCCACCTACCTCACCTCATTCTATAAATACTCAGGTATGGAGCTCAAACTCTCAGATCACTTTTTACTAAGCTGTTACGCTGTTGCACTGGAGACCTGACTTGAGCGTTGGAGAATCCTTGGTCGAAGCCACACCGGCTCTCTTGCGCTCACTCGGTTTTTTACAGGCTCATCCGTGGGTGAACCGGGCATCGGAGGTTTTCACACACAACAACTATCAGAAGAGGTAGCATTTGAAATCCAATCATCACTTACATGTTAAGCCAAGGGCGTGGTTTCCTCAAATCAAACCAACTCTGATTCATCTTGTTATTCCCTGTTAAACCTCCTGTCTCAATCCATTTACGATAGGTACGTCCCGGACCAAGAGGAACTCTCCTCAGTACGTACCATCTTCTCACTAAATGTGTTCGTATTCACAATGCATATTAGTTTTGTGGCCAAAATGATGATGAACGTGTTCATAATGCACTTTGGCGTCTTCTCACTGAGGCCAAAATATCCAATTCCATTGACGAGTTTTTGCTGCTATTGTTATGCGATGAAGATGATGATGAAGGCGAAGAAACTTCCTAGAGATTGAATGGTTTGGGGAGAGAGAGAGAGAGAGAGTTTACCGGAGGAGTAGCAACAGTGACCGGAGAGCAAGGGTGGAAGGTCGAGGAGACGGCGATCGGAGAGTGGGGGTCAAGGAGATAGCAACGGTGAGGAGATAGTCAAGGTATTTTTGTCTTCCAAACTTTAAATTTGGGCAATTTGGTCCTAAAAAAGGCTTGGGTGAGTATTGAGGTTTAAAACTTAACCGCAGTTAGTTTGAAAGACTAATTTACAAGCTTTCAATAGATGAGGGGGTGTGTTTGAAAGGTTTTAAAGAGGAGGGGGTGTACATGAAAGCAAGCCGTAGTTGAGGGGGTGTCCCTGTATTTTCACCTATACATTCACCGAAAATTATCTTCTGTAATTCTCTGCACTGTCTATTTCTCCAAGTCCCTTTAATAGGGGGTGAATTCCACCCGAGCAGTGTGTTTGGGCAAGGGGTAGGGTGGTCATTTCCGCCCCTTGTGAGAGGAATTTAAAGAAATAGACAAGCAGGGAATTATAGGTGATAAAGACCATACACTTATGCTCCATACTTGCTAGTAGAATGTGATGGATAATCGAAAACCATTATAGATCTGTTTGATTATCTTGGCTTTGACCCTTATTTTGAATATTGGTTATGACCACTGGTTCAACCTAATATCACATGTGACTCTAACAACTTTTTTGACGGTCAAAAGACTGCTTAGCGGTTGCACATGCACAGAAAAATATCTCTTGCGATTCCCTGACCGGTACAATTCCTCTAGTGCCTCTAATAAGAGGGAGGCGGACCCCACCCGGGCAGAGTGTTCGGTCAAGGGTGGAATGGTCATTTTGTCCCCCCTTGTTAGGGAACCACAGGTGATAAAGATCCCACATGCACAGAATAATGGTTCAGCTTTATCCCCCCCCCCCCCCCCAAAAAAAAATAAATAAATAAATAAAAACTTCTTCAACTAGTTTCTTCAGGGTGTCAAATTTGTATCAAACCGAAATTGGAACCAAACTAAATAAGCCAAACTAACCGAATTGATTAAAATTTGCTTCAGCTTGAGTATCGAATTTTAAATACAGGGAGAAAAAACGCCATCTGGTTGTGTGCAGTGCATAGCCCCTACACCTAGACACAGGGCTATGCAAAATGACCGTCGCATCCCCATGAAAAGTGGAAAACCCCGAGGGCACAACAGTCATTTTGTACGACCAGTGTCTGGGTGGGCCACACGCTGCACAACACCAAGTAGCATGCTCTTTCCATTAATATCTTATAGTATAAAAAGACATTATAATACTAATATATTTTAGTATATTATTATTAGATCTTATAAGGGAAATTTTCACTTACCTCCCCTAAGGTATCACATAATTACAAAAACACTCCTCAGTTTTAGAAAATTCTGCATGCTTCCTTGAGGTTCTTAAAAGTTAACATATGCCCCCATTGTGTTAGTGTAGACAGTAGGACTAACAATCTTAAAAACAAGGGCTGAACTGACAAAAATGCCCTTGTAAGAAAAAAAAAAACCTACAACTCATCTTCTCCAAATTGATTGGGGACAATAGATTGGGGACAATAAGTTGTAAGTATCCTTGTAGGGAACACCATGAAAGCCTATAAGACACATTAAGCATTGGAAGTGGTAGTGCTCTTACAGCTCTTGGCTTGGGACAAAGCATATCTGACCCAATTCAGGGCCGGATTGAACAAACCATATGGTTCTGACCTGGTTTCATACGCAATTCTTTGTATTCCACGCAGAGACTGGGGAGTCGGGTGAAGGCACAAGGGATGTAACCCAGAAGGCACATGAGGAACAAGGAGGGACAGAGAGTGTAGGCGAGCTATTAGGAGCTGTGGGCGAAACCGTAGCTGAAATTGCACAACTATAGGAGTTTATATGGGTGTTTAGGTTTTTCACTCTCTTGAGCCAAGCATGTCTCTTATTGAAATGGGCCATTGAGTACATAGGATTTAGATTTCATAGATTTTGTCTAATTTAGTCATAAATTGTATATAGCCCAACATGCTAAAAACTGTTTTAACTAGCGTTTTGGTATTCAAACCGATTAAGACCTGATACCGATTAATAATGGGAACGAAACCATCCCATTATTAATCGGTATTGAGTCCAATGTTTGGAATAAATCAATAAAGTGGAACGTTTCTGGTCTTGGTTCCAAAAAGGTAGATCCATCTAACCTGAACCGTCCCAATCCTGAACCACAAATTCTATTGGCATTGGAGTGAAGTAAAATCCAATAATAAAATCCATATTCTATTTTTTACCCTTCTTATCTATGTGAAAATGACTATATAAATTAAGACCTTTTTTCACTAAAAGGTCATGTATATTAAAAAAAACAAAAAGGATAGTACAAACAAACTGGACATCTCCAGAAAAACCAACAAAAACACTGTATATATAATCAAACCCCCACCTACGGCATTGCCATCAGCAGGGGATCAAAAAGCAACCAAACAAAAACAAAGACAAGAAACAAAACACATTATTGCCATTGGAATCTTGGTCTTCCCTGAGCATCACACTTGAGCTCCTTTACAACCGAAGTTGGCCAAACATCAATAGGAATCAAAAGTTCAAATTTGGTAGCCGATTTAGTCAGAAAATCAGCTGCCATCGGATTAGTTTCACGAAAGCAATGTGTTGGGGTAAAATCCACACATCACCTTATATGGTTTTGATGATAACAAATAAGTTAGTTGAACTAACTTGTGTTATATTGTATAGAGACCTTACAACAAATAAAGCATCAAGTAAGGGGGAGTTTATACAAACTTGTTGAACCAAGACAAAGTATCAAAGAATGGTGTGAAGAAAAAGACTGAGAAAAGGACTAGGTTCAAAGACCATGTTTAAGCATCTCAAATACAAGAGCTTTTAAAAGCATGTGTTCAATGTTTTTGTTTTAAGATGTAGTTAAAGTTTAAGTCCATTTGTAATGCACACACTCACGCATGCATACATGTAGAGTGACCCTAGGAGGTGTTTTTACATGGACCTAACCCAAGCAAATGGCCCCACACTTGTCCAAACATGGACTTAGCCATTTTCAGCAAAATCAGCTGATCCGGCATATCGAATCCGAATCCGGCATGCCAAATCCATCTTGACATGTTTGTTTGCAATCTCAGGGTTTGCTCACAAAGAGCAACCGGAATGTGCTACATCTGATCCGGCATAACGAATTGAGAATCCAGCATGCCGAATCAGATCCAGCATACCAAATTGCAATATGTCTGTTGGGAATTAGCCGTTTGACAACGGATAGATTCCATGATCTAGCATACCGAATTGGGAAACGGCAAACCGGATTAGGACAGAATTATATCCTAAAATGGCAATGAACCTTAGATGCTTTGAGCACCTTTGCCTATAAATAGGTAAGCTCATTTGGACTAATGACAATCAATTAAGACTAATCAAAGCATCGCAAAGGCATTCGAATTTGAACATTCAAAGTGTTGAAGCATTCATTCATCAAAGCATTCAAGTTCACTTCCCTGTCTACCTAATTATATTCACTTAGCATTGAAGCTTCAAAGTGGAAGTTAGCTACACATTCACTAAGGTTGAGGTAATCCTTACTTAGTAAAGCTTTCTTTATTATATGTTGTGAGTCCTCTTGCTCGAAATCAAGAGTAGTTAATTGTGTTGAGTCCTCTTGCTCGTCAATCAAGAGTAGTTGGTGGTGTGAGTTCTTTTGCTCCTAATCAAGAGTTGTACGAGTTCTCTTGCTCATTCTCAAGATTCTTATTAGTGGAATTCTCTCTAAGGTGAGAGGAGTGGACGTAGGCATAAGTGGCCGAACCACTATAAACGATTGTTTTACTATTGCAATTTACTTGCTAAGTTTTATTAATTGTTTTATTAGCCAAACCACTATAGCTGAGAAAACCATGGAAAAATCAGCTTCAAAGTCATGATCACCACTACAGTTGAATCACACTCGAACCAAAATGAGGCAAAGTTCTCTAGCCTAATCCAATCTCTTTAGCAGCGCACGAAACTCTGCTTCGAAGTTTGAAGTAACACCAAAGTAGGATCTAAAAGAATAGATCGATCACCTGAGCATTAGAATATCTAATAACTCCACCCGCACCCGCCTTCCCAGAATTACCAAGCGAACGCTGCCATCAATGTTAACTTTAAACCATCTAGGATGGGGTGGGCACCAATAGACTTCCAAGAGAGATTTAGGTCGATCCTGGGGGACAAGAATCTTCAAATATCTAGAACACATCAGATCAACAAAATAAGACACTCTCCCTTTGAATTTGGAAGCCAAATCCCTGAGGTCCCACAGATCCCAGACAGTTGATATAAATTAAGACCTCATATATGCAAGCACTCATTATAAAATAACACATAAAAAATCTTGGCAAGAAAATCAAACCATAAGAAACTTGATATATGTTATCCCTTTGGTAAATGGAAGCTAACAGGAGAGTTACCAATATTAGTTATTCAATGTAAATACATATACTAAAGGAAATTGAAAAGAGGATAAAAAACTATTTAAAAATTGTTCATTGTCTCCTTTGTATCACACTCCACCAGTTGCTCATCAATTTCCATTCTTAGTATTGATCTTGAACGGTTGAACCTTCTCATTGAAATCCACATACTGCACAACCACAGAATTACTCAAGTTACTTATATTACTCTTAGGATCGATGAAAACATGTTTTTTTAAAGAAACTATTTGTAGCTCTCAATATTTAATAACATGCAATTGCAACATAACTAACCATTCTTCAAATTATAGTTTTTTCAACTCTAAAGAATTGGTGATGTATGAGTAACAAGGGGTAACCTCAGTTTTGAAATCAAAGAAAGAGTAAGTGAACACAATTTTAACCCATTTGAATATATATTCAATCAACATGCCATAGGCATTTTTTGCAAGAGTTGCTGATGCCAAGACCATAGTTAGCCATTATCATAAATGCTTGAAAAGCCGCCAAGGTGACAAGATATAAGATAACAACATTTGTAAAAATCTACCTTTGTCATATGATCTAAGAATTTATTTTTCCCAGTTTTTTTCATAAGCATTAAGCGGCCAAGATAACACAATAATTACAAAGGCAATAAATCATAATCACCTTTTAATCATTTATGGTTGCTCTGCCTTGATTGATTCATGCTTTAAGAAAATTTCCCTTGATTAAATGCAGTTCCCTCACAACATCGTTCATCTGAACACGTTCTCTTGGTGATTCCATAGAGCATTGGAGTGACATTTCAATTATTGCTGTTACGCATTCTTGCAATTTATCTATCTTATGACTAGGGCCTTCAGTTATGTTGATAGCACCCTTCTCAATTTCTTCTCTTTGTCCTTCCTTGGGTAGGAGTGTGGGATCTAATACTTGCATCACGTTTGCAGGTAAAGCTGCCTTTGCAAAGTTACGGAGATTTAAGTCATCAGTAAACATCTGGTCTGTTGGCCTTTTTCCTGTGAACATCTCCAATAAAAGGATCCCATAGCTAAACACGTCCCCATGTATACTTGCCCTTCCACCCATGCCATATTCTGAAATATTGAAACCTCTCGTTATTAGTCTAACAATAAGAGATGCATATTTTTCTTCTTTTTTTTTTTTTGGTAAACGGAGATGCATATTTTTCATATAATACAAGAAATTACAGTAAAATAGGGAAATTGTGACCATATTATTCAAAAGTAACGAGTTACATGGTTATTTCTTCAATTTGAGAACCATGGGTCTTTTGATTGTGTTAAAAAGAATTCAATCTAAATTTGGTCCAAGTATATACCATGGTCCAATGCATTAATAGTATAATGAATTCCTAATTGAAATGGATATGGATAAAACCATGATCTACTGTAATTAAGATATAAAACTGTGTTGAAAGACTCAATCTATTAAGATCAAGTTCTGAATATCCAATAATAGTTGGATTGAAGTATTAACCTAATAAACAGGATCTTTTAGATCTGGTCCCTTTTTCTAAATCATCATTTGGGTCATGTTTAACAGCCTACAAAGAATTCTGATTAGAAAAAATATAAACAGCTTAGTAAATGACAGTTAGATCTACAAAATAAAAATTTAAGATATTGATTGATAACTAAAAATAAAATTGTATGGTGTATTTGTTACCTGGAGCAGCATAGCCAATAGATCCTTTTATCCCAATGGTACTAGTTTGAGCATCAGATGAATTGTCATCAGGTTCTAAAAGTAGCCTCGCCAAACCAAAATCACTGACATGTGCAGTCATATCACCGTCTAATAGAATATTGCTTGGCTTCAAGTCACAATGAACAATTGCCGTATAACAATGGTAATGAAGGTAATCCAATGCAGAAGCCACATCATTTGCGATGTTTAATCTTTGAAGAAGGCTTAAATTCCTTGAATGATTATGTGCCTCCATCGACAGATGTAACCAATCATCTAGACTCCCATTGGGCATGAACTCATAAACTAGGGCTTTGAAATCCTTCCCTTTTGAATCAAGACTTGAACAGGAAGTTAAAATCTTGACAAGATTTCGATGTCGAATGTTTCTTAATGCTTTGCATTCATCCATAAAGCTCTTGTAAACTCTTGGATTTTGAAGGTTGAGTACCTTGACTGCAACAATTGTTTCATCCTGATTGATAATCCCTTTGTATACAGAGCCAAAACTACCAGAACCTATGAAATTAGCTGAAGAAAATCCTCCAGTAGCTTGGAAGAGCTCTTTGAAAGAAATCTTTGGGAACTGGTCATCAATTACTAATGGTGTGGATGGAGGTTTACTTTTTGATTTTCTTATCCAATAAAGAGCAAGAAAGGAAGATATCAAAAGAAAACCTAGAACCACACCGATGATTACGAAAACCATTTTAAAAACATTGGACTTTTCTCGTTTCGTAGATCCATGACATGTAGGAAGTCGTAACTCTGTAATTCCCCCACAAAGCTTATTATTTTCATTCACAAAAATTGCACTTGCATTTCCAAAGATTCCTTTTGTTGGCACCTCCCCTTCAAGATTATTGAAGGATAACTTCAATCTCTGCAATGCTGAAAGTTTCTCTAGATCTTTTGGGATTTTTCCTGATAAGTTGTTGAGTGAGAGATCTAAATCTTGAAGCCCCTTCAAAAGAGTCAAAGATTGAGGAATGGTTCCTTCAAACAAATTACCCCACATATAAAGATATTCCAAACTATTACAGCTACCAATGGAGAAGGGAATTTGCCCAGACAGTTTGTTATGGGAGATATCTAATAAAGAAAGACTCCTCAAGTTACCAATTTCAATTGGCAAGGGACCGACCAGAGAGTTATTAGATAAGTAGAGAGATATTGATAAGGAGGAAATAAGAAAGAGTTGTCTAGGTATTTGGCCTTGGAGGCTATTATTACTAAGGGTTAGGTCCAGTAAGTTTTGACAATTCCCAATGCTAGGAGGAATGCTTGCATTCAAGTTGTTGGCTTCTAAATGGAGTCCAGTCAAAAGAGTGAGATTGCCTATAGAGGAAGGTATCTGTCCTGAAAGTCTATTTTCATTCAAGTACAATACTTGAAGCTTCGGAAGTTTCCCTATACTAGATGGAATATTACCTTCGATGAAGTTATATTCCATGCCCAATAAGCTTAAGCTGATGAGATTTTCAATCCCCGCAGGAATGGTTCCAAATATTTGATTCCCTCCTAAAGCAAGCATTGAGAGCTGTGTTGAGAGATTGGCTATATAGTGGGGAAGGGGACCCTTAAAACCATTTCTTTGTATGTTCAACCTCTGAAGATATGTACAATTGACCAAAGAATTTAGGAAATCTAAATCACCAGCTTCCCCCGCTCCAAATTGATTTCCACCAATATGGACTTGTTGAAGGTTTTGAAGATCTCCTAAGTTGTTAGGGACTGGTCCAATAAAAATGTTTTGAGCGAGAGAAATATGTACGAGTGTCGAAATGTTGGAGATGGACTTCGGAATTCTCCCAGAGAAAAAGTTGGCCGCAATTGAGATCATTTGGAGATTTGGAAGAGTGAGGCCTATGTCTCGTGGAAGGCTCCCATGCAATTGGTTTCGTGCAACAGAGATAACTTTAAGAGATGAGAGATTCCATAGCGAGAGAGGAAACATACCAGTTAGATTGTTTCCATTTAGTGATAGAAAGTATAAATTTGTAAGCCGACCAAGGGATTCTGGAATGCTCCCCTTCAGTCCACATCCAGATAATGAGATAACTTGGACGGTTGAAATATTCCCAAAAGAAGCTGGTAATTCTCCTGTTAAACCATTGTAATCAAGAGAAATTATCTCCAACTTCGACAAAGATGTAAATAGTTCAACCGGAATCTTCCCGACAAGATTGTTACGGGAAATGGAAATTTCTACAAGACCAGTGCAGTTGGCAAAGCTAGTAGGAAGATCTCCTCCTAGAGAGTTGTTGGAGAAGCGAATTACTCTTAGTCGAATCAGATTACCGATTTCTTGGGGGATTTCGCCATGGAATCTATTGTTTGAAATGTTGAGGGAATGAAGAAAAGTGAGATTCCCTATGGAAGGAGATATGCTTCCTCCCAAGCCCTTCCCTTGTAAATCCAATCTGATAACCCGTTGTTGATGACGGTGGCCACATGAGATCCCTACCCAATGGCAGAAATGGATGGAATCATTCCAAGAACTTAGTGCTTCATACGGATCATCAATTTGCGTCTTTAACTCGAGCAAAGAAAGTCGATCTGTCTCATTCCCTACGATACTTCCACCGGCGACAACGGATTCTAGCCTCAATGAGCTCCCAAAAAGAAGAATGAAAACTAGAAGAAGAAGAAGAAGAAGAAGCTGAAGTTCCATCAGAATCAAATGTTGGGATGCAAATGCAGAAACCAAACAATCTAGACTCTATTAATAATGCCTTCGGGAGAAAAAGCAACAAAAATGATATTCCACCAAACGCTAAACCTTAGAAGTCAAATCTTTGATTACTACAAAAACTAAACTCCATCACGATCATGTGGACTTATGAGTCTTGATTTTCTGTCCTCTATAGATTTTTGTTTGAATTATTATGGAGTTTCTACTTGTAAAGCGTCGTCCCACTTGCATTTTGGCTTGCTAGTTTCCAATTCAGCACAATGCCAAAATTTCGTACCTAATCTGGATTGTGAATAAGTGGACTTGGTTGAGAGAGGGAGAGAGGGAGAGAGAGAGATGTCAATTGTCAGTCACTCAAGCCAACGAGTGGGTGGTTCATATTTCATACTACGAAGGTCATAGCCGATTATTATGACTAAGGCCGTGAAAAGCAAGGGATTTGGAGTCTTCGAAAATATTTCTGTGAAAAGCATGCAAACGTCTTCATCCCTCCTGGGCGGTGGGCGGTGGGCGGTGGGCTCTAATTTAATTTAATGGCACACACTTGTCATGGGATAGGGTTTTGGGACTTTGCCGTTAAGAGTGTTGGAAAATATGGCCGTGAGGGACACGGAAGCATCATCTATCTCTCCTTGGCTCTTTATTGAATGCCACACACTGCACAACCATCGTCATCTCTCCTTAGTACCACACATCTGTAGTTTAAGGAAGGGAGGGGCCGGACGATGTGTATTTTAGGGATTAAGTAAGTTATCAGGAAAGGAAGAGATCGAGATGAAAGTTTGTTTTACAGGGAAGAAAAATTGTTTATTTCTTCCCCCAATTTGATACCCTCCCTTTTTTTTTTTTTAATTTTTCTATTTTGTCCCTAAATCTTGAACCCCTTCTGTAAAATATAAATAGGACACATGCTAGCATCGCCCTGAGTCTATCTCTCTCAACTTATGAAATGAAATGACATATATGTCTCTCTATTGTGGGATGGGAGAGATAAACTCAGGGCGTACTAGCGTACACTATGGTCCCGGATAAAAAAAACTCAATTGCATATAATTAATAGGGAAAAAGAACATTTCCTACACAGTCCGTGCACTAGTGTGGGGGCCAATGAGGGAACAGATAGAAGCATCCAATAAGAGGGGCGGAACAATCATTTCACATTCACTTCAGTCACTTGTATGTGAACGTGGAGGAACGTAACCAGACGTCGTTCTTTTTCCCTAATTAATAATGAGAATGTACTAGTGGTATTAAGGCCCTCTCTTTTCCCATGCAGACAAGATAGCCACTAGAAAAATAATGCTGAAAGATTTAATTGGCAGCAACGTATTTTAATTGGTAGTGGGTATGTAGACATAATTGGTATTATTCTTCTCTAAGAAGTTCTAGAGGGGAATGTTAGTTGTCTTCGACTTCTTTCTTGATAGGGTATTCCCTTTTTTATCGCTTTCAAATCCTAACATTTATAGTTTGTATAATATTTTTGAGGGGGGTGAATGTTCGCGTATGTGAACGTACTTGAACATTCCCTGCATTTAATATTTTTTTTGGGTAAATTACTCCCCCCCCCCCCTCCCCTTGAATTGGGTAATAACTCTCCCTCCTCCGAACTCAAAAGATTCTATCAACCTTGGTATTGGGTAATAACTCTTCCTCCCCTGAACTCGAAAGATTCTATCAACCGTACCCATTCCGGAAAAAATGGCTATTAAGTGTTAGTAAAAGACTATATTACCCCCTTCATCTTCTTACCCATTCCGGCAAAAATGGCTATTAAGTGTTAGTAAAAGACTATATTACCCCCTTCATCTTCTTCTTCTTCCTCCTCCTCCTACAACCCCTTTCCTACAACTCCGCCGCCACCCTACTGCCAACGCAACCCATCTCACCATCCCACTCATGCTCTCTCCTTGCCTTTTCCCTGCTGCTGATGCAAAGGGCCGGTCTCCATGGTGAGGAAATGATAACTCAGACACACAAAGCAGAGATCATCACGCAACTGAATAATTCCAGACCGAAGTCCAACAAGAATTCAGATGTTCAAACTCAGTCATATGGTCATGGTTGAATCTGCAATTCCAGGTGAGAGATCCTCACTACTAGTCCTCCTAAATAGAATAGTTATAATGTCGGAACAACCAACAACAAAGGAACTGGGAGAGACTGAAACTAGATCTGGCGGTAGAATGAAGAACCAAACATGAAATTCGAACAGGATCTCGAACTGAGCTTCAGCAGAAAGGGATCGCCCACTGCTAGGTAATAAAGACCCAAAACTTGAGATTAAAAGAAAGAAACTGAAATATTAAAAGGCATCTAAGGGTTGAATCGGCCTATGGAGGTGATTTAAACTCTGAAATATTAGGGAAAATAGAATACTAAAAAGAGTCAAAGCTAGCATTGAGTGTCTTCAAGTGGACTCGAAGACGTCGAAATCAAATACCTCCGAACCAGAGGAGCGGGCTTATGATCCTGATAAACCATAAATATACGGGCCAATCCCGAGAGGACACGTGTCCTGACCCGAAGAGAAGGCCAGCTCAAGCCCGGCCACGACAGAACCAGTTCGGTAGACCAAGAGGAATAGGACCCAAGAGGCCACCCCAAAGACCAAGTCTACCATTCATGCCACGGAGTCCAACCATGACGTCATTGGCAAGATCTACATTATCCTATCACTAAAAGATCAGGAGGTATACCAAAGGAAGTACTATTCTCAAAGAGGTACAAACCTAATCAAACTCACCATGAGAAGAGGACGTTTAGGGAACCTCTTCCCTACTAGGACTCTACATCTCACAAGGAGCTATTCCAAGTACAACTCTGCTACAAGATAGATTCTTCCACGATGGATACTTATCATCAATTGGGACTCTCCACACCGTTATACACAACTATAAATACTCAGGTATTCCAACCCATTATTCATCTTGAATTCCAATAATTCATCTGTTGCTAAGAGAGATCTAACTTAAGCATCAGAGAGTCCTAGGCCGGAACCACACCGGTTCTCCCTTGTCCTTGATGTCCTTTTGCAGGTTGTTACACCCAAAGGACCTACTGGAGGTTTCCTGGCACAATAGATTGGCGCCGTCTGTGGGAATGCTAGCCAATGTATCTACTAGCTCGCTTCCTTAAGTATTCAATGGCACCACGGGGTAAGAAGGCCGCTCCTTCCACCAATGCTCCAAGGAAGAGGAATGAGACACCCCCACCGAAGAGCTCTCGTCGGAGGGCCAATCATCATGAACTTCAAGAGACGGAGAACGAGCACGTCGACGTAGTCAATCTCAATAGCGAAGTAGTCGTGGAGGCAGTACCTGACCCGAACGCATTGGCAACTGTGGGCCAGATTAATAACTTGCAGAGACAGATCCTCCCAGACCAAAATCTTTTTCGGGATTATCTGAGGGCTGACTTCCTACAGGAGGGTGATGCCACTGCCGAGGATACAACCAATCCTTCGATAAGAGCAAAACCCTAGGAGGTCACTCCCTGGGGGTGAAAGATCGGAGAGACTCGCGAGACGCGTAAGTTTAACCCATCAGCAAGGAGATCCTTCACATCATCCCGTGAGAACAGCGGATCTGCCGATCCGATCGGAACGTGGGGCGTTACGGACGTACAGATCAATGGAACCTAATCAGGATGGTTCAAACAGAAGATCGGTATTCTAGGGGCGACTAGGAGGAAAATGCACACCAAGGCCGAGTCGAACCTATCGTGAAGAAAGTCCCTCACGTTCACATCAAGGCTCATCACGTCGTGACCACTCGTCATCACATCAAAACTCACGGCAGGAGGAAACATCAAGGAGGGGTTGAGAGTGGGTTCATAGTGGGCGCGCCACCAGGCGTGACGGACAGTCACATGATAAGGAGCTAGATAAAGGACTCCGAGAATTGGACAAGAAGTTGGAAGGATTGTAGAAGCAGACGAAAGGTGAAACACACTCCATACCAGGCCAACTTCCATTCTCGGCAGAAATCATGAGCGCATCTCTCCCCTCCAGATTCAGGTTACCCACCTTCGAGCTCTATAGTGGAACCACGGACCCTAACGATCACATCAACTACTTCAATGGGATGATGACCCTGTATAGTGGATCGGAGGTCATCTCTTGCCGAGCTTTCCCTGCATCCCTCAAAGGCGCGGCCACTTCGTGGTTCACAAGGTTTAAACCTCGATCGATAAACTCCTTCGTAGGACTCTGCGAACAATTTATCACCCACTTCCAAAGCAGCGTAAAACAGAAGAAAACCACAGTCAACTTGTTGAATGTGGTACAGAATCCAGGGGAGCCCCTCAGGGAATATGTCATAAGATTTATGAAGGAATCCCTGGAGGTTAGAGATCTAGACGACCAGACTCAACATGCAGCCCAAGCTGGGGGCATAAGAGACCTCGACCTCATCAAGGACCTGATGCGGCATGAGACCAAAACAATGAAAGAACTACTGGAGCGATGCAATGAGTTCGCCAACATGGCCGAAGTACTACAATCTTGGAAGAAAGTAATCGAGGCCAAACCACAGGAGAATAAACTATCAGTGCCGGATGATTGCAGAGAAAGCAAACGGACTAGAACAGAGCGCCGACAGGAGAAGGTTGATTGCCGATGGAGAAAACTGAGCATCGCCCAGAGAGAACTAATCGAGCGGGAAGCCCCGACTACACTCCCCTGAACACCACAAGGTCATAGATCCTTATGCAGATCCAAGACCGTTGCTTGCTTAATTGGCCGTGGCCCTTGCTTACAGAACCCGATGATAAACCAAAATTATACCGGCCAATCGTGGGCCGCCACATGTCCTGGCCTAAGAGGGAAGACCATCCCAAACCCGGCCACCTTACACCTCACTTGATTGGCCCAGAAGGTAAAGAACCAACAAAGACGTCCAAGGTCCAAGACCAAGTACTACACGCAAGCTACTAACATCACCGACGAGATGTACATCACCTCATCAGTTAAAGGTACCACCTACCAGAGGTACAATTCCGAATGGACTCATGCACCAAGGACCTTATCCAATATACAAGGGCGCATGCATGTCTATCTACCGAGAACATCTTCCCTACTGGGACTCTACCTCCCATGGGGGAGCAACCAACCAAGAGATGAATCCTACCAACTAGGAACGCTGATCTACTACGAGGACTACTCGTTACCAACTGGGACTCTCCACACCGCCTCACTCCACTATAAATTCCAAGGTACTCTACCCCATTAACCCATCTTGAATTCTAACTATTCATCTGTTTGCTCAGAGAGATCTAACTTAGGCATCGAAGAGTCCTAGGCCGGAACCACACCGGTGTTGAGGAAAAGACCTCATATACTCCTAACCATATTTTGATGATAACAAATAAAGCCTCTCTTAGACTAACATTTGTGTACGATGCTTAGATGAGAGCATAGCACCAAGTGAGGGGGAGCGTACACAAGAGCGAATACAAATGCATACAAGAATACGCCTCAAGATGGTTCCAAAGACATTGAAGTCAAAGAGTCAAACCTTGAAGACTAAAGGCTATGACTAACCAAAGAGCCTATTGAAGATTGAAGACAAATTGAAGACTCTGTAATCAAGTATTTGTAATGATAAAGTCACAATTGATGCAATGCACACATGCACGCATACATCCATTTAGAATGTCCTTAGGAGGTAATTTGACCCCTTAGACACTTGACCATTGAGTGTTGGAACTCCCCCAAACCAACACCTTTTTGGAATTGGACTATTTTCACTGAAACTACCCAATCCGGCATACCGGTTCCCAATCTGGCATACTGGATCAATGGGAATCTCAAGAAAATGGTCGCAGTAGCCCTCTGGAGTACGTTGGATTATGATCCAGCATATCGAATCTGTTTTAGCCTGTGTTTTACCCTGATCCGGCATACCGGATCAATATATTACTGTTATATTTTGACCGTTACTCCTTTATTCAATATGGAAATTAGGTAATCTAACATACCGGATTGGCATCCAGCATACCGGATTATATATGCTTTTTGGAATCCGATGTTAATTTAGATTCCTAATTAAATTAAGCCATCTAGCCTATAAATACCCACTTGTTTATGGCTCTGAACATCACTACTAATCATAATCAAGAGCCTCCAAAAACAAGTCACTCTCAAGTGAGAATTCAAGCACCCATTCAAGGCATTCAATCTCACTTAGCTTCCTTCATTCAACTTGCATTAAAGTTCAAGATTGAAAGTTAGCATTTCATTACTAAAGATTGAGGTAACTCTAATACTTTAGTACATTCATTTTTACTTATTATAAGTAGGTTGAGTTCTCTTGCTCGGAATCAAGAGTAGATTGAGTCCTCTTGCTCATTAACTCAAGATTAGTTGTTGTTGAGTTCTCTTACTCATTATTCAAGAGTTGTACGAGCTCTCTTGCTCACACTCAAGAGTTGTTATAGTGAGATTCTCTCTGAGGTGAGAGGAGAGGACGTAGGCAAGTGTTGGCCGAACCAATATAAATCTCTTGTATCACTCTTTGTTTTATTGCTTGTTTATTGCTTGTCTTTACTTGGTTATTTCCGCATAATTTTTAATTTTACTACCTTTACCTATTCACCCTCCCCTTTAGGTGAATTCACAACCAGTTCTCCCTTGTCACCCAGATTCTTTTATAGGTTACGACACTCAAAGGGACCACCAAACGATTTCTTGATGCAATAGATTGGTGCCGTCTATGGGAATGACGCTAGCCAACCATATCTACTAGCTCGCTTCCTCAAACGTTCAATGGCACCATGGGGTAAGAAGGCCGCTCCCTCCACCAACGCTGCGAGGGAGAGGAATGGGTCACCTCCACCAGAGAGCTCTCGTCGGAGAGCCAATGTTCATGACTCCCAGGAGAGGGAGAACCTTGAGAACCACCATGGAGGTAGTCGACCTCAACAACGAAGTAGTCGTGGAGGCAGTACCTGACCCTAACGTACCAGCAACTGTAGGTCACATCAATGACTTGCAGCGACAAATCCTCAATGACCAAATACTCTTTCGAAACTATCTGAGGCAGCGGGCAACGTCCCACCGCCGTAGGGCATTGCCATTACCAAGGACAAAGCCCATACCTTGATAAGAGCCAAACCCTAGGAGGTCACCTCCTAGGGGTGAAAGATCGGAAAGACTCGCAAGGCGGGCAAGTCCCACTCACCAACAGGAAGATCCTTTGCATCATCCTAGGAGAACAGTAGACCTGCCAATCTGGTCGGGACGTGGGGTGTTATACCCGCACCCCGGATCATAATTAATTTTTATTTTTCCCCGTGACGTGTGGTTATCACTGCCACGTGCTGGTGAGCTGTTCTCACTGGTGGTCAAACCCAGTTACAAATTATTGACCATGATACGGGCTTACCATTGACACCCCATGGCAAAGGAAATAGTAAGTTCTAGCCCTTAATTTTATTTATTTACCCTTTTCCTCGATGCCCTCGAAGTGCGGGTCAAGATTTAGACCGCCCGGGCTAATTTAGTTGAGTTGGGAATATTCCATTTGTGGGTCCCACTTATTTAAGGGAGCGTGTGATGGGCTTATAATCCCATGGTGGATGGACCCATCCCCAAGTGGGTTCTTTTCTATTTGAAACCTATGGGCAGGCCCATTTAGTTAAGAGGCTCATTTGACTCTATTTGACCCATCTAACTTAGAGTACCCATTTAACTTGGGTGACCCATTTAACTTAAACTACCCATTTAGCCTAATGACCCATTTATCTTGGATCCACCCATTTAACTCTTGACCCATTTAACTTAAACTATCCATTTAGCTATTTGACCCATTTAACTTAGAGGATCCAAGGTCCATTTTCTTTAAATAAGACAAAGGGGGGGGAGAAGCATTCATTTCATTTCTTCTCCCATCTAACCTAAATCGTGGAGGAGAGAAAGAGGAGAGAAAGGAGAAAGAAGAAAGAAGAAAGAAGGAAGAAGGAAGGAGAGAAGGAGGAAGAAGGGTGGAGAAACTTGGTTGGAGGTTGGAAGAGCACTTCTTGGAGCCTCAACATGGAGCCTTCTATATTGGGGGTAGGTAAGTCATTCAAACCCACATCTCTTCATCTATTTTGATTTTTGAGGTTTGGGAAATGGGAGAAATTCAACCTAGGGTTCTCTTGGAACCCAAGGAATCGATGGAACCTCTAAACCTAGACTATGGTGGAGTTATTTCACTCCATTACAAGCCCTAAGCCTAAGTAATCTCTTTCCATTTAAGAAATTTAAGGTTTCTACCATATTATGTCCTAATTTAGGTTCTCTTTGTTTTCTCTTAAATCCATGGGATTACATGGACCTAATGAGGTCTTAGAACCCTAATGGACCTAGGAGGAAGTTTTTTTGAAGCCTCCCTACCTTTAAACCCCTTGGAAAATGAATCCCTAGTGAGAAACCCTTCAATTTTCGGTTCTGCAGGTATGTGGTTTTACACTCGGATTCAGTTTTCTGAAACCACATCTGCATCCGACCTTGACTAAAACTATCCTAAGCCCCTGGTTAGCTAGGATTTACATGTGGTTTCAGACCTGCAAGAAACCACCCTGAAATTACCTTCCTGAGAAGGATTCTGTGAAGGTCGGATTTACACTCGGTTTCAGTTTTCTGAAACCACATCTGCATCCGACCTTGACCAAAATTGTCCTGAGCCCCTGTGAAGGTCGGATTTACACTCGGTTTCAGTTTTCTGAAACCACATCTGCATCCGACCTTGACTAAAACTGTCCCGAACCCCCGGTTTCCTAGGATTTACATGTGGTTGCAGAATTTGGGCATGAAACCACTCCTGCAACCACTTTGTTTCTGGAACCTCATACTTAAGTGTTTATGGGAGACCTTTTGGGGATCCTTTCCTTTCGCTCGTTTAACCTTATTCCACTCTTTGTATAGGTTAATATATTCACTTTTGTGGCTTATTGCTTGATCGAGGCGACAACTGATAATCTTGGTGCTTGGCGTATACGTTGTGAGTGGGTTTGGTCGTTTGGGCTTGTTATTATTATTGCATTATATATTATGTAATCATTATAATTAATAAGCATGTTTGTGCATATTGCATACTCTTATATACAATTGTTATAATGTTGATTGGTAATGTGATACCTTGATGGGTCTCGGTGCCGGTGGGTACCGGTGCCGGAACCCCGAACACTATATACATTTATGAAGAAATTTTGTTGAATGTCATGTTGAACTGTATGCGCCGTGCCGTGCTGGTAACCGGGCACTAAACCAGATGAAAAGTTGATGCGCCCGGATTACCTCTCGGGACGATAGGACCTGCATGTAGTATATTGTGGCTAGGATTTCACACCCTTATGCTACGACCCTTACCAACAGGGGTTTAGGTGTTGGGTAATCAGTACACCGGATTCTGTGGAGGTGGGAGAGGCCAGTCATGGTAGTATTGGTTATCAGGGGTCTGCCACTGAGTGGTCTTGGAGGCTTCGATCGGCGTAGGTCCCACGTGACAATTGAGGTTTCATTGTGGCGATAAGTTAAGTGACCCACAGTGTCTCCCGAGTTGTCACAGTAGCATATGCCATTGACTTAGTTGTTTGTTAGGTGGAAAAATGGACTTAACATGTGAATGAATCATTGGACTATGTGAATTGCGTGTTTGTGCATCCCCATCCCCTCACTGGCTCAGTGGAGCTAACCCCCTCGTGTACACAATTTTTAGATTATGATGCAGGTACGGAGGAGCCGGAAGCTGTGTTAGAGGAACATGGCAATGGGTGTCCTTGTGACAATTGTGCCTACGGGCCGTGAGAATTCTAGGGACTTGTTCCCCTTTTGTTTATTTTAGGGCGTAGGCCCATGTATAAACATTTATTGTTATACCCTTGTTGATCATTATTAGATGGTAATGAAAAATGGATTAACTACAGTATTTATCATCTAGGCTTTGATCATCTTGTAACTATTAATTTTATACGCTTCCGCAAAACTAGTGATCATTTGGAATGTAATATTTTCCTTTCCGCACTCTGATATTATATTGTTTTAATATTAGTTATGATTGTGCGTTGGGACACTGTGTCAGTGATCCTGGCAGCTTAGTAGGATGACAAGCGTCGTCCTAGTCACCCCTTATAATGTATTTTATCCCTTGTTGGGATGGGGGCGTGACATGGGGTGTCACTGATGCACAGGTTGGTGGTACCTTGCTCGGACGGTTCGATTAGAAGGTCAGTGTTCCAAGGACGACTAGGAGGAAGTCACACACCAAGGTGGAGCCGGACCTACCGAGAAGAAATTCCCTCGTGTTCGCATCAAGGTTCATCACGTCGTAACCACTCACCATCACGTCAAAACTCATGGCGGGAGGGAACTTCAAGGAGAGGTCGAGAGCAAGGTCGCAGCGAACGTCCCGCCAGATGTGATGAACAGTCACGAGAAGAGGAGTTAGATAAAAGACTCTGAGATTTAGAAGAGAAGCTGGAAGGGCTAAAGAAGCAGACGAAGGGTGAAACACACTTGGTACCGGGACAACATCCATTCTTAGCAGAGATCATGGGAGCCACACTCCCCTCCCGGTTCAGGCTACCCACCTTTGAACTCTACAGTGGTACCACGGATCCTAATAACCATATCAACTACTTCAATGGGATGATGGCCCTGTATGGGGGATCAGACGTGGTCTCCTGTCGAGCATTCCCTGCATTCCTCAAGGGTGCAACCACTTCATGGTTCTCAAGGCTCCGGCCTAGATCGATAAGTTCATTCGTGGAACTCTGTGAGCAATTTGTCACCCACTTCCAGAGCAGCGTCAAGCAGAAGAAAACCACGGTCAATATGTTGAATGTGGTACAAAACCCTGGGGAGTCCCTCAGGAAGTATGTGACCAGGTTCACGAAGGAGTCCTTAGAGGTCCGAGACCTAGACGACCAGACCTAGCATGCAGCCTTGGTTGGGGGAATTAGGGACCTAGACTTGATCAAAGACCTAGTATGACATGAGACCAAGACAATGAAGGAGCTTCTAGAGCGGTGCAACGAGTTTGCCAATATGGCCGAGGTACTGCAAGCTTGGAAGAAAGTGATAAAGGCCAAGCCTCAAGACAACAAGAGGTTGGCGCCGGATGACCGTAAAGAGAGTAAGAGATCGAGAACCGAGCGCCGACGGGAGAAAGGTGACCGCCAGTTAGAAAGGACAAACCGTCACCAAGAGAGGAGTAACCGAGCAAGCAGCCCCAAGTTCACACCCCTGAATACCACCAGGTCCCAGATCCTCATGCAGATCCAAGGCCGTGACCTACTCTATTGGCCACGACCCATGCTAGCAGGGCCTGAGAAGCACAACCCCAACAAGTATTGTCTCTTCCACCAAGATATTAGGCATGACACAGAAGACCGCATCCAACTGAAGAGGGAGATAGAGCAACTTGTGAAGGCGGGGTGCTTGAACAAGTATGTGAAGGGAGGACGAGATGGCCATTCAGACTAAGGAGGCAGAGGCCATGACCGAGAAAGAGAAGAGTCGCGGTGCAAAGAAAGAAGAACAGACTGAGATAGGGAGAGAGACCGCCCGAAAGAGAGGAAAGATGGAGCTTAACTAAGTGGTACCAAAGGAGCCCCCATCGTCACCATACTAGGAGGACCTAGACAGGAGTCTACGAGGAAGGCCAAAGCCCATGCTAGATTCATGGAAGTAGCAGAGAAGCCAAGCAAGGTAGCTAAGACCGAGACGGTAATCTCCTTCTCGGACGCAGACCTAGAAGGACTGAGCTTGCCACATAAGGATGCCCTGGTGGTACAGGTAGAGATGGCCAATCGACCCGTGCATAGGATGTTGGTAGACACTGGGGTGTCTGTGGACGTGCTCTCGCTAGAAGCTTACAAGCAGTTCGGGTCCGGTGATGACCAACTCAAACTGGAGCTAACCTACCTCCACGGTTTCTCGGGCGCTACCGCCTCCATCAGAGGGATAATGGAGCTGCCCGTCACCTTTGGAGAGTACCCTCGGTAGATCACAATCATGGTGAACTTCATGGTAGTAAGTCTGTGGTATCCTTCAACGGCCTCCTAGGGCGACCATCCCTTATGGCCCTTAAGGGAGTCGTATTACCTATCAACCTGAAGATGAAGTTCCCAATAGAGAATAGGGTGGGCGAGATCTGAGGAGACCAAAAGAAAGCCAGGGAGTGCTATGCGACGCTCGTCCAGAAGAATAATGGCAATACCCGTGGGATGGCGCTATGTGTAGGGAACCTCGTCAACGACCAGAGAGACGAACTGATAGAGCGAAGAGGAAGGCCAGTGGAGGACCTCGTCCTATATCCCCTTAGCAAGGACGATCCCTCCAAGGTAGTGCAGATTGGGTCGCTGTTGAGTAAGGAACAGAAGGACAAGCTTGGGCGTCTCCTCCAGGAGAACATGGATGTCTTCGCATGGTCGACCTCTAACATGCCTGGCATACCCCGGTGCATAGCCGAGCATAGGTTACACATAGATCTAACCAGGAAGCCCATCCAACAGAAGTGATAAAACTTCACCCTTGACCAACAGGCCGCCATCAAAGAAGAGGTCGAGAAGCTGAGCCACTCGGGGTTCATCAGAGAGGAGAAGTTCCCAACATGGCTCGCGAACATGGTCATGGTACCAAAATAAATGAAAAGTGGAGGATGTGCGTCTACTACATCGATCTAAATAAGGCATGCCCAAAGGATGAATACCCACTGCCAAGGATCGACCTGTTGATCGATGCTACCGCCGGCCATAAGATGCTGAGCTTCATGGATGCCTACTCCGGGTATAACCAGATCCTCATTAACAAGGATGATGAGTCCTATACAGCATTCCAGACAGATAAGGAGAACTACTGCTACCGCATCATGCCATTTGGGCTAAAGAACGCAGGAGCCACCTACTAGAGGATGGTCAACAAAATGTTTGAAGAACAAATTGGGTGCAACATGGAGGTGTACATAGAAGACATGCTCATGAAAAGCATCCAAGCCCAACAACACCTGACCGACCTAGAGGAAGCATTCGAGGTACTACGGAAGAACTAGATGAGGCTAAACCCCGCAAAGTGCGGCTTCGTCGTGACAGCAGGAAAATTCTTGGGCTTCATGGTCTTAATACGTGGAATAGAGGCCAACCCATCCAAGATCAAAGTCATCCAGGAGATGTCACCCCCCCCCAGACAGTCAAGGAAGTACAGAGACTAAATGGAAGGGTCGCGGCCCTATCAAGGTTCGTGTCGCGGGCTGGAGACAAGTGCCTACCATTCTTCAAGACATTGAAGAACCTCCGAAATCCTAAAGACTTCATGTGAACGAAGTGCCAAAAAGCATTCGAGGAGCTGAAGAGGTACCTGGAGAGTCCACCACTGCTTGGACGACCAGAGCCTAATGAAGAGTTGTAACTCTACTTGGCCGCCACCCCGATCGCGGTAAGCACGGTACTACTGAAGGAAGAAGGTAAAGTACAAAGACCTATCTACTACGTCAATCATGTCTTGATGGACGCAGAGACAAGATATGCTAAGATCGAGAAGGTAGCCTATGCACTCATGATCGCGGCAAGGAAGCTAAGGCCATACTTCAAGGCCCACACGGTCGTGGTACTCACAGACCTACCACTGAAGAAGGTACCTGCACAAGCTAGACATCTCAGGATGATTGATAACCTTGGTGGTAGAGTTAAATGAGCATGACATCAAGTTCTGACCTCGGATGGCCATCAAAGGTTAGGCCCTAGCGGACTTTGTCGCTGAGTGCACCCTATCAGAGGTCGAGCCAAAAGCAGAGGAGCATGATAGCAGGTCATGGGAGCTGTTCATAGATGGTTCGAGTAGTACGACAGGAAGTGGGGCTGGCTTCATACTCACCAGCCCCGAAGGTATTTGAATCCAATACGCCCTCTGATTCACCTTCCAAGCATCCAACAACGAAGCAGAGTACAAGGCACTACTAGCTGGACTCCGAATGGCCAAAGCCATCCAAGTCACTCACCTAGCCATCCGGAGTGATTCCCAACTTGTAGTAAATCAGGTGAATGGGGAGTGGCGAAAGATGAGCACATGGCAGCATACTTACTGCGTGCTCGAGAGATGATCACGGAGTTCGTGAAGTTCTAGATGGTTCGAGTACCAAGGGTTGAGAACGCCGCAGCAGACGCCCTATCCAGGCTAGCAAATGATGAGCTCTGGAACTTGGCCAGCGCCGTATAAGTTGAAATACTACATGGGCCAATGTACCGGGAGAAGCAAGTTAATGAGATCGAGGACGGACAAGCTGGATGGACCCTATAGTCAATTACCTATAGAATGACATACTACCAGGAGACAAGGTTAATGCCAAAAAGATAAGGATGCGGGCGGCAAAGTACACGGTCATTGATGGGGTACTATACAAAAGAACGATCACTGCACCATTGCTCAGGTGTCTAGGACTCAAGGGAGCCAAGTACGCCCTAGTAGAGGTCCACGAAGGAATATGCAAAAGCCACATGGGAGGGCGAGCGCTAGCCTATAAAGTCCTCTGTCAGGGGTTCTATTGGCCACGGATGCAGGAAGAGACCATATAATATGCCAAAACTTGCGAACAATGTCAATTGTTCCCCCCGGTACCCCATCTGCCTGCCACAAAATTGACCTCCATCCTTAACCCCATACCGTTCGCCATATGGGGGACAGACATCTTAGGTGACTTCACGGCAGCGTCTGGGAACAGAAAGTACCTAGTGGTCACCATCGACTACTTCACCAAATGGGTCGAGGCTAAGCCACTGGCGAAGAAAATAAAGAATGAGATGGAGAGGTTTGTTCGCGACGAGGTGATCTATAGGTTCGGGGTACCAAGAATCCTAGTCTCAGACAATGAAAAGCAATTCAACAATCCAAAGTTCAGGGCTTTGCCAATCCTACAACATCGACTATTGGCCTGTCTCCGTAGCTTACCCACAAGACAATGGTCAGGTGGAGGTGACTAACAGAACACTACTTGAGGGAGTCAAGATAAGGTTAGAAGGAGCCAAAGGCAAATGGGTCAAAGAACTTCCAAGTGTCCTATGGGCATACCGAACAACAGTAAGGATGCCCATAGGAGAGAGCCCATTCCGATTGGCATATGGTACCGAGCCCTTGGCACCAGTAGAAGTCCTTGCCATGTTCCACAGAGTCCTGTATTTCAACGAACGCACATACGACGACCGGCTCTGGACAAACTTGGATTTCATGGACGAGGTTCATGAGAAGGCACTGCTCAGGAACGTGGCATACCAGCAGAGAACGACCAAGTACTACAACGCCAGGGTCAAGGAGAGGCTTTTCCACCAGGGAGACCTAGTTCTAAGGAGGGCTAGAGCATCACAGCCCAGGAAGGAGGGAAAGCTATCGGCCAACTGGGAAGGACCCCACATAATTTCCAAGCAGATGCGGCTAGGGACCAACCACTTGAAAACTTTGGGGGGCAAGAAGTAGGGGTATCAATAATGCCCGACTGGCCCGAACCCGCCCTGAGCCAGGCCCGGACCCGACCCTGATCTACTAACCCGAAGGGTGGGTCAGGGTTGAATTTTTGGTTGACCCTGGCAGGGTCGGGTCGGGTCCAGGATAAGACCCCGGGCTTAGCCCGGCCCGGCCCAGACCCGACCCTGTGTAAGTTATAACCATTTCCCACGATTCTCATCAACTAACACCTGATGAGAAGCAATAGGGTTGCAGAGGCTCTCTATCTCACACATTCACACCTCTTTCTCATCTCTTCCTAATTCATCAAAATATTCTCTGCTTGCTTGCGATTGCAGCAAACCCTACCCTATTATTATTTTTTTTTTGTTACCCAAGATTTACCACTCCTGGTGATCCAATAAACTCCCCCGGTCAGAGAGAGAGGTGAGGCAGCCATGGCGGAATCCCACAATGAAGGTAGTTTCCACAGGTGCTCAACAAGTCCAAAGCTGAAAGTGTCTCCTCCGTCTCAATCTGAGCTCTACAACCAGAGATGAGACCTGCGAATCTTAAAATTTGCCTTTCACTGGATGGATCTATCTCTAAAATCTTAAATCTGTCAAATCTCATCAGTTTATTGATTGCCCTGTGTCAGTTTATTCTTCTACATTGTTGGTCTTTCGTTGTGGATTTTTATTCCATCTTATCTTTATCGATGGGCCATTGATGGATTATCTGATAAACTTCTTTTGTAGATACAGGATTTTATTTTTTCAGTTTCAAGGATAGAGAGATTCACACTCCTAATGAACCAAACCCCTTTCTCCTTGCTTAATTCTCTTTTAAGACTATTTTCTCAACCTCTTGGAGGCAACATTAGGGTCGGGTCAGGGTCGGGTTGGGTCAAGGAAAACCCTGGCAGGGTCGGGTCAGGGTTGAGGGTTTCTTGGCCCTGCCAGGGTTGGGTCAGGGTCAGGGTTTAGGTTAAGGCCTCTAGAGTCAGGGTCAGGGTTTAGGCAGGTCCGGCCCAACCCGACCCATTGACACCCCTAGCAAGAAGATAGATCGAGCTTGGAACTCAAAGCATCTGAAGAAGTACTATCAATAGAGTAGCAGTAGTTATGGCTTTCAGCCACAGTAGTTCGCATTACAGCATTATAATAGTAGAAATTTTTTGAAGTTTTGAAGTAATTATTTCGTTTTGGGCTACATTTGTCTACCTCTCGGCCGTCAGTCGAACACTTTTAAGCACCGAGGTCTAATGACCACCAAGGCGTAAGGCCACCGAGATCTAATGACCACTAAGGCATAAGGCCACCAAGGTCTAATGACCACCAAGGCATAAGGCCACCAAGGTCTAATGACCACCGAGGTGCAAAGCCACCAAGGTCTAATGACCACCAAGGCATAAGGCCACCAAGGTCTAATGACCACCAAGGCATAAGGCCACTGAGGTCTAATGACCACCGAGGCATAAGGTCACCAAGGTCTAATGACCACCGAGGCATAAGGCCACCAAGGTCTAAGGACCACCAAGGCGTAAAGCCACCAAGGCGTAAGGCCACCAAGGTCTAACAACCACCGAGGCACAAGGCCACCAAGGTCTAATGACCACCAAGGCGTAAAGCCACCAGGGTCTAATGACCACCGAGGCCTGTCAATGCACAAATGACGAAGAGCAATACACAAGGGAGGCAAGAACTCAGCCATAAAAAAGAAAAAGTATATAACTTCAAAAAGCAATGGTGATTATAAAGCCAAGTTCTGAAGTTCTAAGTTCAACATTTAATAAACAAAAAGAACGGAGTCAAGGAAGAGCCGCGCCCTCCTCCGGAGGACTCACATCCTCCTCAGGGGGGAAGCCATATCAACCTCAGGCGGAGGAGCCACGCCTTCCTCAGGAAGGGCCGCGCCCTCCTCAAGGGGAGTAGCGCCTTCCCCAAGAGGAACGTTGGCTACCCTAGCATCTACAGTGATCGACGGCACATAGCCCAAAAATCTGGAGAAGTCGTAGTCAGGAGTCTCCCCAAGGACATAGGCCGCTATGTTATGGATCCCCATATCATACACCTCCTGGTTATACTCATAGAACAGATCCCTTATGGTTTGGGATGTCTGGAACTATGCCACAGTCTGCTCACCGGCCTGGACCAAGTCAGTATCACGACCCCGCCTCACAGTCTGGAGCTCCTCCTCCAATGCTCGGACCCTGGCAGTCAAACCCGAGCTCTGGCCCTCCAAAGCTACACTCCTGGAGGACAAGGTACTGATCTCCTCAGCCATCCTCCTCTCCTGGGTGGTACCCTCCTCACGAGCAGCCTTCTGCTCTAGAAGATCCTTCTCCAAACTCTGTAGAGACCGAGCATGCTGGATCTCTTGGAAGACGAATCTCTCAAAGCAGAGTACTGCCTCGGTAGTACGGTGCTAGACCTACAACCAAAGTCGTTGTCAGTGAGCCTCCCACGTGCTAGGTACCAAGTGACAAAAATCAGAAGGTACCAAGTGACAACAATCAGAAGGTACCAAGTAACAAAACTCAGAAGGTACCAAGTAACAAAAATCAGAAGGTACCAACTGACAAAAATCAGATGGTACCAAGTAACAAAAATCAGAAGGTACCACTTACAGAAGCAATGTCCCCATAAAGGGACCTCAACAGCTCCATGTGGCTCATCTCCTGCAAAGCCAGACGCTCAGAAGGAAGTCGACCCTTGTCCAACCACTCCCGTGGAACGTTGCTACCGGCAAAAAGAGAAGCACCTTCTAGGATATCCTAGGGAAGAACCAAAGGAGATGGACCCGGCGGGTCTGCAGCAACACCCGAAGAAGAGACCACTCCCTTGCCCCAGGGGGAGGGTGGAATGGAAGCACCAGATGCAGTAGGAGCAGCAGGGGTCGGCCATGGAAGCTTGACCCTCGAAGAACTCCTCCCAATGCTAGGAGGGTTGAGACCCCCTTCCTCTTGGCACCCAAGCCATAACCACGGTGGGAGGAGGAGTAAGGACCGAAGGGGTGCCGGTGTCCCCTACCCCAGCAGAAGGGGCATCCACAAGAAGCGCGGCCTGGTCAGCAGCCCTCTGAGCCAGCCTCCTCCAAGAACTGGCGCGATAAAGCGCAGGGTCCAGTCGCAGGTCCACTGAACAATAACAGACAGAGAAAGAAAACGAGTCAGCAGTAGATAACCAAAAAGAAAATTCTAGGCACAAGTACCAAGTACGGGTGTTTAAGTTAAAATAAAACCACAAGCGTACGGGTCAATCGTAGCTACGAGTCGAACGCGAGGAGATATACGCCACTCTATTTAACTAACTTAAAAGTAATGCAAAGTGAACCAAATTAAAGTGTTAAATTAAACTAATTAAACTAACAAAAATCAATGCATCCTAACTCATAAGCATCTAACAAAATTAAGGGATTAAATCGGCGTCCTAACACATGAGCATCTAATCTATCAAACTAAAGCGAATTGAAAGGAATAAAAAATGCAGCCACACATACTAACCACATAAAAAGAAATAAGGGAATAAAAATGCATCCATAAACCACAACCATATAAAATTAAAATAAAAGAAATAGAGGGGGAAGAAGAAGAAGATAGAGAGAGATAGAGGAGATGGAGAATGAGATTGAGAGTTTAGATAGTAAAACCTGGATGTACTTGCGTGAATGTAATTGAAAAGTTTGAATACTTGCATAAACTTACCATGGCCTCCTCTTCTAAATCTTCAAGTCTTGTCATCAACTTAAGAACTTAGACTAGAAGGCTTAAAACCTAAACTATAATTAAGAAATTACAATCCAATTGAAGACTTAAATTGAAATTAAAGCATAAACTAAACCTATTATAACTATTAAATCAAAAAAGCAAACTAGAACTTGGAAAAGCCAAAAATCACAAATTAGAAGGAGAAGAAGAGAAGAAATTTCACTAAGTGAATGAACAATTTTTACAAGAGAGGTAGGGGGTATTTATAGGTGGAAGAGAGGAGAAGAGAGAAGCTGGAAGTGTAGGAGAAATATTCCCTAAGAAAAGAGAATATTCTCTTCTCTTTCCTCTTTTACAATGCCTTGAATCCTAAGAAAAAAGAAAAAAAATAGAAAGAAGAAGAAGAAAAGATTGATTACATAGACCTTCTATTTCTAGAAAAGTAAACTTCCAATTCTAACAAATGCTTCCTTTTCTTTGTAGATATCTTCTCTAAGCAATAAAATCAAAGCATCTTTGATTTTTCAACCTTCCATAGATGAGAAAATATAAATCTATCCCAAGTGTAATTCTAGAAGTGTCCTTGAGAAGTTGGAGGAGAGAGAGTAAGGGTGATGACTATGATCCCTTCAAGAATAAATAAAATACCCATTCTGTCTTTCAGAAAATGTGGAGCATGGGGTGCTTATATAGGCCTCACCATTGTGTTCTTTGCAAAAAATCACCCAAAATAGACCCAAATTTCGTCCAATTCGGAGTTGGGAAGCCCAAGATATCTGAAGTTGAAGTTGGACTGTCCAGAGCCTTCCAAATAGAATCTTTCTGGTACAGTAAAGTAACTTCTGATAATTGCGTTAAGGCCCCTCGAATCCGAACTTCCGCTTCACTTTATTTCCGTCCGATTGTCAATAATTATAAATAAACCCCTACAGACCATTTTCGCGCGTCTTAACGAAAACGGCCATAACTTCTTTGTTTCAACTCGGAATCAAGTGCCGTTTGAACCGTTACGAAGCTGACTCGATGGGCTATGCATCCATACTATTAACACCTCTAAAAAGCTTAAAAACATCTCCTTAGTATCATCTCCTCCATTTTCATAATAATTCACCTAAACCCTGAAAAGCACAAGAAAGCATCGAGTAACTTTGTCCAATGTGGTAAAATGTATGCTTTATGCCCTAAGATTTCACACATAAATGTGCTCATCAACGGGCACGAGAACAAAGATCTTACCAGGACTCAACTTCCAAAGGAATAGGAAGGCCTCCGAGTCCAACACTTGAACATCGAACTTGTTGCATCCCAAGCACCAATTGAGGGAGTCATTCAGCTCAAGAGAACGGTTCACACTCTTGAGGTCGTTAGCCTCCCAAGTGGTCCGCAGCAGGCATTGGGGGACCGTAGCAAAGAAAAACTGATCCCTCCAACATTTCACCGAGCTGGTGAGCCCCTCAAAGAAGTCAAAGTTGGCGAAGGGCACCTTAAGGGAGCGGCGAACAAAGTGGTACCACTCATCATTCCCCTTCTTCAACGTGTAGAAGTGCGAGAACAGGGGAACGGCGGTGGTTCGCCCCAGCCGGGTGAAGAACACATAAAAGCCCAAGAGGACCCTCCAAGAGTTAGGCAATATCTGCCCGGGGGTAACGTGCCAGTGGTCCAAGACCAACTCAACAAAGCAAGGAATGGGGAAGCGAAGGCCATAAGCGAAGAAGACCTTGTAGAGACAAACCTCATCCGCCCGATGGGAGAAAGCACGATCATCGCCCCCGGGGACGCGGAGGATAACCTCAAAAGGTATATGGTACTCCTGGCGTAGAGATACCAAGTCCGAGGCAATCAGGATGCTAGAGAACTGCCTTATCCTACTAGTAGGGTCTACAGCCGGGGGCGCCGCCCCAGAAACACTAGGACCCCCTGGGACCAAAGTCACCAGAGGTCCCCTCCTCCTCATCGCTAACAACGGCTCTGGGAGAAGGCAATAGGGGAGGTTATCCACAAAGGAAAATGACCCAGAAGAAGGCTCATCCGTGGCATACCCCTCACTAACAGTGGTAGAGTCAAAATCACTCAACGTCATAGATGAAGATATGGAAGACTTACTTAGGCGGTACTCCCCAATGTCAAGCTGCCAACCCAAGAGATTAGAAAGAGAACTGCCACATGCAAAAAAATGAATCCATAAGGTACCATAAAAAAAAAAAATTTTGGCCGAGGCCATAACTAAAAGGCAGCAGGCGTGGGCGAGAAGGCCAAAGATGCAAGGGCCCAGAGGACAAGGGCGGCAGCCATAGGCGACGGGCGTGAGGCGCAGGCGACAGGCGTAGGCGATGGGTGCGAGGCACGTGACGCTGGTGATTGGTGCGACGTACAAGCGACGATCATGAGGCGTAGGTGACGAGTGCGAGGTGATGCAGGCGATGGGGGAGAGGCACAGGCGACGGGCACGAGACCCAGGTGATAGGCGCGAGGCAATGTGACGCAGATGAAGGGCGTGAGGCAAGGTGACGGGCGCACGGGCTAGACACAGGCGACAAGGGTGAGGAGCAGGTGACGCGATGGGCGGGGGCAAAAGCAGGCATCAGGCGCTGATGCTGGTGACAGGCAACAGGCAACCGACCATGAGGAAGATCGTGGACACAAACCAAGGTCGTGAGCGTGACCAAAATTGAAGGGGCAGTGGATCAAACGGACATAGGCTAGACCAAGAGGCTAATGACTAAAGAAAGAGAAGGCTAAGGCAAAGAAAGAGGGCAAGGGAGAGGTCACCCTGCTCATTGTGACCCAAGAGCAAACACTTGGGGGGTAAATGACATAGTGGCTGATTCCAAAGCAAGAGAGAAAAGCTTCAAAGCAAAGGGAAAAGGCAAAAAGCAAGAGAGAGACAAGAGGAATGAAAAGTGAAGAATGGAAAGAAAGAAAGGAAGATATGGCCAAAAAGAAAGGAAAAAGAAAAGAAAATGCAAAAAGTGTAGTGGGAGGGATTAGAAACCTCCACCTCTTCCACTTCACTAAAAGTTTCATAGGAACATCCTCCGAGAGAGCTCATTTACATCAAGCCGATCACTGACACAAAGACTGGAAAACTACTCTCTTGAACACTCCGTTCCAAGAGAGTGGGGGGCAAGTGATAAACCAAAATTATACCGGCCAATCGTGGCCGCCACGTGTCCTGGCCCAAGAGGGAAGACCATCCCAAGCCCGGATACCTTACGCCTCACTTGATTGGCCCAGAAGGCAAAGAACCGACAAAGACGTCCAAAGTCCAAGACTAAGTACTACACGCAAGCTACTAACATTACCGATGAGATGTACATCACCTCATCAGTTGAAGGTACCACCTACCAGAGGTACAATTCTGGACGGACTCATGCACCAAGGACCTTATCCAATATACAAGGGCGCATGCATGTCTATCTATCGAGAACATCTTCCCTACTGGGACTCTACCTCCCATGGGGGAGCAACTAACCAAGAGATGAATCCTACCAACTAGGAATGCCTATCTACTACGAGGACTACTCGTTACCAATTGGGACTCTCCACACTGCCTCACTCCACTATAAATTCCAAGGTACTCTAGCCCATTAACCCATTTTGAATTCTAACTATTCATCTGTTTGCTCAGAGAGATCTAACTTAGGCATCGGAGAGTCCTAAGCTGGAACCACATCGGTTCTCCCTTGTCACTCAGGTCCTTTTGCAGGTTGCGATACTCAAAGGGACCACTAAGCAATTTCTTGACGCAACACCCGAGAAGCAAAATCCAAACAAGTACTATCTCTTTCATAAGGACACAGGACACAACACGGAAGAGTCCATTCAACTAAAGCGAGAGATAGAACAACTCATCAAGGCAGGGAACCTGAACAAGTATGTAAGGGGAGGTAAAAAAGGCCGTTCGGGTTAAGGAGGTCGAGACCATGATAGGGGAAGAGAGGAGCCACGATGAGAGGAGAGGAGAACAGATAGTGATGGGGACAAAGGCCACCACGAAGAAAGAAGAAATGCTCTAGGACCGAGCAATACCAGGGGAGCCCCAATCCTCACTATAATGGGAGGACCAAGGTAGGAGTCTACAAGAAAGGCAAAAGACCATGCTCGATTTGTTGGGGTAGCAGAAATGCCGAACAAGGTAGACAAGACAGAAACGGTCATCTTCTTCTCAAACATCGGCCTGGAAGGAGTGAGCCTACCGCATAAAGATGCCCTCATGGTGTAGGTGGAGATAGCCAATCGGTCCGTGCATAAAATGTTGGTTGACACCAGAGCGTCCATAGACGTAATCTCATTGGAGGCCTATAGACAGTTCGGGTTCAGTGATGACAAGCTCAAGCCTGAGGCGACCTACCTTCATGGGTTCTCAGGAGCCTCCTCTTCCATTAGAGGAATGATCAAACTATCAGTTGTATCCTTCAACGGCATCCTCAGACAACCAGCCCTAACTGCCCTGAAGGGAATAGTATCACCGATACACCTGAAGATGAAGTTCCTAACAAAGAATGGCGTTTGTGAGATCAAGGGGGACCAGAAGAAGGCTAGGGAGTGTTATGCACTATTTATGAAGAAGAACAATGGCAACACTTGGGGGATGGCTCTGTGTATAAAGAACCTCATTAGCGATCAAAGGGATGAGCTCACAGAACGGAGAGGAAAGCCGGTGGAAGACCTCCTCCCATTCCCTCTTAGCGGGGACAAACCTACCAAGATAGTACAGGTCGGATCGTTGCTGGATGAGGAACAGAAAGATAAGTTGGGGCAACTCTTGAAGGAGAACTCGGATGTCTTCGTATGGTCGGCCTCCGACATGCCAAGCATTCCTCAGCACATTTCCGAACATAGGCTCCATGTGGATCCTACTAAGAAGCCAGTCCATCAGAAGCGGAGGAACTATGCCCTCGATAGATAAGTTGTAATCAAGGAAGAGGTCGAGAAACTGAGTTCTTCGGGGTTCATTAGGAGCAAGAAATTCCCTACTTAACTCGCAAACATCGTGATGGTTCCCAAACCAAATGGCAAGTGGAGAATGTGCGTGGACTACACCGACCTAAACAAGGCATGTCCCAAGGATGAATACCCCCTACCAAGGATTGACCTATTAATCGACGCGACTGTAGGTCATGAGATGCTGAGCTTCATGGACGCATACTCAGGCTACAATCAGATCCTCACGAATGAGGAGGATGAGACCTACACGGCATTCAGGATGAATCAGGAGAACTACTGTTACCGCGTCATGCCGTTCGGGCTAAAGAACGCAAGAGCAACCAATCAGAGGATGGTTAAGAAGATGTTCGCTGCACAGATCGGGCGCAACATGGAGGTGTACATGGACGATATGCTCGTGAAGAGCATCAAGGCCGAGGACCATTTTGTCGATCTAAAGGAAGTGTTCGAGGTATTGAGGAAGAACCAAATGAAGTTGAATCAAGTGAAGTGCGCCTTCGACGTAACATCGGGAAAGTTTCTAGGTTTCATGGTTTCGGCCCGAGGCACAGAAGCTAACCGGCAAAGATCAAGTCCATCTAAGAAATGTCGCCACCCCGAACAGTAAGAGAAGTATAAAGGCTGAATAGAAGGATAACGGCTTTGACGAGGTTCATGTCGCGAGCTGGGGATAAGTATTTGTCGTTCTTCAAAACCTTGAAGAACCTAAGAAGCCCCAAGGACTTTATGTGGATGGAAGAATGCCAGAGAACCTTCGAGGAATTAAAGAAATATCTGGAGAGTCCACTGTTGCTGGGGCGACCAGAACCAAATAAGGAATTGCAGCTCTACTTAGCAGCAACCCCGGTATCTGTAAGTGCAGTATTACTGAAGGAAGAAGGCAAACAACAGAAGACTATCTACTATGTCAGCCATGTATTGATCGATGCACAGACCAGGTATACCAGGATCGAGAAGATAGCCTATGCGCTCGTGATTGTGGCAAGGAAGCTAAGGCCATACTTCCAAGCCTACAAGGTCATCGTACTCACAGACCTACCGTTGAAGAAGGTATTACACAAGCCAGACATATCAAGGCGACTGATCGCCTGGGCGGTAGAATTAAGCAAGTATGACATCAAGTTCCAACCTCGAATGGTAATCAAAGGTCAGGCCCCAGCAGACTTCATAGTCGAATGCACTTTCCCGAAGATCGAGCCAAAAGAGTTAGGACATGAGGCGCATGATCGAGGATTGTGGAAGATGTTCATAAACATGTCGAGTAAAACGATAGGGAGCAGGGCTGGGTTCATAATCACCAGTCCGAAAGGTTTTCGGATTCAATACGCACTCCGATTCACCTTTCAGGCCTCAAACAATGAGGCCGAGTATGAGGCATTGCTTGTCGGACTACGAGTCGCAAGAGCAATCCTGATCACCCACCTATCCGTCCGAAGTGATTCCCAACTCGTGGTAAACCAAGTAAACGGAGAGTAAGAGGCCAAGGATGAGCGCATGGTTGCCTACTTAATACGAGCTCATGATTTAGTGGTAGAGTTTGAGAAGTTCGAGATGGTTCGAGTCCCACGGATCGAGAACGCCGTAGTAGATGCCCTATCAAGGCTCGCAAATAATGAGCTCCAAAACTTGGCCAGCGCGGTATACATCGAGTTGCTCCATGAACCGGCATACAAGGAAAAATAAGTCAATGAGATTGAGGAAGGGCCGAGTTAGATGGATCTCATCGGTAATTATCTACAGAATGACGTATTGCCCGAGGATAGGTTCGAGGCTAGAAAAGTGAAAATCTGAGTAGCCAAGTATACGTCGATTGAGGGAGTGCTATACAAGAGAGCGGTCACGGCACCGCTACTTAGGTGCCTAGGACCCGAGGGAGCTAAGTATGCCTTAGCAGAAGTGCATGAAGGAATATGTGGCAGCCACATGGGAGGGCGAAACCTAGCCTATAAAGTCCTGCGTCAAGGATTTTACTGGTCGAAGATGCAAGAAGAGGCCATAAACTATGTTAAGGCCTGCGAGAAATATCAGCTATTCGCCCCGATACCTCATCAGCCGGTGACACACTTGACTTCTATCCTTAGTCCTATACCGTTCGCCATGTGGGGGATGGACATTCTGGGAGGCTCCACACCGGTGTCTAAATAGGAAGTACTTGGTGGTGGCGATCGACTATTTCACCAAGTGGGTCGAAGCTGAGCCATTGGCAAAGATAACAAAGAAAGAGATGGAAAATTTTGTTCGTGACAAAGTGATCTATCGGTTCTGGGTTCCAAGAATTCTGGTCACGGATAATGGGACGCAATTCAACAATCCCATATTCAAGGCCTTCTGGCAAACATACCACATTGACTTCTGACCCGTCTCCATAGCTTACCCATAGGCCGATGGCCTGGTCAAGGTAACAAACAGAACACTGCTCGAGGGAATCAAGAGGAGACTAGATGAAGCCAAGGGGAGATAGGTAGAGGAACTTCCTAGTGTCTTATGGGCATACTGAACAACAGTGAGGACACCCACCAGAGAGAGCCCATTCCGACTAGCATACGAAATCGAAGTTGTAGCACCGGTCGAGGTCCTTACCTTTTCAAATAGAGTCTTGCACTTCAACAAGTGAACGTATCATGATGGACTTCGAGCGAATTTGGATTTCTTGGACGAGGATCGTGAGAAAGCATTACTCTGGAACATGGCATACCAACAGCGAACGGCCAAGTATTATAATTCAAGAGTCAAAGAAAGTTTGTTCCACTAGGGAGACTTAGTTCTAAGAAAAGCTCGGGCATCGTAACCAAGGAAGGAAGGAAAGCTATCGACAAATTGGAAAGGACCCTGCATAGTTTCCAAGCAGATTCGACCAGGGACATATCCCGTGAAAACTCCGGGGGGCAGGAAGATAGATCGACCCTGAAACTCTGAACACCTAAAGAAGTTCTACCAGTAAAGGATCAGCTACAAGTAGTTAGTTATTTACATGTTTCAATAATTTTTGAAGTTTTTTCAAGAAGGATTTTTCGAAGTTTTTCCAAGTTGAAGATTAAAAAGAAATGAAAGCTCTTAGCTTCACTTCCCCATTGCCGAGCACTTCTCCATCACCATCGAAGTTTTTCCAAGTTAAAGATTAACAAGAAATGAAAGCTCTTAGCTTCACTTTCCCATTGCCGAGCACTTCCCCATCACCGATCGAGTTCGCACAAGCACCAAGGCCATCGGCCACGAGGTTCTATGCCAACCAAGGCCATCGGCCACAAGGCTCTATGCCAAACAAGGCCATCGACCACAAGGCTCCATGCCAACCAAGGCCATCGACCACGAGGCTTTATGCCAACCAAGGCCATCGATCATAAGGCTCTATGCCAAACAAGGCCATCGGCCACAAGGCTATATGCTAAACAAGGCCATCGGCCATGAGGCTATATGCCAACAAAGAAACTCCGGGGGGTAGGAAGATAGATCGACCCTGAAACTCTGAACACCTAAAGAAGTTCTACCAGTAAAGGATCAGCTACAAGTAGTTAGTTATTTACATGTTTCAATAATTTTTGAAGTCTTTTCAAGAAGGATTTTTCAAAGTTTTTCCAAGTTGAAGATTAAAAAGAAATGAAAGCTCTTAGCTTCACTTCCCCATTGCCGAGCACTTCTCCATCACTGTCGAAGTTTTTCCAAGTTAAAGATTAATAAGAAATGAAAGCTCTTAGCTTCACTTTCCCATTGCCGAGCACTTCCCCATCACCGATCGAGTTCGCACAAGCACCAAGGCCATCGGCCACGAGGTTCTATGCCAACCAAGGCCATCGGCCACGAGGCTCTATGCCAAACAAGGCCATCGGCCACAAGGCTCCATGCCAACCAAGGCCATCGGCCACGAGGCTCTATGCCAACCATGGCCATCGATCATAAGGCTCTATGCCAAACAAGGCCATCGGCCACAAGGCTATATGCTAAACAAGGCCATCGGCCATGAGGCTATATGCCAACAAAGGCCATCGGCTATGAGGCTCTATGCCAAATAAAGCCATCGGCCACGAGGTTGTATGCCAAACAAGGCCATCAGCCACAAGGCTCTATGCCAACCAATGCCATCGGCCACGAGGCTATACGCCAAATAAGACCATCGGCCACAAGGTTCTATTCCAAATAAGGCCATCGGCCATGAGACTCTATGCCAACCAAAGCCATCGGCCATGAGGCTCTATGCCAACCAAGGCCATTAGCCACGAGGCTCTATGCTGACCCAGGTCATCGGCCACGAGGCTCTATGCCACCAAGGCCTTTCGGCCATGAGCCAACAGACAAAGGTAAAATTACAAGCACAAAGATTCAAGGTAAAGATAGTAAGACGACACCAAAATTATGAAAGGTACTACAAGCACATGCCAAAAAAGTACTCTGTTACACGAAGAAAAAAATAAAATCAAGGCTCAATACGAGCAAGGATGATAGGGGTGACATCAACGCCCTCCACCAGACAAGGGAGAACCCAGCTTAGGGACCGGGCCACCTTGACGCCCTCCTCCAGATGAGGGACATCCGCTACCATCTCTTCAGCATCCACGACAACGGAAGGGGACAAAAGAGAAGGAACCTTGGAAGGCTGAAGGGGAACTATGCCTAGAGATGAAACCACCTCAGCTTCCTCCTCTGAATGAGGGTCGTCGGCAACTACCTCGTTGGCATCCACAGCGGCAGGAGGGCATAGCTCTGAAACTCCCTGAAGTCATAACAGGGAGTTCTCCCGAGAACAAAGCCTATGACATCGTTTATACCCATAGTATAAACCTCATCATTGTAAGCATAGAACATGTCCACGTAGGCACGGGATACTCGAAAGTCGGCCACGGCTTGCTCACAGGTGTGGGTAAGATCGGCAACATGCTGCTCCCATAGGGTATGAAGCTCTCCCTCAAGGGCTCGGACCCTACCAGATAAATTCACGATCCTAGCCTCCAAAGTAGCCTTCTGAGAAGACAACGCATGAATCTCCTCGGCCATCTTCCCCTCTCGGGCAGCCACCTCCTCGCACGTGGCCTTTCGCCCAAAGACGTCCCTCTTCAGACTCCGCAGGTGCTGGGCCTGCTAAATGTTCTGGAAGGCATACTTCTCAAAGCATAACACCACCTCGACAACCCGGTGATGAACCTGCAACCAAATTAAAGTTAGCAAACCATTAACATGCAAAAATAGGGGAAGAGAAGATAAAGAGGCACGAACTCACAGAAGCTATGTCTCCACAGAGATATCGCATCAGCCTAGAGTCACTCATCTCCTATAAGACCTCACGATCAGTGGGAAGTCGGCTCTTGTCCACCCACTCCCTAGTGACCTCCTCGCTGACCATGACAGAATCCCCATCATGGATTTCTCACAGGAGGACCAGGGGAGAAGGGATCGGAGCACCCTCATCAGCGCCCACCGATGAAACCACCCCCTTACCCTTGGAAGGAGGAAGAATGGCAGCACCAGGAATAGCAGGAGGAGTGGCAGCAAGGGTCGGTCAGAGAAGCTTGAAGACCAGAGAGCCCTTTCTTGCACATCGGGGACCGGGAGCATCCTTCCTCTTGGCACCCACAGCAAAGACAATGCCAGGCATGGGCACCTGAGGATCAACCACGTCAACATCCCTCGCCGTAACTGGGGTAGAGGAGACGTCCTTGTGGGGATGCAAGGCCTTCGTGGCTGCCATCACGACTTCCCTTTGCTTCATGGCATTAGCGCGGAAGCAAGCAGGATCAGGCCGAAGATCCACTGATAACACAACATGAGAAGAAAATAAGTCAGCATCGAAAAAAGTAAACAGAAAAGCAAGGTACAAAAGGCTAACAAAGGACCAGTCCAAGACCTTAATCGGACTCAACTTCCAATGGAATAGGAAGGCTTCCGACTCCAATTGACGGACATAAAATTGATGGCCTCTCAAGTAACAGCTGAGGGACTCATTCTTGAAGTCATTCAGAGCGGGGGGCAGTTCATACCCTGCAAGTCAATCTCTTCCCAATTGGTCTGAAAGGAGCATTGGGGGATAGAAGCAAAGAAGAATCGATCCCTCCAATGTTTGACTGAATTAGGCATCCTCTCGAAGAAGTCAAAGCTAGGAAAGGAACCCTTGAGGGAACAGCGGTGAAAGTAGTACCACCCACCTCCTCTCCTCGATGTATAAAAATGCAGGAATAGGGGAACAGTAGTAGAACGACCAAGCCAAGCAAAGAAGATGAAAAATCCCAAAATAACCCTCCAGGAGTTGGGTAATACTGCCTAGGAGTAAGATGCCAGTGGTCTAGTACCAACTCAGTAAAGTGGGGAATGGGGAAGCGAAGACCGTTAGCGAAGGAGATCACATACAAGCATATCTCATCAGCTTGGTAGGAAAAGGCCAGATCACTATCCCTAGGGACACAGAGAGCTATGCTGGGGGGGAATATGATATAACTGACGAAGGGACAGCAGATCAGAGGAAGTCAAGGAGCTATGGTAATGTCCAATCCTAGTGGCTTCCATAGTAGGGATAGATGTCCCGGAATCATTCCCTCGGAGTGACCATCAGAATCTGAGCTCGAGATAGAAGGGACAAGGCTGGTAGCTCCCCCCCCCCCCCCTCATCACTGAGTATAGGTCTAGGGGAAGGCAAGGGGGGAAGGGTATCCACATCCAACTCGGATGAAGATGATGCAGACCCGCCGACACCAGGTCCTCCACAAGTATGGTCCAAGTCAATGCTACTCGACATAATAGTAAAAGGGGAAGACTTACTCGAATAGAGCTCCCGAACACCAAGACACCCGGCAATGAATCGAACTACACCTGCAAGGAAGAGCAAGTTAAAATTAGTATTCAAAAAAAAAAGAAAAAAAGAGAAGAAGACAATCACCGAACCTCAAGGAGAAGGCAAGCCCAAAAAATAGGCCGAACGCGGGAGAGAACACTGGCGAGCATGAGTGGGCGAGCACGAGGCATGCGGGCAAGCACGAGCTGGTGAGCAAGAGGCACGCAGGCAAGCACGAGCCATGCGGAAGAGCAGGCAAGCAGGAGCGAGCAGGCGAGCACAAGCGAGTGGGTGAGCATAAGCGAGCGAGCACGAGCGGATGAGCACGAGGGGGCGAGCACGGGCGGGAGAGCACAAGCAAGCAAGTACGGGCGGGTGAGCACAGGCAAGCGAGTACGGGCGGGTGAGTACAGGCAAGCGAGCACGAGCGGGCGAGCACAAGTGGGTGAGCATGGGCAGGCAAGCACGAGCAGGTGAGCACAAATGGGCGAGCACGGGTGGGCGAGCAGAAGTAGGCGCGCACGGGCGGGTAAGCACGAGCAGGCGAGCATACGAACGAGCACGCGGGCGAGCACACGGACTACTGGCATCGGCTAGAACGGATGAGCTTGGGCGACCAATGCTGGGCGACAAGCCACAAAGACCAACACAAGATGAGCCCCAAAGGCAGCTAGGCAAAGCCCCAAGCACAGGCAAAAAAGAAAAAAATTTCTCTCAAAGAGGAGAAAAGATAAACACTTGGGGGGTAAAGAAAAGGGACCTAGCAAAAGGAGGGAAGATGGGTAGAGCACCAAGGAAGAGAGAGAGTGAGGAATAAGTGAAAATCAAGAAAGTGAAGGGAGAGAATGAGGAGAGAGTGAAGAGCAAAAAGTAAAGAGAAGAAATAGAAAAACTGAACCAAAAAAAAAGGAGAGGGAGAGACTGAAAAGTTTAGGTGCGGGGATTTGAACCCCTTACCTCTCCCACTTACTAAGAAGGGAAGAGGCCATCTCCTCCAAAAAACAAAGTCCCTTCAACGGTTACAGATGCTACTCTCTTGAGCACTCCGTTCCAAGAGAGTGGGGTGTAAGTGATAAACCAGAAATATGCGGGCCAATCTTGAGAGGACACGTGTCTTCAGCCGAAGAGAAGGCCAACTCAAGCCCTACCACGACAGAACCAATTTGGTAGACTAAGAGGAATAGGACCCAAGAGGCCACCCCAAAGGCCAAGTCTACCATGCATACCACAGAGTCCAACCATGACGTCATTCGCAAGATCTACATTATCCTATCACTAAAAGATCGGGAGGTATACCAAAGGGAGTACTATTCCCAAAGAGGTACAAACCTAATCAAACTCAACATGAGAAGAGGACGTTTAGGGAACCTCTTCCCTACTAGGACTCTACATCTCACAAGGAGTTATTCCAAGTACAACTCTACTACGAGATAGATTCTTCCACGAATGATACTTATCATCAACTGGGACTCTCCACACCACCATACACAACTATAAATACTCAGGTATTCCAACCCATTATTCATCTTGAATTCTAGTAATTCATCTGTTACTAAGAGAGATCTAACTAAGGCATCGGAGAGTCCTAGGCCAGAACCACACCTGTTCTCCCTTGTCCCTGATATCCTTTTGCAGGTTGCGGCACCTGAAGGACCTACCAGAGATTTCTTGACGCAACATATCCTCATGCTTAAATGACTTCTTTGACTTGAATCCAGGTATCTCCCAGCTCCATTTCTTCAGGTTCGCCATTATCATCTATCCAAACCTTAGATCTCAAACAATAATCTTCCACTGATAACTCCACGAGAGGAAAACTAATGAACATGCTAAAGAATAGACTTTAACCAATGAAGCAACTGACCATAAAGCCTTTTTAGATCTCAGAAGTTAAAGCCCTTCTCCTCTATTTTTTTTTAATTTGATTTCCCCCTTTACTCAATTCAACCTTATTCCTTCTTTTGCGCTCTTTAATGGATATGATGATGAAGTTCGTATTTACTGGACTCATTACTCCCGCCATAACATCTCAAAAAATATAAAAAATAAAAAACCTTCTCTGATCATTTAATGGAAGGATACCTGCTACCAAGCTTTGGTTCTGCCAGAGTGGTTCCGTCGGAGTGTTCGAGCTAAGGGAGAAGAAGAGATTCATTTTCTTTCTTGTTATTAAGGGGTATTATTAGAATATCACAAACATAAGGGCATTTTGGGGTTTAAGTGAATATATTTTAGGGTAATGTCATCACTTAACAGCGATATTTCACGGAATGGGTATGGTTGATAGAATCTTTTGAATTCAGGGGAGGGGAGAGTTATTACTGAATACCCAGGGTTGGGGTTTTTCATTCGGGCATAATCGAGGGGAGGGGGGAGTAATTTACCATATTTTTTTTAAAATTGAAATGAAGGCAATGAATTCTTGGTGCCGAGATGCTTCCCTACTAATGAAAAGATTGCCAAGCGATCAGCTCTCATGGCCATGGTATCTAGATGTAATCTTTTCCTTAGGGATTATAAAATATTCAGCATGTCTTTCTAGAGTGTCAGTTTGCCGTGAGAGTTTGGCCAGAGCTGATGAATTTTTTTGATCAACCTCAGATTGGGTTTCCCTCTATTGAAGGACATTTTACTTGGTGGAGGAGAAAAGCGGTTGTAATTTCACGTAAAAACCTATGGCTTGCTTTGGTGATTTTGGTGCCATTTCAATTATGGACGGAGAGGAATAGACGCCACTATGATAACTCTTATTGTAATAAATCTCTGGTGGTGAAAGTGGTGTTGTGCGAGCTGCAAGACTTTTCATCTTTGATTCCTATCTAGGTCTCATTTGTAGCTAACTTGTTGATCTCTAAGAAAATGCAGGTTGTGACAACAAACTCTTCAGCTAGGAGGATTGTTAAGGTCCATTAGAGCTTTCCACCGGTGGGAAATTTGAAGTTGCATATCGATGGGTGCTCTCTGTTAGAAAAGGAAAGATATTGGGTCAATATTGGATATTGGACCCAATTTTGAATTCCTCTAGCAATATGGATCTTTCCTTGTTGGGAAAGATTGTATGGGTTGGTAATTGAGTCCCAATAGGAAACTCAATATACCTTACCCATGTGAGCTGCCATTTTGGGAATGAGAGATGGGCGAATCTTATAAAATATAAGAGATTGCCAAAAACTCAAGAGACACACAAGGAACCCCAAAACCGTGGAGCTCTCTCTCCCTCTCCTGGAATCGTTTTCTCCCTCTCCCTCTCTTGGTGTTTGATCTTAGAGAAAATCCAAGGCCTTGTGATCCTTGGAAGTGTAGAGGAGTTCGCTTGACCGTGCAGGGAACTCAAAGCTTTGTGTGGTGTGTGGAGCAATAGTGAAAGGGCTATCATCGGCTGGAGGTCTTGCATCTGTGAGGCTCTAGGTAATGATCGATCGTTGTATTGTTCTGTTATTGAATGACATCTCCCATCGATATCCTTGATCTTGTTTTCACTTCCGTTGGATCGCACTTTAATTGCTAACTGTGGCATCAGAGCCTCATTATCGATGGGAATGTTTTCTTTTCTCCATTATATATGTGATACTCTAAATTTTTATTCAGTCTTTTAAATATATAAAAAAAAAATTGGGGGGTTAGAATGCATGCGGGGAAGGGCCGCGGGCTTGCTACCCTTTCGCACACCCCACCTGTCGCACACACCACACCCCCTGTTGCACGCCTACACCCCCTGTCGCGTGCCCTGCCTGCCTGACTGCCTACCGTGTGCGTCCTAACTGCCTACCGCGTGCGTTGGCCCCTGCCGCTCTTGGCGTGCGCTGGTGGTGCCTTTGTGCGCCCTGCGGCTCCTTGTTTTTACTATGGCTACCTGGTGTAGCAGTTTTCAAAAAAAAAAATCTGGTTAGACTTTTTAGGGGAGATTTATTGGAGAAGATGGGTGGAGAGACTCCTTCCTTCACCCACCTTCCCCAATAGACATAATGGCTTATTTTAATTTTATGGCTTATTTAATTTTATTTTAAGCATGTATGTGTTCATAAGAAAGGGGGTATGTGACAACCGTTGTGGTATAGGTTGTCATGGTAATAGCTATGTGATGCACATGATCATTGTGACATTGATTGTCATGGTAATGGTCATGTGATGCACATGATCATTGTGACATAAGTTGTCATGGTAATGGTTATATGATGGTGCATTGGATGCACATGATCATTATGGTATTCGTTATCATAGCAATAATGGTTTTATGTGTTTTTGGCATTTTTCACATAAAAATATTGGAAGATTAATTTTTGAGCATTATGTATGTAATGAGAACCATGGTTATGGGATTTAAAATTTACATGCATTAGATGGATTTGTGTGCTAGGCATGGCATGGATGTGGTTTGATATGTAATTTCTTCTTTATCCTCCAGGCAGTCCAATTTGGTGGACTGGTTTCCTGATTTGTAATTTTATTTGGAAAGGATTGTAATAATTTTTGAATTAGCTTAAATTATATATTGTAAGCGGTTGGAGATCGTGTTGAGATCGGGATCGTATTTTTTATCGTGGATCAAGGATCTTGTCGGTTCGTTGGAGTGAAGATTAAAGGAAGGACTTGCTCACTTGAAGTGTCCAAGTTGACTGCAGTTTTGGAATAATTTTCCTGTAATAGTTAGTTGCATATGCATTATCATATAATTATTGCCATGTGTGGATGAGGCTATGATTGCTCACATCCATCTTTTAATCAAAGTGAGTTTGTCATGAATATGAACTCATGTTGATTAAAGATGTTATCCCATAACTACTGGTGTTTATATTTTTCCTTGGATGGATGTGCTATTATGCTTATACATTAGATGTATGATTGTGATTTTTATGCGTTCCCGCTATCCCTCAATTTAATACAAGTGTGATATGGGAAACCCTGGTTGGTGGGATTCTCATGGCCTCCCTTAGTTGATAAGTGTAGAAATTTCATCGATCTACCCTTGTAGATGCCGATAGGATAATATTTGGATAGGTTGATGAAATTGTCTACACTCATCTCACATGTGATAGGTAGAGAATATGGTCAGTGGTACATGTACTATGATTGTAGGCATTGACCCACAAATACCATAATTCCCTCTAAAATTAAGGATAAACATTTGACTTGAGTGTGTGTCAGCTGATAGGAATGGGCATAACACTCAGGTGGCTAAATCACATTGAAAGTCTAAATGACGGACATAATAGTCCACTCAACCAATATGCGAATGACGAACTCCGATAGGTTAAGTCAGGAGCATAAGGGTTGATGGTTTTCCAATTCATACCCTATAAGCTAGAGGGAAGCTTAGGGTGTGATTGACCATTGATTATTCTTACCCCAGTTGTTTCAATGGTTGTAGATCATGCTAATTGTTAAATTTTGTATATCATGTAGATTTAATAATGTCAACCCAAATCAACTATGCCGCCCTTATTAAAGACCATATTTTGATCGGCCCAAACTATGTTGACTGGAGGAGGAACATCAAGTTACTCCTGTTTGCAGAAGGTCTAATGTCTGTCCTGGATGAAGAAGAGCCTGAATTCCCCAATGAGGAAAACTCTAAATCTAAACCGGTCTATGAGTTATTTCGTCAGAAAAACTCAAGGCCAAACTCCTCGTGCTAAGTTCTCCGAAAAAGACCATCACTGATTCTGTCAAGGATCTGTACTTGACGAAGGATATGATGGAGGAGTTGAAGGGGATGTATGGGAGAGAAGAAAGACATGCCCATCATCAACTGGTGACACTCCTCCATGGCACGAAGATGGCCCAAGGAACTCCAGTTATAGATCATGTGATGAAAATGCAAAACTTGTTCCAAGATCTGGAGAACCTTGGGACGTCTTTCAAGCTGAATTATAAGACAGATGTCATCTTCTACTCTTTGTCTCAGGAGATCTACGGATCATTTATTGTTAATTATAACATGAATAAACTCTCTGCCGAACTCCCTGAGCTGGACAACATGTTGCAAGAGGTAGAAGCTGCATCCAAGAAGCAGAAAGTGGAGGTCTTGACTACAGAGGACAAGTCTTCTTCCTCCAAGCCCAAGGACAAGAAGAAGAAGAAGAAGGCTGACAAGGGCAACAACCCTAAGGTCAGTGCTAAGGGGATTCAAAAGAACAAGGGCAAGGGAACTCATTTATATTGCAAAAAGGATGGACATTGGAAGAAGGAATGTCGTGCTTTCCTGACTGCTCAGAAAAAGAAGCAGGAGAAGCAGGAAGAAGGTATTTCTAAAACCTTAGTCCTTTATGAGTCTAATTTGTCAGAGGAACCTACTAACACATGGTTGGTGGACTCGGGGTCTACCGTCCATATTTGCAACTTATTGCAGGGGTTCAAGCTGACAAGAAGGCTACGTAAGGATGAAGTTCGTTTGAGAACGGGTATGGGAGCTAAGGCCGTTGCTAAGGCTGTTGGAGATTTTACTTTATTTTTTAGTAGTAGCACTTTGATTTTAAGAGATTGTTTTTATGTCCCCCTATTTAGGAGGAACATTGTTTCTATTAGTAGGCTGGTAAAGGATGGTTATACTTTTCTTTCTGGTGATAAGTTAACTATTCAGTTTAATAACTCTTTTGTTACTACTGGTTTACTGGATAACGGATTGTATCTCTTAAAATCAATACTAGAGGTAAATGAGATCTCCAATAATTCTATAAAAAGAAAATCAATCCAAGATAATTCAACATATCTTTGGCACTTGAGGTTAGGTCATCTTGGAGTAGAAAGGATAAAAAGGTTGGTGAAGGATGGACCTTTAGATTCATTGAAGGTAGAACCTTATCTAACCTATGAGTCATGTCTACAAGAAAAGATGACCAAGAAACCTTTCTCTAACAATGGAAGAAGAGCCAAAACTGTGTTGGAATTGACATACTCTGATGTGTGTGGACCCATTAATGTTCAGGCGAGGTATGGTTATGAATACTTCATAACCTTCACTGATAATTACTCTCATTATGGTTACATATACTTGATGCACCGCAAGTCGAAAACCTTTGACAAATTCAAGGAATTGCGAGTAGAGGTTGAAAAATAGTTGGGTAATTACATCAAGTGCCTCCGATCTGATTGAGGAGGAGAGTATTTATTAGATGAGTTCAGGGACTATCTGAAAGAAGCTCAAAGCTGGGATTATATCTCAGTTGACTGCCCCAGGGACACCTCAACAGAATGGAGTTTCAGAAAGGAGGAAACGAACCTTGTTGGACATGGTTTGGTCCATGTTGAGTTATTCAGAACTACCATTAAGTTTTTGGGGTTTCGCACTGGAAACTGTCATCTTTATACTGAACAGGGTACCAACAAAGTCTATGCCCAAAACACCTTTTGAATTGTGGTATCGGCGCAAGCCTAGTCTCCAACATGTTAAGGTGTGGGTTGCATAGCACATGTAAGGAAACAACAGACAGATAAGTTGGAATCCCAAACAGATAGATGTTATTTCTTGGGATACCCTAAGAAAACAATAGGCTACTATTTCTATGACCCTATTAATCAGAAAGTCATAGTTAGTAAGCATGCGACATTTCTAGAGGATGACATGATCTCACCAAGATCAGATCCAGTGGTCATTAAAGATGTATCTAATGATCAAGTGCCCTTTGCACTGACAGAAATTTTAGTTGACGTGCCCACAGTAGAGCAACAACCTCAAGAGCCTAGACGGAGTGGGAGGTCTATCTGACCACCAACTCGTTTGAACCTTCTCATAGAGGAAGATCAAAAGATGGAAGAATTCCACATGGTGTCTGATTATTCAAACACAGATCCTTATACTTACGATGAGGCTCTTAAGGATGTTAACTCTGTGAAATGACAGAAAACTATGCGTAGTGAAATAGATTCCATGGATCCTAACCATGTCTGGACTCTTGAAGATCTGCCACTAGGGGTAAAACCCATTGGTTGTAAATGGATCTACAAGAGGAAGAGAGGTGTGGATGAAAAGGTGGAACATTTCAAAGCAAGACTGGTGGCGAAGGGATACACTCAGAAGGAGGGTATTGACTATTGTCAATTGCTGCATACCACGATTATGAGATCTGGCAAATGGATGTACAGACCGCTTTCCTTAATGGTCATCTTGATGAGGTCATATACATGAGTCAACCAGAGGGTTTTGTTTCCCCAGGGGAGGAAAACAAGGTATGTAAGTTGTTGAGGTCCATTTATGGACTAAAATAAACTTGCAGAAGCTGGAACATCCGTTTTGATCAAACTATCAAGGAATTTGAATTTGAACAAAACATTGATGAACCATGCGTGTATAAGAAAATCTGTGGGGGTGTCGTCTGTTTCCTTGTCCTATATGTGAATGATATACTACTCATTGGAAATGATGTGGAGTTGCTTTCATCTATAAAGATGTGGTTATCCAAAACATTCTCGATGAAAGATCTTGGTGAAGCCAGCTACATCCTAGGAATCAAGCTTGTGAGAGATCGCAAGAAGAGGATGTTGGGATTTTCACAATCCACCTAAATTGACAAAGTGCTTGACAGGTTCAACATGCAGGATTCAAAGAGAGGAAATGTGCCTCTCAGACATGGAATCGGTCTATCCAAGTCACAATGTCCTCAAACTCCTGAGGAATTGAGACTATGAAGAGAGTTCCTTATGCTTCTGAAGTAGGAAGTCTAATGTATGCCATGTTGTTTACCAGGCCAGATATTTATCATGTTGTAGGGATTGTGAGTCGATATCAATCCAATCCAGAATAAGAACATTGGACAGCTGTCAAGGGGATCCTCAAGTACCTAAGGAGGACCAAAGATTACTTCCTTGTATATGTTTATGATCAGTTGTTAGTTGGATATACAGATTTGGATTTCCAAACTGACAAGGATGATAGAAAGTCTACCTCTGGGATGGTCTTTATGATTGGTTGGGGTGTAGTGATTTGGAAGAGTACCAAACATAAGTCAACAGTCGATTCCACAACAGAAGTTGAGTACTTGGCAGCTAGTGAAGCAGCCAATGAAGGTGTCTGGCTTAAGAAATTCTTGACAGACTTAGGGGTGGTGCCTGAGCTAGTGGAGCAACCCATACAATTGTTATGTGACAATAGGGGAGCTATAGCATAAGCAAAGGAACCAAGGGCTCATTAGAGGAATAAGCATCTGGAGCGAAAATATCACTTAATTCGTGAGATTATTCAGTGTGGTGACAGAGCCATAGCTAAGGTTTACATTATAGATAACTTATCTGACCCTATGACTAAGGCATTGCCTCCTTGTGTTTTTGAAAAACATGTTGGGAATGTGGGGGTGAAGTTCATGGGTAACTGGCATTGATGTACAGAACTCCTATTTGAGTTAATGAATTTTAATTTTGATTAGCATGATCAGTTGTTGAGCTCAATTATTGTCCATAGGTATTCATGCCTAAAACTGTTCACCACTAGGGATGGGACTGGACATCCTGTTCGGCATGGTGGTCGCATTGTGTGTGCTTAGGAAGGTAATTTTTCTTAGACACAAATGTGAGTGTACATTCGGTGTACATTGGACTGGATCACTTGAGAATTTCACATGTAGTGTACTGTCAGTTTATAAAGAAAATGAGATTCTCTTAAGTAGTCCATGATTGGTCCCTTGACCTGCGGGGTCCTTATCATTGCATTCATATGTTGAGAGTTTTGGTGTACCAACGGTTGATGTCTCTCTCTGACTATATATTGGTGCACTGGATTCTCAGTGTCTGACTGTATTCGAAAGAGATGTCCAACATGGAACCAACAGCCCATACGTTGGGAGTATGTTGATGAGAGTATTCTATACAGGATTGGACACAAATCTGGTTCCGGTAGCATTTTCAAAATGTTTTTGAAATATTTTTAGATGTATATACTTACAAAACATTATCTATTTTCTTGAACATTTTGTTTGAAATGTTTTTTCCTCGGTCCAATCAAGGTAATTGAATCTCTCGATCGACGTATCGATTTATTGAGGTTTGACAGTCTCGTACACATGCCTTATATTGAACCATGCAACATTTTTTTGTGGGAGACTAATGCGTGTGTCAACTACTTACCTTAGGTGTTGATTATTGCATCTGTTTGTCATCTTCGGTGTTGAACATTTTAGAAGCTGAGTAGAATCCCATTGCAATCCTACCCCTTTCCTTTTGGTTCCATTCATTTACGCAGTACGGTTGATCATGATTTTCTTTTAGTGATCCTCTTGTAAGATTGGATCTTACAGTAGGATGGAGGAGATTGTTAGAAAAGGAAAGATATTGGGTGAATATTGGATATTAGACCCACTATTGAATTCCTCAAGCAATATGGATCTTTCCTTGTTGGGAAAGATTATATCGGTTGGTAATTGAGTCCCAATAGGAAACTCAATATACCTTGCCTATGTGAGCTGCCATTTTGGGAATGAGAGATGGGCAAATCTTATAAAATACAAGAGATTGCCAAAAACTCAAGAGACACACAAGGAACCCCAAAACCGTGGAGCTCTCTCTCCCTCTCCCTCTCTTGGTGTTTGATCTTAGAGAAAATCCAAGGCTTTGTGATCCTTGGAAGTGTGGAGGAGTTAGCTTGACCATGCGGGGAACACAAAGCTTTGCGTGGTGTGTGGAATGATCGTGAAAGGGCTATCATCGGCTGGAGGTCTTGCATCTATGAGGCTCTAGGTAATGATCGATCCCTGTATTGTTCTGTTATTGTATGACATCTCCCATCGATATCCTTGATCTTGTTTTCGCTTCCGTTGGATCGCACTTTAATTGCTAACACTCTCTTCGCAACCTTGGCCAATTAGGTGCTGGTGGTTTGTTTCAGGGACTGTTATGGATTTCCTAAAAGATGTTTTGCATATTCTGAAGGAATTGGCACAAACTTTTTGACCGAGTTTGCTGCCTTTTTTGAAAGTTTTCATCACACATCCTCAATGAACATGAGTAGGTTGTGGATTGAATGCGACTCTCAATCAATGGTGAGCTGCATTTTTTGGAAAAATATTGTCCCCCTCCCCTCTATGTTTCCTTAATATCAACCCAATACCCAAGTTTTGAAAAATGATAATACACTCCCCTATTTTTTAAAGATTCTATCAATTGTACCGTAAATGACTTATTCTGTTAAAATAGCATATGAAAAGACGATATTACCCTTGTCTCTAACCTCAAATGCGACAGACAAATTTCAATGCCCAAATTTCCCCACCCAACCCTAAACTAACCTGAGTTATCCGCTTCTCTCTCCTATCTCCTCTCTCACTCCTCCCTCTCTCCACGCCAAGCACAACCCCGGTGATAACGATAGAAGATTACTCAGCAGAGGCGGCGGTAGGAGGTCAGGTTTCAGTTGGAGTCACTTAGGCTTCGCTTTACTTGGTCTTCTGGGAATGAAATCGAAACCACATATCGAAGATGAAGCAGAAGGGAAAAAAGATGGAGATGAGAAGAGATTATCCAGAGAAACAGAATGGGAGAGAACTGAAAATTCGGGCACTGCAATGGAATTTGAAGGGCATTAAAAATATATGAGGTGTCATTACAGAGCACAAGTGGGCTTCTTACATGAACTGAATTTTAAAAGAGTGTGTAATTGGGAGAGTTAAAATACAGATCGAGCTTTTACATGTTCTAAAGAATTTCTGGGTTCAGTTTTTCCTCAAATCTAATGATCAAAATCAATTTCAGATGAGTGTTTCTTAGAACAAATGGGAAAAATTAATTCCTGGCTTAGTTCTTACATCAAAGATTGTGATTCTTTTAGGGTTAAAATACAGATCGAGCTTTTAAGGGTAATGGGTTACATATTCCAACGAATTTTTGGTTCAGTTTTTATAGAAGGTTCAGAGTTGATTTTGCAAGATCTGAGTTTATATCCCTGAGTTATTTTCATTTGATTTATAGTTTGGGCTTTGCATGATTCATAGCTTCGATCGCTTTTGGCCGGTGACGAACTTCCTTTTGACTTGAGTCTAGCCTGAAAACAGAGTCGGAAGCCAAGATGAAATCGAAAATAGAACTTTTTTTTTAAAACCTACGGGAGAGAGTTCATTCAGCTGTGTAGATGATAAGTACTATTAAATAAAAGTAGTAGGAAGAAGATCGGCGGCGGTTCTATTTATGATGGTGGTGCTGGCGGTGATGCTGGCGGTGGAAGAAGATCGGCGGCAGTTCTATTTATGATGGTGGTGAAGTAGAAGAAGAGGAAGAAACGCAGAGGAGAAGAAGAGGAAAGAACAATATGAAAAGGGGTTTAGGGATTGAATAGGGCAAAATTAGAATGAAATTTTATTAAGGGTAATCAGGGGTTTTTCAAAAATTGGATATGCCCACGTCATCACTTAACGGCATTTTTAACATTTGAAGTACGGTTGATAAAACCTTTAAAAAGTAGAAAAGGGCATTATCATTTTTCAAAACTTGGGTATTAGATTGATATTAAGGAAACTTAGAGGAAACGGGGATGATCTTTCCCCTTAAAAATAAGAAAAAAATAAAATTTCGGGGTGTTTTCAGCAAAATGTTTTCATACAAGTGTTTCTTGGACAGTATTTCGTGGAACATTTCTCACTGTTTCCGTGAAGTAAACTCGGTGGCAAATATGCTTGCAAAACATGCGGCAGAAACTAGAGTGTCTTCAACCTGAGACCTCATTTACACTTCAGTATATCAGCTGCGATTCTCAACTGAGACCTCAATACAGATTTGTTTAAGCCTTTTTTCTTGTTTGATTGAGTTGCTTCTCTGCTGATGGATGCCGAAGATGGAGACGTGACTCGATCAATGGTGTTTCTCATTCATTCTATGTATTATTTATTGATATATTAATAATACTCACTTGCTGATTCATAGAAAAAAAATAGTCAATGTTGATCTTACATATTGACAATCAAAGAATTTACCATTTACGTTCATGTGCCTATACAGCCATAATTAGTCTTACATATAGCCATCCAAAAGATATACAAATTAGGAATTAAATATAGATTAAAAGATTTGTTGATTAAGCTCATAGACCTATTATAAGGGCAGAATTGGACTTACATATGAACCAAGATTCTTTTTCAAGATTCAAGGGTCATAAAGCCATAATTAGACTTACATATAGATCAAGAGTTCTTTTGTAAAAACTCAAGAGCTATAAGGTCATATGCAACTGCAGATGCTTAAGCCTTAATCTATATCAGGCGTATGACTTAATCTTGAAAAAGATTAATCTATATCATACAATAACTATTTATGTTAATAAGACAGAAATACTCTTTTGAATAGAGAAGAAACATTTTCATTAGATTAGGAAGAGACAGAGGCTTTAGATGACTGGAATTTGATAAAGAACAAATTTTGTTCTCAATAAGACATAGCTTTCATGAGGATATCTATTTAAAATTTTAAACCGTCATGAATGACCTAATATTTTGACAATCTCTCTCTTGTTTTTCTTCTTTCAGGAACATTAACTTGATTTCAATCAGTCTTTCTCTTCCGATCTTCTTTTCTTTTTCGTAGCTATTCCTTCTTTCTCGTACTTTATGTTGTCAAGGATATTCTGAGGAACCTCTATATTTTCTTCTGTAAGAGAGCTGAACAAAAGGAAGAAGACAGAATGATGGCCTGAGTCGAACGAAATCATTCTGTCCTTAAGATAGTATTTGCACCCTCCTAATCCTGCAAAGGGTTGCAGCAAACCTGCCTCCCAAGATAAATCAGGCGAACTGTTACTGGTTGCAGAGACAGTAACACTGTGAAGCTATCAGAGATTTTTCCACTCTAACTCTTTTACTTCTTCTAAGTTCAACACTCTCATTATTCTCAGAATTTGATTGAACAATATCTTGATCCTCCTTGTTTGTATTTTCATTCTTCCGTTTTCTGGAGAATGAATCCTCAAAGAACTCAGCATCTCTAGATTCCAAAATTATATTTTGGCTAACGGTCTCTGTAGATTCCATCGTTAGAAATCTATAAGCCTTGCTATGTTGGGCATAGCCAATGAAAATACATTCAATTGCCTTTTCACCTAATTTATGTCTTTTAGGATCAGTTAATCTTACCAATTCTCTACATCCCCATACTTTGAAATATCCAAGAGAAGGTTTTCTCTTCATCCAATATTCATAAGGAATGATATTAGTCTTTTTATGGGGTATACGGTTAAATATATGACAAGCAGTCATTAATGCTTCCCCCCATAAATTATTTGGTAAGTCAGAAGTAAGTAAAAGTGTATTCACCATTTCTGTTAGAGTCCTATTTTTTCTTTCTGCTACTCCATTCTGTTGAGGACTATAGGGTGCCGTTGTTTGTTTTAGTCCCACATCGGCTATGAAAGGAAAGCTCATTGGGTTTATATGAGTTAGTAGTTAGTAGTTATTATTATCACATGTAATGCTAGAAGAGATTGTACAGTGCACTTGTGAGTGAGGACGGTAACCGTCCAAGCGCGTACGCGTGTGCGTGGGTGTGCGCGTGCGTGAGGCGCAATGTGACGCTTTGATGGAGCACTTTGCACTTCGCACGTGCGCATCGTCGCAGTATGTCGCCTTAATCTTTTCGGGATCGACGGTGTCTGATCAAAGGGTGCTTAGGATCGATCCAATCATTGGATCGGTGGCTGATCAAAGAGGGAGTGCAACCCTTGGTTTAACATTGACCCCAAGAGTTGCAGCCCACACGAACAGCCAAGGGAGCCCAGCCCAATAGTCATGACCTGTCAGGTCAAGCCATATGAGCCAATGGGTGTGACCCATCCGAACAGGCCTTGTGGGCCTATAAATGGGCCACGAATTCTCTCGACCCGAGATATCAAAAAAATCTCGATAGCTTCACAGTGTTCTGTCTCTCGCAACCGATAGCGATTCTGATTTATCTTGGGAGGCAGTTTGCTGCAACCCTTTGCAGGATTAGGAGGGTGCAAATATTGTCTTAAGGACAGAACGATTTCGTTCGACTCAGGCTATCTTTCTGTCTTCTTCCTTTTGTTCAGATCTCTTACATCTTCAATTCTCTACTTAGCGTCAAGGATTTTCTGATCAAGATCTTTTACTTGACCTATCAAATGATCAACTCGTGCTTTGAGTTAGGTTTGATCTTGATCTAATTCATCATGTTGAATAAATAAACTCAAGAGTATTTGGCCGAATTTGGCTTATCTTTGATTGTATTTTGTACGTCACTATATAGAGTTACAAATATATGAAAGGAAAGGTTACATAAGAGATTGGATACGATTACAAGAGCTATCTAATCTCCAAATCCGGTGAAGACGTATATGGTAATACTCCGCCTCAAGATGGAGTGTGGAGGTTACAAAAGCCCAGCTTGGAACATAGAAGGCAAAACTGCTCACGACCAAGAGATTTAGTAAATAAATCAGTGATCTTGGTTGGTTGTACCAACCCTTGTTGAAGTTTCTCATGAATGACATGGCAATCAATTTCGATGTGTTTAGTGCGTTCATGAAAGACCGGATTGGATGCAATGAGAAGAGCAGCCTGGTTATCGCAATATAATGGTGTTGGTATAATGGGACAATACCGAGGTCACATAAGAGAGAAGTGACCCAGGTGAGCTCACGAGTAGCAACGGCCATGGCCCAGTATTCAACTTCGGCAGAGGATCGGGACACTGTGGTTTGTTTCTTTGTCTTCCAAGAGATGGGACTGGAACCAAGAAATATGCAGTAGCCAGTCATGGAGCGCTGAGTGATAGGACAAGTCGCCCAATCCAAGTCACAATAGCCTGTTAATTCCAAGGAACTAGAAGAGGAGAAAAAAATGCCTTGCCCTGGAGTAGCTTTGAGATACCGTAACAAACGTTGGGCGGCATCCAAATGAGGTTGGCGCGGTTGGTGCATTAACTAGCTCAAGATATTGACCGTATGAACAATCAGGGCGTGTGACAGTCAGATAAATCAAATGCCCAACAGGACGGCGATAAATAGAGGGATCAAGTAGTAAATCGCTATTGGAGTCAGTCAGGTGATCGAAGATTCTGTTCCATTGGTATATCAGTGGGACAAGTCCCTGTCATCCCACAATCAGCCAATATGTCAAGGATGTACTTGCGCTGGGATAAATATAGGCCAGCAGATGAGCGTGCAACTTCAATGCCCAAAAAATATTTCAAGGGGCCGAGATCCTTGATGTGAAAATGCTGACTAAGAAAAGCCTTGACATCAGCAATGAAAGAGGCATCAGAGTCGGTGATTACAATGTCATCAACATAGAGGAGGATGAACACAGATGCAGTGTTGCGACGTAAAATGAATAAATCCATCCAAATCCGGTGAAGATGTATATGGTAATACATCAATAATCTCCATTAACTCCATGTATTGATGATGCAGTATCTCAATATCTTTCTTCATGTTGAAGAATTGTGAATCTATAAATATTGAACATATCTCTAAGAATTTCTTTGGCAAGAGAGGAATTATATTTAGGGACTTATTTGATGAACTATCACCTTCCGTTCAAAAGGCTTTTTCAGTTGAATAGGTATAGAAAATAAGTTGGTTGTCTAGAATGGTGTACTGATGTGTCATCAATATATAGGCAGATTTGAGTAAGAAGAAGATGAAGAATCTGAAAACTCAGTCAATAGTCAATTAAACCTTGCATGTTTTCAAAAATTGAAAATGCAAGTTTCAAGATAGGTTTGTTTTCAAGATAGGATGAAGACACGTGTCAAAGGGAGATCTGACGGTCTAAATTGGAAATGAGAATTTCACTTTCATTTGACTGTGTTTTGAAATTTTCCCTTCATTTTCTATATTTCTCTGCCGTCTCTGCTCTCTCAAGACGACGACCTGACCAGAGGTCCTCCTAGAACAGGGATGAGAGCAGAGTTTTGATTAATTCTTGATGCCCTTTACAACTAGGGATGTAAACGGATCGGATTCGGCTCGGATTGACCACTATCCGTATCCGAATCCGTTTATCAAAATAACTATCCGAATCCGATCCGATATCCGTCGGAAAGTTGATCTTTAATACCGTATCCGAATTTGGATGTTTATCGGATATCCGGTTATTATCCGATCCGATAAAATATCCATTTAGTAAGATAAATGGTCATTTATTTTATGGGAAAATGAACATTAACCAGTCATGCTGCGTGGTGTGTATCTGCGCCAAAACACAGCCACCTTCGCAATGACCAGTGTACCCTCTGGATAAGTGAAAAACAAATCAATTTATTTGGGATGAACTTGGATTTTATACAGTTAAAATTCCCTATTTCATGACATAAGAAATAAAAACACATGCACGTAAGATATTCATAGTCTTAATACTTGATTCAGATTTGGATCATAATCACAAAGGATCAGGGCTGATCTGCCTCCTGATTATCAAATGGATCTGTCATAAATTGAATGAATCTAACCATATACAGATGTAATAGATGCACTATGAAGTATGAACTACAGTCTACAGGTAATACACCAAAGAATGCACATCACAATTCTGTATTTAGAGTAATTACAGGTAATAAACCAAAGAATGCCATTGTTGTACGTCTGTACATAATTATTTGCTATTTAAAAATGAAAGGAAAAAGGGCAACATTTACATTTAGATCTAAGGTCCCTGCAAAAACAATAAAGTATAAAAAAATTGAACATATGAATAACAATAAACCGAATAATTCTAAGGTAAGAAATATAAATTCCCTGAGATGAAAATACAAAAGTAAATTAAGGTTGACTAAGTTAACTGCATAATTAAAACCACAGTAATACATTAACCATTGATCCACAATCTTAAGTAAAGTTGTGCTTGTAAGTTTTAAGGCAAAAGTAATTCAACAAATTCAACAAACCCAACAATAGCACCCATATCCCATTGTTTCATGATTCAAAACATTACAAATCACAGTACCATCCATAACCCATTACAAAAATAACTTTTCTTTGATTTCCCAAAGGATGATAAGACCACCTCCAAACATTGATCCTACAAGCAAAAAAAAAAAAAAAAATTCAGAAATCTAAGAATTTAACAAAATCTCAAGATAAAGAGATTAAGATCAAAAGTTACCAATAGTAGAAATAACACCAACAACTAACACTTGCTAGTCATGCTCATACATCCACAGTGGAATCTGATCCATTAAACAAAACAGAAATACCCAAATTAGTAGGAAAACAATAAATTTATATCATGTACTCATGTGCATTATAAATATTAGAATAGCTAAAATTATAAACTTAGTAAATACTTACCAGACTTAAATGATGGTAACCAGTCTCTCAAACAAATTAAAGCTTCAACAACGTCCGGAAGTAACAAAGAACGAGATTCAGTAATGTATCTACCTCCAACACTAAAGGCAGATTCTGAAGCAACTGTCGAAGCTGGAACAGCCAAGATATCACGAGCCATTCTGGAAAGGATTGGAAATTTGGGGCCATTGACTTTCCACCAATGTAAAATATCAAAGCAAGAATCATCATCGACATCAGGAAATAAACTTTCTTCCAAGTATCGATCCAATTCAGACTTTGAGGGTTGCATTAAAACACTGTACTCCTCAGCTACAAATTTCTTGAAATCATCATTGTAATTTTTTTTCTCTTTTTTAAAACTTCCATCAGAAGACTCATTCCTGTTAGCAATACTATCAGAGAGATCCCCAATAGATTGAGTACAAGAACTACTAAACTTACTTGCATACTCAGCATAGAGGTCAGCCACATCAAATTTTATTTGTGAAACATAATGTTCAGTATCAATATTCCCACAAATCCTACGCATGCAAAACATAATAAGTGTCATCTTGTAGCGAGGATCAAGAATAGCCCCAAGCGTCATAAACAAACTAGCACCCTTCCAATATTTCTCATATTTTAATCTCATGGTGATGGCCATAGAACTAATACAATCGTCTTTGCTTTGTTCCCATCCACGTATCTTCGAAAGAATATCACACACATCTTTGAAGTAGAAATTTGCAGTAGGATACTTGCAACCCGACATGTGCATGGTGGCATCATAAAAAATTTCTAGACATTGCTCAATTTTTTGGCACTTCTCCCACTCCTCCATAGTTAGCAAAGTCTTGAAATTGTTATCCAATTCTGCCAAACGTTCGAAAGCTACTTTCACCTCTAAAGCATTATGAAGCATTTCATAAGTGGAATTCCATCGTGTTGGAACGTCCAAAGAAACACTCTTTTTATCAGACAATCTGCTTTGAGACAGAGCATACTTCCATTTCTCAAATCTTGATGGTGATGAATTTACCACTTAACCATGTGCCGAATCTTCATCAGTGCATCTCTAAGCTCTACCAATCCATCTTGACCAATAAGATTCAAAATATGTGCACAATATCGCACATGAAAAATAAGTCTATTATTTATCAATGCTCCTTTTCGACTAATCCAGTCTTTTAGATGATTTATCATAACATCATTTGTGGATGCATTATCCACTGCTATGGAGCAAACCTTCTTGTCAAGATTCCAACTTAACAATTGAGTTTTTATGTGCTCATTTATAGCTTCCCCAGTATGGGGGGTTGGAAGCATCTTATAAGAAAGGATCTTCTTATGTAAGTTCCACTCATCATCAATGTAGTGACAGGTCAAAACACAATAACCAAGATTTTGGTGTTCTAATGTCCACAAATCTGTAGTGAAACTAACATTAGAAGACAACTTGTCCAACTCCTTATATATTTTTATCTTCTCTTCTTCAAAGATACCCATAACATCTTTTTTCACTGTATTCCTTGAATAAAATTTGAACATGGGATTTAGACTTTTTGCAAATATTTGAAAATATTCATGTTCAACCATGTTGAATGGATAAGCATGTTTGGCAATCATCCGAGCAAAATGTTTTCGGATGAGCTCAGGATCAAACTTATAACTTCCCACCTTAGTAGACTCACTTGTAGTACTATGTGTCATTGAAAGAAGTTGTTGACCAACATCTTTATGGGTCCTCCTATTACAAGTTTTTTTGTGGTTATTTAAATGAGATGTCCCCATAGAACTCGAGCCATTAAAGATTCTTCCACAATGCTTGCAAGTAGTTGTCACCTTGTCATCTTTGACAACCCTATCAAAGTCCTTCCAAACTATGGATGTAATTTTTCGACATTTGCCACCCACACAATTATCCTTCTCTCCTTTCTCATCCTGTTTATGTTTACTTGTCTCCTCATTCTCACTCTCCTTAGGATTAGTACTAGATGGAGCAACAACACTGCCAGGTGTAGCAGCTGATGCAGTACTACAATGAAGATCATCCATTTTTAGTCTCTACAATTAGGCAATTATCAAACATCAACAAACAAATAAAAAAACAGTAGCAATGTCAAGTATCTATTACAAAGTATCAATAAAAAAAGAACAAAGTGAAGATATAAGAGAATAGTAAAGCAAAAAAAAAAGTACATCAAGTTGTCCTTTATATACTCAATTAACAGTTATTTACCATCATCAGTTATAAAAGATGGTGTTCACATTTGAAAAATTGGAATGCCAAGAAAAGTAACCAATGTATTTCTAATATTCAGTACAATATAATATATCAAACTATGACAAAAAAGTATATGTTGTTTGCTTCTTCTTTGCGAGGGAAGCTGGGTTAATTCTTTATCAAATGCTAGATAGCTAGGTCTGTTTTTTAAGAGGTAACCCAGGTGGGCAGAAATCATCAACTGGATGGAGATTGGGTAGCTCCTCCAAGTGTCCAAGAGCCAAATTTTAACTTCTCAATCTCACAAGTTTGAGGTTGAATTTCTTTCCAAGTACTGAACATATATATATATATTTTTTATCTTCATATATCTTTAAGAAAATTGAACTTTCAACAGAAGTAAAATAAATAAATAAATAAGAGATCTAGAAAGAGGGATGTGGAAACCCACCCATGATCAAGTTCATGACCCACCCACCAATTAATGCATCCATATCCCAAGCACCAGAATTTTGTAGGCAGATGAGGATCTTATTTCATGTTTATCTTCTTTTGAATTCCGGACAGAAACGTTATTAAATTCTCTTTTAAGATGAGTTTTTCTTTAAGCGTTCAATCCATTTGGCCTAAAACTTGTTGTTGGCCATGAGGAATTTGTTACAAATCAACATAAGACTAACATAAATGCTCATAGCATTAGCCAACTAGTCTGTTGGCTACAAATCCCGAGGCTACCTTGCATGTCACAATGGCTAGCTGAAAATGCTTCTCTATACACAGTTACACACCAAAAAGCCGGAAAAAAAAAAAACAGTTCACAAATTAAGCAAACAAATAGGTTAGTTTCAACATGGTGAGTTACAGAATCATTGCAACTCCAAACTAAGGTAACCTCTGTGAAAACGACACTGCTTGAACTGGCAAGGAGCCTTACAAGTGAGTCTGAGAATCACCAATATTAAATTTGGTAAATATTACTGCAGATCTTTTTTCATTCAGTTGCCCGCATCTATTAATTCCATAGAAAACTTTTGAGACCAGATCATAATTTGTCTATTGATTTTCATGGTGGCTAAGGATTAGTATTGGAATGTCAGCCAGTTCAAACACATACATATGCTATTTTTAAACACAAAAGCCAAACATCACCGCATCTACAACTAGGTTAAATTTAGGGAATAGAGAAGAAGCCAACACTTGTAACTTCCACCCAATATTAAAAAACAAAAATATAACCTTACAAGGGGCCATAATCCAACTATAGAAAAAAAAGACAGAGAAGAAGTCGCATAAGTTAGTGTCACTCTACCTGGAATCGCTATGGTATGGCGATTGTGTAGGTACTTGCCACGAGGCAGAGAAGAAGTCGCAGAATCCAACTATAGAAAAAAAATAGTTTGCCATGACCGCTCGTTGCAGGCTGTAGGAAGAGCCAAATAGGTTGTATTAGATGATATGTATCCATGGAAAGAGGAAAAGAAAGAGAGAGGAAGACATACCTACATAGAACTGGAGAAGATCGACACAGACACAGCAGTGGGCTTGGAGAGTTGGAGAGTGGAGAGAGCGGCGGAACTCAGTTAGGGTTTGGGAGAAGAAGATGAGTCCCTTCGACTTTGTGAAATTGTGAGGCCGTGATCGATTAGGGTTTGGGACTTTGGGTGGTTGGGTTTAGAAATTAGGATTAGATTAGGGTAATATAGTAATATGCCATATGTTTTTATTCTATATTAAAATAATAATATTTATAATTGGATAAAAAAAACACCGGATATTTATCCGATTCGAATTGGAACTATCCGAATCTGAATCCGATTAAGTTTCGGACGGATTCGGATATTATTCGAAAACCAAAATTCGGGATTCGGAAGCCCCTAAACGGATTCGGACACGGATCGGATACGGATTTTTGGCTATCCATTTACATCCCTATTTACAACTGATCTTTTACACTATATAAAGCATATCTAATCAAATTACCCAACTGCCCTTATCCACTAATTACCCATCTACCCTTAACAATTACAAAATACCCTAAGGCAGGCCTATGATCGTAACAGAGGAAGATCATTAAACTCTTCCATAGAGCAATAGGGTGGGGGAACTTGCACTTCTGCCAATTGAATTGAATTGAATTTTTATGTAGTGGTTAAATGTTCTGTTTACCTGTTTATGTTCCCTTTCCCCTGTACATTGCCTCTTTTCTTTTTTTTTGTTACTGTTGTGTCGATTTGTGTGCCCTCTCATGATCTTTCCTTATGTTTTATGATCAACTTGAGGATGAAGAACAACTCTCAAAAATGTAATGGGTGAACTGATGGCTAAATTTCCAAGTATAATTCATGTGAAAAAACACTTGCATATAAATTCCTGATCCCAATATAAATTGCAGAAAAAAAACAAGAATACCTACTTGTTAATGGAGGAAGAAGAATAAGAGTAGGAATGAACACTCGAGCTTTTCATCACAAGGTGATTGGAAGGATCAAACACCAACCAGACTTGATCACACACAACCAGACTTGATCACACACAAGGGAAAATTAAAATTTTCTGTTTTCCACCATTGTTTCTAATTTCTGTCCACCTCCATTACTTATCCAAAATTTTCCATTTGTTTTATCTTTGATTTCAACCATTGGAAGAAGCTATCAAATCTGTGTCAATTCTGACTCGGAGAACTCTCTCCCTTTTTTCAAGCTCAATGGATGCTATGGATGCAGGTTATGTTTTATGATCAGGCTCTACTAAGGGTTTATAAATACCAAATATTTTTACATAGTTGAAATCAAGAGTAGTTCTATTATTGGATGGATGCAAGATATGTTGTGTTTTTTCATTCATGGTAATGGGAATTTTTTTTCTGGATGAATCATGGTAATCACTCAATGCATCAAAACTCCATTAACTTGACATGAAGAGAGAGATGAGCATCAAGAAGGATACTGGTTAGTAGGTCTTTATCTGTTATGACTGATCATCATTTTGTTAAAAGTTCAAACTCTACAAATCCAACCAAGGTTTCCCAAGTCTGGAAAAGGCTTTTAATAGCTCTGCCTAGACAAGGATAGAATAAGAAGTTCAAGGGAAACATCATCATAGAGAAGAATGAAAACAAAGTTTCTGGTTTTCCCCTCTTTTCCTTCTCTTTTTCAGTTTTCTTAATTTTGTTTTTGCACTTTTGAGCTTTTGATGTGATCTGGGTTCCCTTTAAAAATCTTTGAAGTTCAGAGGAGGGAATTGGTGGAAATCAACCTTCACCATTATAAGAAAAAGCCAAGCAGCAATCAATGCCCCATTTTGCTGGTTTATTATTGGTATTCCCTCAGCTCTGCCCTGATTAATGAGTCAGGGTTCAACCAATATTTTTTACTTTTGAATGTGAACTAAAATCAGACTGTTCTGTTTTAGATTGCGATTATGCTTGGGAAGACAGAACTTTGACGAGTTGATGGCCATTGCAGCAGAGGAAAGGGAGGCTGCAGGAGATGGAGAGGAGAAAAACTGATTAGAAAGGATGTTCGTCAAGCATCCATCTAGTTTGTTCTTATTTTGTTGATGGGGGTGAATGGCACTTACCCAATCTGTTTTTTTTTTCTTGATTGTGCGACATTTGAGTAAGAATGGTCACTAGATTGGCATTTAAAAGAGTTTAGTAGCTGTGATACTGTTGTTGCGGTAGTATCTTCTGTAGAAAAAAATACCTCTGCCATTCAAAATTTGATTGTTTGTTGTTGTTTTTTCCTTAAAGTCTTTGGCCTATTGTGGACATGTTTGCACATATGTTGTTGTGAAGCAGCCAGTCCCATCAAAAAGCATTTATCCATCCTAACAGTTCAGATTTTTCATGTGCCAGTCAAACCTTAATGTCCATTTTAAAAAATTTGATGGCCAAGAGTTCTCTGTGGGGTAGTGGCTCCTACGTGTGTGTGTTGGGGGGGGGATCATTATCACCTATAATTCTGACACCCTCTAATTCCCTACAATCCCTCCCATGAGAGTGAGGCAGTGGGCAAATGGTCATTTCAGTTCCCATGTGAGGGATTGTAGGGAAATTGGAAGGTGTTAGAATTGTAGGAGATAAAAATTCGTGTTGGGGGGGGGGGGGGCAATGGGAGTGTATGCGTGGCATGGTGGCCGGTCATTTTGCCCCCATTGTCTCTATGCAGAAGGGGTACATTACTCCCCCCACAGAACATTTCTTCAAATAATTGGAAATTCACTTCAAACCCAAGAGGATAAAGAAAGCCCAGCATTGAAACAAGGCCACAAATTTACGTTGATATAGTCATCCATTTTTTTAACCCCCAAATCCATAGAGTGGGGAATCAGTGTAAATCTTAATTTCCTTTGCAAACCCAATGGGAGCGTATGCGTGGCATGGTGGCCGGTCATTTTGCCCCCATTGTCTCTATGCAGAAGGGGTACACTACTCCCCCCACAGAACATTTCTTCAAATAATTGGAAATTCACTTCAAACCCAAGAGGATAAAGAAAGCCCAGCATTGAAACAAGGCCACAAATTTACGTTGATATAGTCATCCATTTTTTTAACCCCCAAATCCATAGAGTGGGGAATCAGTGTAAATCTTAATTTCCTTTGCAAACCCAATGGGAGCGTATGCGTGGCATGGTGGCCGGTCATTTTGCCCCCATTGTCTCTATGCAGAAGGGGTACACTACTCCCCCCACAGAACATTTCTTCAAATAATTGGAAATTCACTTCAAACCCAAGAGGATAAAGAAAGCCCAGCATTGAAACAAGGCCACAAATTTACGTTGATATAGTCATCCATTTTTTTAACCCCCAAATCCATAGAGTGGGGAATCAGTGTAAATCTTAATTTCCTTTGCAAGCATCCATAGTAGCTTAATATAGTCATCCATATGACTTACATAGCCGCATTTCCAGCCACAGAAATGAAGGACAGTGGCTTGGTAACAGATTGAGAAAGCTGGAATTAATACTGATCTCTACATGAGTACCAAAACTTTCATTCTCCTTTAGTTTAACATGTCAAGTTGAAAGAAATCAAAATGTTGGTTTGAGTTCATGAAAACACCCAAAAACCATGACAAAATTGGAAGTTGATTAGACGGCCATTGATTACCACCAGTTTGATTCATCATATGACATAAGAATACCAAAAGAGCAGTCCCATGAATATTAAAATGGTCCATCTACTATTGACAAATGTTGAATGAGTACTTCAATTGGCACCCTCAGTTACATTCTAGAAAAAAGATCAACAATGAGAAAGACAAGAAAAAAGGGGGAAAAGAAAGAATCTATGAAGTGTTCTTTTTTTCTTTTATATAAAGTTCCAAGAGACCCAACACTTGTGTCTTTAGTATTTTTCCTTGTCATCTTCATCAAAATCTTCTTCCTCTTCTTCATCAAAATATTCCAAGTAAATCACCAGACTCCAAAAAGGATGGTTTACAGGTTGACATTGCACAAGTAGTGGGAGCAGTTAGAAAATGCCATATGTTTGCTATGGTGTGCACCAGACCAGACATTGCACAAGTAGTGGAAGCAGCTAGTAAATACATGGCAAAGTCGGTCGAGATCATTGGACTGCTGTGAAGTGGATCCTTCGTTACTTGAAGGGCACTTCTGACATGGCTATTTGTTATAGTGGCAAAGATTTACAATTGATTGGTTTTATGGATGCAGATTTTGCAGGAAATTGTGATAGACGAAGATCTACCATTGGATTCTGTTTCTCTTTAGCTAGTGGTGCTATTAGTTGGATGTCCAGGTTATAGTCTGTGGTGACATTATCTACTACGGAGGTAGAGTACATCGCAGCTGCAGATGCCTGTGAGAAGATATGTGGTTGAAGAGATTGCTTGATGAATTGAGAATCAAGCAGAAGGTGATAATTGTTCATTGTGACAGTCAGAGTGCGTTACATTTGGCCATAAATCCAATGTTTCATTCTCGGACTAAACAAATTGATGTTAAATATCATTTTGTTCTAGATGTGGTGGAAGATGGAGTAATCTCTCTGCAGAAGATTCACACCAACGACAACGTTGCAGATATTCTAACAAAGCCTATTGCAAGGGAGAAGTTCATATGGTGCAGAACTTCTCATGGGCTTATGGTTACCTAATCAGAGGTGACGTTTGGGCAATTCGGAGTTGTGAAAACTATTTTTAAAACTAATATTCAATGAATAGTAAAATAACTCAATGATATTATGAATAGTAACTATAATGAATGCATGAAGACTCATTCACCCATCTTTCCATTTGATATGCATGAGTTGGTGGCATATTGCATTGAAAGCATTTAATGAAGAAGAAGAAAATGGAGAAGCAGAATTGAGAGAAGAATGCAAGTCATGGTCGGTACCTGCCTCACACAACGAATTGGAAAAACGTGAAGTTGAGGTGGCTATGAAATCGGTGCCGAAGCAGATGGAGAAATCAAAGAGTTATATTGTAGAACGGAGAACTCAAACATAGAGTTGAGAAGGGTTCTTGAGTTTGGGTTTGGGTTTCACTTGTAGGGTACTTTGGGTATTACTTTTTGTGTATAATTCCTTTGGGGAATTAGTGAGAGTTATATTGTGAGTGAGATTCCTTGTTGAGTGGGTCCCACATATAGTGTTGTGAGTGTGGGGTGTGTGCTGTAATTTTTTCTGTACTAGTAAAGTGAGCTCCGTGTTATTGCCCTGTGGACGTAGGCCACCATGCCAAACCACATAAATCTCGTGTCTTTGCACTTTGTACTTTTCTGTGAATCTTTGTTACACGCTTCGATTTCGTATGTACCGATCAATACAAGACGAATTTCCGTCACAATAACATCATACACCACCAATCCTTGTCGTTGCCTTTGCTTGCAGCTTATTAGATATCTCCTTAATTGTATAAAGGGACTATAAACCCTATAAAGAATGAATCGTACAAAGGGACTATAAACCCTATAAAGAATGAATCGTACAAAGGGACTATAAACCCTATAAAGAATGGCTCTTCACAAGAGTTGGACACACTCACAAAGTCTTTCTTAGGTTCCCTTCTCTGCCCTGCACTTTTTTATCTGTTTCTTCATTTCCATACAGTGTAACCCTTTTTAATTCTTTTCATGAATTTTGTTTCTGTTTTTATGGAGTCTCAGAAAATCATTTGTTTATAAATTATTTAAATCTGCATAGATATATTTATTTTTCTGTATAGGATTTGGAGTTGATTTTTTTTTTCTTTTTTGATAAATAGGATTTGAAGTTGATGAGAAGTTAATAAAAACGATATTGGGGAAATGGAAGCCAGAGGAAAGGAAATCCTACAAGAAGGGATGTCCCATTTTCTTCATAGAAGACGATCATCTCTTTGAAAATTGGTATGCTGACCATATTGCCCTTCTCAAACGTGAATTCTCTCGTTCAAAGGTAACATATAACTTTCAGGAAGTCTGAGCTGTGAAATGAAATTGAGGGTACCTTAGTAAATTAAAAATTAGCAATTAAAGACGCGATGAAACAACATTTTATTTTTTCCGAGCTTTTAAAAAATAAAGAATAAAGGGATGTGTTTCCTATGGAGGGGTGTGACAATGGAAGTGCACACGGAAGCATCAATAGGGGACTCAATTTGTATTTCATAATGGCGGGATCATCATTTCACCCCCTTGTGTCAGCGTGGAGCATTTTCCTAAAGAACAAACATCGAAAGAACTATAGTATCTTGCCCGCAAGTTCCCCGTAGGAATTGAATGAGGGCAGAGATTCTTAGTGAAGCAAAACCAATCAGATCAAGAAACCCATCAAACATTAGTTTTTCAAAGGATTTTTTTTAGACTAGACCTTTGGGTTTTTATTAGGGTTCATACATGCATTAATCCCAGATCGTAGACCACCCTGCTCTAGAGCAACTACTCTACCTAGCTTATCTTCCTACCCACCCTGTCAGTCTAGGATGATTTTGATCAGTTGAATCAAATCCGATTCCCATTTTTGATATCATGTTGTCACTGTTCTTCCACCCCAGCCTTTCGCCTTCCAATTTACAATTTGACCAACATAGGATGAACTTCTAGTTCTCCCTAGGGTTTTAAAACACCAAATCAATCATTGGCGATTCTAATCCGATCCCTAATTCGTGTTCAAGAATCCAGGAATTGGTCCTCATATCCAAAAACAGGGAATTTCTTGTGTTTTTTAATATAAATCAACTATGTCGGATCGGTGAAAATCGAGATTAATCACGGCTTACTCCCAATTCATAAGACCCTGGTTCTCCCATGCCAATACCATATTGAATATGGCTCGAATGGACCCCACAGAATATGTATGGAGTGGGATCCAGACTTTGTCTAATCACCGCCATTGATATAAGGATCTAACGGACAGGAGCGTAATTTAGCATAGATTAATTTTATTGTGGGTTCCACTAGGCAATTATGATCATCAACCATATGATTGACGGATCATTATCCTTTCAGGTTCCTGTCGGGTACGATAGGGAGCAAAAATGACAATCTAACCCCCTGCCCAGGTGGAGTCCACCCCCCTCTTATTAAAGGCACCGGACAACCGTACCGACCAATGCAGTGGTTCTTGAGAAAGAGATGCTCGTCTGTTAAAGGAAGCTTTGATTAAGGAGAACCGGTCGCATTATGTTCTCATTGAGATCGCTTACACCCAATCATCCGAAGAGCTGTTGGGAGCAAGGAAGATGTTGCTTCCCATATCTTCCTCTTTGATCACTACCTCGAGGAAGATGTTGCTTCCCATATCCACAGCACCAACCGCAATGTGAGTTTTTGAGTTCTCGTGATGGGCCCTACGCAACCCATTTGCTGATTATATATGGGTGGGCTATTTAAGGCCTACTCCATTGAATTTGGGTATCTGGGGCCTTAAGCCCATTCGTTGTCTCTAAAATCTATTGGGCCTTAAAAGCCCATTTTACTGCCAAACCTTTTGGCTCCTTTTGGTTGCAAGGGAAATGAAAGGGACGGACAGGAAAAATTTTCAAACCTAAAAAAGAAACTTTTGTAATTATTACCCCATGTGATTGTATAAACTATTTATATTTCTTACCATATTTAGTAATGATACATTTTACATGTAATATTTATTTTACATTTTTTTTTTTTTGGTAAGTATATTTATTTTACATTTTAAACCAAAGGTAAATGGATGCAAAGTAAGTGGAATTTAATAACCAAATATGGAATGATTTGAAGTTAGTGATATTGTCACAGGGTAATGATTACAAAAATTTCATTTTCAAATATAAAAATTTCATTTCCCTTCCCTTTAATTCCCCTTGCAACCAAATGGAGCCGTTATAACATGGAGTTTTCATGTTGGACCGTTGTTTGTAGCACTGGTGAGTGCCTACCCATATGAGGGTTTGAAGGTGAATGATGAGGTTGCAAAATTAGAAGCGAATATCCTCTGTAACGCAATTAAGAATGCCAATACGAAGATCCCCGTCGAGGATGAGGAAGTAGTAAGGATACTATCAACCAGGAGCAAGGCCCATCTGAAAGCAATCTATAAACACTACAAGGAAATGTGTTCCAAGACACTTGATGAGGTAAAACTATTCAAACACCCATACATTAGATTTTAGAAGTAGTAGTTTCTTAATATCCCTTAAATATATAGTGGGACTAATAATTGGATTAAGCATACCCATTTTTCTTTGCAACTCAATGTAACTAATTTCATCTTTTTGTTAGGATTTGGAGCATGGATCAAGCTTAAAAGAATCAGTTATGTGTCTTTGCTCTCCTCAAGCATATTTTAGCAAGGTAAGGATGAATTCATCTACTTAAGAGTACAAAAATTCTAAGTTTTTAAGATTTATTTCAGCTTATTTCTTTCTCTTTCTCATTCTCATTATTTTCATTTTGGGCCTAGGTATTGGATGCTTCACTGAAGAGTGGTGCAGATGAGAAAACTAAAGTTGGGCTTAGTAGAGTGGTTGTAACCAGAGCTGATTCTAACATTAAAGAGATCAAAGAGGAGTACCATAAGGAACATGGGGTTTTCCTCTCCCAAAAAATCAAGGAGACAACTCATGGGAATTACTAGACCTTCTTGCTTACACTGATTGAAAGGGGAGACTAATTTAAAGAAAATAAAAAACCACCAAACAGCTACATTGATCGTTCATTGCAGCTTTGTGTTCTCTTTCAATTTTCAAAAATAGGCAACCTCCTAGTGTTACTACAATGACAACATTTATTTTCTTTTGTTATGTTTTTCCCTTTCTCCCTTGAACATCACTTTGAATGTTGTGTTTGTATGACTATCATGTTTGCAAAAATAACTAGAAAATTACTACCAATGGTGGCCTTTTTATTGAGCTAATTGACGAAATTTGCATGGGGGAATCCAAAATTTTCATGTGTTTTATAGCTCTTTGGGGACAATAAATTGTTATAAGGATATACTCTCAAAACCTCAAATATCTTAATCTTCTTTTAAGAAAAAAAAATATCTTAAACTTCCGACGGATCAAGGTGTTAGAAAAATAACAATATGGGCAGAAGTTCAAGACTTATCTATTTTGTAGGGCAGTTTGTATGTCACCGAAATATCCTCATAGAAATTAAATATGGTATTGACAGCACCAATATCATCCTTTTTGCATCACTTGAATTATCAAATCTGTACTTTGAGTTGAGTCATACTAACGTACTTTTCTTAAGGTATTTGAACGTCCTGAATATGTCCAGACCGGGTTGACCTTACGTTCGCCCCTCCAAGATAATACAACTCTAATCACAAATGGCGGCACCCCAAGTGTGATTACAAATAAGCAGTATCCAAAGGTAATACTCACTAATTCATTGACACAGACACACTACGATAGAGAGAAAACAAAAAATAAGAATGTTTTCAAAACAATGTTAGAGAAGTAGGCAAGATTCCCTCTCTTTAAAAAGAAGAGGAAGAGACACTACTAAGAGAGACATATTTAGAAAATTGACCCATAGGACAGAATCACTCTGACCATTATTTAGAGAACTTTAGGGCATAAATAAAGAAGATCAATAACTAAAGAATCAACCAAGCCATGCGGATGAAAAACGGGTCAAAGGCTGCCCTAAACCTGTTGAATTAGCTTTGAACCTGAGAGGGGGGGGGGTGAATCAGGGTAGATTAAAAATTTCCCTTAATTTCATCAAAGATGCAATGCCTGTTTTTGTAGTGCGGCAAACACTAACTAGCTGGCGCATGCCAAATTTATCAATCCAATTCGTATATACTCCCACCACGCAACCAGAATATGACCGGGTCTACCGAGATGTACACACCCAATCTGCAATCAAACACACTCCAATACGCAAATATAGACAAGGACACACAATCTTACGTACGTGGTTCGGCAATTTGCCTACGTCCACAGAGCAATACTCGTAAGGGTTTCGTATTTTGCTCAATACACTACAATTTTCAGTCGCTACAATGACTCAGAGGCTACAAACCCTACTTTTGTTCTTGCTCATACAAGAACTAGGGCAACCACCACAATTTAAAACTCTACCAAACACCCACCTAATAGCCCATACAATAATGGAATAAAAAAATTACAAATTCTAGACCCGAATTACATTCACAGTCTAGGTATATCAACACAAATATTAACCTAGAACAAAAAGGGGATTTGATATAGGATTACCTCTTGAGCAACCCAAAATGCTGAAGCTTAGTATTCCGCCGTTCACAGCACCTTCCTCTGCCTATTGAAATCTCAAACAACGTGCAACAATCTATCACAAGCTGCCCATATGATCAAGATGAAGAAAAACAAGCAAAACTATGACATACAACATTCTTTTGCTGTAGCTGATGACACAATTGTATTCTCCTACGAAAAATACGCAGTTTAAAAAAAAAATTCTCATTAAAAGGCCTTGAAAATATCATGAGTCAAAGTTAGACTACCAAATCCTGAAATTGAGGGCTAATTTCATGATATAGTTACTGTAATGATGACACTAGTGTAGTGTCAATAGAAAATAGCGCGCTTTTGTAATGCATATTCCGAGAATATGTTCCTTGTCAGAAGCGTGCATTATACGCTCAACCACCAAAACCACATGAAATGGAATCTTTAAAGGTGTATGTATTGTGAACGTTTTACATACAATCAATACCAATGAAACACCATAGAGAGCATGATTCAATGCAATGCGTCGGTGTGACACATTAGATAGACCAATGAATGAGCTTGCGCTAGAATCTGACGGATTTAAGCCTCCATGCCTCAATATCATCCATCGATTATGAACCCAACGTGATTGTATTTCTCTTCGTTTGTTTATTGATCTTTGTGGAATTTTGTTCCGTCGTTAATAAAATTCGTTTTTCAAAAAAAAAAAATATACAGAATGGCAAGAAGAAGAAGAAGAAGGGACCGCAACCTTTTTTGGGAAAGAAGAGACTATTGCGTCTTCACTCTCCAGAGGTTCTGCAGTAGATTTGTTATTCCTAATTTACCGGCCCTGTTGAGTGTTGACACCGTATCTTCACAAGTTTCTTTTTAAATTGAATTCCAACAATTGCCCCCACACTCTACCCAACATGATACATTTTTGAAGGTAACAAAATAATAGTGAATCAAATTCATTCACTCTTTATCGTGTTGTGAAAAAACACCCTTTGGATTAAATTTATATTTTATAGAAGGACTATGCTTTTATTCTTACAGGCTTAAGTCTCGTTGCGCGTTTTACCTATTTGCTTCCAACAATCAAGAGTTCCAAGACTCTCCAGCCGCCGCTGCCCGCTGCAACCATCTCATTTCCCTGGCATTCCGGTACTCCATTCGTAGAGAGAAGACCATATCCGCTGACCGGAAACGCCGGCAAGTCCCCGCCCTCTCTCTCTCTCTCACATTAAATTCTTCTCTCTTCCCTCTTCAATATTAACTGGCTGTCTCTCCTACAGTCCAGTGGTCCAGTGGTCCAGTGGAGATCATCTCCCAACATCTGACGACTAAGGTAAGTCCCACTTTCTCTCTCTCAGTATCTCCAAACTAATATTGTGCCAGCCCTTGAATCACCTCGCAACATAGAACGTCCTACCCTGAACAAATATCGTGATTGCAGCGGTCCCACCCTAGTTAGTTAAAACGTGAATAAAACGATGTCACATTTTTTTCCCGTTAAAAACGCGAACGGCCGAATTGTGCTCAAAGTGACGAGAAAAAATGTATGCGGCAAGGAAAACCGTTCTAAACGCATATAAAACACGTATCCGTATCCTGAAAAAAAGGGAAATTTAAAAAACACATTCCCAATTCCCAAATGAAACACACCCTTCCCCAAATACCCTAACGGCCTAAGTGCCTAACGCCTAACTCCTCAGTTCCCTCCATTTTTTTTGAAGACTCTTGCAGCGGCCAAAAGGTAATTGCACGGCTGCACACGAAAATTGGCGACCAGAGTTTTCGGAGGTAAGCAACAACCTACGACCCACTCAGAACAGCAATCCAACAACCTATTTTGTACCTCTCCGCTCTCCCTCACTCCCAGCGACACTTCTATCTCTATGTATCTCTCCAATTTTTTCGTTTATTAAAAAAAAAAAAAGAATCGAATCTATGAGCCCAAGTGCCCAACTCTTGTTCCATTATATCATCTCTTGGAGCCTGCAACTCGACCCAATGAGCCCAACTCTTTTTCCATGGTGTGTGGTATAAATTATTTTCTACTGAATGATTATGTAAAGGACATGGCTAACATACAATGTTATTTTTTTTGGTTGAAGCAATGTTATTCTTTAACCGTCACTCACTGTTATAGTGCTCTTCCGATTAATATATTGTGAATTTGGAATGAAAGATGTTCATCTTCTTTGTTTGTGTTACATTTGGATTCAGATATTTATGTAATTATTTACCAATTTATGTGTGTATATTGTCTTTTTATTTTTTGGTGCCATATTGTCCAAATTTAAACATTTAAAATACGTATTGATCATTGTCGTCTTTATCGTATCTGCTGTATTTGACATTAGTTAGTAAGTTCATGTATTATATGCATATTAAATGCGAATCCGAATGTTTAATTCATAAAAACGTATTATATCGCATATATCCGTATATTTGTTAAAAATACGTTTTTTGTGAGTGTTACCGTTTTATATTCGTATAAATACGTATTAATCGCGTATAATATGTTTAAAAAAAACAGACAAAACACTAAAGGTAAAGTGAGAAAACACGCAAAACCCCTTGAATTCGCATAAACGGAAAAAGGCTCTGGTTCTGGTCTTCTCTTCACTCTTCGAACCCTAGCCGTCTGCCGCGGTGCTGCTCGATCACCTGCTCCGTCTCCGTCTCCGTCTCCGTCTCCGTCTCCGTTCAACGGCGGCTGGCGAGACTTCATATAAGGGTCAATAACCCCTAGCCCCTACTCCCTTCCTATTCTCCGTCTCCGTTCAAGGTTAATTGCAGCGGTGGAGTGGCGGACAAGCTCTGTTCCTCTTCCATTCTTTGCCCCTTTCTCCTCCTCTCGCTCCTGTAAGTTATACTATCTGCTGTGCATGTAAAATGTTAAGCCCTTTGTGATTTTTTTTTTTGTCTCATGGGACCATGTGTTTCTGCCGCTTCTTATTTCTTTACTCCTCAACCCCCCTCTTTTTTTCTCTTGGTTCCATTGTTGTGTTAGTCAATATAACATCTTTTGTATTTTTCAATTCGAAACCCAGATGTGAATTAATGAAAGAACCCAAGTTCTGATCATCATTTTAAACCCAATAAGCTCTTCAATCTTAAAATAGCTTTCCGTTTTGGAAGTATTTGAAGCTTAAGTAATGGGAATAGGTGGTGGTGGCCTGAGTGTTTTGACTAATTTTTAATCAATTATACTCAAATCAGGCACCATTGCTTCAGAGATTTGGAAATTAAAATTGCAGATTTGAAGATTTATACAGAACAAATAATCCTGCTAAGCTATGCTACAGGACAAAGATTCTAAAAGAACCACCCACTTTAACCCAGAATAAAGTTGTACTTGCATTGGTTCGATTTGCCTTTTTTTTTTTAAAGTACATTGAATGTTAATCTGAAGATTTAAGCTTAGCTTTCTGATTAAGGCTGTAATTAGTGGAAGCAACACAAGTTGAGAACAGAGAATGATAGAAAATTCTGGTTCCCAATGCTTCAATTATCTTGGAGATACGACGATCGTTTCTGATTTTGGTTAAAGATTCTAAAAGAACCACACACTAAAATCATTGTGTATATTCTATTATTTTGTTTATTAGGTGGTGCATGTCTGTTACATAGTGAAAATATGCCCGTATTTTTGCATATAGAGTGGCCGTATTAAACACATATTAAACGCGTATCGTTTTATTGCCGTATGTGTTTTATTACGCCGGATTTTTTAAAAGTGTTATTGCCATCTAGTCCGTTTAATTGCCGTATGTATCCGTGCCCGAACTTACTAAGTATTTGACACGCCTGTACCGAACACTGTTTTTTTGCCGTTCCTGTATTAACTAACAGATTGTCCTACTCATGCTGTCAAACAAGCTATCTGAATGCAACTGTGAATTTGTCACCAAGAAGGCGGCATAACAAGCCTCAGTGGCGTTCATGTGAAATCAACTATTTTAAAGCAAATTCTCATCTAATTTCCTCTTCACAAACTGTGAGAACTAAGCTCTGAATTCCCTATGCGCATCATACACCCAGCAGAAGTGGTCTTCAGGGTTAGACCCAAATGGTGTGTGAATGCATAAACTGTCCTGGTTTGCTTTGTCAAGAGCTTCGGGGTAGTACCCTCTTTGGGATTAGATGAGAATATCTCAATTTGTATTTTCAGAAAGGAACCTTAACTATACGGATTACCCATTTCAGTAAGCTGCATCACAAAGCCAAACTTTTGGGACAGATGGGCCAGAAGTGAAGTCCCAGCACCTGAGAGTAGACAAAAAGCAACAGATGCTCTTGAGCTTCGAGATTCTGCTGCATCCTGAACTTTTGAATATATCTTTAATTTTCTAAGGTCTAAGGAATCATGAACCACAGGCAACTCTTTAGGTATCTTTGATAGGATCTATCAGTTGGGGATTATGTCCGATAAAATCTTCCATAAGAACATTTTAAATTTAGGATGTAGCTTGAGTTTCCACAACTGAGAGCCAAAGACCATGGAAAGGAGGTGGCTCTATTTTTCTGATGTGTCCAAATTGCTTTGAGCACATGTGTTCAAATACTCCAAATTGCAGAGGGATTGTTAACCAGTCTCCTGGCCAAACAGATTAGTAGAGCCTTTTTAAGGATCTGTAATTTCCAAATTCTCTATCCCCCTTAAGAATTAGGTGTGCGGATCTTACCCCATGAAGATAAATGTAACTTCGTTGTAGACCCTTGCTGCCCCCACCAGAAATTTGACTGCATACTATCTAGTTCCTTCCAAATATGGATGTTATTGCAGTTTATTTCAGTTTATAGGGGGAGGGTTCCCCATGATGCCAGTGTGAAGAGAGTCTCCCATGCCACATCAATTGCGGTGTAGAGAATGCTATCATTCATATGGGGCCCACATGCTCAGGGTAGGAGAGAGAGAGAGAACAATAAAAAAATCATGTGAGGGCGATAGTATACTGGCATCGTGGGAGACTTTTTTCCCAATTTTTATATGACCTGTATGTTATGCACCTACGATAATTGATTGACAATGTGAAATAGGTATTACAAGGAAAAAAAAGGACAATGTTAAATAGGTTCACCAAATATTAAAAATTAACATCCAATTTTTTTCCTCTAACAAATAATTCTCAAATGTAGTTATGACATGCATTGTCTGGGTCTTGTGCCAAGTATAACCTTAGATAGAGCCTATTGGAGGGCAAGGATCCATGTTGCCGACACCATGTAGATGAGATTTTCCTAACTTCCTGGGCTGTACCTCTTTCCTCTTACTTTCATTTTCCATCTCTCACTTCTCTTCTCTCAATTCTTCAATCCTCTTACTTTCTTTTCCTTTTGTGTGGACCTCAGTTTTCCCTACTTTGTGTTGCAAGGATCCATGTAGCCGATCCCGTGTAGTTGGGATAAGGCTTAGTTGTTGTTGTTGTTGTTGTTGTTGAACTAATAATACTCAAATTAACTCGAATCTGAATTTCATTTTAAGTCCGCTTTTTCAATCATTTTTTGACTGAATTCTTAAGTTAACAAAATGAATTATTCTGAATTTTACACCTTCTGATTGATTCCTGAATCCGAATTTGTCAACTGTGGATGAGTAAGTGTAGTGGTTGAAAGCTGAAACTGACTCGAATCTCAAACTCCTCTCCTCCCCTCTCCCTCCTGTCTCTCTTTCTCCCTCAATCCCTCTTTAAGTGAAACCAAAGCAGTGAAACCCGGTAAGTATTTTTGTTTCATCCGGTGTATTTTGTTTTCTGCAATTGAAGGGAAAAAAGGGGTATTAGCTTCATACTCTATTAGTTAGTTTTCTGCCTTTTGTTTCCTGGCAATAGAAAACTGTTATAGCTGGGTCAGTCTTCCTTGTTTTTTGTCTGCTGTTATGATACTAAAGAACATGTTGGAGATCAGACAAATGTGAATGGGTTTTGCTGGAAATACGTTTTTATTCGAACACTTTGTCTTGGAAGTATTTCTTAGTAAGAGGTGCTTCCAGATAGATGCAAGTAGCAGAGTACTTAGCATTAGTTTTATGAGTTAAACTTATTAATGTCAGGTACTAATTCCAATGTATAAGTTATGATTCGCACTGCCCAACCCCTACACTTTTTTGGTTGAAATTGAGTTGTAGGACAATGAGCTCATCACAGCTTACTGTGATACAGAATATTTGTCTTCTGGGTATTCTCTAATAGTATTGAAAATACACCTCTGACCTTATGCCCTTACCATTGAAGCATCAAGGGCGAATCAGTCTAGTTGCTGCATTTGCAGTAACGATTCCAATTGATGAACACTTGTTTCTTTTTAGATCAATTCTTTGAATGGTTAGTGAGGATGGACCTTGGTGCAACGGTAAGGTTGCTCCATTATGACCAAGTGGTCATGGGTTCGAGTCTCTGGAAACAGGCTCTCTGCTAATCGGTGGTAAGGCTGCGTACATTATGACCCTCCCCAGACCCTGCAATGGCGGGAGTCTTGTGCACTGGGTATGCTCTTTTCTTTGAATTGTTAGTCTCCTTCCTTAGCAACACCCATAATATTGTCTGTTGACTCTGATAACAATCGTTCTAACATATTTGGGTGGGGGTAGTGTCACCATGAGTTTACTTGCCAGTTCAATGACGGGGTGCTTTTAATTTTCAGTCTACTCCTTTTCTTCATAGAAGTCTCCTGAAACCACTGGGTTATGAAGAATCAGCTTCACTATAGTTTTTTTGGGGGGGGGGGGGGGAGTGGGGAGGGGATAATTAGGGATTTTTTGATATCGTAAAGTCAATACAGTATTACAATCTTCCAAGAGGGAAAATGGCTCAAAGAGCAAAACCAGAGCGGAAATTTAAATAGCTCCCATCCATAAAGTTTATAATGCGCTTACAAAGGGATATCATTTCTGTAACATAGCATAGGCTGGACTGCACCTATTTTGCTAGCTCATCACCTGTCCTGTTAGCACTTCTGGGCTTCCATTGAAACTGGAAATTCATCCGGCAAATTAGTTAATTGCCCTGACGTATTGAGCATATCGCCAGGTCTCTTCTGAAGAAATTCATTATCCTGACAGTAACATTAGCTGAGTAACGCTCTATTATCACCATTATCAAAACCATTACTGATTAGAAGGTCCACTGCCATGGTCAAAGCTATTCCTTGTCTGATTATCACAATTGCCTTCATATTACCCTTGCACAAGTTGAATCCATACAGAGCCACAATCCCTTGGTTTCCCATTGTTTCTCCTCTCCATATTTGCATGCAATTACTTCCCTCCAAGGGCTCTGCCACTGAGTTGCCAATGTATGGAGCCATTTTTATAGATCCTGATAGTTGTTTTTAACAGTTTTAATTTGTAGACAATTGTGTTCCTTAAGCACTGTTAGAACATCAGGATCCTATAATCAGACCAGAATAATAAGAGAAAGAAGTGAAAGAAGAGAAGAAGAGAGGAGAAGAAGCACACAAGGTTCAAAGGTGGGAGAGAACCTGCGGCTAGAACAGGAATGTTCTAGCCGCAGGTCTGTCCCTCTCTATTTATAATAAATCATAATAAAAGGATAGGACCATACTGCCCCTACAACCAACTGACATTACATAGAACTCAAGAATCGATAGAAAAGAAAGAGGAAAAGACTAAACTGCCCCTAGCACACTAATACTTCAACAAGCACAATGATCTGGTCCTGGTTAACTAAGTGAAATATTTTTGTCCTCTTCCATTTCCTGCCAAAGGAAATCACTCTCTCTCTCCTCTCCAACTGATGAGCAATAAAAGCTGGAACAGAGAATAGAATTAGATAAATGATCACAAATTTGCATGTGTAGAAGGAATCAAAGTATTACATCCTTTAGATAAATAGCTCCTCTTCCATTCTTCATGTCTCTTTTTTTGAATTCCTCAACTCCTTGTTATTAAATCTCTCCAGCAGGCCAGACCCCTGGCTTGGACTGCTTATCACATTTTCTGCTACCCTTACTGCACTGCACCTGACGAATATTGAAAGTATTTTTTCGTGGAATTTTGGTGTAAACTATTTGCATTTTAATTTGTTGAGTGCTGCAATTACTAATTTTCTTCTAAGACATGGTGTTATCTGTTCTTTAATGTACTCCATCTTGATTGTGGGTTAGTGCCTTCCGTGCCCCCTCCCCCCCCCCCCCCAAAAAAAAAAATGTTTAGTTAAATTTTATGGTTCTGTCTTTTTTGAGTATTTAATCTATATTTGCAGCACACTCAATTTATTTTTGTTTTTTCTTCCTTGTTATGTTATAGCATCTTAAAATTATATTTTGAATCCTCGAGTATGAATTGTTTATGCTTATTCTTGATTTCTTTTAGGTATTTATCTTGTTGCAATTTTGCAAAATGGGGAAACTTGGTAAGAAGGCTAGGAAATTCGCAAAGAAGAATCTTCAATCTGTACTTAAAAGAAAGCGGAAAACTAATTCTATGTTCAAACGAAAAAAGTCATCGAGTAAGGTTTCCAAATGATCTTACTGCTTCGTGGTTTCTTGTTTGGGTTTTCTTATGTAATTTCCTATTTCTTGAATTATGTTTAATCTGGGGTGTCTATTAGTTGCACGTCAGATACTTGTCCATGTTTGACACTACCTTGAATTTAGCTGTTAGGAGTTACTGAAGAAAACTTAAAAAATAGAGCATTGCTGGCATATTGTTAACATAAGTTCATATCATTGGAGGAGCCTAATCTTCTAGTGCTTGAAAGTTTGAGACTTCATCTTGGAAAATGTTTGAGAGGATCTTTGCAGCAGAAAGATTGTAAAATGTTGATAAAATATTCTTCTATTTTGACCAATAATATATTTATAGCCAGGGGTAAAGGCTGATATCATGTCATTATGTAATGAACATTATAGAAATCCATTACCATCAAGGTTTATATAGTCACATGCTGGCGTGCCATATAGTGTAGATCATGGTTCTAACAGTCGCATTTCGGTCTTGTTTTGTTCAGACCGAAATGACCAAAATATACTGAAATGGGTGAAAATTTGCCAAAACAATGCATTGTTTGCTAGACTATTTCAGTTGGTCTCGTTGGGCAAACGGCCACATTAGGCTGTGATACTTTAGGGAAATGTTATTTTAGCTTGTATAATCATTTGTAAACCTTCACATAGCAAGAAAAGTCAAATAAAGAGGTGGTTTGGATTTGCACCCTTGGTTGGCAGTATGTGCTGAACCCTATTTTATACCTTGTTTAATATTGTTTGTTCCATGCATTGTTTTAGTACTAGAAAACAAAAAGGCAAGTAAATCAAGTAAGTTATGCACCATAAATAAAGAAACATAATATTGATTAATTATTTATGAAATAGTACAAAGTACATGTAACACAGACACCCAAGTCTCAACAATACAATATTGTCTGCAAATACAGGATTACAAAGTAAAAACTACAAAGTGGACTCCCTCAAGCCATCCTAATGGCTACTTCCACAAACTATGACGTGGAAGATCGAGCCCACTCATGGACCGATGGAGCCGATGTGCATTTTTCTCCTACTGTATGACAAATGCAGTCCGCAACATAGTGTGCTTGAAGAAACACTTGTAGTCTCCATAACTGCCCTGTAAATGGCCTAATCTACATACTAGAGGTAACCTATCCTAGGGTATATGTCATTGTACTGTGAGTGTGAAGAACCATCCACTGAGCCCCTGTGACTTGATGGTGTTGCCAGCATGTACAACTGGTGGGCTGGTTAGGAGAAGAAGCTGCCCACAAAGGACAATCTAGTCTGTGACGGTGAGTGGGCATCATACTCAAAAGCACTGGGAATGGATGAAGATGTATGCTCGTCCACGCTAGTAAAACAACCGTAGCCGCCTCCAGATGCATTGGCAAAGGATGGGGCTCGCCAGTGCCTACTTCATTTGCTGTTTGCTATACTCAATCCTCCAACAGTGCTAGACAAGCTATCGATGTCCATACAATCAACCCACTCATCTGGTTGGAACCGGGGACGAGGCCCTCTCGTGTAGCCTACATGTGAGGATGGACATATAATGTATCTATATCTTGTGTGGCGTGATCAAATTGGGTCTCCTCACTTAATTGAATCAGCTCCAGGACCGCCTCCCGCTCCTCCTATGCCTGGTCATCCTCCTTTCAAAGGGAATCATATCTATCACCCTCATCACTACCTCCATCATCATCGTTGTTGTCACCGTCATCATCTCCACGAGTAGACGGTGATGGTGTGCGAGTGTGACCAGTAGAATGGGATCAATTAGGGTCCTCCTCATTATCCCTGATAGGTGTGGGCTGGAACGGTTGAGGTGTTTGTGAGTTGTATTTGACATTCATCACCGGCTCACCTCTATCCCTTACCCACTCCACCAAGGGATCCTCCTCTGACCATCTCAAAGATGTCGGCTCAGGTCCCGGTCGTTCTCATAGTTTGAGAACTCGCGAGAGATCTCGGCAAGTTTCTCAGTTTTTTGAGAAACCGAGTCGAGTTGGCATACGAGTTGTAAAAGTGCAACATCTCGACCCGAGATCTCGTCGAGTTCTCGAGATCTTGAGAATCTCGGCCCAAACTCCTTTATATGAGTGCTAGATCTCGAGAGGTTGGAGGAAAATCTTGGTATACAGACACCTATCTATGCAAACCTTGGTATACAGACACTTATTTACGCCAGGAACCAAGACAGATACTTATTTATGCCTAATATCATTTACTTAAGATATTATTCATAAATAAGCAAATACCCCCTATTTGAATCCAATAAAAATAGTTAAAAATTAAATTCCAAAAGGAAAAAAAGTCAACCCCCAAGTTCAAGAACAAAATTGGATTTTCGGCGGTAGGTGCAATTTTCAACTTTCTAATTCTGGGGTTTTTCTCAAATCTAAAAATTCCATAAATCTTAATATGGTAAAACATTGCTAAAAACCAAAAGTACGGTAAAATATTCATTTGTTTTGATGTCCAAAAAAATATTTTCATTCAGAGCGATTTTGACAGCATTCGCGCACACCAAATTAAGTTTGACCGGTACATAACTCTTTCAATATAAATGAGATTTAAGCAATCTTGGACTTGTTATGTACCGGTCAAACTTAATTTGGTGTGTGCGAATGCTGTCAAAATCGCTTAGAATGAAAATATTTTTTTGGACATCAAAGCAAATGAATATTTTACCGTACTTTTGATTTTTAGCAATGTTTTACCATATTATGATTTATGGAATTTTTAGATTTGAGAAAAACCCCAGCATTAGAAAGTTGAAAATTGCACCTACCGCTGAAAATCCAGTTTTTGTTCTTGAACTGGGGGGTTGATTTTTTTTCCTTTTGGAATTTGGTTTTTTAACTATTTTTATTGGATTCAAATGGGGAGGTATTTGCTAATTTATGAATAATATCTTAAGTAAATGAAATACAAATTCATTTACTTAAATGATATTAGACATAAATAAGTGTGTTTGTCCTGTCTTTGTCCTAGTTTCTGGCATAAGTAAATGTCTGTCCTGCTTTCCCACTAAGTGAAACTCCTATTTGGACTGTGTTTTTGCAAAATCTGATAGTGCCATTGTGTTTAAATGGCCTAAATAGGCTGAATACCAAGTTTCAAACCCAAACTAGGTCTAAAACCCACCGATTTGAGGCTTCGAGTCGGAAAAAAAAAGGCACCAACTCGGTGAGATCTCGACTCGACTAAGTTTTTCTAAGGGTCGAGTTGGTACCGAGTTCCGAGTTTTAATACCTTGGTCGTTCTTCATACCCATGCGTATGTGCTACATCTTCAGCCTCACAAGGTTCAGTGCAAACCCATGGTTGTAGATAAAGGTGCTCACTTGTCTCGCTCTCTCAACCAGACTCCAATTTTATCTTCCCCATGTCCTTCTGCATGAGGTCAATGCATTGGGCTGCACAAGGGATCCAAAAGAGTCGATACTTACTATTATACTTCAACATCTCACTGGCCTTCTTGAAATTGCTTCCGTTGTTCATCACAATCTAGACAACGTTCTCTACTCCCACCACCTGGATCACATCCTTCAGCAACCAATAGATATATTTTGCATCATTTTCCACCTTGGAATACCGATTTGAGAAATGCTGTCCTCCCATCGTAGTAAATCTTAAAGTTGATGATGGACTTTCTCCGTGGGCCTTGTTCAACAACCAACACACATGATTGTCACCCCGTAGCTCTCCTACATCCCCTTCAAGTCATCTATATACTCCTGAAGCTCCTTTTTTTGTTGGGGGGGGCAAATACACATCCATCAACTCATACGCGGCGGGCTCCTTGACCCTTGGGCCAGCCTCAGCCATCGTATCTAGCATTGTTTGATAATCGGGCCTTGTAGTGGTGTGATGCAGATTCATCACCCAAATGGGCTTATTTTATTAGGAATAAGTTTAGGGTTGGGTTACATACATGTTGGGCCTTTGATCTCATGGGTTTCTAATGTAATAGACCACTTTTTTGGGGCCTAAAATATGGGTATATAGGTTGCATACGCGATTAGCCCAATACTTAGTTATTTTTATGTTTTTTAATTGAACCGGTTCAAATTGGTTGCATCCAATTGGTTCAATTTAAGTGATCATGTGACTTGGTTAAGTGGTCATGTGATGTAAGTTGGGCTGGATTAGCACTCTATAAGTCCAGCCATGTTTTGAGTCTATTTCCTTTAGTATTTTAGTTTCCTAGTCAATTTAAATTACCTAATAGGTTAGGGATAGGATTAGGCCATTCCTTTTTAGTGTCCAAGTCTATTATTGAGTCTTCTATATAAGTTTGTAAGGGAGGCCAGCATTGTAAACGAATTTTGATTAATGAAAAACTTTTATTTGCTGCCATTGCTGCTGCCCTGCTCTATTGAGTGTTGCTGCGTGAGTGTGCATCCTTGTGGTTCCATCAAGGTGGAAAGGGACTGGTGGAATCCGGTTGACTCCTTACGCCGTGACGGCTGGGAGGATCTTCTTCAATTCGAAGGTGGCTCTGTCCTTCACATCTGTTCAAGCTGCTGCCAGTGGAATCTCCAGTAAGTTTGACACCCAATTTCTTCTTCTAACCCCTCCATTCCCTCACTCCATTAAACCCTAAAACCTGCAACCGATTCTGCCCCCAACAGCAGAATTTTACAACCCCTTCAAACCCTAATCTCTTTACATCATTAGGATCCCCTAAACCTGCATATTAAAACCCTATAAGCCCCTTTCCTAAAATCTGCCCCTAAACCCTAGATTTTACAAACAGTCCATTTTCATAAGGCCTCCTACCTGAAACCGTAGATTTCCAATTTCATCCAAATCCATACAAACCTACACCATTAGACTCCTAAAAACCTGCACATCTTTACCAAATAAACCCTAGTTCGAAACCCTAACCCTAACCCTAATTTTTGCCCTAATTAACCAAATCTGCCCATTCGGCCAACCCTATTACATAACCCTATTCCCCTGGTTCCTAGTGGGATTTCTCCTATCTAGGACTACATTATGGTGTTTGTTGGGATGCTGGTGGAATAACAACCACTTAAACACATCTTCAATTTACGTTGCTTGTATGCTTTTTTTCTTGTAAATGCGGAGATCTTACTGCAGTACGGGGTCCTCTCGTGGTGGTACTGGAGGTGAAGGTGGAGCTGCCCTCGTACTTTGTGATCTCCTGAAGTACAACTCAGCCTGCTTCCTTCCCTGTGGCTGTGTAGATCCACTGCCACTACCACTTGCTTTAGACGGACCTGCTCGTCCCCTAGAGTCTCTGTGTGACTGTGTCTATGCTGCTTCTCATGAAAAGTGGCTCTGCTACTCACCTCTGCCCACCGAAAATCCCTAGCCTCTGCCTCTGTGTGCACATCTTCAGACACAAACACTGTGTCATCATGATCATCCCCCTATCCTGGCTGGGTCGCTAGAACTGCCTCCTCAAATTCCACCCTCAACTTCTCCTCTTCTGCCTTCCTCCGATGCCCTCCCTTTACATTTCACGTATGGCCCTAGAAATCTCCATAAGAACCATAGGGCATGTGGCCACATCTTTAGCATTCCCAGCCAAATGTTGTTGCAGTCTTGTGGCCCCACCTCCCATGATCTTCTTTCCACAGTAATTACATTGTGTTTTTCTCTGGTCACTTCCAATCGGCTGTCCATGCCTTCATGATATGTCTCCCCTGTTGCCATCTCCTCCCTGGGCAGCCATTGATGCAGTTAGACGTTGGACTAAATTGGAATATTGTAATTTTCTTTTTCTTATTTTTTATTGATGTTATTAGAACCGTGGGAAGGTAAGAGTCCAAGTTATTTGAGAATGCTTTCTGTTTTAGATTAGATAGAGTTAGGTTTAAATTATGATTTCAGTTTCAAGGTAGGATTAGGACTTTTATTTATAAAAAGACATGTAACCCATCAATTTGAGACAGATTTGAGAGTTTGAATAGAAATTATTTGGGTTAAGACGATGGCAGTCATGAGCCTTGCGTGCTTTTCTTCTCCCCTCTTCTGATTTCTTCTTCTTCTTCTTATTTCTCCTTTCAACTGCTTCTTCCCTGTTCACAGTTTTAGCACCGGTCACTGGGCTTTTTTTCTTTCTGGGCGGTACCACCAGATTCATCAAAAGCCTCATCAGATCTTTAATATAGGACGATTGGTCCTAAGACTCAAATCACAGGTTCCTTTCCCTAGGGAGATTCATACCCTGGATCCCTGCTCCCAATCGGTTCACCTGTTAGGAGTTACAACTCAGGTTCAGATCTGGTTTCCTCCATCGACATGTTCAGGTTGCAGAGATTCTTCCAGCTTGCTGGTTGTTGATTTGTACTGTTTTGGAGGTCAATCTTCAGAGGCTTGCGTGATAGCTACCTCCTCAAATTTCTGACCAAAGGGAGGCCTATTGAGGGAGTTCGATGGATTAGATGAGTCGTGGGTTTCCGTTTTGAATTCTGGGTTTCTACTCTGTCGAAGGTTGAAGAAGATATAAGCCTCTGAAATTGCAAGTAAGGAAACTATTGTTATTTACACAAAACCCCTAGATTCATTGATGCTATTCTGTTTATCCCCACTTTAAGTGTTTCAGTTCCATGAATACCCTTTACCCACACGTTCAATCCATTACTTATGTTTTGGAGTTCTGATAATTTACAACTGTGCCATTCCTTCTTTACAACTTCAAAATAATTACAATACTGCCATCCTATTATAAACTTTTTTGTATTTACAATTCTGCCATTGCTTATATAAAGTTCTACATATTTACGGATATTGCCATCCATGCTTTTTTTTTGAGTCTTCTATTATTCGGGTGGGCCCATAAGCGATCTAATTAGGGTTTCTGGACCCTGGATCTGCATCAGCCATTATCTCACCACCGTACTGTTGCATGAAAAAAACAAGCCATTATTAACTAAGGCGCATCAACTGAGACCACTAAAACAACTATGTAACTAATTATTTTTCTCTTAATTAAAAATAGGGCGCTGGGTGGGCACGCCGCCTGCCTGCCTGGACCAATGGGTGGGTGGAATGGGGAGGGGCAGGGTGGTTCTTTCCAAGGTGGGGGGGGGGGGAGAGACGGGCACAACCTGAGCACCCTGGCAGTGTGCCCAGACTTTAAACTTTCATAATTTTTCGAAAAAATATTGGCCTAATACAACAAAAGCAATTCTGGTACAGCATAATAAGCCTCTTTTGAAATTACTTTCATAAATTTTCTTTATTTTTCACACCAACACATAATAATTTTCCTTATTTTTTGAATTATTAAATAATTTTTTTTTATTTTGAAAATAAAAAATAATTATTTACGGGCAGAAAAAAAGCAAACTCCGCAAGGCCGTAGATCGATCGGCCAATGGTGTCTAACATATATAAAATTGAGCCCCATACAATTGATACTAACCTTAATTTTTTCACATTTTTGTTGTAGAAAAATCTATTTTTTAAATCATATATATATATACAGAAAAAAAATTTCGACATTGTGAAGCTGCAGGTCAGGCTCCGGTGTTTGACATAACAATTTCATCACAAACTTTCTGGTATTTATCATAATTTTTGCAAAAAAACTCAATTTTATGAAGAAGTTCATTACCTGAATCTGTTGAATGTGGCCAAGTCTTCACGAATATGCAGCAACCAATGTCTGTGGAGTTATGTGGCATCCCGCAGCAGCGTATTCCAGTAGTTTGATGAGGTGAAAGTGGACAAAATCCAAGCAAATGGTGTTTTTCTCTTTCCCACTGGAGAAATAGACTAGACAGTTGAATTTTGACCAGAACTCGTGAGACATGGTATTTATGTGAAGGCGAAAAGTTGTTTCGCTGAAACAACAGGACAAAAGGTCGAAATTTCAGCGAAAAACCGAAATATCGACAGAAACCGTGCGGATTCAGTGATTCGTCTCCTGTTTCATCTTGGCCATGTTGAAATTAGCAAAATTTCGTTGAGATTTCAGTGAGTTTTTGAGCTATGGTCTTGGCCATGTTGAAATTAGATCTTTAATAACCAAGATTTGGTGTTTGTGTTACTTTTATTTTTTTTCCCTCACTCTGGTACTGCTCTATGCTCTATTGATCAATGTCCAATTATCCAATCAATTTTATTAAGCTGGTTTCCATCACAGAATAATGAACAATTTCTAGTTGGCATTCTTGATGCTGCTAGTCTTATTTTCGACAGTATATTGGTCAGGTTCAGTTTTGCTATCAATCTTATTGTGCTGGGTTTCCATATTATGAGAGGTTATTGAATACTGGTGTAGTTGCATTACACATTAATCCAGTATGGAGGGCTATGCAGAAGCTTGGGAGGCCCATTAGGTGCTGGTGGAAGTCCAAATCCAATGGGCTGAAATTGACCTTTGTGTAGTTATATTATAGGTTAAGCCTTTATTTTTAATTTTTTGGGTTTCATTGTAATGGTCCTAATTTATAAGCCCATAAAGTGGGGATAAGTTTAGTACATGGGATTAGTAGTTAAGTTGATTGTTTCAATTAGATTTGAATACTTAATAGCTAGATAGAGTTCTGTTATAAGTTTATTTATTTTATTGCGTGTGAGTGTGATTTGGAGTTATTTTATGAGTCAATTTAAAATTTTAGAAAATCTTTCCATCAATTGGAGATGATTTGAGTAAAGAATATGAGTTTTTTAAAGAGTTTTGGTGTTGAGCATTTTATACAGGATTGGTATCCTATACCTGATTTCTTCTCTTCCATTTTGTTCTCTGCTCTCTTCTTCCTCTCAAAAGATTGATCTCATTTCTTTTCCCTCCCCTTCCATCGATCTGATGTTTTTTTAACAACCCAATTGCTTCCTTTATCTCAGATCTGATCACAGATTTGATCATTGGGTCTGCTTGCCTCTGGGATCCATAATCTAGATTTCCACATTGCATTAAATACTTTCTAGTTGGTATACTCATCTTTGCTAGTCTTAATTTCTGTGAGTTGTGCATTCTTTTTGGTTATTATCCTTGGCTTTGAGGCAAGATTTCTTTGTCAATTTGGTATCTACATTGGAGTACCCATCATGCTTGATGTTCTTATTTTGTAATTGATAAAAAAAATTGTTATTTAGTTAAAATCTGTGTATTTGTAATAGATTTAAGTTTCATTTGAGCTTGAAGCCTTGAATATAATATTCATTCTACTGACAAGTTTTAAATGACTATAGGAGATAAAGGTGATACATCTGATGAAAATTTTGGATCCATCACAGACCTGTCCAATGGAAGGTAAAAAGGTGATCTTAATTCTTAAGACATCCATTCTCATTACAAAACCTTACAAAAATGTCAGGTTGCCTTGCCTTTTATTTAATCTATTTGGACAATTGTTGTTTATTACTTTTTTCTTTGAGATTATTGGCACTGCAACTTGGACTTGGTGAGCAGTTCAGGTGCCGACCCAACTCAATCATACTCGTAAATGGGCCAGCCCAAAGCCAAAATTAAATCAACCTTGTTGAGCTTACCCAACCCAAATGAAACTGAGCTACATTTCTCAACCCTGACACATTTTGCTTTCGTGTACAGTTGAGTTTGAACTAATATATACATGCAGGACAGTAGTGCTTAGCTATGAGATTATGACACAGACATGTCCAACAGTTTCTAACATTTTTTTTTTGTTGATAGATGATAGAAAGATTTAAGTGGGGAAAAACAAAAAATACCAGATAGAGTACATGATGTAAGATACGACTACAGTAGGCCAATGGTCCATATAGTTTCTAACAGTTTGAGCTATTTCATAAGTGGGACATGTCAAACTCTTATACGTTGCAGTTCTTATCTTAAAAAAACTGAATTCATGGACATCATATGAAAGCCCCCTATAGATTTTAGCTTGTATAAGTCAAACTCTTAATTTTATTATATAATTATATAATGCTATAAGATTAGGTGGATGAAGTGGAGGGGTGCATCTCCAGTGTTGTGTGTGATAGACAACAACAGCAAACTTAGCCTTATCCCAACTTAATGGGGTCGGCTACATGGATCCAAACAAAACAAGGTAGGAAAAAGAATGAAGAGATGGGGAAAGAAGTAAGAGAAGAAAAATAAAAAATAACAAGTGAAAAAGGGGAATAAAGGAAAAGATGAAAGATGAAAGCAAGAGGAAGAAGCACAGCCCAGCGAGTCAGGAGAATCTCATCTAAATGGGATCTGCTACATGGATTCTTGCCCGCCAATAGGCTCTAACCGAGTATATACTTGGAACAAGATCTAGACTATGCATATCCTTCCTCACAACTTCTCCTATAGTCATTTTAAGCCTGCCCATAGCTCTTTTAGCTCCTTCAATCGTAATCATATTACTCCTCCTTACTGCGGTGTCCCTAGGCCTTCGTTGGACATTACCATACCACCTTAAACGACTCTCTCGGAGCTTGTGATGGGGGCAACTCCCAAGTCAGTTCTAATACGATCATTCCTTACTTTATCCTTCCTAGTTTTTCCACACATCCATCTTAACATCCTCATCTCTGCACAAAACTTCTCAATAAGATACTTCTTAATCGCCGAACATTCCGCCCCATACATCATAGCCGGTCGTACAACAGTCCTATAGAATTTTTCTTTAAGCTTTATGAGTTTAAGGGAATACATTGGTTGCACAGCTCTCCGGACGCACCTTTCCACTTCATCCATCCCACTTCAATTCTGTGTGAAGCATCTTCCTCTATGTCGCGTTCTTTATTTAAGATTGACCCTAGATATTTAAAATAGTTACTTTGCGGTATCTCTCTTTCTGCAATTCGCACCATGTTGGTATCCATCATAGTATGACTAAAATTTCACATCATTTACTCCGTCGTCGTTCTACTAATCTTAAGGCCACTTGTTTCCAAGGTTGATCTCCAAAGCTCTATCTTAGCGTTAATCCCAGATTTTGTCTCATCCACCAATAGAGATTATACAGTATCATCTACAAAGAGCATACACCACGGGACCTCGTCTTGAATGCTCTTGGTTTGGTCATCCATGATAAGCGCGAAAAGATAAAGGCTGGCTGAACCTTGATGTAACCCAATCGTAATTGGGAATTCCTTACCCTATCCTCCCGCTGATCTCACACTAGTTACCGCGGTCTCATATATATCTTTTATTATATCAACATATTTACTTGACACCTCTCTCTTCACTGGAACATGAATTAAATCTCTAGGGACTCGGTCATAGGCTTTGTCTAGGTCAATAAAGATTATATGGAGATCCTTCTTACTATCCCTATATCTTTCCATTAGCCTCCTCAATGATGAGATAGCTTCTGTCGTGGATCTACTTGGCATAAAGCCAAATTGATTCACCGAGATATGGGTCTCTCTTCTCAAGTAGGCTTCAATAACCTTCTCCCAAAGTTTGGTAGTGTGGGTCATAAGCTTTATGCTTCTATAGTTATTGCAGCTTTGGTATCCCTTTTATTTTTGTAGATCGGGACTGCAATGCTTCTCTTCCATTCATCTGGAATCTTCCTTGTGTTTATAAACCCGTTAACAGATTGGTTAACCAATATACCCCACAACTTCCAAGGATTTTCCACTCTTTTATTGGAATCTCATCCGGGCCTGGTGTCTTGCCTTCTTTCATCTTTCTCAAGGCTTCTTTAACTTCTGCCACACTAACCCTTCATACATATCTATGACACGTGGTATGTTGTTGAATAATGTAATCATCTGGATCATTTCTTCTCGACCTATCTCGATTTAGTAGGTTACAAATATATTCATCCCATCTCTTCACAATGTCCTCAGCTCTTACCAAAACTCTTCCGTCATCACCCCTGATACACCTCGCCTGGTCGAAATCTCTACTCTTCCTTTCTCTCATCTTTGCTATCTTATATATATATATATATTTTCCTCTTCGTTTGTGTTTAGCTTCATTTTTGGCATCAATACCTCTTTTTATACTCTGGTTTTTTAGTCCTTTGCCATGTCTTAAAACACTCTTTCTTGGTTTTAATGGCTACTTGGACCTCGCCGCTCCACCACCAAGTCTCTCTAGGGGCCTGACGACTACTCTTCGCTTTCCCTAGCACATCCTTGGCAACCCTCTTAATACAAGTCATCATCTCTTTTCACATCACATTAGTGTCTCCCTCAAAGTCCCATTTTCCTTGGTTGACCACATTATCTGTAAATGTCCTCAAGGATTGCCCTTTTAATCTCCACCACCTTATCTTAGGGTATATAGGTTCCCTCCTCCTACCCTTATGTACACTGAGGCACATATCCAGGCCACCAGTCTATGTTGGGTGGTTAGGCTCTCCCTAGTAATAACCTTACAGTCCTTACACCTCCTTCTGTCTGCCCTTCTTGTTAGGAAGAAGTCTATTTTGCTGGTACGATTCCTCCTTTATAGGTAACTAAGTGTTCCTCTTTTTTTTTTTTCAAAGAAAGTTCTCACAATGGTAAGATCATACACTACTGCAAAATGTCTAGGATTGAGGTCCCCTCCTCATTCCTCTCCCCAACTTCGTAACAGCCATATACACGTTCATAACCTCTAATGACATAAAAGAATTAAAATATACTTTGGATGGTACTTTGAACTCCTTAGGTTGTCAATTAAATACAGATAAAAAAATGGCAGAAAGAAGAGAATCATTTGGTTTACACTTTCCATTGTGTGTGGATGAACCTAAAGTGGAAACTTTTGTCTTCCAGATGAACTACTCATTCCTGTTGAAACTGAGAGGTACTAAATTTCTAATGGGGTGGTTGATAACTTGGCAAAACATGGTTGCTCCATTATATACTCTGTTTTGGGAGTGCTATCCTTCTATGACCTAAACTTCAAGATTCCCTCTTTTTTTTTGGGGGGGGGGGTGTTGGGAGGTTTTTTTTTCTATAGTTTAGGATAGCTCGTGGAATTTATTTCTCTCTTGAATGGCTGTTTTTCTACATAATCTTTTTCCTGCTGGCTATTTGAAAATTGTTTCTCCATCATGTGCTCCAAAGAGAAAGAGTTGCCTGAGCGGTGGAAGAAATGAATCTGGACGTAAAATTAATGGTTCAAATACCCTGCCAGATATCTACATGCCGCATTACTAGAGAGATCCTCTCCCAAGTCAGCATTGGAGGATTTATTGTATCCTAATTGAAGCTCATCTACTTTCCCTGCTTTGTATTATTTTGTACTGTATTAGTAATATTCATTATACGGTATACCTCAATGACTGATATAATGGGAGTAGACAGATTTTCCAGTATTTATAGGTACTGTAAATTAATTCAAATCATTTGGTTATGCTGAATTTGTTCCTTATATGGTTACTCTTGTTTTAGAAACTCTGATGGTGAAGCTTTTGGATATGCGACTCTTGATGTCATATTCAGTGAATATGCTAGTGACACCATGGAAGATGCTTCTGACAGTGATGGGTTTTTCTCAGAGGTCTGTAGGAGTGATTCTTTCTGAAACCTTTGTTACTTAATAGATTGAAATCGATTTTTTTTATTTATTTCCTATTAAAATATTACTCAGGATGCGAGCTGCCCGTACTTTGCTGAAAGTGAACATGAGAATGATTCTGAAGGCAAGGGTATTGTAATAAAATCAAATTGTGTCATGTAGCTTCTAGGGTTCTGTTTCTAGTTTGGTTTCCTTATAACTGGTAGGAATGTCTACAGATGTTGGTGGTCATAGTGCATTATTGGGACATAACAAAGAAATTCACTTGGAACTTGCCAAGCAAAAGAAGAAACTGGACATTTTAAAGAAAAAGGTGAGTCTTAAAAGCAGTTCTGCAAAATATTGAGATCAATAAGGAAGTGAAAACCCTCTTGGCCTCTTCTGATTGTCTTTTCTAGTTTCTTCACATTTGTCAAAGGTGTAGTAATGAGTATTAATGTTTTTAAGATTTATCAGTATTCCATTGGAATGATGGCATGATGCAGGAGCATCTTCAATGCCGTATTATTATGCTCTTGTAGTCTTGTACATGTGGGAAAATGACTCTAATTTATCAATACTGATCAGAAAACTTTTACATCGACTCCATGTAGCGGTTGGGACTGATTATCACGGTTATCTTTGTATTGTATTGTATTTGTATGCTTTAGATCCAAACGCTTGAATCCACGATTCACATTGTAATAGATCTGAACACTGAATGGGGCAGAACAGAGAAAATAAAGAAAGAGAGGAGAAATGAGAAGGTAACTGATATATTAGTAGGGAAAAAGTTACCATAGTTGTCAAGGTGACTAGGCTACCCAAGGCGTTGGAGGAGTGGTTAGGCGACAAGGTGCCCTAGGTGTGATTAATGATTATAGGTAATATAGTAATGATAATTTTACAAAATTGTGTTTATATTCAACATAGAAGCCATATCAATGCTATATGATATACTTATGCTAGTATGGCCTAATATGAGAAAACCAACATATAATAAGCAATGATAATTTTGATAATTTTACATAATTATGTTTATATTCAACATAGAAGCCATATCAATGCTATATGATATAATTATGCTAGTATGGCCTAATATGAGAAAACCAACATATAATAGACAAAGCATAGGATATAATATAAGCATAGTCATCTTAAAACAAAGCAATAAACATAAATCAACGAAAACTCGTGAGGTGCCAACAAGGTGTGTTGTCACCTTGGACCCAAGGAAGAGCCTGGACGCCTAGGAAACACCTTGACAACTATGAAAGTTACTACCGATCTGGTCATTTGGTATTTATTCAATTATATAACTCTTAAACTGAAGTATGCCCTATCCAGTACTTCTCACCATGGTTCTCAATCTCGGTTTCCGAAAAAACTGAGATGAAACGTGGTACGAGTCAGGTTTCGATTGGTTTTAATCATATTTTGCATATTTCGGTAGTTTCGACCAGTCTCAACCGTAAAATACCCAGTTTCGACCAATTTTGACCAGCATAATTTCGGCCAGTTTCGGTAGTTTTGACAGCACATGACATGAAGAGTTTTGCCCAGAAAAGTACCAGGTTTGAGTGAAAACTTGGGAAATCTCAGTTTCCTGGCTGGTCGAAACCAGCCTCGAAATCGAGATTTAGAACTGTGCTTGTCACTTTATAAATCAATACATCTCACTCAACATGATCAGTGCATCTCACTTAATAGGGTAGTTATTCGGTATTTATCACCAGCACTCCCCTCAAGCTGGGTCACTTTATAATCCAATACATCTCAGTCAACATGATCAGTGCATCTCCTTGAATAGGGTAGTGATTCAGTATTTATCACTAGCATTCCCCTCAAGCTGGAGCATATACATCTTGAATACCCAGTTTGGAACACATGATTAACATATTAAGGACCTTGACTCAAAGCGTTGGTGAAAATATCACCCAACTGATCTGAAGAATGAACATAAGGTGTAGAGATAACTTTCTTCATAACCGCATCCCACACAGAAGGACAATCTGCTTTAATATACTTAGTTTGCTCATGAAAAACATGATTACTAGCAATCTGAATAGATGCTTATAATTGTCACAAAACATTTCCATTGGTTTAGTGACAAGCGTAGTTGTCAAGGCGGCAAGGCAACCCAAGCCGGTGGAGGGGCATCTAAGCGCTTAGGCGCCAAGGCGCGGCGCCTAGGCGACCAAGGCGCCCAAGTGTTATTTTTTTAATTCCCCGCTTTCTAACATTATTTAGTATGCTATAATATGTACCTTAAATCATAAAAAAATCAACATTAAGCCACATCAAGTCATAAAAAATCAACATTAAGTCACATCAAGTCGTCAAAAATCAATTTTAAGCCACATCAAGTCGTCAGAAATCAACATAGAAATAGAAGACATCAGAACTGAAGAAGTAAGCTATTAGAAGTTTGAAACAATCAAAACATACATTTGGTTTATATGTTCTTGAAATTGGTCATTTTTCAGGTATACCTAGTCTTACATTTGGTTTATACTGTTCTTAGAAAATACGATCTTATGAATAAGTAATTAACCTGCTCTCGATTTAGAGGAAATGTTCTTGTTATCTAAGAAATTTGATTGATCAAATGATTTTATTTTTACATGAGAATTTTTGTATTCGGTAGAGCACAAAACCAGCTTTCCAACAAATCCAAGATTTGCTTAAATCTGATTTATATTGAAGGAGTTATATTCCGGTCAAACCTTATTTGGTGTGCGTGAATACTGTCAAAATCGCTCTGAATGAAAATATTTTTTAGATATCAAAATAAATGAATATTTTACTGCACTTTTGGTTTTTAACAATGTTTTGCCATATTAAAATTTATGGATTTTTTAGATTTGAAAAACCTTCAGCATTAGAAAGTTTAAAATTTCACCTACCCCCAAAAATCCAGTTTTTGTTCTTGGACTGGGGGTTGACTTCTAATCCTTTTGGAATTTTATTTTTTAACTATTTTTATTGGATTCAAATAGAGGGGGTATTTGCCTATTTATGAATAATATTTTAAATATAAAAACATTTACTTAAATGATAGTTTGCATAAATAAGTGTCAGAACCTGGCTCAAAACCAATTTAACCAGTACAAGGTGCCTACAATAAGGCGGCAGCCGCCTAGGCACCTTCAAATCCGCATGGACGCTTAGGCGACGCCTTGACAACTATGGTGACAGGCAAACTAAGCTCTCCCATGAGAATTTTCAACCAAATCAACTTTGCCGCTGTGTGAATCATAACACGATAATCAACTTAAACACTTGATCTAGCAACTGTACTCTAGTTCTTACTTTCCCAAGTAATTAGATTGCAACCAACAAAGGTATAATACCCAGTAGTAGACCTTCTATCATCAACAACATCAGTCTAGTCAGCATCAAAATACCCAACAATTTTTAGACGGTTATGTTGTCTGTAAGCCAACCCTTCTCTTGAAGCACCATTCAAATATCATAATATACAATAGACAGCCTCCCACTGAACCTCCTTTGGTGTCTCCATAAACTAACTACAACACTCATAATTGACTAACAACAACAACAACTCAGCCTTCTCCCAACTAAATGGGGTCGGTTACATAGATCCTTGCCCTCCAATCAGCTCTATTCGAGATCATAATTTATACAAGGCCTAAGCTATGCATGTCTTTCCTCACCACTTCTCCTAAGGTCATTTTAGGTTTGCCTTGAGCTCTTTTAGTTCCTTCAATCTGAATCAAATCACTTCTCCATCCGAAGCATCCAAAGGTCTTCGTAGAACTTGGGCCATAGATCAAGAACTCGTCTTGAGTACAGGTTTCGACTTGGCCTAAAAGCGAGTTGGGTTGAGATCTCGACGAGATGGGTTATTATTATTTTTTTAATTCGATGGCTGGTTTCGGTGGGTTTTAGACCTAGTTTGGTCATGAAAGTTGGTATACAATCTACTTAGGGCCAGTTAAACACAATGACACTATCAGATTTTGAAAAATCAAAGTCCAAATAGGAGTTTCACTTAGTGGGAAACCAGGATAGACACTTATACTAGAAACGAGGACATACACTTATTTATGCCTACTAGCATTTAAGTAAATGTTTTCATTTACTTAAGATGTTATTCATAAATAAGCAAACATCCCCTATTTGATTCCAATAAAAATAGTAAAAAAATAAAATTCCAAAAGATAAAAAGTCAACCCCCCTGTTCAAGAAAAAAAACTAGATTTATTGGTGAAATTTTCAACTTTCTAATACTTGAGTTTTTCTCAATTCTAAAAATTCCATAAATCTTAATATGGTAAAACATTGCTAAAAACCAGAAGTGCGGTAAAATATTCATTTGTTTTGATGTCCAGAAAAATATTTTCATTTAGAGCGATTTTGATAGCATTCGCTTACACCAAATTAAGTTTGACTGGTACATAACTCCTTCAATATAAATCAGATTTAAGCAATCTTGGACTTGGTTGAAAGCTTTCATTTTCCAGCTTTTGTTCTTGAACTAGGGGGTTGACTTTTTATCCTTTTGGAATTGGAATTTGATTTTTTAACTATTTTTATTGGAATCACAATTAAGGGGTTATTTGCTTATTTATGAGTAATATCTTAAGTAAATGAAATATAAATACAAAAACATTTGCTTAAATGGTATGAGGCATAAATAGGTGTCTGTATATCAAGGTTTGCATAGATAGGTGTCTGTATACTAAGATTTCCCACCGAGATCTCGGGCGGGTCGAGATCTTGACCCGACTGAGATCTCGCTCGAGTTGGGGTAAAATATCATTTCGACTTCCATCTCGTCTCGAGGTTCTGAAAAAAGCAAGATATTTGCTAGATCTCGCGAGTTTTAGTTCCATGAACATGGCCATGCCACCTCAAATGACTTTCTCGTAGCTTATCATGTATCGGAGCTACTCCCAAACCAGCTCTAATATGATCATTCCTAACTTTATCCTTCCTAGTTTTGTCACTCATCCATCTCAACATCCTCATTTCTACTACACTGAGTTTATCTATATGATGCTTCCTAAGTGCCCAACACTCAACACCATACATCATAGCTGGTTCAACCAAAAAAAAAAATATTATAGCTGGTCGTATGACTGTAAAAGTTTTAAAGGAATACGCCTATCACACAACACTTCGGATGCACCTCTCCACTTAATCCATCCTATTTTTATTCTTTGTGAAACATCATCATTTGTATCACCTTCTTTAGTTATGATTGAGCGAAAATAACTAAAATAATCACTTTGCAGAATCTCCCTCTTATCAATTTCACCACCTCATTATCCGTCCTAGTGTAACCAAAGTTATACACCATATACTCAGTCTTCGTTATACTCTTCTTAAAACCTTTTGATTCCAAGGTTGATCTCAATAACTCTAACTTGGCATTAATCCCAATGTTTATGTCATCCACCAAAACAATATCACAACAAAAAGCATACACCAAGGAACCTCATCTTGAATGTCTTTAGTTAAATCATCCATGATAAGCGTAAACAAATATGGGCTTAAAGCTGATCCCTTGATGTAACCCAATTGTGATTGGAAATTCACTACCTTGGTCCCTCACAGTTCTTACATTTGCACCGCGCCATCGTACATATCTTTAATTATGTCCACATATTTACTTGAAACACTTCTCTTGTCTAGTACTTGCCAGATTAACTCTCTAGGGACTCTGTCATAAGCTTTTTCTAGGTCAATAAAGACCATATGGAGATCCTTCTTGCAATCTCTAAAAATTTCCTTAAGTCTCCTAAGTAGGTAAATAGCTTGACTAACAATGCATATGGCAAAAGAGATTTTAGGATGAGTTATTGTCAAGTAAATCAGCTTGCCAACAAGACATTATTTGCAAATTCCACACTGCTTTCATCACTAAGTTTAATATTAATATTTATAGGTGTATGCATCAGTAGGCTTAGCCCCCAACATTCCAGTCTCTAAGAGAAGATCTATGTAATGCTTTCTCTGTGATAAGATGATACATTTTAACTTATTATTATTTGAATACGAAAAAAATTAGCTGCAAGAGAACCAGCACTCAAACAGAATGCAAATGAGCTACGGAGAAAAAGTTTCTTAATAGTCAACCCCATAAGTCGGATTATACCCTTCGGCGACGAGTCCAGCCTTCAGACTCTCAATAGTTTCATCTGAATGAAACTTAATAGTAAAGCCTATCTACGCTAAACAAGTTCTTTCCCTTCCGGCAAGGAAGTTAGCTCCCAAGGATTCTGACTGATTAGATCATCCATCTCAAGATCTATTTCCTGTTCCAACCAGGATGGGCAAGAGCTTCCATATAGGGAAGAGTAACAGAGACCAGAGATAAAAACAAGGCAAATTGGCAATAGGAAGGAGAAATATGTTGAAAAGAAGCATAATTGGCACTAGGATGGTTAACATTTCTAGAAACATTACAAGAGCACTTGCCTTTACGAATTGCAATAGGAAAATCAAGATCTGAAGAAGTCGAAGGAAGAGAAATTCCATCTGAAGGGGAATGTAATGGAGCAGGCAGGATATCCACCGACTGTATGGCTTGAGGTGCCTTGAGACGTTTATGATGATAAACCTGGAGAGGAGGAGATGGTCAGATGGTAAAGGAGACGGAGGAGGAGAAGACAAATGATCATCAAGTGAAATCTCATGACAAACAAGAAGAGGAGATGGAGAGAAATGTTGAGCATCCAAAACTGTTCCAGCATTAGAAAAGTAGGGTTTGCCTTAAAAAAAAAAAATTGTAACATTGGCACTAACCTCGTGTTTTCGAGATACTAGATCAAAACACTTGTACCCTTCCTGAGTATGACAGTACCAAGGATGTGACAAAACACGTGCAGCCAAACACTTGAATAGGAAGAGAATGCAAAGTTAAACTAGGAAAAAGAATAGAGAAAGGGGTCTGACCATTCAAAACAGTGGAAGTCGTCTGATTAATTAACTAACACACAGTGAGAACAACATCTCCTCAAAATCCTTTTGGAATGAGCGACTTCCAAGAGATGACAAATTTTCCACTCAGCAACCCTGTTTTGCACTTTTGCTAAGGTGTGTAAAAGTACAAGCAGTTTGATGGATAATTCCATCTCACAACAAAAAGAAGCCCTGGACCCTTGGATAATTTCAAGTGCATTATCAGAACGAAGAACGCAGATATTAGAATCAAACTGAACTTGTATTTCTTTATGATATTGTTTAAAAATAGAAACAAAATCAGATCGATCTTGTAACAAATATAGCAAAGTCATTATGGAAAGATCATCCACAAAATTAACAAACTGTTTGAAACCAAATGATTAGAAACACAACAAGAACCCCAAATATCAGTATGAACTAAAAGAAAGGAGAACTACTACTCTTCTTAACACGAGGACTAAAGTAAAATGGTGGTGCTTTCCAAGTTGACATGATGCACTCTCTAGAAGAGATAAAGACCCAAGAGATGGAACCAGTTTACGAAGCTTGTCCAAGGAAGGATGACCAAGATGACAATGTCATTGAAGAGGAGACACAACACGATGAATGCAGCAACAACACGATTGGAGAAGGCATCATTGAAGTAAGGCAATCCAGAGGATTAAGGCCTGTCACCAATCATCCTCTTCATCTGGAGATCCTGAAAAACACAATACGATGGATAGAATGTAATGGAACAATTTAACGACTTAGTGAGCTGACTGACAGACAACAGATTCATAGGAAATTTGGGAACATGAACAGAAGACAAGGGTATAGAAGATGATGGATTAACAATACCATGACTATGAACATTATAGGACAAACCATCAGCTAAAGTAGCAGGAGAAAGAGAATTTGTCTGATGATAGGAAGTAAATACGAAAAACTTACCAGTCATGTGAGCAGATATCCTTAAATCAATGACCCATTTAGTCTCTGATGTAGAATGAAGAAGGGCAGGAGTACCTAAATGAGCTAAGGTGGCAGAAGGGTTGGAAGAAGAGGCTCTCGATTGAGTTTGGAGGTACTGAAGCAGTTGAACCAGATTATTATACTTCTCCTGAGATATCACACCAGAATTTGTTCGGTTGTCATCAAGCTGTCCACTACCCAGTGTAGTATGAAATCCATCATTGTCGGAGGTAATTTGGTTGTTCCATTGAGGTTTACAAAACTTATCCCAACATTTTTCAGATATGTGATTGGTTCTACTATAATGAATACATGGACGTTTCCAGTAGAATTGGTTGTCCAACCTCTACCACAACGACATGTCCTCCCCTTGAATCTTGATCTCGAGCTCCAGAGGGGCTCCTTTACCATGACCAGTAGTAGTGACAAGAACAGAATTCTCCTTAGGACTTGCTGGTGTGGGGGTAGAAAATGAAGGAAAATCCTCAAGCTTTAGTCTAGCATAGGCACTGCTCATAGAAGGCAAGTTGTCACTTGTTAACATCTGATTTTTTACTCCTTTGAATTCAAAGTTCAGTCCATAGAGAAATCAGCTACTTGAAAATATGCCTTTTGTTTTTTAGAACATTGATATCAGCAGTAAAAGGCTGCTATTGATTTAGGTCTTTAAGCACTGTAATTTTCACTAAGAGATTTATTCCCCTGTTCCTCAAAAATCTGGTACACACACGAGAAATATTTTGGTCTTGACTAAACTCCCATGGACAGCATCCCAAACCTCTTTGGCAATTGGATAGAACATAAAATTGGCACTAGCAGGTTGTTCCATACTATTCCATAGCCAACACTGAAGCAAATAATCATCCTTCATCCAGTCCAGGTAAATTTTATCATCTTTACTAGGAGGGGGCATATGAAGTTTCCCTCCTTGAATCAATATAAGCATTCACAGATTGTTCTCACAGTAAAAAGTTTGATGCATTCAATTTAATAGATGATATCTGGACTGTATTGGCATCACTGGGCAGTTTTCTCTTGCTATTATTAGCCATCCTACTAATCCAAAAACAAGAAAAAAGTGCAGAAATCAGCCAATGTGCTCACCATGAAGTAACTGCAAATACCACAGATACCGATCAAGGTCCAAAACTCATACTGCAGAAACCAAGCAGTCACAATCGACCATAGTTATCACATCGTCTAGGCGAACCAAGGCACTGGAGGGGGCATGGAAGTAAGGCAACCAAGGTGACCAAAACGCCCACCTACGGGACCAAGGCGACACTAGTTGTCAAGGCACCTGGATGCCAAGCGGTAGAACTGTGCAATCGACTTCACTGTTACTCAGTTACAGCACCAAGTACTCTTAGAGAATAATCACAGCATCATCAACAGTTGAATCTCCAATGACTGACACTACCACACAGCACAGAGCATTCTTTACTATTATTGATTTGACTTACAAGGGAAGGTTACATTGCACATCACAGGGACATGCCCCACAAACACATTCAACAACCATTAGGTTGCGGCACACACAAGAAAGGAACAGAAAGGAGAAATCAATTTCTGGTTCAGCAGAGAGGAAAACCAGAAATCATTCAGAATAATTTGAAAGAAGAAGAGAGGAACAGTACGTGCCCTAGATCAGCGTTTTGATACCATGTAGCAGATCTGAACACTGAATAGGGCAGAACAGAGAATCAAAAGAAAGAAAAAAGAAAAGTGAGAAGAAAAGTGATTGATTAGCATGGAAGAAATTACTCTACCGATCTGGTTACTTAGTGTTTATTCAATTATAAAACTCTTAAGATGACAAGTATGCCCCTACTGAAGTTGGGGGCTGTTCCTTTACTTCTCACCATGGTACAAGGTCTTGCTGCAATCTCACAAGTCGGTAAATATCTCGGTATTTCAAGATACCGAGTCGAAACCAGCCACAAAACAAGAAAAGAACATATTCTTGACCGAAATTTCAGTCTGAGATTTCGTATCAGGTCGAAATGTTACAATCAACCTTATATAAATACCAAAACTTGACTTGTCTCAGTCAAAATTTCTACCAACTCTTGTTGGACTGGACTGGTTTCGTCAGTTTTTGAATAAAACCCCCCAAAATCTCCTATTTGCCCCAAATCTTACCCAAACAAGCTTGGAACAAGAGGATTTGGTGCTCAACAACAACATTTGGAGGAGATTTGCTCCAACCCATTGCTTATTTAATTTGTTTTACTTAAGTTATATGTGTTCTGATATTAAAGATTGTGTGGAATAGACCATATCAGTATATATATGCAGTGTACACTACCAACGTAGGGTCCTTAGTCAAACTACCATTTTGAGTGTGAATTTAAAAAACTAAGTGTTCCACTATGTTTATAGGGCCTGAAATAGGATGTCCTGCAAGTTTCATGACCTAATTAGGTCATATGGCCCCCAAAACCAAGGGACGAAATTTGAAAAGAAAAAATACATCTCGACTGACATCTTGGGTTTCGGCCGCGACAACTCGGTTTTTGGCCTGGCCGAAACCATGCCTGAGACTGAGGCATCGAACCATGCTTCTCACTTTAGTTACTATTGTAAATTGAGGTGCTTACTTTTTCTCTTTATTGCAATATCCTTTCTTGTCATGTTTGCTTTTTCTATAGTCTACTTCTGTTTCAGTTTTTATAGAACTTTTACTTGGCTTATGTTCAGGATCCAGAATTTGCAAAATTTTTGGAAAGTTACAATGAAGACCTTGAGCAATTCAGTAGCGAAGCATCTGTAAGTTGCTAGCTCTCTAAATATCTTGTTTTTAGAATTGATGCCTATTTACTCTGAGACAACCCTGAGAAGTTCTTCGGATGATTGCTTGTTGCTTAGTTTTTTTTTTTTAGGGTGTCATAGTTATCTATGCACTTACGTATTTATTTTATCTCGATTTGACTTGCACACACTCAGGTTAAATCATCCATTCTTCAAGGGTCATGAAGTTTTTGTTTTGTTTATATTTATGATAGTGATGATGGGTCTTGGTAAAAATATTCTACTAATATTGACATGGTACATGAACATGTGATATTCTACACTTAAAATATATTGTTCTTTATCCCTGTTCCCTAACCCTTAATAGAGGAGGGAAGGCCGGAAGGGGAGTGTGAGAAAGCCATGGAAACCAACCTCCTGGGCGCCAACATGGTCCTGCCTTCCTGCTAGTTCTTTTTGGAAGGCAAATTTTGAGTGGTTTTCCAGTCCCAACTCCCAACCTCTGTTTCCCTAGATATGGCAACCCTCACAAGTGTGGTACCCCCCTCTCTCTGGTCCACAGACTACTGTGCAGCCATAGACCTAAGTATATAAAAGGCCTAGAATTGAAAGATATGTTACCCTGGCTTGGGTATAGGGATTTGGTGCGAGTATATGTTGAGGAGTCAGATCCACGTCAGACGTGACCCCTAAAACTTAGATATGTATCCAAATTATGGTTATATATCCTTATAGGTACGGGAACTTTTTTTTGGGTGAATAGAAAAATTCATTACCAAAGAGGAAAAAATACAGCAGCTCCCTTAGGGAGCACAGAGGAACAAGGAGAGGAGCCGAATCCTCAAGAGGAGGAGGATCGGAGGGAGGTTGAGAGACCCCAGGAGACAACAATAAGCTTGTTCCTTGGGGTGTCATTACAAAAAGAGGGGGGAGCCGATGAAAGCCTTGCATTAATCTCGAAGGAAATGGCGTCCCAAATCTGCTGATGAGTTCGCGATTTGGAGGTCCATTTCCTGAGATTACACTCCATCCAGATGTGATTGATCGTAGCACAAAAAACTAACTTTCCAACAGTGTCACAAATAGAGGAACCCGCAAAAGTCATGTCAATCCAAAGCCACTCTCTACTGAAGGGAAGAATTCTTCGAGGTGAAGGCCAACATTTTGCTAGGCTCCCTTCTAGATAGCCGAAGAGAAAGGACACACGAAGAAAAGATGCTCTGTGTCTTCAGTATTGTTCCAACAAAGGCAGCATGAAGGAGGGGCATTTATCTGACGATGATGGAGGAAGGACTGCGTTGGAAGACAGTTTGAGAGCACTCTCCAGGCCGTGAAGCAGTAACGGGGGATGTAATACTTGAACCAAAGCAGATTTCTCCAAGGAGCCCAGGCACTTTTGGAGCGGATATGATCCCAGGCAGCTTTTGCACTAAAGCAGCCGGAGGAAGAATGAACCCAAAGAATAGAATCTGCTCTCCCTGGGGGACTTCTAGGGATGGAGGGGGGGGGGCTGCCCAAATGCTATTAAGCGACTGATGAGAAGAAGGCGGCGGAGTCCATCCATTGCTGCTAAGGATATTTGCAACCTAGGATTGTCTAGTGAGGCCCGATCTGTAAAAATCTCTGGTGGTAACTTGCTGGAGAAGGATGCCCATAGGGTGCCACTAATCATGCCAGAAGGAGGTAGAAGAGCCATCGCCAATATGGGAGCAGATGGAACCTTGAACTAGGGAGCGAGCAGCTAAGATCTTACGCCGGACCCAGGAGGCATCAGAGGACAGAGAAACAATCCAGAAGGAATCATGTTGCAGGTGTCTCGAGTAGATCCAATCAACCCAAATACTTCTCTTTTTAGAGACAATCTTCCAGATGAGCTTGATAGTACCAGCTAAGTTTACCTCCTTGATTCTTCTAATACCCAAACCACCCTCTTTTTTTGGCCGACAGATTGAAGCCCAACTGATGGGATGAAGAAACCTGGGAGAATCCGTGCCCTTCCAGAGAAAAGAAGCCATTAGGGATTTCAAGGCTTTGACAGTAGAGTGAGGTAATCCATAGATGCCAGACCAGAAGATGTAAGAGGATTCCAACGCTGATTTGATGAGAACAAGGCGACCCACATAATACGAGAGAAGCTTTCCTTTCCAGAGTTGAAGGTACCTTGTGATGAGGTCCAACATAGGGGTGCAGTGATGCGCAGATAGCCTACCAGGAATCAAAGAAATACCCAAGTATTTGACAGGGAGCTGGCCAACAGTGAAACCCACTTTCTCGATAAGAGCTTCTCTTTCCAAATCAGAAACCCCCGCAAGGAAAAGAAGAGACTTTGATGGGTTTGTGCACAGACCCAAGGCCAGCTGGAAGCGCTGCAGACAAGACATGATGGCTTCAAAAGAGCTGATGGAAGCTCTGGAGAAGATCATTAGGTCGTCCGCAAAAGCTAGATGGGAGAGCTTGAGAGCTTTGCACTTCAGAATTGGAGAAATGAGATTCGGATCAATGCAAGATTGGATATCCCTAGATAGAACTTCCAAAGCCAAGGTGAAGATGTAGGGAGAAAGAGGGCACCCTTGTCTGATTCCCTTAGAAGTTGAGAAGTAGCGTGTCGGATTGCCGTTTACTAGGACAGAGAGCCTTGTAGAGGAGATGCAAGCATGAATCCAATTGATTAAGGCCGGAGGGAATCCCATCTTGGTCATCATATTGATGATAAAATCCCATCTAATGGAGTCAAATTCCTTGTGAATATCAATCTTCATAAGGGAGCAGGGGAATGACTGGATCTGGTAAAGCCTCTAAAAATCTCATTGCATAGAAGGATGCTGTCAGAGATGTTCCTGCCAGGGATGAAGGCTGACTGGTTATCACTAACAAGCAAATCCACAATACTCTTGAGTCTGGAGGCAAGGATTTTGGCAAAGAACTTGTAGATAAGATTGCAGAGAGCAATGGGCCTGAAGTCTGTCATAACAGAAGCACCTTCTTTTTTGGGGATATGGCATAAGAAAGTGTGGTTGACCTCTTTGATCTGAGAGGGGTTGAAGAAGAAGCTCCGAACAGCCTTGATAAGATCATGCTTAACAATGTCCCAGGCGGCTAAAAAGAACCCCATATTAAACCGCTCCATCCACTTTGAGAGAACGAATAGCAGTCTCAATTTCGGCTTCCTCAGGGATGGCCCTAAGAGAGGGGAGCAGCTCATTTGGGATGAATTTGTTGAGTAGGTTGTTTGGGAATGGCTCAGGATCATCCATAGGACCATTGAAGATATCCTTGAAGTACTTCACAGGGTCGTGTCTTTGATAACTTTGACTGTAGTAATAGAAGAACCATCAGGAGCCCTTAGCAACAGAATAGAGTTTGCATTAATCCTTGCCTTCAAAGATCGGTGAAAATAAGCTGAATTTGAGTCCCCCAATTCCAGCCATTTAATCCTAGACTTTTGCTTGAGAAAGCATTTCTCTTGAGAGAGAAGCGAGGAAAGCTCAATGGAGACTTCCTTTTCTTCTTCAGCCAAGGCAACATTCAGGATATAAGATTGGAGCTGCAGCTGGATAGAGGAGAGTTTGTCTTTGCATGACAGAACCTGCTGGCCAATGTTACCAAAGGTGTTTGAGTTCCAACTTTTGAGAGCATCCTTTACATTTCTAAGCTTCCTGGCAAAAGCAATAAGGGGGGAGGAGAAAGCCTTTACAGGCTTATCCCAAGCATTTTGAACAGTAGGCAAAAATGATGGGTGAGATACCCACATGTTGAAAAACTTGGAAGGCTTCGGGCCAAAGGAGATGCAAGGTTGGATGGTGAGGGTGATAGGGCTGAAGTGTGTCAAGGTACGGGAACTTGCTTGAAGTGTGTCAAGAAAAGGGGGTGAATGTTCCAAAAGGGGATTAATGTGTAGATTCTAGAAAGAAGGGAGTTTGTAGTCGTAAAGATGTGGAAACAGATGGTTTTTTGAGACAAGGCTATAAATGTAATGAAATTTAAAACACAAGGAGATGAATGTAAAACAACAAAGACATCTGGGGTTAAGCACAAATAAACTTGAGCATAAAGTTATTTTTTGGTAAAGTAGTTTTCTTTATTAATATATTCATTCCATTCATAAATTTCCTTTCCATTTGGGGCTTAGAGCTCCAAAGTTCGAACGCCCAAGCTTGACGGAGACAGGGGAGGTAGGAATAATGGAACCAGGTGCACTTTCTTCTTGATAATCTTCTCCTCCCCCTCCATTGCTACTATTGCTCTGGCTACTTCTTTTTCTTCTTGTAACTACTACTTCTGCTGCAATATGGCTGATGTCATTTTGTCCCCCCCCAAAAGAAGCCGATTTTATACCCAAGGTGCAATTATCGGTATTGGTCAACATATTGGGAGGGTGATTTTAAGAGACGTCTTGGAGATATATCGGAGAGATACTAAGAGATGCAAGATACACGGATTGGTATCGATCAGCATATCGGAAGGGTGATTGTAGGAGACATCTTGGAGATGTATTGGAGAGACATTAAGAGAAGCATGATATTGATACGCTTGGAAACAGTTAAAAAACACATGGATGTGCTTAGAATACACCAAAATACTGTTTTGAGTCATATTGCATCTTAAATAAGTAATAATTAGGTCTGGCCATAGGAAGTTAGGTGGTAAGACCCGCTATCGGCCACGTGGCTGATCAGTTAGGGGGCCTATATTTTGTGTACAAGTATGCCCCATAATAAATGATTACCTGTCAATTTTGAGACTTTGATCTCATCATTGATGGTTTTTTCCCTAATATCTGATTTGGGCCAACAAGATGGCCAGAAATAAAATCTTTTCAATTCTGGTCAATCGAAAAGGAGTCTGGTGATCTACTGCTCATGGTCATTAATCATATCGTATATTTTCTACTATTTATTGGGTGATCAGGAAAAAGAACAAGAACAGAGAGACGTAAAATTGCAGATCATATGGTTAAAAATGATCTGCTTTTCACCTCTGTTACTAGGGTTAGGAAAATGGTGGATGGTCATTCTAGACCATTATTTACTCATCCCCAGTATTGGTGCTCAGTGCTCACTAGAGATGGCTAAACTGATTAAGGAAGCCACTGGTGAGACGTGTGCTCTTTGGTAATTAGGATTTTCTTTTCCACATGCTAGCCACATCCATGATCGTGTTATGGAAGCTTTCACCGAGCTGGAAGTCTCTGTTATGCTCGGATTAAAATAAATCTATTAGCTATGACTAATGGGATAGCCGATCATTGAGTTGATCTTTTTCAAAGACGGGACCACATTTAGCTGCAGCTGGAGTAAGCAATTGAAAAAGTGAAATAAAAGGGTAAGAGAAACGAGAGGCAATAATTTTAGATTTCAGTGGTGATTCATGCAAGTGTACATGGTTGTGGAACTCAAAAATTGGCCTTTTATCACCACATGTCAGACTATGAAATATATATATATATATATATATATATATGAGCGAGAGAGAGAGAGAGAGAGAGAGAGGATTATGGGCCCCATTTGGGGGATCTATTCTCCCCAATATATTAAGTTTATTTTCCATAAAAATTTATTGATCTGCTGAAACTCAGAGTGATTGAAATGGATCTAATAGCTAGGATATGATCATTCAATGGTGAAAACACCTTAATGGCACTGTTATGCCCGCCACTGAGTTGTTTAATTTAATGTTGCCTGTAGAGATTTCATTGCCTTTAATTATCATGGCAAAGGAATCCAAGGCCAAACATGTTAGACAGAGACAGACATCCGTATGCATGTCTCTGTGTTTTAGATAGACATGTGGATGGTTGGCATGGCAATTGGCACCAAAGTCAGAGAGCCCTTCTCCCATTTCCTTTCTGTGTTTGTCCTTTAACCACTCACACTCATTCACTTTTTCCATTCTCCAAAGTCAAAGAACCCTTCTCCCATTTCTTTTCCGTGTTTGTTGCTTCATCACTGGCACTCGTTTGCTTTTTCCTCTCTCTCTCTCTCTCTCTCTGAAAAAGCAATCATACAGCGTAGTTTTTCTCTCATCGCTTGTTGGAGCTGTTAGAGTAGTTCAGCCCAAAGCAAGGATTGTTTGGGCCAGGTGGCAAAGCAACCATAGTGTGGTTTTCCTTTAGTAAGTAGGGAGCTGGTGGTTTTCTGAGAACTCTAGGGCAAAAAATGAAGGAAATTGTGGGGCTCTGGATATGCCTATTTCTATAAGAAATGAAGAATCACACAAAATGAGCAGATCCCAGTGGCTGTTTAAGCCAACATGTAGGGTCAATTGTCTAACAAGGAGTTAGAACACAGATGTGGGCTAAGTAAATCAATGGACAGAGATCAATAACCACCAACGGCAGATGTAGATGCAGATGCAAATCCATAACCAGTGAATAAATGATTTAAATTGATTTATTCTGCAGCAGCAAATGCTAGTCACAATAGGGGTTAATCCCGTATGCAACCTATATACCCCTATTTCAGGCCCAGAAAAGTGGCCTATTACATTAGAAACCCATGGGATCAAAGGCCCAACATGTATGTAACCCAGCCCTAGACTTATTTCTAATGAAACAAGCCATATTTGGTGATGAATCTGCATCAACTCTCCCCAACTTGAAAAAATTCGTCCTCGAATTTTGTAATGATGAGGGGGAATCAACATATGATCAGTAGCTTTGACCATCCCCAAATAGAATTCCGGTGAAGCAGGAACATTAGGAATAAAGTCTTCAATGCGTGGAGCGTTCTCTTCAAAGAACCATAGTGGCATAACAAACTCTATGTGCTCGACCTCTTCAACAACAACATCTTGGATGTCGATGATTTCTTGTGGAGTGTTGTCAATCACCACTTCATCTTCCATGTCCTCAGCCTCGTCTACTTTGCCCTCTTCAGTAGTTTCTTCTACCATTGTGTGTTGGACCTCCACATCAATTTGATGGCCGAGCTTCTCAACCATGATCTCAACTACTGGTGCAGCTTGGTCTACTTGAATTTCTTTAGCTATAGGTTCCTGAATCTCTTCAACACAAACCGCTTTAGTAGTCTTTTGTTGGTGCATCTGCCATAGGTGAAACTTCAAACACAGTCGATGTCACTTGCATTTGAGTTGACATGTTCGACAGTCCTTGTGGCTATACAGTCGATGTGGTCACCTTTGGTTGTAATCCTTTTAGAGTAGACAAATGGTATAGACGCTGTCGATCAGGTAGGACACACAAGTTGTTTTCCGGTTCAATCCAACCTTGTCGCTCGTCCAACCAATTCCAACCTACTGCAATAAAGCTCCTTGGAGATGGTACCGGCTTACACCAAGCACCATCATGATATGAAGAACACCCAAATTCAACACAGACTTTACCTGTAGGCTCGATGCAAATCTCTCCTGATTGGGACAACATATCCACCACGGATTGTGAAATAATGTTGTTACGTCTCCTCTCATCAACAACTAAGATGGCTGTGCTCCCATTGGGTAGATGAACTTGGGTCTTGAAAACGAAGGGATGTGGGTCTTTCGAGGCTTGGTTGGAGCTTCCCTCCACCATAGCTCTGATACCACTTAATGTAGTCCTAGATAGGTAGGAGACCTACTAGGAGCCAAACAACAGGATCAAATAACAAAAGGGGCTGCTGGTTCGAATGGACAGCACTAGGATTTAGGTCAATTCCTAGGGTTTGGGTTGGATATTGGGAAAGGGGTTTATAGGGTATTAATGGGCAGGTCTAGGGGGTTAATATGGTATAAAAATAATAGGATTTGGGAAGGTTTTAAAATTCTGCAGTTCGGGACAGAATTGTGTTGCAGGTTTTGGGTTTTAATGGAGTGAAGGAATGGAGGGGATAAAGTGGGAGTTTGGGGCTGAAACTTGGATCGAGTGTCAACAATGATGTAAGGGATGTATGCTGAAAGTTTGGTTTGAAACTGATGGACAGATTTGGAGTTATGGAGGTTTCCTAGTAGAAGTAGGAGAGAGGGGTAAAACTGTAATTCCAGACAATCGGCTGGGTGGATGGTGCTGAAATTTGAATCGAGTCTCTCATAGGGTTTGAGAAAGACTTGATCAAATTTTTAGCAAATTCTAATGGTTAGATTTGGCTGGGCAGAATTCTCACGAAAATCACCTTGTATGTGACCTTCTAGAAGGAAGAAGAATAGTTGCAGAATTTTTTACTTGTTACAGGTCTTCAATGGCAACAACTTTGAAGATGAACAATGGGGTCTCCCGATCTTCACAATGCAAGGAGATAAGTAGCAGCCCTCCCGATCTTCTCAATGCAAGGAGTCGATTGGAGATCCACCAATCCCTTCAACCTTGATATTACTCACAAGGCAACCTTGATATTACTCACAAGGCACACTCACGATGGAGCAAAGGTAGCAACAAAGGCAGCAAGCATAAAGCTAATTTTTATTAATCAAATTCGTGTTCAATGCTGGCCTCCCTTACAAACATATAGAAGACTCAAAAATAGACTTAGACACTAAAAAGGAATGGCCTAACCTTATCCCTAACCTATTAGGCAACTTAAACTGACTAGGAAACTCAAATAGACTCAAAATAGAGTCCTAATGACTTAAAACAACTTAAACTACTTAAAATAAAGAAGATTCCCTAGTAGCCAATAGGATATAAGAACCTCTTAGCCAATAGGATCACTTCACTTAAATTAGACCAATTGAACCAATTGGATGCAACCAATTTAAACCGGTTCAATTAAAAATACAAAATAAAAACTAAGTATTGGGCTAATCCCGTATGCAACCTATATACCCCTATTTCAGGCCCAGAAAAGTGGCCTATTACATTAGAAACCCATGGGATCAAAGGCCCAACATGTATGTAACCCAACCCTAGACTTATTTCTAATGAAACAAGCCATATTTGGTGATGAATCTGCATCACTTAGTTTTGATAGGGGTTCATCTCAGGCAAATTTGGCTACCATTAAGTAATGAACTGGCATAAGGATTAGATGGAACTTGTAGGGTGTTGATTTAGTATACAGTGGTAGTGGACGTTGAATTTGAAGTTCCATGGATATTGTGAAGAATCTGGTATTTTTGACTTTCATCTTTTCTTATGTTTGTTCTGTCACTCATTATCTGGTTGAGCTGTCCTAAGAATTTCTCATGCATTTTTATCCGACAGGATTCTGATGTAGAAGGTGAGAAAAGTGATCAGGGGAATCAGGAAGCAGGTGAAGATTGCTCAAATTTAAGTGATGGCAAGGTTTTCACTAGCTCCACTATTGATATATGGTCTCAATTGGTCATGGAGCAGAATAACACTTCTGCCCTTCCTAATCTACTAAATGGGTACCGCACGGCCTGCCACTATGGAACGGATAACATGGATTCTGAGTTGTCTTGGAGAATTCAGAAGAGCAATACTTTCTGCAAGATACTGATGTTCATGCTTTGTGAGGCAGATGGTATATTTAGAAGACTTCTGGGAATCTCAAGTGCTAATAGCAAGAAAGAGAACATTTTGGAGTTGAAGAATAATTCAAAATGGAAAATAGCAAAGCCACTGATTAAGTCTTATTTGAGGAGCACTCTTTTCCTTTTGAATCAGGTCACCAATTCTGAGATTCTGGGCTTTGTGATAACTCGCCTCAGAGCATCTATTATTTTCTTTCCTGCTTTTCCATCTTTGCTACGGAGACTCATCAAGGTAAATCCTCATTTACTATTTTTTTCTTATTCTAATAAAGAAATCACCTCAATAATTTATTTTACCAAAATAAATAGGTACATTTCTTTAAGTCAGGATAGTACCCTATGCATGCACTTAGTATTTTATTAGTGGCTGGAGTGGAAAAGGAAAAGACACTACCTAAAGCAGAGGGCCAGACCTTACTCCCACCTTTAAATAAATTAAAAGGTAAAAAGAAAACCCATCAGCGAAAGCAAATCAAGAAAAAGAAAAAAGAAATACTTGTCATATATAGGAAAGGACAAGCTTCAGCCCACCAGTCAAGGTCATCTCAAATGTAGATTTTGTTCAAGCCCATTTTACAACCTTCTTTGGCCAGACAATCTGCAAGTTAGTTATTCTCCCAATGATCATGCTTAAAAGCGCTATGCATTAAGCGATTCATGCTAGGTACTTCTTTACACCATTTTTTCCCTGTATCAGCTATGGGAAAAAAAAAATTCCATTCCTAAAGTGAAAAAGTAGTAGTTATGTACTTTTTTACAGGAGGACTGGAGGACTCATTTCTCCATTAGTCAACTGTCATATACATCTCATAAGCACATCTTTAGAGAAGAATAGGGATAAAGCTTCGTTCAAGAATCTTTAAAATGGAGGTAGCCCTGAACTTTAGTCCTAATAAGATTGGTCTCCCTCCAGCTTAAATGGCCGCATTACCCAACCCATCAGAGGCCTTAATTGTTTCCAAGGATCAAGGGATTTACTTAACTTGACCTATATTCTTCACCTGAATTTATAAAATGTGTAAACCATTGAAAACTTAAGATGTGGATGTATTGTTCCTGTATAGCCACGGTTTAAACTATCTTAATGTACTCCTGTATATTATGCAACAACTAACAAGGACACTTCAAGTTTGAATATTCTCTCTTGGCGAGCTCCATATTATTCACATTCATTTTGGACTCTTGTTTGTATGAGCCTGTAAGATTTTTGCCGCACTTGCATTGTTGGCTTGTCGCACACTGACAAACATGTCAATGTCCACATCACCTAGCGTACACCATATGGTATATATTGCATCTGTAATTCGGGGTATTGAGGTTATAGCATTATACAATCTTGTAACTTTGTATTCATGTATTGTGCTTATAGTCATGGACCTCATGGTGTATGACATCTTCTACTTTGATACTCCTTTAACATATGAGATTGGCTGCAGGTTTCAGTTCATTTGTGGGCTACTGGGGGAGGCACTCTTTCACAATCCTCATTTCTCATCTTGCGGGATGTAGCTCTGTTACAATGTTCAGACTGCTTTGATACCTGCTTGGTTAAAGCATATAAGGCCTTTATTGCACACTGCAAGTTTGTGGAGCCCGCTAATCTGCAACACATACAATTTCTTGGTGACTCCCTTGTCAAGCTTTGTTCGGCGGATGTGCAGAAGTCATTCAGCTGGGCAATGGTCACTGTCCAACAGCTAGCAAAGATAATGCAGCACAGTTTTAAAACGAAGAGAAAGGTATGGATTAGGTATCAATCATCTAATAGCCTTGTGCTGCAAAGTTGGGACCAAAGAAAATCATGACTATCTCACCCTGATGGTTCATTGGCCCTTTCATGGACTGTCCGTAAGAATATGATACCCTGTTGGTTAAAATAACATGTTTGGTCAATTCTGGGCCTACTTTGGGATTGTAGTCCCTTCCTACGTCCAGGGCATCAACTCTGCCACTTCGCTGTTGGTAGGCTGAACAACTTGCTTTAGTTTTTGTTTATGGGATTCAAATTCTGATGTTTTTGTTGCTATTCTAAATAATTTTAAAATTCATATAGTTTTCCTTCATGAAAAATGAGCAAAATTATTGACATTCTTATTCCAATTGTTGATACTATTGTTTCTATCATTCTTATCAATTTTCTTCCTAGTTTTGACAAGGAGCTATGTCCTTCTTGTATCTATCCCATCACAGTTTGGTTCCCTCTCAAACTGTGTATATGCTTTGTCCATGTGAGCTTGTGTGTCAGGTCTCAGCCTAATTGGACTTCTCCATGTCTTTGAACAAAGGTTCTGAAATTGGTTTAAAACTCCACTTGTTTGGAAACATTTGGACTTCTTTAAATACAAAGAGGGCCATATGTCTACTCACCAGAAGTTTCAGCAGAAGATTGGAGTTTGTGATATGGCAGAATAAGCCTTTCAAAACTGGTGAAGTCAGTGTTTTGAAAGCATGGTTGAGATAAAGGTGCATGTCTTGATGCATAAACTATTTCCTGCAGCAGTACAAGAGAAGAAGGTATATAGCCATCACAGTCAGCATGACAGCCAGCATGACCACAATTTAGCATCATGACAACCTGCAGTTTATGGGCTTTCCAGATTCTGTATAATCACATCACTAACCTTATCCTTGTTTGCAGTCCAAATCACAGGGTCTTTTAGAAGATTATTTATTTTTTTATTTTTTTATTTTTATATTTTTTTTTATTGTGAAGTCTACAAGAAGTATCAACGAGGATCTTATCCTAAAGTAGGAGTCAGTCTTCTTTGAATATTGAGGTGCATTGGCGGACAATTGTGCTATCAGACAGGAGCTTTCCTATTGGCTAGTCAATTTTGATTTCTGGATTAGCTCTATTCCTAAATCAATCCTTATTTCTTGATTAGCTATAAATAAGTGTAAGGTCTTCGGGCCTTCCCCACAATTTGAAGAAATAAAGCATTTAGTTCTTTGAATGTGCGCTGTGGATTCAGTACTACTTCTGTGGATTCAAGAGTGTTTACCTGGTGGATTCTGGGTGAGGCTTGGGTGAGATTTAGTTTGTTATCTTTGTCCCTTACTATCTATCATCATATCAGAATCGCTGGTCAGATCTAAATCTCATAAACCCTGTGGGTATACTGACTTGTCAATCTCCCAGATCCGGTTGCTTACTTGTTGCTTTTATATTCTGCTAGATTTGATTTTAATTTTCTACTTTAGTCTCGGATTTATTATTCTTTGAAAATCTGCTGGAAACCTAAATATTCTAGTTGGTTTTCTGATCTGTTCTTAGATTCAAGTTCTGTTTGCTCATCTTTTAGTTAACTTCAGTAAATCCATCTGAGTTGCTGTTCTGATTCCTGAACTTTCCAATTGATTTTTGCTTTTCTAATCCAGTATATTGCAACTCCTTATCACAGTAGGATTTTCTTGATAAGATTTTACAGACTTGTTCTACCGATAGAACAGGCCCATTGATTACAATTTCCTGCCATTTTGATTTGTGCTGCTGAAGCTATAATTTGTTTCTGCTTCTGTCCTCGAGTTCCTAACTCTGTGATCCTAATTTCTTATCTTCTAATAAAGCTGTTCTGTTGGGAGATTAGAATCCCAGTATGGATGTAATACATGGCAGACCATTTTGGTGAGTTAGTGCAACAATTTTGATAAGTGGCCAATCCAGTGGATCCTATCCATCCAACTTTTGGAATGGCTGCATTAGCCCTGCCAAGTGCCTCAGATAGATGAGCCTGTAGACAAGCTCCTCTAAGCAACCGAGTAACCGACTTAAACAAAATTCCCCCTCCCCCACCTTTTTCCCTTACTGCTATTATTATTGATAGTATCTCATATGTTTTAGAAAATACTAAATACTATGAAAAGCTAGAATTACAGAATGAATTGCTAAAGATTGATGGACATTGATGCTAATCAATTGGGTCCCTAATTTGCTAGGATTGCTAAAGTCCTGGTTGACTGGAGTGTTCCATTTCGCACACTTTATATTAGAAAAATCTCTCCTCACCATATTTCAATAAGATGCTTCCAACTATTAAAGAGATCAGTGGAAAATCTCCATAAACTTCTATGTAAAATGTATCTGGTACACTTCATTCAAGCTTTCAGCCAAAGAGGTCAATGAAAGTTTCCTCTTATTCATTCGAGGTTATCATTACAAAATGCTTTTACAGTGATTTTGTTACCAGTCTTGATGCAACAGAGTTGGTGGAATTCTGTTATCATCCAATAATTAGTTTAAGTTTTATTTATGTGATTTGTGAATATCAAGTTACAATGGGCTTCCTGTTAAAGACAGTTTGTATGTTTTCTTCTAATATAGCGATGCTACCATGATTCTTTATTGTGCACGACAATATGGTATTGTAAATCCATTGATGCCACAGCGCTGGTTGCAAATGCAGTGTGAATGGTTTGTGGTCCTTAGTTTGGCATCGTATTAGAAGAAGCACTAACATGATGTTCGTATATGTGATGTTTATCGTTATTTAATTCTTGTTAGCTTACAATAAATTTACTTTTCTTTTTCCACCTGGGCTTATGATTCCATATTATTTTGTTGATGCAGGAAGCATTAAAGAAGTTATCTAATTGGCAGTACATTAACTGCATTGATCTCTGGGTCAAGTTTATATCCTCAAACATTAGAGATCATGACATCCAGCCGTTGCTTTATTTGATCATTCAGGTTATAAGTGGTGTAGCTCACCTTTTTCCTGGGCCACGATACTTGCCGTTGAGACTGAAATGCGTACAAATGCTCAATCATCTTTCCATTTCTAGTGGGGTTTTTATCCCCGTCTCATCGTTATTGCTTGATTCTCTGGAATATGGCAGAACAGGCAAGGTTGATGTGAGACATGGAAAAGCTTTCAGCTTTTCCTCTATCCTGAAGGTTAGGAAACAGAGAATCAGATATACCCATTCTACGCGTTCAGTTTTCTAGTTGTGTGTACATTTATTATTTAATATGATCTTTTAACTTTTTTAACTTGCTTTAGATCTTCTTCACTATTACTTTAATTATTTTTTGAATGGTTGTTTCAGCAAATATGATTTCAAATAGAGTTGAATGGCGAGACAAAAGTCATGTAGCTGACCACATTTGGTTGGGACTTGGGATGTGGAGTTGTGTTCATACGACCGGCTATGATGCATGGTGTGGAATATTGGGCAGTTAAGAAGCATCATATAGATGAACTCAGAGTAGCGGAGATGAGGATATTGAGATGGATGAGTGCAAAACTAGGAAGGATAAAGTAAGGAACGATCATATTAGAGCTGATTTGGGAGTAGCTCCGTTACATGATAAGCTATGAGAAAGTCGTATGAGGTGGCATGGCCATGTTCAACGGAGGCCTTTGAATGCTCTAGTACAGAGGAGTGATTTGATTCTGATTGAAGGAACTAAAAGAGCCAGGGGCAGACCTATAATGACCTTAGGAGAAGTGGTGAGGAAAGACATGCATAGCTTAGGCCTTGTGTCAAGTCATAGAGCTCTGATTGGAGGGCAAGGATCCATGTTGCCGACCCCATTTAGTTGGAATAAGGCTGAGTTGTTATGGAGTTGTGTTCTTTATTGTTTGTTTCCTTGATCTGTTAGCTACACAAGAACCAGGTCATAGTTGTCAAGGCGACTCAAGGTGTTGGAGGGGTGCTTAGGCGACAAGGCGCCCTGGGCGTGCATTAATGAGTATATGTAATATAGCAATGATAATGTTATATAATTATGTTTATATGCAACATATAATCCATATCAATGCAATATGAAATAATTATACTAGTAATGGCCTAATATGAGAAAACCAATATATAATAAATAAAGCTTAGATATAATATAAGCATATTCATCAAAAAACAGCAATAAACATAACTCAACATAAACTCGTGAAGTGTCAACAAGGAGTGTCATCATCGCCTTGGACCCAAGAAAGAGCCTGGATGCCTAGGTGACGTCAACAGCTATGAACCAGATAGTTAACACCTGTACTGAAGTCTGGAGTATGAATAATGTTTCACAGCCATATGGTCTTTTGTTAAATGGCTGAAATGGGTTTACCCAACCTTCACCGCTCGAAGTAGAATATTTGTTTCACAGCCATATGGTCTTTTGTTACTGGAGTATGAATAATGTTTCAGTCATATGGTCTTTTGTTAAATGGCTGAAATGGGTTTACCCAACCTTCACAGCTCGAAGTAGAATTTTTATTACTGGTTATTACCATGATTGTGAATGGATAACTCAACAGTAGAAGTTAGTAGGCAATGTACCAGAGAAGTTTTTTTCCTGTAAATTTATAAATTTCATTGACGTTGTACATGGTGAAACAATTTTTTTTTTTGAGACTAGGAGGCATTTGTTTTTGCTAGAAATACATGGAAATGTCATGATGTCTGAAAAGTAAAGATACTAACCTTCCCCATAATTTTTTTTTCAGTTAAATAACAACCTTTTCTGATGCTAGACCATTTTGTGGTGATCTGCATTAATTCTTAGCTCCAGCAAGGGAATTTACTGACATCCTGATACTGATTCCCATGCTGATACTGATGAATGGTGGAAGGATCCAATTATTATAGCATATGTTTTGAAATCCAGATGTTCTCACTCAATGGCTTTCCGTATGACTTGAAAAAGCGTGTTCATTAATTTTCAAGCTTTAGGCTTGTTTTCAGCTTCAGCAAAATGATGAAAGCTGATCATTCATTTAATAAGAACCATGATAATGATAAAGATCAAATATGTACAGAGCCTGTTCTTTTGGATTGGAGAGGCATGGAACTTTAAACCTCATGAGTTGATAATAGGGGTTGACTTGGCAATTTGATTGGATGGGTCAATTGGGACCATTGAGGCACTCAATGATATATATATATATATTTTTTTTGGGGGGGGGGGGGGTCAATTGGGACCATTGAGGCTCTCAATGAGGTTTGTTGGTATGGAACATCATCCTTGATATTGAATATTTCTTTAACTAATATTCGTACTTGACTTGCAAGTGGACTGGCCTATTAGGCAAACATTAGATTTTGTAAGATATAATATTCTTAACATGGCAAGGGTTTGTGTTGTGTGGTGTTGTGCATGTGCCTCTACGCCTTGTGCCCCTCTGCCTTGTGCTCCTCAATACCACTTGATGGCACCACCTTGTGAAGTCGTGATGGTGTCATGTGCAGAGCTGTGTGTGTGGTGGGCCTGGATGTTCAGTGGGGTGTTGTTGTGTTGATAGACACTGTTGTATGCCCTTCCTAACAGCTATCTTTTGGGATGAGCAGATATAATATAAGAATTGTCATATAGTTTTTGTAGTTGATCCATATAATTTCTCTTGTATATTTCATTGCTTCTCAATGTTTTCTTATGCCAAAAAGAAAATCTTATGATGAGAAATGAGAGAAGCAGGGCATTAGGAAACAGAAAAAACAAAAAAAGGACTTGAAAGAAGTGAGATAGCTTGCCCTTTGCCACTATGATTGAGTCAAATGTTAGGTTTCCGTGAGGGGAATTTTCTGAGAAGCCAGAGATAACACTGGTGATTCTGGAACTGAGTCATGAATATCAAGTGTTTTCATTCTAGCCATTCTTCCAATGCACTTAGCTTCATACCCATACTCGATGTCTACTGATCATTCTCTTTCCCTTGGGTACTATCCTCTTTCATAAATGGGGTTGCCATGTGATGGGTTATGTTTTTATTCATCGTGCAGTGATTAACGTTACATTTTATATGCAGGTGCCAAAACAATGGTTCAAATCACTGAAATTCCAGGAAGTGTGCATCCTTTCTGCAATTGAGCTACTCTCAGCGCACTTTGCTCAATGGAGCTATCACATATCCTTCCCTGAACTAGCAACAATTCCTCTGATCCGCTTAAGAAAATTCCATGAGAAAACAATTGGTGAAAGCTTAAGGCGTCCAGTGAAACGCTTAATGGATCAGGTATATTTTTGAAAGAGGTTCTCAATGAAGCAAATTGTGCATGAATCCAAATTAAGGAATTCATCCAAGCTTTTCAGTGTGACCTCTTGTGGTCCTTATCCCTGAAAAAAAAATCTAGTTCTAGACGCTTTGCTGGTTTTTGTTGGAATATTTTGTGGATAATGAGAAAATCCCAAAGGTTTGAGAATTTGAATGTCTGAACATGTTTTAGACTGCAGATGGCTAGGAAATATGCATGCAGCCCCGCTTCATTGATTATCTACATCTACTGATTTCTGAAACTTACCATTTGAAGGACCCCATTTTCTGGTGATGCAGGTTGAGCAGAACGTTGAATATGTGCAAAAGAAAAGAAATGAGGTTGCATTTTCACCAAAAGACGAGGAATTGGTGCAATCATTTCTTCAGGTTGGATTTAATTCATTCTGCTCAACTTTTAAGTGGGATGTTCTGAATATTATGTCTTATTTTCCGACTGTTTACTCTGCAGCTTGAGAAGTGTAGTGGAAATACACCTTTTACTCAATACTATACGAGCATTATGAGAAAATCTTTCCCAAGGCATGGTCTTGAAGAAAAGATAAGGTATCATTCACCAGGCAACGTTTTCTTTCCTATGTTGTATTAATCCACCCTACTGTTCTGTTCCATATGGAATTATCAATTTGGAATATTCCATGAGTAGGCTCATGAGATTTAGGTGGGTTGCAGAACTTGAGTAGGCTGTTGGGACTATAGGTAGGTAATGGGTTGAATTGAACAATTGGTAGAAGTATGGTGAATGTTTTGAAATTTAAACTTATATGGGGTACAAAGTATTGTTTTGAACAATAGATTGGATATAGTTCTCTCTCTTTTCTCCTAGTTCACACCTGTCAAACTGTGTTCGTCCATGTTGGTAGTCCATTGTTGTGGTCCGACATACAAGTACCCAACTTCCCATTGTCATCAGAATCTGTTCTTTATTCTTTCATTATTATCATTTTGTCTGTTGAAACTTTACTCTCTTTTTTTTTCGCCCCTCGTACAATATGTTGGAGAGTTTCTAGAAAACAGAGTTTAAGTGGATTGAAATATCTTATAAAGGATTTATGACCAAGCAAAGAAAATGCAGTCAATGTGCACTTCAACGGTTCATATTCTGTTTTATGCAAATATTCATTTTTCCCCTTAGTTGAAATTGAAAAATAAAGTTATTATTATTAACCGAAAAGTGGGATTTCTGGATGTATACTGTTCATAGTTTCTTTTCATTAAGTTTGAGCTAATAACTAATTAAAGTGCTTTCTTTTCTCAATATATTCTGTCCACCTGGATGACTTGTACAATTCATGTCAGAGCTTTACTCTGGTAACATTTAGAGAAAAGAAGGTTGTGGAGCTCCAAACACAAAGTCAACCTTCTGCTGATCTTTTCAAATATGATGATATCTGGGTGTCTTCATTCCAATGATGGGTAATCATTGCTTTTTGATAAATTGTTGTCTTAATATTTGTAAACTGCAGTGTGCAGAACCAGAAAACATCAAGAAAGAAACCAGCGCAGCCTCTTGAGCATGTGATGGATGTCAGCGATAATGGTGAAGTTTTAAAGAATGAAAATGTGAATTCAATCACCAATGGAAGAATGAATGGGAGGAAAAAGAAGCAAAGAACTTGATTGTGGAAGGCTTAGGTTTCACGGTGTTGCCATGTGAAAGCTTGGTGAGAAACGAAGACAAATGGAAGTACTCATTATCTGGGTTAATTGTATGACCAATACTCAACTTGTGAAGGCTGAGGACTTCTACAGACCTGGAGATGTTCTTGAATTGTTGTCTTCCGATCTGTCTGGGAGTCGATTTTTAAGCCACAGGATTTTCATGCATATAGCTATTTATGCTTCTCTGCACCTTCATGTTTATCATTTCTGAAGATAAATCTGTTGCTCTTGTTTTGCAAGAGAATGCATCAATTTTGGATATTGGTAAACCAGATTTTTACTGTTAACTTATAGGAGAGGGAATCTACATGCTGTCGCCGTGTAATGGAATCCCCATGCTCAGCCAATGGGAGCATGGGAGGGGACGTCTCATGGTTCGTATACAGAGGTGTTATCACATATCAAGGAGTGTTAGGATGAGAGAGTGTGAGTGTTGTATACACACCGTCAGTATGTACGGCCTTTGCCCTAATTTATATTTATGTTAATTGCATTTCAAAAAGTTCCGCAATATTCAATGTTCTCTTTTTGGATAAAACTATGTGCACTGTTCATGGGTTGCAATTTGAAACTTTCTTTGGGTTTTGACCATAAAGAATCTCTCTGGGCATGGCAATTAGGATTGTCCACAGGGTAAACCCATAAAATAAGGGTTGAGATAAAGGAAATAAATTTTTGTTTTCTTGATATTCATCAGCTTGTTATGATACGAAAGAAAAAAAAATCTCAAATCGTTAGAGAGAACAATATTATTCCTATATCATTGCTGTTTTCTTTTTGGTTGTCTTTTATTTGATAAAAACAATTTTAGATCTGTTTTTTTTTCAGGTAAAAGTAAATGAAGGTTCCATATGATTGGAAATGAAATGATTTAAAAAGGAAAAAGAAAAATATTCATTAATAGTTAATAGCTATGATGATCCAACTCAACAATTTTCCAAATCTGGTTATAAAGATTATTTTAATTTTCTACCAATTTCCTTTTATTTGGGGAGGAAAGAAATCATTTGGGGGTACAATATCATTTTTTGTATGATTTATATCATTTTTGTATGATTTATATCTGGGTCTACCATAATAATTACAAAAAGTTCATTTTCTTTTAAATATATCTATTCCCCCCTCATTCCTGTTTGTCAGAAGGAAACATTTCAAGGAACATTGATATTAGGCAAAAGTTTTCATGCATGGTTGTGCATGTTCATGATCAATATTAAACTATTTGAAGTGACATTAGTGCATGTTCATGATCGATATTAAACTATTTGAAATGACATAAAAACCCCTATCCCACCCCTTTCTTTTTCATGGATTTGATGGGAAAATCTTTCATGTACAAATAATGTTAGGTATTTGACTGATATGTCAAAAGCTCTGAAGCTGATGGAACGTGTTAAATCAAGCTCTTTAACCTATCCATACTAGGCTGGTCTAATCTAGCACTTATATACTAGAGTGGGTCCCATTATGCACATAATAGACCACCACGCTTCTGCAGCCATTGTCTTCGGCGGCTTTGGTTATTACTCTAGGCAGCTTTCACTCTGTTGGTAGGTAACCCTTTTCAAGCGGTTCTATTTTGCTCCAGGGTTTTTGTCTGGCGGCAAACAGCCATTTCTTGACGGCTTTCACTCTACTCTAGATAGCCCTTTCTGTGACTCGAACCCATGACGTGGTGCCTAGTTCTGATACCAAATATTAGGTACTTGATCGATACGCCAAAAACTCTGAAGCTGGAACACGTTAAATCAAACCCTTTAACCTATCCCATACTAGGCTGACACAATCTAATGCCCATACAATAGAGTGGGTTCCATTAGGCACACTTTCCCCTTGATTTTATATGGAAAGTTTCCTTTTCATGTTATTTTTAGTTAAACAAATTGTATCCTCTATGTCAATGAGAATGGTAACAAGTATATGACATTGTAATTAGTTGTTCTAACTTCTAAGCTGATAGTTTCATCCTTTTTAAAAATCAGTTCTGAAAAATTTTGCCCAATTTTCAAGTCAAAAAAATCAGATCTGAACTTTGTAGCAACAAAAACTCCATTATAAAACCCTCAGCGGTTAGTATTGAGAGAAATGGAATGTTTGCAGAGTCAAATTATGTGAATTGTGAAGAAAGAGAGAGATGGGATCTCCAGGGTTTTTGGGAATTGTAGAAGCGGATGAAACAAAAAAGGGAGAAAGTTCTCTGTCCGCCGGGAGTGTGGCCTATGCCAACACTCCCATGAGTCTATCTCTCTCCTCCCTATTTGAAAAGACACATCTACCCCCTTGTTTTAAGGAGGAGAGAGATAGACACATGGGAGTGCTGGCGTAGGCCACAGTCCCGAACAGAAAACTACTTCCCAACAAAAAAATACTAAATCGGAAAAACAATTTGTGGGAGAAAAGGAGTGTGTAGGTTTTGCAAGTTGTAGGTTAAGTTTTCATTGCCGACGATTTGAAGTTAGGAGGAAGAAGCAAATGGGTAGTTGCAATAAGGGTAAAAAGGTAATGTTACATGCACCCATGGGTAATTTAGGGTAAAGAAAGTCCTTACTTATGTTAACGGCCTGGATCTATTTATAACATATTATAAACTATAGGGTAGGGGTGTAATTTTTGCATAAAAAAAATGTATTTTTATGTAAAAAACCAATAAAACATACATACTGAAAAAATTGCGGATTCACGCATATTATATTTAAAACATATTATACATCATAAATACTTTGCTTTAGAAAAATTGGTAATGGTAAGGACACTTTTTTTTTGCCTAACCCATGGATCCCCTCTATACCTTTCTTCTCCCTTAAACCTGAGGCTTCTCAGAGGACCTTCCCGAAAGGGTCAATTTGTTTATCTCTAACAATTGCTGGAATTTGGGCCTTCTGAGGGCCTCAGTCCCCTCTTATCTATCCCATGTCATTCACATCCCTTGTTCTAAGTCTTCAGATTCTTGGTGTACTCTAACTAGAGATGGACGTTTTCTCACTAAAAAAGTGGCTAATTTCATTTCTAACTCCTCTTGCTTTGATTTGTCTTTAACCGCTTGGTGGAAATTTTTTTGGAAACTCAATCTCCATTCGAAATTTAAAATTTTTTTCTGGCGTGTATTAAATGTAAGGATTCTAGTTAATGATTCTAATTCAAAATGAACTCAGATCGATCGAACTTGTGCTTTCTTTGGCACTTTTATTGAGACCCTCTGGCATTTACTGCTATCTTGTGATTGGGTCAAACATATCTAGGCAGCTGGTCCTTTGGGTCTGAGGACAAAATTCATCTCTTTCCCATCTCTTAGACAATTCTGCATTTCTACTTTTCTCAATCGCAAGCTTGATGGCAAGCTTGATAAACCTTCTCTCGTTTGGTTTTTTTCTATTTTTATTTTAATTTTTTTTTTTATAGAAAAAGAAAACTTTATAAATTAAAGGATAAACAAACTGTTTACACATCAGGGCCATACATAAAGAGCTGATGGTATTGCACTGCCTTCCTAGTAAAGTTAGTTAACCAAAACAAGATAGAACTGTCCTTAATTACAAAAAGAGGTGCATTGTCTTGGGGATATCCATTAAGATCAATCAACAAAGGCACCATCTCCCACGGCCATGGGCATGTGGATGGTTGTGGGAGATGCTGAAGAAGCTCCTTTGTTGAAATCCAGCCTTCCTTGATCTTAATCCCCCTGTGTGAAGTATGCTATAAACCAAAAAGTAAAGCAGTTGCTGCCAGCTCCAACTCAAAATACGCCGTCAAAAAACTTGCATGAGCTACGACTAACTGGCCTTGAAACACTACACAAAAAGCCCAACCCGAGGAGTCTATGCCTGGGTGGTAGAGTCCTCTGCACAAATCAACATAGGATCATCAGTGTAAGGTAAAGTTAAAGCAGTAATAGAAACCGGTATATCAGCAGCCATAAATGTGTCTGTAGTAATATCATTAGGGGAAGGGGAATTAAGCCTGAGATCAGTAATCTAGGTATTGATTTGAGTCAATGTTTTAATAGGATCAGCCTTAGCCTTCCCTACAACAACCCTATTTCTTGATTCCTAGATAAAATAGCAAGTTATAATGAATACAGAAAAAAACCCAGGTGAGGGATTGGTGTCTAAGATTACTTTGAGAAAGAAAAGAAGAGCAAAAAACTTCTATAGAAGGATAAGACAAGTGTTCAGTTCTCAAACCCAAAGGGCCCGTAGCCCAAATGTGCTTAGCCCAACTGCATGCCAAGAGTATATGTCAAATCGATTCTATAGCATTCCCGCACATTAAACAACGGGAGTTGACTAGACTCCACTTCGCTATGATCTCGCGAGTAGGGATACCTGCATGTAAAACACGCCAAAAGAATATTTTAAACCTAGGGTGTATTGGCAATTTCCAAAAAAATCGCTACAATTTGGTAAACTTTGAATTGAAAAGTGCGGGAGAGGTATTAAGCATCAAAAAGCGAGAGGCTCGGTGCGTGGAGAATCGGCCATCCTTAGCAAGGATACATTGCCAACAATCATCAGCAACTGATAAAGGAATGTTAGTTATTTTTGGTAGAAACTAGTAGGGAACAACCGAAGTAAGTAAAGCATTATCCCATTGAGAGTTAGTGTAGAAATAACTAACCTTTTCGTTCCTCCGAGTTGGATTAAAAAAAGATGATAAAGAACACAATTGAATATTGGGAATCCATGGGTCATCCCAGAAGAAGGAATTGTGGCCATTACCTATTAAGCACAAGGAGATTTTCTTCGAGGTAGGAAGCATACTGGCAATGCGGTTCCATGTCCACGATCCTCGCTTTGTCAGGACTTGGGGATTGAAGATAGATTTGGTAGGAAAGTACTTTGCTTTGAGAATACGGGCCCAAAGAGTATTGGGTTGTGAAATTAATCGCCAAGCAAGCTTGCGGATTAGGGCAAAATTAGTGACTGACACTTTGCGAATGCTTAGTCCACCAAACTTGGTGGGAAGACAGATCTTGTCCCAAGCAATCGGTGATGGCTTCTTGGAAGAGGTTGAGCTCCCTATCCAAAATCTTATGCATATCGAGTAGAGTGATTTGTAAATTTTAAGCGGTAAGGAGAAGCATGACATGAGGTAGGTTGGAATAGAAGTCAGAACTGACTGAATCATGACCCGGCGACCTGCATAAGACAAAAAGTTAGATTTCCAACTAGCAAGTTTAGTATTTACCCGAGATACTAAGTTGGTCAAGTCCTTAGTTTTGGATTTAGAGTGAAAAAGGTTGACCCCCAGATAAGTGGCATCTCGTGCCATTTCCTTGATTCCGATGACTGAACATAAAGACTGGCGCTCAGCAAGAGTTACATTTCTGCTAAAGCAGAGTCCACTCTTCCCATAGTTAATTTCCTGTCCAGAAAGGTTAGAAAAAAGATCTAAAATTGTTTTGATAGTGCGGAGATCTTCAGCTGTGGCCCTACAAAAAATTAAAGTATCATCCGCAAAAAGAAGATGAGATATTTCAGGAGCAGACCTAGTAATCTTAATACCATGAAAAAGATTAAGGTCCTTATAAGCATCGAGAAGTCTAGAAAGGACCTCCATAATCACAATAAAAAGGTAAGGGCTTAAGGGACGGTCTTAGCGAATTCCCCTAGAGGCATGAAAGAAGTCAAAGGGGTTGCCATCCAATTTTATAGAGAAAGAGGTGGTGGTAATTAGAGCATTGATAAGACAGTCCCAATCATCGCCAAAGCCCAAAAAATAAAAAACGGCCTTAACAAAAGACCATTCTAATATGTCATAAGCCTTAGACAGGTCCAACTTAATGGCTACAAAACCACCCTTTCCTTTTTTGTGATGTAGATACCTGAAAATTTCCTGGGCGATGATAATATTGTCTGAGATTTGTTGTCTAGGCAAAAAAGCAGCTTGATAAGGAGAGATAAACTCAGGGATATAAACCTTGAGACTATTGGCAATGAGCTTGGCTAAAATTTTAAAATTTTATAAGACACATTACAAAGACTTATAGGACGAAAATCAGTAACTTTACAAGCAGAGTCCGATTTAGGAATTACACAAATTAGTGTGTGAGTAACCCCAGAAGGAAGAGTAGCCAATGAAAAGAACTGATGCACAAAAGAAAAAATATCATTAGCTACAAGATCCCAGAATTTGTGGAAAAAACATACTTAAAATCCATCCATACCTGGCGCTTTCCATGGCCCTATGGAGAAAGCCACCTGTCTTACCTCGTCCAAGCATGGTAATGCACAAAGTGAAGCCTTGGCACTGGAGGAGAGGATTGGGGAAAAGAGACATTCCACAAAGGTAGGATCCAGTGGGGAAGTGGTAGTGAAAATCTATTTCAGATGCGAGGCGAAGGCCTGAGTGATATGCTTGGGATCCTCTAATTTAGTACCATCATCAGCGACCAAAAAATCAATCCTTCTTCGGCGCAGGTTGGTTCTTGAAACCGTGTGATTAAACCTGGTGTTCCTGTCCCCATCCTTAATGTACATATGTCTTGATTTTTTGTAGACAAAACACTTCTAGATCAAAAACCCATTGAAGTTTCTTAGAAATCATATGGAGGTCTTAATGAATGGGGACCTCCTTGTCCTCCCCGGTAAAAAATGCCTCCATGAGATTTTGTTTCACTATATCAATATGGCCAAACACAGATCTGTTCCAGGTTTGAAGAGATTTAGCCAGGTTGTGTAGTTTTAAGTGAAGAGGGTCGGAGTCCAAGGATCTCCAAGTAGAATGGCAGAAATCAGAGAAGGCAGGATGGTGTGTCCAGGCCTCCTGGAAATGGAAGAGCTTTTTATAGGAGGGTCTAGGGGCAAGTGATTGGAGAATTAAGGGATTATGGTTCGAACCCACCGACGAAAGTTTCAAAAGACTGGCATTTGGGAAAGTGTTTAACCAATCCTGGTTAGCCAGCACCCTATCAAGACATTCCCGTATTAGTCCTGGTGGTTTTTGTTTGTTGGACCATGTGAAGCAAGATCCACGGATTTTCAAGTTTTCCAATGAAAAATCGTCTATCACCAATTTAAGTCTACTTGCAGCAGGGGAGAGATAGAAATGAGACCCACCAAGTTTTGTCTTAGGGTAAAGGACTTCATTGAAATCCCCCACAATCAAAAGTGAACCAGATATCAGAGATGCAAACTGATAAAGGTCATCCCAACAATCACAACGCATAGAATAATGCAGGGGGCATATAAGCAGACAATCCAAACAGCACCCAAGCATGGATCCACATATTTAAAGGTGATGAAGTAACGATGTATAGACAAATCCGTGACCACAGTATTCGGGGTGACAAGAACCCATAAACCACCTTTCCTACCTTTAATCCCATCACTATCAATGTAAGCAGCAGAAACATAATCTTTCAACAGTGCAGGAAATTTAAAAGATGCATGATCAACACATTTGGTTTCGCAAAGAAAAACAATATTAAGTCTAAATTTTTTTAGGTGTAGTAGTAAACTTTTTTGGGTAAGGGAACCGTGGATCCCTCTGGCATTCCAAGAAATAGCTTCACTATAGAAAAGAAAAGGAATAAACCAAGAAGCCACAAATATAGGTTAGGAATCCACAAAAATAGAACAGAAGCAAGCATGCAAAAATCAAGAAATCACAAAAATAAATACAAAGTGATAATAGAGAAGAACATACATATAAAAGAGGGTTTGCGAGGATGGAAAGAGCGAGAAGAATAACGACGATTCAAATCCCACCAGCACAACACAAGGCTGAGCATAACCATAAAATAAACTGAAAAAAAAATTTGTAAAAGCAGGGGATAAAGAAAGGATGTGATACCCGATTTGAATCTGGTGCCGTTGGTTCCTCTTCAGAATCACGAAGATCACCCTCAGAAGCAGCAGTCTGGATAGAACAAATGCCCCTAGCCGAGTCCACAGTTTGGTCCACCATCCAGTCATGAATGAGAGAGAAAAGATCAGAGGGCTGCTGGTAAGAGGTGAGAAGGTGGGCAAGATATGTTCTGAAGGAGTCAAACTCTAAGTCAGTTGAAGTCTAGGAGGAGGCTAGGAATTTTCGTTTCTTTGGCAATGGGTGTGGTACAAAGCTCCCAAGAAAGCCATCCAAGTCGTCAGTAGTAGATGCTGGGGGTGGGAGAACTACCGGGGGTGGAACAGGGTTGGGAGTAGGGCTGTAAAAATGCTGGTGTACAAAAATGGTATGTGCCTGGGGGAAGTAGCAGTCGTGGGAGGCAGTCGAGGTGTTGGAGGTGTTGAGGTTGGGTAAATTCCATCTGAACCAAAGGCACAAGGGAAGGTGCAGGAGTGGGTGGTGCAAAAGAATGCCCAATATCAGTGTGGCTAGGTCCAGACACATTCGGAACCGAGGGTGGTGCCTCTGGTATTTCAGGAATCGATGGGCCAATGGGGGGAATAATAGAAGGGGCAGTAATATCCTTAAACAATGCAGCAATAAATTTGTCTTCACTGTCTTCTTCCTCCTCTGATGCAACAATGGGAATCTGAGTGGTTGGAGGAATGGGAGTAGAATTTTCACACTCCATAGGTGCCAACAACACCTCAAAATCATCCGGTTGCAAATCCGCCAGAGGGTGGTCTTGTAAATTCTCACTGTCAACCTCCAGATCCTCAGGCGAGCATGGGCCAAAGCAGTCCAATGCCGTGGAGAAAGGTGAATCAACATGGCCATCAGAGGGTGCCTGCTTGTCTTGGAACCGAATTAGAGGGCAGTTGACCAAAAGTGGCAGTGTCAAAACATGCTTATAAAAATCTCCAGAGACCAACCGGGCAGGTGTGTCATTAATCAGAGGGCAAGTATTGATAGTATGAGTGAATCGGCCACATTTAAAACAAATAGAATACAGTTCATTTTAAGCTCCACAGGGGACACCACGCCATGAGAATTCCTGATTTTGGAAGAAAAAAAAACAAACAGACCGATTTTTCTTAACATGGACCTTGACTCGGACAGTGTCCAAGGGTAATCCGAGATCAACAGAATTAGGTTGATACTCCAGAACCGATCCTAAATAGGACACAACATGCTTCACAGCTCCAATCGAAAAACAGTCAATGGGGATGGATTTAACATGGACCCAAATAGGTAGAGATTCCCTTTCTTTTTTGAAGTGAACATCATCAAGGGGGTGTTTAACAAGATGAACTAATTGCAAGGCACACCACTAGGGAGCCAAAGAGAGAACTTTGTTGTGATGAATAGGCGATTCGAATTCAGCTGTAAAACTACCATCTCCAAAACAATATATGAACACCAAACCCAAAGATTCCTAGGAAGAAGACAAGGTGCTGCAAATTAGATCACAGGCAGGCTGGGAAGGGCCGATCAGATACCCATGAAGAGCCAGTGAAGCTTTAAAACTCAGTTCAGCAGCATTCCTGCAAATACCAGAGGAACTTGGTGGAAGTTCCAAGGGGGTTTTTTAGGCGCACTCCATACAGCAAAGGGCCGATGGCTACTGTGAGAGAAAGTGCCACCAAGACCAGAGCAATGGGACCGGCAACCCCCCAGTGCCTACTGAAGACGACTTGGACTGCGAGGAGGACGAACAAGAGCTGGAACCACGTCGAAGCATGAAGCACAACCACAGGGGCAGACAAATAGAAGAAAGCCAAGTCACAAGACAAAAACAAAACAAAACTAGCAAAAAGTGAGAGCAGCACCACGAGGAAGCACTAGGGGAAGGCACACAGAGATGGGGGACCCTGGGGAGGGACTCAGCCACATTAAAGCAAAAATGACAGAAGCAGAAAGAGCATCAAAGCACCAAAGACATGTAAAGAAAAAGCAAGATGCAGGGAAGAAGACATAACAGGAGAAAACAAAAGGAACGAAAGGGCTTGAGAGGGTAAATAAAGGGAGAAGAAGCGATTAGATGATGGACCATGTAAAGGTAGAAAATGCAAGGTGTCCATGCAAACCGAGGAGGCCCAAAGGCACCTACCAAACCGGGGGAGTTAAAGAGGGAAAGAGGTTAGAATTAAAAGAAGAAAGAGAAAAAGAAATGGAAAGAGAATAAAATCATGGGGAAAAGGAACGCCAGAGGAGAGAGGGAAGAGAAACCATTGTGTGTATCCTTCTTCACAATCATTTTTTTTTTTTAATTTTAACTTATTATTTTATTTGGATCTCTAGGAACAATTTTATTTTCTACTCTGTTAAATCCAATCCTCTGAGTGTTTTAAAGAGGATTGAACTTTGGATGCAAGACCTTAATATTGCCCCCCCCTCCATTAAGCCCATTGTTGTACTGTCTAATAATCATGATATGCATGTTCATCATAAGCTTCATTTACCTACTTTGGCCTTTCCTGTTTTGGTTTGCGCAGGGCTTGATCCCAAGGACATAGGTTGTTCTGGATGGACCCTTGGCATCTTGTTAGATGGGAATTTCATTTTGTTAAATGCAGGAAGAGTTAAAAGTCACCATGAGTTGGAACCAGAACTGTTAACTATTCTCAATGGTTTTGATCTATGTAAATCGAGAGGTTTGAAATTGAAAGAAGTTTGGTGCTCTAACAAGGTGCTACTTGGACTTCTTCCAATTCCATCCCTTTCTCCTTGGCCTATAGAAGTTTTGGAATACTTTTTGCAGATTTTGGATCGTTGTTCTGGCATTTTGTTCAAACATATTCCTGGCCTTTCTCCATTGTGTTGGCTTAAGTCCTTAGCTCAACAAACTCTACTTACTAATGTAGCTTGGATAGATGATAGTTGTACATCTTTTACTACTTAATAGAAAATTCACTCTCTTTCATAAAAAAAAAAGTAAATATCACGGACCCCCCCTCTAAGTATTCAATATGTCACGGACTTGCCAAACTTAGTCAAAATGGCAACCTTCCCCCTGATGTTAAGCATAGTTACTACCCAAAGGTGAAATATACATTTTACCCCTAAGTTATTTAAATAAAAAAACTATGAACTGGATGCTTGGACGACCATCACCTGCTCCGGCTCCGGCGACCGTTACCAGTTGCATCTCCCTATCCCTTTCCTTTTCCTATCTCCGACACCCCTCCCCCTCCTCTACGGCTCTTCTTAGTGAGATGTTCTCTGCCTGCATGACCTCCACCTGTCGGCGACCATCACCTTCTCCGTCTCAAGGGGACAAGTCTTTGTTACATTTGATCCCAATTTGGTGTTTCGATCCAGAGATATGAGCTGTGGTCACGAAACTGCTACGCCCAAATACGTGTTCGCGGCGGAATTGTAATGCGGGCTCGACGGAAGGAGAGATTCGAGTAGCTCTGGTAATCCGTCGCAGCGTGTCGTCTCTGAGATCACCAAGTCCCCATCTCTCTTGGTCTCTCTTCGATCAGTGGTGGAATAGAGAGCTGTTTTTTGCCAAATAAACCCCTGTTGATGCAAGTGCTTGTCGTCTCCCTCTCCACATTCAATAACCACTATCTGAGAGTACAAGCCCTCTCTTTCCATCAGTTAATCAAACCTACTAAATCATAAAATCAAAAAAATCTCACAGAAAGAGAGAGAAAGGGGGGGGGGGGGGCAACAAAGGGATGGATTATGAGCCAGATCAGTTTCGGAAGAAGGAGAAGATTGACGGGTAAAGTGAGAATGATGGAGAATGAATCGGAGGCTTGGATGGTTAAAGAGTGGTAGACGAGGGTTTTGGATCATACCTGCAATTTTATTGATTGTAGGTCGCCTGATGGGCAAAGAAATCTTGATTGCAAATTGCCTCCCTCTGAGAACATGGAGAAGAAATCTTGATTGCAAGTCACCTCCCTTTGAGTAGCAGGTCTCCAACGATGAAGAGAATGGTTTGTATTTGGGGTTTTAACCTTAAAGGTATTATGGTAAGTTCACCCTGTGATAAGAGTAATTTCATCATTATAAAAGAATTAACAATAACTTAACTGCACAGACCTAACGGAGTGGACTAAGTTAAAATAAAAACATAAAGTAAAGGTACTCTGTGATATTTTACCAAAGTTTGGTATGGCCGGGATATTTCATATACTTAGGGGTGGTGTGTCTATGAAATTTGCCCGAAAAAATAAATACGTTGCTTTTATATGTTTACCAAAAAAAAAAAAAAAAATACAGGTTATTGACTACGGAAACCGAAAAAAAAAAAAAATATCCAAACCATCCGGCGGAACCCGAAGAACAGCTCAGATTCTCCATCTGAAGTGAAGTCTGAAGTCTGTTAACGTCCCACACTCGTGCCGTGGCGGCCGACGAGTTCCCAAATTTTGAGTCTATTGACTGCGGAAACCGAAGAACAGCTCCAGATTTTCAGTTTTCCTGGTTTTACAACTGTATCCCTCTGACCCTTTCTTTTTCTTCTCCGCCTGACCATCCGATCGAGTGCAGCGGCGGCCGGCGAGTTCTCAATCGAGTGTCGTCTCTGTTCTCAAAAATATATCGACTACTCACTGGCGACTGAAGGGCGTAAAGGCAGCCTTAGAGTTTCAGTCTTTTCAGGTACGTTTACCTTTTCTGTTTTTCTTCCTTCCATTATTCTCTTTCCCTCTCTGGTAATTTTTTGGAGTTTGGATCTCCAAACAGCTGCCGAATGACCATGGAATCCGGCCAATTTTGGCAAATGTTTGTTTTTTTGTTACTTGGGGTTTAGGAATCCTTTCTTTGTATGATGGGCCAATGGGAAGAATTGAAGACGACTGTGAGGGTTGAGAGGGGCTATATTTGCCCAACCGGCAAGCTCAGCTAACATTCTTCTCGTGCTTGAAAGTTGAGAGATTTCTTTTTCATGTTATCTTTTTTCCTTATTATCTTCCCTTTTCGTTTCAGGTTTTAGGAAAGCATCAGGGTCCTTTCTTATCTTGCTGTGAAGGTATCGTGTGCTTTCTATTATTTTTCGTTTTTTTTTTTTTATCTTTTTTTGAATGATTGTTGTGGCATTAATTGTGGACCAATTGCATGAGATAGATGTGTAACGCTTGATGTTTGAATGGAATTGACTGGGTTAGTTCCACTGCTTCTTATCATATTGGGATTTCAGTTCAAGTGGGGGGGGGGGGGTGTTGGATTGGGGACTGACCTTTTAATGAGATTTAAGTTCAAATAGAGATGGGATAGAACCAATTTCAGGGTTAATGGACAGAGGTCAATGTAATATCAAGCAATATGGAGCCTATTGCACATTCTACGTGTCTGTACCAGTTTTATTGCCATTCCCGAATTTACTATGTTTAAGACTGTTTAACAATTTAACAAATACCAATCACTCCCCCACCCCCACCCCAAAAAAAAAAAAAATTAGTAAAAAAATAAAAAATTCTTCCAACCCAAAAATGATTGTAAAGGCTAACAGCCTCCACAATGTGATTATGGAATAGAATTTGTTTTTTGAAAGTGTGGTTGTGATCTCCTTTCCCTTCCCTCTCTCCGCTCTCTTTTCTCTCCGCAGATCACTATTCACGATTACTGTTCACAGTCCCAGAACAGTCCCTAATCTCCCCTTCTTCCCTAGCAGATTGAGTTCTTCTCTTCCATCTTCTAAAACCCACCACCAGCAGATCCATCATCTAAAATGACATCATGAAGGAGAGAGAGGCTGAGAAATCCAAGAGACCTTGAGCTTCATAGAACTGTTTCTTCTTCTCTATAGCATGGAAACCTACACAGAAAAGTGTTTGGGTACCCATGGACTGGGGCTTTTAATAGGACTAGCAATCATGGGTAGGTTGCTCCTGCTCTATTGCACTGGCTTTCATTCGATCTGGGGAGAACAATGGAGGATTCATGGTATGGGGGTTCACTCTTGAAGTGTGACTTTGCAGTTTTATATCACATGGCAGATGATAAGGAAGCATGGTGGTTGATTACTTGGAGTTTAAGGTGGATAAATGGTACAAATCTATGCTATCTGTAGGAACATTGGTGGTTTGAGATTCCAAAGCTGGCCGGCCTTCGTCTCATCCATGGGAGTTGGATGCTTCTCGACTTTTGGGATCTGAATGCAGCTGGAATTGGAATGCTTCTCACCCAAGTCCTCTTTTGAGGTTGCTCATAGGATCCTCTACAGCCTGTCCTAGATTTCTCACGTGTCAACAAATGTTGCATTAGACAGGTTTGTGAACACTCTGATTGACTTATGAGGTCAAACTTGTAATAATCTATTAATACCCAAATGACAACAGGCCAAGAGCAGACCAACCATTGTAATGCGAAGACTACCAACCAAATTGAAGACAAAGAACCAGATTGTGTGAAAGTTACAGTGGTGTGGTGGCACAGAGAGTACCAACCAAAATGAAGGCTTTGGGTCTCACATTGCACTAGAAATGGACTTGCTTACATCAGGTCAATTTGGGTACTTCCACTAGGAAAGCTTGTTTGTTCAAGTGGATAGGAAAACCACCTCCAGGTAGTTATGAAATGCTCCCCTTGCATAAAATGTGGTATAGACATGTTTTAATCATAGTTATCAAGTTGGCAAGGCGTTTGAGGGCCTTCCTAAGCGCCTTGGCGATAGGGCGTCCCCACGGCGAACAAGGCGTTCAAGTGTTCTTTTTTTTTTATATAACCATTTTATTTAGCAAAAATAGGACATTAAAAATTATACAATTCATTAGACTCATTACAATGAAGTCAACAATCCATCCATAAAAGATTAAAATTAAGTCAACAATCAAGGAATTACATAATCGTATAATCACAATATTACAAAATAAGTGAAACAAAAAATCAAATAATCTCAGATTACATAATCATATAATCACAAAATGATAAAATTACATGACTTATACTAACAGTTGCACAATTTGATTAGAATAACAAAATCACATACCACAGAATTACAGCCACCGGCCACACCACCAGCAGCCACCACTACTGCCACCAACATAGAAGAAGAGGAAATATGAGAAGAAAAAGGAGAAGAAAAAAATGCAACAGAGCAAGAACATTGAAAGTTTCAGAAATTTTGATAGGGCATATGCCTTTGTTTCTGAAAAATCTAGAGATACTGATTGTCTTCAGAGAAGTGTAGCAGGGAAAAGGGAACCAACACAATCAAGTTTGCAACAAACAGTTGACAATCGAAAGATGAACAAAGAATACTTCAGAAAAGTGTCGCAGGGAAAGGGGAAGAAGAAGACGATCCAGTTCCTTTGATTTTGTTACCTGATTCCTTCTTCAGAGAAGTGTCGCAGGGAAAGGGGAAAAAGAAGAAGAAGAAGATTTTAAAAAATAAAAATAAAAAAGGAATCAGGTAACAGAATCGAGTAACAGAACAGTCACCAGAAAAAAAAATAGAACATCGCAGCAAGGATTCGAGGTTGCAGTCTGTCACCGGAGTAGGGTTCGTGGTCTTGATTCATCATCACCGTAGGAAATGGTGCTAGAGTTGCTAAACAAGAGCTGGCATCGCTGGAGCAGGAGGTTGAGCTTTTTATTTTCTCCTTTAAAGAAGAAGAAGAAGAAGAAGAAGAGGAAGAAGAAGAAAATGGAACATAGAAGAAAAGAAACTTACTGGGAGAAGATTCGAGGTTGCAGTCCCTCACCGGAGCAGAGTTCGTGGTCATGATTCATCATCGTCAAAGGCATTGGAGTCGCTGAGCAGAAGCAGGAGTAGGAGTCTCTGGAGCACGAAGTCGAGAGTTTCTTTCGATTTTGTTTGCTTTAGGTGATTGTATGTAACACAATGTACACAAATAATGTATACAAGCCTATGAAAATCTAAGAAATGGAATAAAATTCTACATATTTTTATTTGTTTTGTTTTTAAATGATTTGGTGTATCACACTGTATGAAAATCATATACACAAAACCAATACAAATATAGGAAATAGAATAAAATAAAAAAAATAATAAAATAATTACATAACGCCTTTCCATAAGGCGACTGCTCGCCTTGACCCTTGAAAACCTCTAGGACGCCATGGCGACGCCTTGAAAACTATGGTTCTAATCCTACATATGTGCCCTCAACACGCAAACTGTACCAGCTGGTGATTTATGAAAGTGAAGATGGCGATAGTGATAGCGACGACGGTGAAGTTGTGAACATCACAAATGTGGTAGGTGGTTTGCAGCAACTGCAGTGGGAAGCATATTAGAAGCATATGCAGATCAGATTGAGGATTCATATAAGGATTGAGGATAATCAAATGTGTCTATTACACTTTTATTTTTCGTGTAACGGTTTGGTATGTCTTTATTAAAGACTAGGGAAAAGGCTGGGTATGCTAGTGGTGTACTGTAAGCTAGCACCTGTGTGTCTATCTCTATCTTCCTCCCTTTGAGGGATGAGGGAATCATTTCAAAAAGGGGGGGGGGGGGGGGAAGAGAGAGATAGACACATGGGGTGGTAGCTTACAAAATACCACTACCATACCCATCCCTCTCCCTAGAGACTATTATGGATATACTATCATTTGAATTGAACTCATTTTTTTTTCACAACACATACACACTGGCAAGGTTTAAAGTATCAGTATCGGGTATCGTATCGGTCGGGTGATTTTAAGAGACGTATCATATCGTATTGTTTTGGAGATACGTATCGAACAATACAAATACGCATAGAAATGGTCAAGATACACATGGAAATACACTTTTGGAACAAAAAACAATATAAATAAGCAATATATAATAAATGTCATGCATAAAACCTAAAATGGTGAATAATGTATAACCAAACAAGTGCATTAAATTGAAATTGTTATAAAAGATGAAGTTTCTCACATGTTGTAATCGTCTATAGCCATGAAGAGTATTGGATGATGCAAAGGATGATGTTGTAGCGCTCCTTCATTCGTTTTTTAGTTTAAAAGTGTGAAAAACCAAGATTAAATGCAAGATTTTAGACTCTTGGTTGAGAGTTTTCCTTCATTTTTTCGTTAGATTAGGAATTGTATCGAATCTGTGAGTGAAAATGGCTTTTTTATGCAATGTATCGATGGTATCGGTACGTATCGGTATGTATCGGTGCGTATCGGTATGTATCGGTATGTATCGAGTAGTATCGACTGATACATATCGATACGTACTAAACCACCCACTGAACCCTTTATTGGACGTATCGATGGAATTGATACGTATCGGTCGTATCGTATCGTATTGGCCTGTATCGGTCAATACAATTCGAGACAGTTCATTTTTGTAAAAAAAGGAGATGTAGTGGTCGATACTTTAACCCATGCACACTGGTTCAACGGTAAGGTTGCTCCATTGTGACCAAGTGGTCACGGGTTCGAGTCTCTACAAACAGTCTCTCCGTGAAGCGGGGGTAAGGCTGCGTAAATTATGACCCTCCCTAGACCCACAGTGGCGGGAGCCTCGTGCAATGGATACACCCGTTTTTTTAAACACACTGCACATATTTTGGGCACTTTGACAACCTGGTGGGGCCTGCTAGTTGTACTTTGTAGTAGGTCTTAATCTGTATTCTATGAGCCCATTTTCTCAAATATGCTACAGATGGATTTCTAAAAAAGAAATAACTTCAATAAATCAGGGTTACGTAATTTTTTCTACAAATAGGCATACAAAACCTATTTCTCATTCTAGAATCTATTGTGTCTAGTAATAACTGAACGATTTCTACTTCTGGCCCATTAATTATTATCAGAAATGATTTCTCAAAAATAGTACAGAAACAGAAATAGAAACCATTTCGAAGATAGCCTTAAACGGTAGAAACTAGAAAGTTGAATGGCAGCGCTGCAGTTATCTTCTTCTGCACCAATTAATAACTAATACTTAGATTGAAGAAAAGTAGGTACTTTTTACTTTCAGTAACATCCCCACTGACCACTGCCACATTGTATTTTCACTAAAATGGACCCTCTATAGGGGAATGGCGAAGGTACGAGTTGCAGAACTAACACAGAGAGACCAGTGGCAAAGGTAGGGCCTTAGAAATCGATTCTTGGTGGGGTCTTTTTGAGGAAGCTTGGCAATTTTAATTAAGCTCCTCAGGTAATCTTTCCGACCTCCTCTTGTGTATCATCATGGTTATCTCGAAGCTTTACTGTATTTTGTTTCTGAATATTTGACTTGGCAATTTAAGATTGTTAAATTTATTTGCGCTATTACACCTTGGCTTTCCAAATCCCATCCTTGGTTAAGATTAGAAAATTTACAATACCCGAAGTAATGATAATCCATAAGCTTATAGGGTTCTTTGGAAACAATTTTCTTTTAGGTCATTCAAGCTGTAACCCACTCCCCCCACACCCAAAAAAAAACAGAAAGAGGTGGAAGGGTAGTAATGCAGGAAAATCACAGAAAAGGGCTTATGTTAGAAGTTAGCATAGTCAAGTCCTAGAATAATTAGGAATTTGAGTCCAAATTTCATTTTAAATTTTTGTTCTGTTTTTAAAGTCCTAGTTTGAGTAGAAGTGTCAAATCCAAGTAGTAATTTGAATTCCAAGTCAATAGGAAGGAGTGTTAGAGAGTCAGTTTCTTGTATTTTTTATATAGATGTAGTGGCCCATGGCCTCATACTCGAATTTATAAAATTTATTTTTCAGTTTTCCTAAAACTATGCTGTTTTGGATTCATTAGTTACTGCTGTGGATTCAGTAGTTTGCCTGGTGGATATCAAGTGGGGCCTAGTTGGATTTCATGCATGCTATCCTCCTTTATACCATATGGCACATCTAATTTTTTTTTAAAGTCCAATTATCTTCTGATTGCAATAGCATGCAAGCTACTTATTTATATATATATATATATATATATTTGTTTTGACTCTAAACTGACGTTTGAGATTCTGTTACATTGCTTTCTAAAATTCTGTTCTTAGTTCTGGAAATTTCTTATTGATTCTTAAAGAGTTCTAGACCTGCTACCTGAAATCCTAGTAGCACTAGAATTCATCTGAAACTCATATTCTGTTATCAGATTTAGCTCAAACTGTGTAGGCTGAATCTGCTGATAGAATAAGGTAAGATTGGAGTTGAGCTGTATGTTTTCAGTTATAAAATTTGTACTAAATCTGGTATGTTCTAAAACCTACTGTGAATTAGTTTCTGCTACACTATTCAGGCCTACAGACTGGTTTACATTAGGGGGGGTTACTGTCTGAACTAAGCAGGAGACTCAATCAACTAGAGCAACTCCTATTAATGAATATCTGGTTTGTATTTATTTTGAATTATGTAATTTTCTTTCAGCAACAAGCCCACTAATAAGAACTTGATTGCCTGTAGAAATCTGTAAATTTTGCTAGCAATAACTAATTTGTCATTGTAATCTCATGCCATGTTGGTGTAATGAATATGGATGGTGTAAAGTTTCAAACCTATCAAAATTTAAAAAAAGTACTTCTCTGGCGCTCTTTAAATATATTAAAAATGACATTTAGTTTTGATGCCTGGCTTTTACCGGTTGTGCCCAGCAGATGTTGCCAAAGGTCTTGGATCAATTGGTGAACTGGCCATTTTGTTGCTCTCTCTCTCTCTCTCTTTCTATATATATATAACCTCCCATTGTTGCGGTAATGCAATGTGAAGTGATCTGTTAAAGACGGATTCACCTTTTAGCACAACAATCTGTGTGACAATGCTGCTTTTTATTTGTCTGCAGATTGGAAATTATAATGGCCGGAGTAGTAAAGAAATTTTTCGTTGCATCATTGTTTATGTGGGTGGCTCCAATCACAATTTTATATGGTTTTAACCATCAAATGTTTCCTGGTAAGCTTACTTCGGTAGATTTCTGGAAAGATTTGTATCTATGCTTGTTTCATCTCCTTGGTTGTTTTTTGTGCTTCCTGAACCTACTTCTAGCAATCACGGTATCTAACAGGAATCTTAACTCTTTTAAGATATCTTCTTATGTGTTTATTTAATGCTACAAAAGTGTTGAGCTGTCTTTTATAGTGGTCGATTACTCATATGTTGCAATCCAAGTACGTTATCATCTTTAAAAGTAATGTTTTTGTAAGTGTGAGGTATCCGTCCTAACCATCGTCTAGATAGATCTGAAAGTAGATGCTTTAATCCGTCTATTCCACATTGTCAAACCCATTTGTTGATGAATACAAGACATTTTCCAAACCTGTGTTCTAGAAAGACTTCACCTTCATTGTTGTCATTATCATGTATGTTATAAAAAAATCAGAAATCTAATTCAGATAATAAGGCTTTGCATTTTAGCAAAGATACAGAAGTAATATTGTCAAATATTCTTTTGGACGATGGGGATAATAAAATAAAAATGCTGAATCAGTGTAGTACCAATTAAAATTAGTATTTTTTAGGCCCATCATTTTAACAGCCACTTATTTATGGACCTAGAACAGACAAGGCTTAGGTGCTTAGTTCAGAAATATGCCATGCCCAGCGAAAAGCATGTAGATTTTATTGTTCTGTTCATTATGGATGAAGTCCAAATGTTGATATGTTGTGGAATCATCTGATTACTTTTTCCTGTCTTGATGATGACAATTTTAGCTTGCTGTAGAAAGCACGGATCCAATTTATGTAAATACAAACAACTTATAAACTTCAGATTATAATTATTGATCAATCATGAATTCTGCATAGTAGTTTTTGTTTTACCAAGCTGGTAGTCTGGCTTACATAATTTGACCCCCCAAAATGGAAAGAACACAGAGAAGCTGCTTCCTCCATATTCTTAAATGTTAATTCATTCAATTTGTCCTATATACGTATTGGTATCGTGTCCTCATGTTGATGCAATTGCCTTAGCCTGGCTGGACCGGCATGACCCACTTTGGAAGCCCAAACCAAGGACTGGTCCTAAACCGGTTTTCTGGTCTGGCAAGGGCTGGTAGTTTAGTTAGGATGCAATATTTGTTTTATTTCATGAGTAGATTACATAGGAGCTTATTAGGTAGTTTCCTTTTCTTAGATATGGTCTATTTTAGTAGTTTCCATTTTGGGTTGTTTCTATTCTAGTTAGGTTTCTATTCCTATGCAAGACTATTCTCTATTTATTCATTGTAATTGTTGGAGAGTAACAGATTTGCAGATTTGATTAATGGAAGTTATTTGTGAAGCTCTTTGAGAGTGTGTGTATGAACGTGATTTCCCTCTTCCCTCTCCCCTCCTTTCTTCTAATTCTTCTACTGTTCTCTCTGTGAAGCCCACCATAGCAGACCCCCCTGGTTCTGCGTTACATGTCAGGCTTTCATAATTAAGTGGTAGATAGTGGTACTCATTACTACTCCCTGCATCCCACAAAAACTTTCTCCTCAGAAAGCACAGATCCGATTTATGTAAATACATACAACTTATAAACTTCAGATTATAATTATTGAGCAAGCATGAATTCTGCGTAGTAGTTTTTGTTTTACCAAGCTGGTAGTCTGGCTGACATAATTTGACCACCCAAAACGGAAAGAACACAGAGAAGCTGCTTCCTTCACATTCTTAAATGTTAATTCATTCAATTTGTCCTATATACATATTGGTATCGTGTCCTCATGTCAGGCTTTTACAATTAAGTGGTAGATGGTGGTACTCATTACTACTCCCTGCATCCCACAAAAGCTTTCTCCTTAGAACGCATGGGCCAATTTACGTAAATACAGACAACTTATAAACTTCAGATTATAATTATTGATCAATCATGAATTCTGCATAGTAGTTTTTGTTTTACCAAGCTGGTAGTCTGGCTGACATAATTTGACCATCCAAAACGGAAAGAACATGGAGAAGCTGCTTCCTCCACATTCTTAAATGTTAATTCATTCAATTTGTCCTATATACATATTGGTATCATGTCCTCATGTCAGGCTTTTATAATTAAGTGGTAGATAGTGGTACTCATTACTACTCCCTGCATCCCACAAAAACTTTCTCCTTGCTTCTGTGACTCGAATTTGAGATTGCTACTCACACTTACATCGCCATTGCATATCAATAGCTTGTATCTTGCATTGGTCCACCCCTCTCTAGTTCTACATACCTTCTTTAATATTCTTTTCATTGGTGGATCAAAGTACCAAACAGATAGAAAACCCTTGATTCAGTTTGTTTTGTTTTAATTTCCACTTAGTTTCCTCTTGTTTGGTCATGAATTAAAAGGTTTCTGTTTAGCGAAAGAAAAATAAAGTGAACGAGGAAAAAAAAAAAAAGGGTTATAGGCTGTGCTCTCTTTTGAATATGGTTCAGTTTAGTCATTTAAAATTTATTTTGGGGCTCCAAGCACAAAATAGCCCCAATTGCTCAGAGTTCGACAGCCTGGTTTTACAAATCTGTGAAATGCTTGAATTGTTAGGAGTTCAATTGCTTAGTTTGTTATGATCACGGTCAACAGTTTCAGATGAAAAGGATGTCTGGGTGTTTCAGTAATCATAAAGATGACAGGTCAACCAATCTAACCTGAGCTCATTCTTTTTCCAAACACTAGTTGCAGCTATTAACCTTCCTCTGAAAATTGTAGTATTATAGGATTGTAAGTGAAAGGGCTCTATTCTGTATAGCCTTGAGCTTAATCTTGAAAATTAACTAGGTGAAAGTTTATGACAGTTCTCGAGTCTCCAAATCCAGTGGCTCTGGCTTTTTCATGAGAGAGGAAAAAGTTCTTCCATGGTTCATGGCCTTACACATGCTGCATAAATTTTATTAGACAAGTGGAAGGATGATAATCTAAAATGGGAGGGGGAGGTGTTGAGGCTGAACCAAGAATCTCTGTACAAATAGTACCAACCCACAAAACCACTAAGACATACTTGGTAAAAGAAGACAGTCATCAAGAAAAGGGAGTTGATTCTTCCTTGGATGCTAGACTATCATAATCTTTCTGTGCTCTAGCATTCACAGCTCGTAGGAGCTGAAATGTTTCCAGCCATAGATACCATAGAGACCAAAGCTGATCCCACTGACCAGTGGAGAGATATTAACAATGAAGTTGGAATCATACAAAATATCCCAGATCCGGTCAAAGTTTTAGACCATGATTGAAGGTTCTCAGTTCAGTAATACTGTTAGTGCTGAAACCAGAGTGATGCAGAGCCAACCAATAGTTTGCTGTTTCTTTATGAATTGCTCCAACCTCTCTACTTGGGCTGGGTTTGCCCTGACTTGGCCAGATTTGGTATGATTTCTATTTCAATTTCGAATTGATTTCATGAAATAGTCAACAAATAGATTTTTTGTCAAAAAATTGAAATTGTTTTGGTTGTATCAATATGAAATATTGCAAGAATAAAAAAAGTCCATTTGGAATTCAATTTTGAGAATAGATTCACTATATTTCTTTGGGAAGGGTGGTGTTGGTGGTGGGGATAGTGGTGTGGTAGTGGTGGCGGTTGGTGATGGCGTGGAAGTGGTGGCGGTGGAGGTGGTGGTGGTGGCTATGGGGTGGTGGTGGTGGTGGTGGTGAAACAATTAGAATAAGAAGGGTAGTGTTTTATTTTTAACAGGAAATTACTACTTTGCCCATCAAATTAACCATTTGCTCATTAAAAAGCAAGAGTGAAATCAAATGAAATAGAAATTCTGAAACACCTCCTCAGCTGTTTCAGATTTTCTATTCCACTTGATTTCTATTTCACTGAAATACGGTGCAAAAATCAAACCAAACAATTTCCGAAACAGAAATCACCCCCCGAAATTGAAACAGAAATCATACCAAATCAGGCCTTATACGCTACCTGAATTTTTGTTTAAATTTACTTGAGGCAGGTTTAGTCCAATTTAAAAGTAGCTGCTTAGGAATTCATTCTCTAACAAAAACTCATAAATATAAAAAATTTGCCAGTCAACATTAGGACACAGGAGAGAACAAAAATTTGCCAATCAATGTTAGGACACATAGGAGAGAGAAATCTACTGATTCTTGAACCAGCAAAGAACTTAGAGTCCAACAAAAGCAGATATCCTCCTCTTTTTCTTAATATAAATTACATTTTATGAATGATTTATAGTCTCGAGACTTGAATGAGATAGATTAATATCTAGAAATATCTGCATATAAAGTGTATATAAATTTATCAGTTATCACAGGTGTTTTTCCGGGAATGACTTGAGAGTTGATTACCATACTGGAACATCTGAGGGAACTTCCTTTATCAGGCATATCTGGCTCAATGAAATTTCATTAATGGATCTAATTGGCCAATATTTTGGTGCCTTGACATATTGATGCTATTAGCAGCAGTATAGTGGCATCTGAGTTGTTCATATGGGAACAGAGTAATGTGGATGATACTGGACCTAACTCAACTCGTCTCACCTCAGCCCCCAACTAAATGGGGTTGGCTACATGAATCCTTTTTTCCATTCAGCTCTAGTCGTGGATGTTATGATACCGGATAATTCTTTTTTTTTTTAATACCCCAATATGTACCTACTATTTTAACTTTGTCACATCCTTTTGACTAGGGTAGGAGGTCTCTAAAACTTTTAAGATTCATTCTATATTTGTAGTCTATAGACTACAGATCTGTTGCTCTACTTTACCAGTGATTGAACTGCCCCCCCTCCCCCTGCTTTTTCTAAGCAAGCTTCGTTCTTTTGTGGCAGGTTCAACTCAATTATCGTCCTATTCACAAACATTGCTTAGTGGATTCCTTGCTGTCATATCCGTCAATATGGTCATAGCATTCTACATTTGCATGGCAATGAAAGAGCCTTCAGATAGACATGAACCAGACTCTGCTTTCCTTGCAGAGGCCAAAGCCAGTATTAGCAGCCAATCTACTCCATGTGAAAGTGAAGATGCTTCCCAAGCTCGAGAAAAACAAGAATAGGAAGTGTTAAGAATCTTCCTTTATCCAACTAACCAGCCAAGTTCAAGAGCTCTTTCAAATCAATTTATTGGAAGGCATTGATCTACAAACTATGCAAAACGGATCAGGTAAATGGGTACCATATTTAACTTGGTTCACTAGTTTGGTCCCTATGCTTCACATTTCACTTTATTTTTTCAGCAGCTGCAGAAGTTTAAAACTGATTCGTTAATCTGAATTTAATTAGTGATACCCATAAGTCTGGCCCGTTGCGGGGCCTCATATTTTGGATTCAAGCAAGTGGTGGATATACCAATACATTGGTCTGAACACAATTGTCACCTGTTAAGTTGGATCAGAGTTCTTTTTCATGTTTTGTAATGGAAAATGCTGAAGAGTGGTCCTAAGTGTTGAACTAGAAAGAATATTAATCAAACTTGACCCCTTGAGGATTCTATCAAACATTTGGTATGCGAGAGATCAATGAGACATTTACTTCATCATCATACTAACTAAAATAATAATTATTATACTAATAACAGCAACAACAACAATTATGATGATATAATTTTTTTTCTTCTAATGAAGGTAATAGTGTCATTTCACATTTATATTCGAAAACTGTGCCTGACAATGATCCCCCTTTGATAATGACATAATGAAATGTTACTTTAAAATTATTTTTTGAAAACTCTTTTATACCCCAATCTTAAAGAACTTTTTGGGAATAAGACAAGGAGCAATTAAAAGAAGTGTCATATTCTAAATACACCTATAGAGGTGGGATTTGGCAGGCACTTCCCTAATATATTTGTTTTTCCTTATTCAGTGAGAGCACCCAAATTGAAGCATTGGCCCCATCTCACTTTGCCAGTTGGGCTACATCTTTAGCTTTAATTGTTTAGGTTTCTTTTTATTAGAGCTCTTTTAACACATGTGATGAGATTACAGGAATTCTTTAGCTTTATTTGTTTAGTTTTCTTTTCATGAGAGCTCTTTTAACACGTGTGTTGAGATTCCAGTTCTTGTAAGCTCTCTGTCAGCTATGCTTGGTTTGGAATTTAGGCCTCAACTATTCACAGGAACGTTTCTATCAATTTCAATAGAGATTTTTGCACAGCCCTGCCTGAGCTTGAATCAATGTTACATTACAGTTTACAGTCTTAACAAGATGACTTTACACACTAAGCTGCATAGAGAGATCCAAAATGCCAGTTGGGCTACATCTTTAGCTTTATTTGTTTAGATTTCTTTTTATGAGAGCTCTGTTAACACATGTGATGAGATTCCAATTCCTGTAAGCTCTCTGTCAGCTATGCTTGGGTTGGAATTTAGGCCTCAACTATTGACAGGAACGTTTGTATCAACTTCAAGAGAGATTTTTGCACAACCCAGCCTGAGCTTGAATCAATGTTGCATGACAGTTTACAGTCTTACCGAGATGACTTTAAACAAGATGCCTAGAGAGATCCAAAATGAGCCTGGGAGCCCCGCCCAAGTAGTCAACTGCCAAGGATAGGTAAGTGAAAGCACCAATGTTACGATCGGAAGAACTCACCTTCATAACCGGTCTACGAGGGGAGGGAACCTAATATTATATATACTCATACCCAAACCCTTACGGGACCGATGTGGAACTATTGTGTATAACATATATAGTCTCGATTGGGTTTCAGGGTTTTAAGAAATGGGAATCGGATCGGTGAATTAGCCAATTTGGATTGGAATTGGCAATGATTGATCCTAATTTCCACCGATCCGACAAGGCATGAAAACCCTTAAAATTTTCTGTTTTTGGATTTGAGGATCAATTCTAGCGTTCTCGAGCACCGATTTGTGCCGATTCTTCTCCAGATCGGATCAGAACTGCCAATGATTGATTCTGTCCCCGTCCGTAATCAGATGGAACTGCTAATGACCAATTCAGTTCCCAATTTCGTGATTGGAACAGAATAGCCAATGACCGATTCCATCCCAGATTCCTTGTATAAAAACTTTGTTGCTTACCCACCAAATATGTAATCATTATATTTTTCAACCTGATGCCATTCTAAGGGCTTTTTTATAAATGCCTATTTGTTCAAATATAGCCCTACAATTTTTTTAATTGTAAAATCTTCCTTACTTTCAAAACAGTGTAGCACTTTGATCTTAGTTTGGGAGGTTAAACGTTAGTTTCAGGAAATCTAATGATCAAAATACCCTTGTGATAAAAACCCATCAAAATTAAAAAATAAAGTGACCAAGTTGCCCTCATCTTCCCCAAATGGTTTAAGGTTTGAAACCCTAAACCAGGGAAAGATGAACCCTAAAATCAATGTTTCTTTGAATTAATTTGGGTTTTACATTCTAGTTAGGAGTCTTAGTTTTAGAACTTTAAATATGGGTGTGCTTGGTAAGCGATAAACAGATTTTGATTAGAGAACGTTTTGAGTTGTTTGTTGTCGTGTGCTTGTGCGTCGCGAGTTACAAACCTGGCCAATATGTCCCTTTCCCCTTCTCCTCTTTGATATGATTTTCCTTATTCTCCCTTTTTATTCCTGGTATTCAGTTATTTCTTCTGCTCCTTTCTTTTATGTATTTTCTGCTATTACTGAACCGACAGAGATTTGATCCATCTCTCTCATCCCTGGCCCTTTTTGTCCCAAATTTGGTGTGGTGATATCTATCCCTAGGGTGACCCCAAATTCTAGAGTATTGGTCCCAAATCTTCCCCTGTGATGGAATATTCAACTAGAGGTCAAATCTGATCTCTGTTCTACCCCTTGCTTGGTTTCAGCAGTCCATTATCTCCTTTGTAGTTTCTGTTGGGTTGTTGGTGTGTGTATTCAAGAGACCTTGTCGATACCCACTTTCCCTTGAGATGGCAGAACCAGTTGAAGCATATAGGAGTTTTCTTCTTCAAAGGTGTTGGATTTCCGCCATTGCTGGTCGTCCAAGATTGAAGACGATCCCCCCTCAAGACTCCAAACTTGTCCTCGATCAGAGAAAGAGAAACATCTCCCTTTATGAGATTGATTATAGTAGCTAGAGCCAAGATAGATTCATTGATTTTAGGGTTCATCTTCCCCAAATGGTTTAGGGTTTGATTTTCAATTTCAAACCCTAAACGATTTGGGGAAGATTAGGGCAATTTGGTCACTTTATTCTTTAATTTTGGTGGGTTTTGTCACAAGGGTATTTTGGTCATTAGATTCCGTGAAACTAACGTCTAAACCTCCCAAACTAATGAACTGGACCAAAGTGCTACATTGTTTTGAAAGTAGTGGGGAGTTTGCAATTAGAAAAATTGTAGGAGTGCATTTAGACAAATGGGTATTTTTAAAGGGGCATTTATAAAAAACCTAAAAAAAAAAAAAATACTTGTGCCATCAATTTAAGTTGCGGAGTAAGAATAAGCTTAATTCTGTCACTTGTACAATATGATAAATAGATCAAGTAAGTGTTAACAAGGATATCCATGCGGGATACGATAAAACTGGTAGAGAGGGTAAAGAGAAGTTGTTGTTGCCAAATTACTTAATTCAATTAGATGCATATGAGCTATGTTACAACTTACACTCTTTTGTATAGTTTATATTTATATTTATATCTATTTATGAATAATCAATTATGATAATAGGTTATGGTCTATAAACAATAATCATTTGCTTATTATTAGACATAATAGATTATATAATGAAAAATAGGTTTGGTATAAACTTAAGTGAAGAATATATAATGTATTATGGTGGGGGCCGGATGGGGTTAGAGAGAGAGGGGGATAAAAGAGAGACTTTGTTCTAATTTTTGTTAATTTTATCAATTTACCCTCACTTGAATAGCAATTATGCACATGTTCATTAACAGTACCCACATAAACAAACATTAGCAGTTTATGGTGATAAATCATAAACAACTCTCGAGCTGTTTATGAATTTATGCTTATATTGATTTATTTTAATGAGAAATATGGATCATAAATCATGCCAAACACATCTATTTATGTTTATGTGTTAGATAAAAATAAATTTAAACTATAATGTGTTGCAATTAAAATTTACCAATGGACATTAAAAAAATGATTATTATAAAGGGTTGCTGTTTTCTGTGCTGCAGTGCAGCCTGTGCCTAAACACATGAGCTTGCCATTCAGGGAGCAGGGTGGTCATTTTGCCCACCCCCATGTGTTTGGGCCTAGCTTGCACCCCCAGTATAGAGAACATTTGGCCTAAAAAAAATATGCAAAACAGCATTTTTGTCGGAATGGGCTTTTAGCATGTTTCACAACAATGCCTGTTCTTGATCCTATTATAAGAATTAAGAATGAGAGTGTGTACCAAACTACATTTGTCTCTCCAGAATGTATTCTAGACCCATAACATATTCTGAAAATGCATACCAAACATAGCGTGAGTTTCAATGAATTGAAAAATAAAAGCACAAAAGATTCATTAACACTTCCATAATGTTTTGATCAATATGAATTTTAAGTTTAAAATTATACAATTACATCAACATTTAAATTCACGTCAAGTGCATGGTTAGGGTTGTCAATTTTACCCACTTTACCCAACCCTTAGGGTGAAAATATACTATCTATGCTAGGGAGGGAGGGTAATGGTAAGAGGTTATACACTTAAGTAAGAATATTATACCAAAAGGATATTCCATGATCAAATACGGATATCCCTAAATGGTTATGGATGTGAATCGAATTCGGATTTTCGATTATCCGTTTATATCTATGACTTGTGCAATCCAGACCTTCCTCCCCTCGGCATATATGATTCACTCTCAATCCAAGTCTCTTCGTTGTCAGTCTAATGATTTGCATTTCCTCATTCCTTAGAATTTCGTAAATCTTCAAAAACCCTAAAGATCATTAGATATTTAATTTTTGAGCAAATTACATGCACCTCCCCTAGTGTTAGAACTATTAATAGAACACCTCCTGTTGTTTAAATATTTACATGGACCTCCCTTGAATTATTGTGGGGGCTTACAAGTAATCATTGTCTGTTAAATTGAAGCTAAACATTCTTAAATGGCCATATTACCCTTCAATAATGTACATTGACCATTTTACCCATATGTTACAAAACCCAAACCTTGATTAAAATGCCCTTGCATATAAAGGACCAAAAGTCGGTCTTCCGGTCTTCCTCTTCCACTTTCCTTCGTTCTCCTGATCAGAGAAACCCTAAACACCACTCTCACCCCATCAAACCACCACCACCTGCCATTAACCCAGCCATCTGTTCCCCACAATCCTCTGCTACTAAATTTAATTTTTGAGTCAAAACAGACAAATTTTAAGAAATAAGATTGGATTCAACTTTAGAAATGCCAAACTCTTCAATTTGTGTACTCTCCAATCCTGATCATGATGTCCCCATCCCTTAAATAGTAAGTTACCAAAACCTACAACTTCACGTTGTTAAGCAACGTACTGTTCGAATTCTCAAGATCTAAAACAACAAATAATTATTACCTTCAATTTGCGGGCATTTCCAATTCCTTCAATTTTTCTAATAGGGAGGAGTGGACCCTACCTTGGGTAGTGTTTTCAAGCAGGGAATAGGGTGGTCATTTCTGCCCTAATGTGAGGAATTGGAGCCTTGGAGGTATTGGAGGGGATAACGATTCCTAAATCAACCCATTTTGCTCTCTATTCAATCCCGACTCGTTGTCCCGTCAAATTTGCTGCCCCCTCCAATTCCTCCAATTCCTCACATGGGGGCAGAAATGACCATCCTACCTCCCGCCCGAAAACACTACCAAAGGTGGAGTCCACTCCCCCTATTAGAGGAATTGGAAGTGCCCACGAATTGGAGGTGATAATTATTCATTCAACCCCAACCCCAACCCCTGGCACCCTCACGCACTCCTTCGAAAATCAAACCCCCAAATCTGATACACCCTGAAACCCTAGCTTTGCGCAACCCTAGAACAAGCAGCCCCTACCATGAACTTCGCACTCCTCTTATTTGAAATCACCACTGCCCCCTCATGCACAACCTGAAACCCCTGTCCCTCGTGAATCCCTCAGTCTGGTCCATTGCCAATTCTACGTGGTTCAATAGAAAAATCACAAGCGTGGATGCAATCTTGAGAGTAGATTTTACACCTCCGAGAGAAAGATGATGATCTTGCTTTGTTCAACAAGATGCAGAACAAATAAAGAGACAATTTTTGCTTGGTTTCGGTGCTTGGATTACCTATGATGGCGGTGGAGGACGAGGTGAGATAGTCAGGGAAGAAGGGGGCGGGTGGGGTTGCAGAGGAGGAGAAAGAAGAAGATGATTTGGGGATTTTAGGTTTGCGGATGTAAAAAGGGTAGAAATATTATTTCCATTTGATCATTTTAATTCAAGATATAATAAGAGTAGAAATGTCTTTTAAATTTTAAAAGTAACACTTCATTAAAACCGTCAGCCTTCATGAATACGGATGTAATTGTTGAAACAACGGATGTATTTTGTAATGGGCTCAAACACGAGGGGGTACATATAATTTGCTCTTAATTTTTTATTATTTGTTGGATATTTATTCGGATTGAATAAATTTTTCAAGATTATTCGAATTTTTTTTTGGATCTTCATAAATGGATACAGATATGAATACCCCTATACGAATATGGATGTTAATCGAATTTGGATTTTTGAATATTTGTTTACATCCCTATAAATATGTTGTCATTAACCTACCCCGATAGCGCAAGTGGCGACAATGCCTTTAAGGGAATTCTCTTCCTCTTTTTTGTAGGGTAAATTACACGCCATTCCCTGGTTTTCAAATGAAACTCAAATCATCTCTTGATTTTTTAAAATACTCATCCTTCCATTAACGTGTAATTTACCATTTTTTAAGATTCTAACACTGATTTTAAGGAGAAAAATTTTCTCCACCACTAGAGTGGAGTACGCTTCACCCACTTTTAAACATCAACCCCTCCCCGGCCCCACCCCCAAAAAAAAACAAAGAAAAAACACAAAGAAATAGGGAAATAATAAGTAGGATTCAGTGGTTCACCTACCCAAACTCGGTCCTAAGTAAAAAACAGGGAGAACTGTCAGGAGGCGTTACCATCTACGAAACGTTTTATGTGCGTTTTCCCCATTCGCTCGGTTGTCATGCGACCGAGACAGAAAGTCACAAGAACCATACGACATTTAAAAACTATAAAGAGCAAGCAGTCAAGCACCCACACCTAAACACTCACATTTCAGTATTTCACATTCGAACAGCGAAACTTAAACGCAGGGTTCCAAGAAGAAGAGCTCAGCAATCAACAATGGCTACTCTCATTGTGCCTGAAAACAACCCTTCTCCTGTTGAAGATGCAGAGATTATCAGGAAGGCTTGCAAAGGTTTTCTACTACTCTTTTAATATATTTTATGGGTTCCATTAATTTAATCCGTATCTGTGGGTTTATTGCGTTCTATAGTCATGGATTCATGTCTTTATCTCACATTGTAAATCTATTAAATCTGTGTGAATGATTCAGGTCTTCCATTTTCCAGATTATATCTGTAATTTCATCTTAATAGTTCACATTACAAATTTTTTGATCAAACAGCTTTTTTGTCAGAGCAAGAAATGGGTTATTAAAAGATTTCAATGATGGGTTGTGAGTACTTTGTTTTAAGAATTAGCAATAATTTGTTGTTTTAACTTTCAACTTCCATATATCAAGAGATCGCCTTGGTGGATATTTTTGTAAGGATGGGGGACGGATGAGAAAGCCATTATTTCAGTGCTCGGGCACAGAAATGCTTTTCAGAGGAAGCTAATCAGGAAAACTTATGAGGAGCTTTATCAAGAGGATCTCATCAAGCAGCTTGAGTCTGAGCTTTCTGGGGATTTTGAGGTTTGCTTTTCGATCTTTCTATCCTATAATCTGAGATGAATGAGGAATCAGCTTTTTCTCTCTCCTTCAGTGAAATACATCTCTTTTCAATGAAATGATTTAAATTTTTTGTGAACATTAGAAAGCAATATACCGTTGGATATTGGATCCTGCTGATAGAGATGCAGTTTTAGCTAATGTGGCATTGAAGAATGCAAAACCTAATTACCGGGTGATCGTCGAAATTTCATGCGTTCACTCTCCTAAAGAACTCTTGGAGGTGAAAAGGGCATACCATTCCCGATACAAGCATTCCCTGGAAGAAGATGTTGCTTCCCATACCAAAGGCGACTTACGCAAGGCAATGCACCTAGACCTAGTTGATGATTTTCCCTACTTTACAGGATTCTTATTTTCTATGTAATGTCACTTATGTTGTTCTGCCTTATTGTTTTGTATTACAGCTTTTGTTTGCTCTTGTGGGCACTTATAAGTATGATGGCAATGAGATAGATTCACGCTTAGCAGCCTCAGAGGCCAAAATTCTTCATGAAATGATTCAAGGGAAATCCATTGGTCATGAAGAGGTCATTAGAATCCTGGGCACAAGGAGCAGGGCACAGCTCATTGCAACTTTCAACTGCTTCAAGGACCAGCAGAGCACTTCCATCACCAAGGTATATCTTTATCTGATTACAAGAAATAAATATTATTGCACATTTGATCTGATAAAATTGCATATTTTATTATCATTTGTAGAGCATTGTGGGGGATCCGGATGATGCATTCTTAGAGGCATTGCGTGTAGCTACCCGATGTATCTATGCTCCTCAAAAGTACTTTGCAAAGGTGAGGCTTTGTTTTCATACCATGAAGCAACATTATCTTAGCTTACATATTTGTACTAAATATTCCAATTGTTTCAATTTCTCATTGACTTGTGGGATATGTAATTCAGGTTTTACGCAATGCCATAAATAAGGTGGGGACTGATGAAGATGCTCTCACTCGTGTGATTGTCACACGTGCTGAGAAGGACTTGAAGGACATCAAGGACATGTATCACAAGAGAAGTACTGTAACTCTTGATCATGCAGTAGCCAAGGAAACTTCAGGGGACTACCAGGCTTTCCTCCTTACTTTACTTGGAAGTGAAGGTTACTAGCTCTGTTCTTGTTGATGGGTAAAGAGTCTATTATCCATCTGAACTCAGCAGATATTAGGTCTTTGTTTAATGTGTGGAATGCGATCTCTAGTTTACTGCTTATTAAGGGACAGACTGCTTATGCTTTCTAAGCCATAACTGGTTATGTGCATTGGACTTGAATTGTGTCAATCATCCTCTGGTTTCCAGTATTCCCTCCCAACTCCACCCAAAAAAAAAAAAAAAAAAAAAAAGTGTGTACTTATTTTCTAATGTCTATCGTTGGGAGCTTTTCAGTTTTTTTGTTTTTTGTATCAATGTAAGTGTTATTAGTCGGATAGGTTACATAAATTGGGTGCTTTAATTTTTATCTTGGGCTTGGAAATTCTATTTGAGATTATAAATAATTAATAAAGATGCACATTAACTAATAGCAGCAAACATAATGGGGACTCTGTTTCTGTGTTCTGGAGAAAACACAAATAGTGAAGAATTAATTCAGGCATATGATTAGCTTGTATTTTATTTTTTGCTCTTTATGCTTTATAACTACTAAATACTAGTGTGGAACTTCACTATTTTATTTTCTGGTCTTTATATTTGCCACTTTGGGATAACTTATGTGCATCCTTATTAATTCAGTTGTGGTATGGTTAGCTTGTATTTTTTTTTTCTGGTTTTTATGCTTTACAACTACTAAACATTAGTGTGAATCAAATTGTGGGACCTAACACTCCATTGTGCGGCATTCATTACACGGGGCACAGATGGTAAGGGTGTGACCAGCAGCTTTCATCTTTTGCAGGGAGGCCTGTATATTGAAATTGATGGATAATCGTCAGCCCAAAGATTCTGACAATTCCATCTATCACATTTCTTAGATTATATTATATTTCAACAATAATCATTAAGAACAGAAGTTTATTGTATGGTCTGAACTGTGATTTAGATCATTCATTAACCAGCTTTGGTATGAGCTTAATTATGTTGCATTGAAGTAAGGGTTAAATACTTTGCTTTTCCAAGTCTCTTAAAGACAATCTGAGCAAAGATGATAAAAGTGAATCACATATAGAACTTGTTACGTGCATCAATTAAGATTATCTAACTTGGGAGAAAAGAAGGGTAATAAAGCTTGGAAAAATAGGAACATCTTTTGGAGTGATTGAATTTAGTAAATTTACCATTTTCTTTTGATCCATATTGCAGAAAATAAGATCAAAACATGGATGAGGAAATCTAATTTCTAGGGATTGGTTTTTCATAGGATGGACAGAGGAAGATGACTCTAAAGCACCTAAATATGATAATAATTTTGAAGTAGATGGAGAAATATTTAAGAGCTGAAAGAGCTCAGCCTTTCTTAGTTGTAACTTTTCACTTTGTAAGTATATTGAATGGTAGTAGTGCTACCATGGTCTCTTCCCTCAGTTTGTAGATCAATACAAATCAATTAAGACCATAGTTGTAGACTGTTTGTTTTAATGATCTTCCACATACAGAAAACAGAAGTACTACTCATAGAAAGTGAAAAGAAAGAGAGAATATGTATTAAAAAGATACTGTTCTTGTGAGATATGTAAGCAAATATAATCTTGAATTTGCCTCTGCACTAAAAGGCACATAAGAACCTTAAGTTGATAGAGCTTAGGGGAGGGAATTAGTTGTTCCTCTGCACTAAATGCTTACTTGATGGATGAATGAAAGACTGCGAGAGAGAGAGAGAGAGAGGATCCTCTTAGTCTTCCAAAACCTTGATGACCAACCAAACCAACCAGCCAGGTAGCACCCGAAAAAAAAAGAAAAGAAAACCAAGCAAGTGACACAAGGAAAAAGGATAGAGATGACCCTATCACACCAAACAATAACCGTACATATGTCTTGGCACAAGTTGTACTCCTCAAGGTTGACAATGATCCCATCCTTCTCGGCTCTTCCTAATTTTTTGATTCAAGTTGCAGGAGCCATATCATAGATAACGTTGGCATCTGACCGCTATATGTGTGCCACGTGTCTCATAGAAAAGGTCATTAAAGACAATTAAAATTTAGTCTAACAAGACGGTGATGCCATGCCACTTTGCGTGAATCCTTTCTTGACTGTCAGAGTTCTAAAAGAGAATAAAACCGGACCAGGATCCTCTGCAGTACTGGTGGGGCGGCAGTGCACATCCGATGGCACAACAGAAGCCACAGCAGAGGATTTTCTTGCAATAAAACCCTGACCCTAGCCCTACTGCAATAAGCAAATTAAAATAGTTGAATTTTTATATAGCAACACAATAAAGGGATGGATTTTTCCTTGGTACAATGGTTAGGCCCCATTTTAAATAATTATATTTCTTGATCACATGTATCATAACTTCAATTTTTTGATAATAAAGAATTTTCTTCACAGAGTACAACCCAGAAATGATGCTTCAGTGAACCATAGAACACATATTAGAATACTAACACAATAAACAAATAAGGTACATAAATTGTACACACCAGCTACACATTATTTTACTCCCCAAACCTGAAGAGCTGCTACTTCTGATAACTAAAATTGGTCCCTCAAAATCCTTACTTGAGAAAGCTCAGAAAAATAGCCCTTTTGCCTTATTTAATGTCCTCTAAACTTGTTCTAATGTCCAACAAAATTTGATCAATACTAAGATAGTAGTTGATGACTTGGTGTCATGTTATGTTTTGATAAATAACATACCCTTGTTAGTTGTTAGTTGTTACATTAATAATTTCCTATATAATATAATATCATATTATCATTATATATAATCAGGGCCAAATCAGGGTCAAGATTAAGGCCAAAATCAAGGCCAAAATCGGGGTCGGGCTGAGCCTGAGATCTCAACCCTAACCCGGCCGGACCCTAACTCAGGGCCCGGAATTTCTGCCCCTAACCCTCCATCAAGGCCAGAAATCTTTAGCCCAGGCCATGTTCAGGCTCGGGGAGGGCCAGGGCGAGTTCGGGCCGACAGGGCCAAACTTACAGCCCTACTCTCCGTGAAGGTAACTTTGTCGCTGATCTGTTAGCAGCTCATGGCACTACGGTGCAACAGGACTCCTCTTGGTTCTCTTTGCCCCCGCACTTTTTATGTAATGCCCTTTATTTTGATAACTCTCTTATGTTGTATCTAAGAGGATTCCATTAATACAGTTTAGAATTGAGTTTCCCTCCACCCATGGTGAATGGGATCCCATTCACAAAGGGGCGGGAGAGGGCAGGAATGAGTATCGGGAGGATATTCTGAAACATACTAAAAACCCTAAGAGGGGTTTGTGAACCCTAGAATGTTGGATGAACCGTCTCCTAGGGGTGTCAATTCCAGGCCCAGCCCGGCAAGCCTGACCAAGCCCGCCCGGTTAAAGCCCGGCCCAACCCGACATGTTTAGCAATCAGGCGGTCCCAGTGTGGGATCCTAGCCCGTAAGATGCCCGACCGGACATACCGATTCCAGACCCGACTTAGCCCGTCCAGTTATAGCCCGGCCCTTTAACTTGTAATCTTCCCCTCCCCTTCCATCCATATTTCCATTTTTTGTTTATTTCCAACAATGCATGAATGAATTTTGACCGTTTATGGGCGGCTAGACCTTCATCAACCTCATGGCCCACCTTCACTATGTCCATATCTCCACCACCTAGCAATATTTTCTTCCTTCTTCGCCCATACCATCCCGTAAATGTAGGCAAAGAGACAAACTCACGGCCGAACTCATATCATCTATGGTCAATGGTCATTATATGGTGCCCACCCGATGATCCTCAAGCCCGGGCCCCAGCTCAATTAGGTTCAAAATTGAACCCAATTTTAAAATGTATTGTCTTGGGCTCAATTTGGTTTCAAAGTGTATGTATGATTCCCCAACCCACTTGGACCAATTGAACAATCCCCATATACCCAATGTTGTAAATATGCTGATGATCCAATAATTTTTTCTATGGTGCATCAGATAATGTATATTAGTCTTCTTTTTTTTTTTTTTTTCTGATTTTTCAATATTTTTTTTAGGGCTGCACTGTTTAAAACCCGTTTAGATTTAAACAGGCCCATAGCCTGATTAAGGCCCAATTCTAGTACCCGATAATACGCCGAAGCTAGATCAGACCCGGCCCAATTATCTAAACGGGCGGTCACAATGCAAGCTTCAAGCTTGGTTAAGCCTGGTTAAGTCCGATCGAGACCGGTTGGTATTTGGCACCCCTACGGTCCTCTAGGTGGAGGAATACTTTATCCTAAAGTTTATTTAAAAAAAAAAAAAACCAAGCATTAAGTTTATGTATTTTTATTTACTCCATTTCCTGGCCGCTATATTTCTCCAAGTTCCTCTAATAGAGGGAGTGGATCCCATCCAAACAATATGTTTGGCATGGATAGGTGGTCATTTCAGGTGGTCATTTCTGCACTTTTATTAGAGGAACTTGGGAAAATAGACTTGCCCAGTAAATGGAGCTAATAAAGGCCCTTTACCCTTACTTTCTGATTTTTCTACGTTTTTTAGATTGATTTTGATGGGTTAATGACTTTTGTGTGCAGCGGCAAAAGCGCGTCTTCTGCCACCTAGGGCCATTGAGAGCATCAAAAGATGGAAACAAAAAACGAAAGGTCAGAATCTGAGCCAGGCTCATGTCCTCCTCATGAAACAATGCTCTTTGTATTTTTTTCTTGTTTCTTCATCTCGTTGTCTTTTGAATTTTTGACCTTTTGTTGGAGCCAACATATATTTTAGGGTTAGTAAGATTGGGAAAATTATCTGCTCCATTTCTTGCTTAGTCTATTTCCTCAAGTCCCTCTAATAGGGGGTGGATCCAAATTTTTTTCCTTTTTTGTTCGGGCAGCGGACAAGACCGTGCTGTCCCTTCACATAGGGGCACGAAATGACGACTTAATCTCACCCGGGTAGTATGTTCAGGCAGGGGGTTAGGTCGTCATTTCACACCCCCATGTGTGGGGATAACACGGTCATGTTCGGGCAACGGACAGGAGAGGATAACGATTCGGGTGGACCCATGGTTTTAGTGCATGGTATTGGATTGGGTATCGGCCAACCTAGAAACCAATACGGCATCGGATCGGTATTGTCCGTATCGGATTGGTATCAGCCAAAATGCTGAGTCAGCATACCTTTTTGGTATTGGACTAGGTATCGGTTCGGTATCGGCCCAAAAAATGAATAAAAAAAATTACAAGAAATTCCAAAAAATCCCATAAATAAAAAATAGGATACTTTACACATATCACCCCTGAGGTTTGACGAAAGGATGATTTTACCCCCCAGTTTTGGAAAATTCTGCGTACCCCCCTAAGGTTTATAAACGGTAACAAGTAAACCCATTCCGTCAGTTTATGACTAACACTCTTAAAATCAAAAGGTAAAATGACAAAAATGCCCCTTCAAGAAAAAACAAAAAAAAAAAAACCTGCAACTCAATTGGGGAAGATGAGTTAAAGACTTACAGGTATTCCCCATCGATTGCTCCATCCATGGCTTCTAATGGATCATCTTTCACCCTCCGGAGTAACCAATTAACCATGAACCGTTTAATCAACCTCCTCGATTTTCGGGCCAGCACCGCTCTGACTGAAGGACCATCGTCATCATGGCACCATCTGTGTCTGGACCAACACCCTGGTACATCTTGGCGATTATGGGGTTGCAGATGCTTTCCAGCTCCTTCATTTTGTCGTCGAACTCATCTGCTTCCGCTAGCTGATTCGCGTCCAGCCACTGGATGGCCTGCTCAATTGCATCTTCAATCTTCTTCTTTTCGGCTGCAGATAGCTTGGCACCAATCTTCTCATCTTTCACTGTGTTCCTCATGTTGTAAGCATAGTTCTCCAAAGCATTCTTTGATTCAACCTTCTTCTTGTGCTCCTCATCCTCAGACTTGTACTTCTCTGCTTCCTGGACCATCTTCTCAATCTCCTCCTTCAACAACCTGCCCTTGTCATTTGTGATGGTAATCTTGTTCTTCTGTCCGGTGGTTTTGTCTTCTGCAGAGACGTTCAGAATACCATTCGCGTCCATATCGAAGCACACTGTAATTTGGGGAACACCCCTAGGGGCCGGTGGGATGCCAGATAGCTCGAACTTTCCAAGCAGATTGTTGTCCTTGGTTCTGGTTCTCTCACCCTCATAGACCTGAATCAACACACCGGGTTGGTTGTCGGAGTACGTGGAGAACACCTGCCCCTTCTTGGTAGGGATAGTAGTGTTCCTTGAAATCAAGACAGTCATGACCCCTCCTGCGGTTTCCAAACCAAGGGAGAGAGGTGTAACATCCAAGAGAAGAAGGTCCTGCACTTTCTCGTTTCCCTCACCACTCAAAATAGCAGCTTGAACAGCAGCTCCATAAGCCAAGAAAACCCTAGTTTCGTTATTCCAAATTAACACCGGAAGCTCACCCTAGTTTTGTTAATCCAAATTAACACTGGAAGCTCACCGGAGATGTTCCATTAGAAGCCATGGATGGAGCAATCGATGGGATACCTCTAACTCATCTTCCCCAATCGATTTGGGGAAGATGAGTTGTAGGGTTTTTTTTTTTTTTTTTTTTTTCTTGAAGGGGTATTTTTGTCACTTTACCTTTTGATTTTAACAGTGTTAGTCATAAATTGACGGAATGTGTTTATGTGTTACCGTTTGTAAACCTCAGGGGGGTATGCAGAATTTTCCAAAACTAGGGGGTAAAATCATCCTTTTGTCAAACCTCAGGGGTGGTATGTGTAAATTATCCTAAAAAATAATAATATTTACCTTAAAAAACTATAAAATCAATTACTTTTGTATGATAAGTGCAAACAATCATTTGATACATGTATTAATATTTAATAGTAATATACCACATTGAATTTTATATTTTGTGCAATTAACATCATAAAATTCGATATTTATCATGGAAATTACTTGTAATTTTCAGTTTTAACCTTTTGGAAAAACCGATTGAAGAGGAGAAAAATCCGTAAATTTTAGTCATTCAACCACCTTGTTCGATAGATAGGATGTGAAGAATTATGCAAAATGATACTACCTTTAAGAATTTTTTGATAATTAAACCCATATCTTGGGAGATTAAGAGTAGGGGAGGGAAGGATCAACAAAATCACAAAAATGCCTGCCAAATGTTTAACTACCTTGTTCTATGTTTGCTATTTGATCATGGTTGTAGTGCACGGTATTGGAACAGATATCGGTCAACTTGGAAACTGGTAGGGTATCAGATTGGTATTGGCAAGGATTGGTCGTATGAGACAAATTTGCCCATGATTCTCCTTTAAAAATGGGTTTCTTTTTTTAAACATTTTATCTCTTGTCTATATCGTGTCACTGATATGATATCGACATGGTATCGGGATCAATCACTTTGCAAATACGATACCAATACCTCAAACCATGTATTTGATTTTGAAAGAAAACTAGGGGAAAAATAAGAAAATGCTTCAAAGTTTTCCTTAAAAAATATAAAAAAAATACCTATTTATACAAGTGTCATTGCCTCATTGGCCAAGGGTCACTTCATCAGGACTTTTGAAAGCTTGAATGAGTGATTGAAATTGATGTGAGACGTCTGACAATCATGTCAGAACTCAAAAGTTTAATGCTATAATTTAATGCACTTTAAGAGATAGGCTGCACGGGTGATCCTGGTGATTCCACTTGATACCATAAACCGATCCGTGAAAACGTTCCAGGATTGGACAGTTGCAAAATCGATACAGATCGTCGGATCCACCCCCTATTAGAGGGACTTGGGGAAATAGACTAAGCAAGAAATAACCAGTATCACCCGTGAATTGAACATCTTCCTGGGAGACACAATAAAGAAGAATAGAACCTTGAATACAGAGCCTAGAAGGCTATATATTGATTTTCTGCGACCTCTACGGGAGCTGGTTTTTTGCCTTGCAGGTGGGCCCAAAGGTTTACGTGATCCCCTGGCGATGGGACATCATGATTCCTTACGAATTTATTGTTAGGAATTTCCCAAATTGCAACGAGTGTGGGCTTAATTAATTATCGGGTCGATCATTGATGGGGATCAAGAAATACAAGGGCTGACGTGGCTTGCTACTATTTATTGAGATGGACCGGATCGGCCTGGCCCATTGTGGAAGTGGGTTAGGGTTTGGGGAGTATTATAAATACTAATGATGAGGGGTCCTTGCAGTCACTATTCTCTTTTCTCTTTTCTCCACAAGAAAGGGAGGTGTGGGAGAGTCTAGGAGACTGTAGAAGATCCCCATTGTGGATGTCCGAGATTATTCGAGGACTTCCATTCACTCTCTGACAGATCGTTGCTGCTTTTGGATGCGTTCTTAACTGTTCTTCATCAGCACTCTTGGGTGCAAGGTACACTTTCCTTTCCCTGCTCTTTGTGATTCAATCGTGTTCTAGTAATCTGTATGGGGACGGATTTGGGTTTGACAAAACCCTTGCTTGTTCTAACAAGTGGTATCAAAGCCGACCATACAAACCTAGGATCGATTGATTAAGAACATGGATCGAGGTTTTGACGGCGGAAATAGGGATTTTTGACCCGATTTTGGCAAAATCGTACGTTTTTGTCGCTATCGGATTTTTTCACCGACGAAAGTCGAATATTTTTATATGGGTGCGAAGGGCTCGGAGAGATGATCTCGGTGGTGTGTGGATCGCCATCGCCGGCGCGCACCAGCCGAAGCCACGAGTGAAATCCACCCGCCGACGGCCGTTACAGAAAAAAAAAAATCATAGTGATGCTGACGCCATTGTGACGTCAGCCCTGATGCTTGCGGGTCACGTTTAACCCGAACTGCCCTGGACCCAACCCGGGTCAGACTTGACCCAGACTCGATAAAAGATTCTTGACCCGGTCAACGTTGACCCTACCTGAGACCCGATGGCTGACCCATTTTTTTGACGCGGTGACCCAATTGGGTGGACCGACGATCTGGTTCAGGTGGATTGGGTTTGGTCCGGTTTGATTTGATTGAAACCGGTTCGGTTCGTCTTTAAAACAAAAAAAAAAAAAAGAAGGGAAAAGACCAGAAAACTTCAAATGGACCGTGTCGGTTCGTTTGGATAAATTTTGAGACACGGTCTTTTTTTTTGTGTTTGTTTTTTCGTGCTCTTCGTTTTGATATACAATTCAGCATACTTTGGATAAACATAGACTATGTTTTGATGGTTTTTACATTTTCTAGTTGTTTTGGAAACAGAATCAACTGTTTTAGAACGTTTTATTGTTCCAGAAGCTGTTTTTCCTATTTTGGAACGCTGTTTTTTATTGGATTCTGTTCTGGGATGCCCCATTTTGCTTGTATTTTTCAAGGCCGACGTTTTTTGGTATTCTGTTCGAATATTTATGTTAAATTTATGGGACCTGTCAATGACGATTGTGTCACCTTCAAGTGACGTATGGGCGAGTGGAGCATCTGATTGGGTTCTGGGTGGTCTTGTTTCATTTATAATTTCAAGACTTACCTACTGATACCTGGTTTTGGGACGTTTAATAGTTTCAAGGACCTGTTTTAGATGATTATGCTACTTTGAGCATATTTGGACTATTTTGGGTTGACCACTGCCACTTGGACGATGAATGTGCATGTCACAACACATTATAGACGATCAATGTGTTTACTTCCACATATATTGCTGCATATCAGGTTGAAGAATTATGAGAGGGTAAAATGGTGATGCTCCAAAGTGGCCCATTGAATCCTTTTATGGTTCTGTCAAGGCAGCAGAATAGGTGACATTAGCCCAAAGGCGATGTTGCCAAAGTTTTGACAATGTGATATGCACATGGATTGGGAGGGATAGTGGTTTAAGGGTTCCAATTGCCCAAAGGTGCTGGGATCTCTGAAAACTACTGATCTCTTCACGGAAGGGCAGTGTGTCCATCCAAAGAAAGTGTACTCAAAGAATTTGGGATGCGTGCCTAGGGGTTTTCTTACCGCCCAAAGGTGGAGAAAAATTTTTGAAAGTCATCGAAATCTCGCGGTATTTGCAGTGCGATAAATTATGAAATTGAGATGCATAACCTAGGGGTTTCTCTATCACCCAAAGGTGGAGGGAGATTTTCGAAAGTTGTTGCTATCTCGTGGTACTTGCGATACGATAAAGACGTAGCATTTTGACCCGAAAGCACAAGAATGCAATATTGTGAAGAAGTATTATTGATTGATATTTATCATCTTGATTGTATGCTACATGTATTTGGTGTGTTGATGATAAATGTATAGAACCACTGATTCTATGATGATATGTTGATGCATGTTTGAATGATGAATGAATATGTGATGGGTAAAGAACATGTTGATTTATGCGATATAGAAACCTTTAATATTTTGATGTTGTGTTTCTATGTATGTTGATGGAAACGTTAAGTTGTTGACGAATGATAACTTATTATGGTAGATGAAATAATAAGTGAATAATTATGGTAACTGACGGTTAATTAATGTGCATAATGAACCATGAACGAAATAATCTATCAATAAGAATTGTAATAATGAAAGATTGTGTTAAAATCAGTTTGTAAACCTATGGGGTATAACCGGCCTTGAGCCATTTGACGGAAGCTACTTCGGTGGCATGGATTGAAGATGTATGAATAATATGAAATGTTAAAGCCAAACACTGAAATAAAATAAGGAATAATGAAATGAATGAATGAGCGAATAAAAATCATGAAGAACATATTGAAGAAATTGATGCACTTAACAAACTACGATTATACCCTTGAAGGAATTGATATCTAATTATGCAAAAGAAAGATATTGGGAATGATAACTTAACTGAGAACAAAATAAGTAATCAGTTCGAGTAGTTTGATGATTTTGATTACTTTATGTAGAATTTGTGGTTTGAATTTTACTTCCAAACTTTATCATTTTAGTTTGTTCGATTCTCTTGATCAGTGGGAGTACTTCTTTACATGATCTGTTTGTGGATTGAGAGTTCTTCTTATTTTATTGATATGCTTGTTGAGTGGGAGGACTTAAAGATATATGTGGTTCGTTTTGATTATGATGCTTTCGCTTGGTGTGATGAATAGCATTTGCATACATGCATATGATTGATGTGTTGAAGGCCTTTTGATCCAAGGATGTTTAATTGGCTATGAGCCAAGTCATTTGGCTATTTCTAGGCATGGATGTTCGATTGGTGATAAACCAAGTCGTTCGATTACCAAAGAATATGACAATGTTCAAAGGTAATCCATGAGTCGTACGATGCTCATGATACGTTCGAGGACCCACAAGGAATGATGATGATATTTATGTGATCACAGACGTGTATGACATTCATTGTACAAAATTATCTCAAGGTGGTTCATGTTAGTAAATAAATCTTTGTTTGTAGCTAACAGAAAGTGATATGCCATATGTTGAGGTGTATTTTCTGTTGTTGCTCGAAATCGATATATTTGCTAACTGGATCAAGGTTTAGTAGCATTATTATTGTATTGAGATTCTATGGCCACATCTGATAATGATGACCTTATAATTAATCTAGCCCAAGTGGGAGATTGTTAGAAATTTCCCAAACTGTGACGAGTGTGGGCTTAATTAATTATCGGGTCGATCATTGATGAGGATCAAGAAATACAAGGGCTAATGTGGCTTGCTACTATTTATTGAGATGGATCGGACCGGTCTGGCCCATTGTGGAAGTGGGTTAGGATTTGGGGAGTATTATAAATACTAATGATGAGGGGTCCCTGCAGTCACTATTCTCTTTTCTCTTTTCTCCTCAAGAAAGGGAGCTGTGGGAGAGTCTAGGAGACTGTAGAAGATCCCCTTCGCGGATGTCTGAGATTATTCGAGGACTTGCATTCACTCTCTGATAGATCGTTGCTGCTTTTGGATGCGTTCTTATCTGTTCTTCATCAGCACACGTGGGTGCAAGGTACACTTTCCTTTCCCTGCTCTTTGTGATTCAATCGTGCTCTAGTAATCTGTATGGGGACGGATTCGGGTTTGACAAAACCCTTGCTTGTTCTAACATTTATACCATGTATTCATTGACAATGGGGGTTGAGATCATGCCATACATTTATTTATTAAAATGACCCGGACAGTCTCAAAATGACTGAAAAAGATTCCTAGAAGAAGATATGGCTGCAAAGATTTTTTTTTAATGGGAAAGAAAATAAAAATCTTAAGTTGGAATTACTCTTTGACGTCAATTAATTGGATCTATGGAACTTACTTGATGTTCTCATTAATTTTACTGTTGTTAATTAATAGGGTATTTTACCAAGTGGTCAGGTAATTTGACTTCATATGTTAAAGAGTTATATATATTAGGTGCTTTTGCTTTTCTTTTAGTTTATTTATTTGGAGCCTATCTATCTCTTACATACTAACCCTAAGCTAAAAACATCTTAAGTGCATCCATGATGTACGGTTAATGCAAGGGATAGATAGAAGAAGGATTACTTTAAATAATGAACAGCTATAGACCATTAATTTACCTGATGCTCAAAATCTCTAGAAGATGATTTGCATTTATTTTTCTTTTGGATAATTCATCCATTGAAAGGGTCTATTAGTCTTTTTATCCTCTGTTGTTGTTACTAAAGCACCATTGAATGATGGCTTCTTAATTTGATTTTCAATGTTCTTCTCCAAGAGATTGGTGATGCAATATAGAGAAATTAAGATGGCTGAGACCCCAACATCCTTATTGGTTACCTTGTTTTTTTGGCAGAGAGAGAGAGAGGGGTGAAATCTGGCCATCCGTTAAATGCTCATAAATTTGTGTACAAGTAGGATTGTAGAAACGATTCTAATCTATATTTAAGGGAACAAATGTGTCTCAATCAATTTTGAAAACAAAGAAAGGGACGATTTAATTGAATGTAGGAGGGAAAAAAAGAGACTGGTGAAGCACTAACATCTTTATTGGTTACCTAATTTTTTTGGAAGAGAGATAGAGTACGAGACTGGTGCAATATAGAGTGTCGCCGCTATATTCTGACCAGGCTGAGGTGGACGACCTGTAAGAAAGATGGAGAATGATCGGATAACCCCGAGGTTAACTCATGGTAACTCCGATGATTAAGTTAGAACCGGGCAACTATAAATATGAGAGAGAGAGAGAGAGACGGTAAGAGTAATCATGTGTCTGCCTACCTCTGTAACGTGATCCTTATATAGTTCGAGTCAATTTGTATTACGATCCGACTGAGTGGATGGTGAGCTGTTATGATTGACTGGGTTAAGTCGGTCATATTGAGTCATCCAGGAAGAACGTAGAAGACATGATATTTAGGGTGTATGAATGATAGGGGACCCACATGGTCATCGAAGACCTTTCCATTGTACTGCCACCTGTATGGGTATATTTTTATGCATATCAGATGCCCCCACTCCCTTGACTTATTATAATAAGGGTAAGGGAGTAAGATAAAATAATGTATGACAAGATAAATACATACAGATGTTTAAACATTTAAGCGTATAATATTTAAGATTGAAAAAGAAATGACATAATATTTAAAAGAAATAAATGCAATGTAATGTCAAATAGATGGAACGTCCATATTATTCAAATAAATAAATGCATGTAATGCCAAAAAGAATAAATGCATGTAATGTCAAATAGATGGAATGCTTGGTTTACCAAGCACCAGGTTACCAGAGCATTTGGCTTCTCAGCACGTAATGCTCGGTGTATCCGAGCACTTAAATAAATGCGCATATCATGCCCGGTTACCCGAGCACTATTTAGCCCGGTATACAATGCTCGTGTAGTCCATTCATTTGTTCTGTTTGGTGTATAATAGTCGGTATATACATCGCAACGCGACTTGTCGAGCAGAAATAATGTGATCCGAACATTGTATTTTTCAATAGAGAATGCTCGATGTTGATGCCGAAGTGTCCCGAACAAAAAGATGGATCGTGCATTTGGTTACTCGATTAGTAATGCTCGACTTCATTGTTGTGGCATAGAGAGTATAATCGTCCGAGGATTATAATGCTCGACATGTAATGCCGGCTTCATTACTGTGGCATGGAGAGCAAAATGGAATGCCCAGCTTCATTGCCGTGACATGGAGAGCATAATCGTCCGAGGACTATAATGCTCCGCAATGATCGGCTTCATTACCGTGGCATAGAGAGCAAAATGGAATGCTCGGTATGGAATGCCCAGCTTCATTGCCGTGACATGGAGAGCATAATCGTCCGAGGACTATAATGCTCAACACGTAATGCCTGACTTCATTGTCGTGGCATGGAGAGCAAAATGGAATGCTAGGTATGGAATGCCCAGCTTCATTGCCGTGACATAGAGAGCATAATCGTCTGAGGACTATAATGCTCGACACGTAATACCCGGCTTCATTTCCATGGCATGGAGAGCCCGAGGACTATAATGCTCAGCATATAATGCCCAGCTTCATTGCCGTGGCATGGAGAGCAAAATGGAATGCTCGGTATGGAATGCCCAGCTTCATTGCCATGACATGGAGAGCATAATCGTCCGAGGACTATAATGCTCAACACGTAATGCCTGACTTCATTGTCGTGGCATGGAGAGCAAAATGGAATGCCCAGCTTTATTGCCGTGACATGGAGAGCATAATCGTCTGAGGACTATAATGCTCGACACGTAATGCCCGGCTTCATTGCCATGGCATGGAGAGCAAAATGGAATGCTCGGTATGGAATGCCCAGCTTCATTGTCATGACATGGAGAGCATAATCGTCCGAGGACTATAATGCTCAGCACGTAATGCCCGGCTTCATTGCCATGGCATGGAGAGCAAAATAGAATGCTCGGTATGGAATGCCCAGCTTCATTGCCATGACATGGAGAGCATAATCGTCCGAGGACTATAATGCTCAGAATGTAATGCCCGGCTTCATTACCGTGGCATGGAGAGCAAAATGGAATGCTCGGTATGTAATGCCCAACTTCATTGCCGTGGCATGGAGAGCATAATGGTGTATTTCGTAGAAAATTTGTGCCGAACTAACTAGCTTTGTGGAGTGGATTTATCAGTTTTGAAATAAATTATAAATTTCATAAAAGAAAGAGAATTATATTTCCAAGTAACAAAAGAGTAAACAAAACTTATTGATAATATTTATGCAAATTTACTTGTGGACCGAGCTTGCCTGCTATCATCCTCCATATAACTCCTAGCTGGTTCACAATCGTCTCGACGATTGGGTTGATTATTCCTTCTTTAATCTGCAGGAATTCTTTGCTTCTTTCGATAATCTTTGTGATCTTCACGTTCACGATCTTCCTGATTCGGTCTTTTCCTGTCGGATTATCTTCGTGCATTTTCTCTTTTAGCATCCTTGATCTCTGTGGCGTTCATGAACTTTTCGCATCAGACTAAGAGCTCATTCAAGTCATCCGGTGGCTTTTTGCATAGGGAGAAGCTGAGATTTACATCGGAGATTCCAACGACAAGGGCAGCTTTGGCAACTTTTGGATCAAGTCCCTCAATTTCCAACTTCATGATGTTGCAGCGGGAAACAAAATCATATAAAGATTCATTTGATTTTTATGTTAGTGTGGTGAGACTACCAGAAGTCCTCTTGTGACGGCGACTACCGACAAAGGTAGTGGCGAATGTTGTACTGAGTTCACGAAAGACATGGATTGACTTGGGTTGGAGTTTGTTAAACTATATCCTTGCCGCACCCCGGAGGGTTGTTGGAAACGCTCGGCACATGATGGGGTTGGATGTGCTACAGTAAGCCATGAAGGCATTGAATCCTTCCAAATGTTGAACAGGGTCGATGGTCCCATCATAATATTTGAGGACCGACATCTTGAAACCCTTGGGAAACTGAAAGTCCGAGATCTCGTTGGATAGTGCCGTTGTGCCAAAGAAAACAGGTTTCTCGGCTTCATCTTGGACTCGGATCATTTTTCGCATTTGATCTTGTAATTACTTGATCTATTTGTTGAGGTGTTGTTTTCGGTGACTGATCAGCTGGCTTTGCTAAGGTTTCGTTGGATTAAAATAATGCAGTTTTGGTTTGTTGCTTACTTTAAGCGCGGTTTCTCGATTTTTGACCGGGATCTGTAGAAGAAGATTGACTGTGGTTGCTTGCAGTGTGGTTTGGACTGATAGGAGGAACTTTCTCTTCGGATCGTGTTTGCTCAACCGCCTGAGTGTTCTGCTTGACGGCTGTGGTTAAAGCCAAAACTTGTCGTTGGAGGGTATTGAATTGTGATTGAGTGACGGTACCAGGTGGGTCGGGTAAAATCTGAGATGGTTGCTCTTGGTTTCTCCCTGTACAGCTGATGAGTGGAAGTACTGTGAGATTTGGGGTACGGATGACAGGAGAAACATGAGTGCTATTGCCGCAAGATTTTGATCCCGTTCTAGAGAAACTTCTCGCGAGACTTGAGGTTGTTTCGATGTTGAAGACCGAGAGGCTCTGGTAATTACCATCTTTAGTATTCGCGGGTATGGCGGTCAATACTCTTGTCATTTCCCACAGACGGCACCATTCTGTCGCCGCTATATTCTGACCAGGCTGAGGTGGACGACCTGTAAGAAAGATGGAGAATGATCGGATAACCCCGAGGTTAACTCATGGTAACTCCGATGATTAAGTTAGAACTGGGCAACGGTAAATATGAGAGAGAGAGAGATGGTAAGAGTAATCATGTGTCTGCCTACCTCTGTATTGTGATCCTTATATAGTTCGAGTCGATTTGTATTACGATCCGACTGAGTGGATGGTGAGATGTTACGACTGACTGGGTTAAGTCGGTCGTATTGAGTCATCCAGGAAGAACGTAGAAGACATGATATTTAGGGTGTATGTATGATGGGGGACCCACACGGTCATCGAAGACCTTTCCATCGTACTGCCACCTGTATGGGTATATTTTTATATATATCAAATGCCCCCACTCCCTTGACTTATTATAATAAGGGTAAGGGAGTAAGATAAAATAATGTATGACAAGATAAATACATACAGATGTTTAAACATTAAAGCGTATAATATTTAAGATTCAAAAAGAAATGACATAATATTTAAAAGAAATAAATGCAATGTAATACCAAATAGATGGAAAGCCCATATTATTCAAATAAATAAATGCATGTAATGCCAAAAAGAATAAATGCATGTAATGTCAAATAAATGGAATGTTAATCTAAAGATTTAAGCTTAGCTCTCTGATCAAGGCTATAATTAGTGGAAGTAACACAAGTTGAGAACAGAGAATGATAGAAAATTCTGGTTCCCCAATGCTTCAATTATCTTGGAGATACGACTATCGTTTCTGATTTTGGTTAAAGATTCTAAAAGAATCACACACTAAAATCATTGTGTACATGCTATTATTTTGTTTATTAGGTGGTGAATGTCTGTTACATAGTGAATATATGCCCGTATTTTTACTTATAGAGTGGTCGTATTAAACACGTATTAAACGCGTATCGTATTATTGCCATATGCGTTTTATTATGCCAGATTTTTTAAAAGTATTATTGCCATCTAGTCCATTTAATTGTCGTATGTATCCATTCCCATTCAATTGCCGTTCCCGAACTTACTAACTAAGGGTTGGACCCTCTAGCTCCCGCTACGACGGGAGGAAATCCAAATCCGCTTGATTGGTTGTCATTTTCTTTTAGAGTGCTTTTATCGGTATATTATCGGTTCGATCTTATTTTTTATATTAAAATTGAATTGTATTGTTTTTGAACATTTTGATCGTCTTGTCGATCAATCCATTACAATTTTTGTCTCTAAAAAGTTTCTATAACCAATAACAAGCAAGACCGTTATCTGCTCCATTTCCTCAAGTTCCTCTAATACAAGGGGCAGAAATGACCATCCTACCCTTGCCCAAACACACTGCCCAGGTGTGGTCCACCTCCCTCTATTAGAGGAACTTGGGAAAATAGAGTGGGCAAGAAATGGAACAGATAAAAATATTAACAAGCAAATAAAGATTAGTGTTAAGAAGTAAAAAAAGGCATTAGGATAGGTGGCTAAGAGAGACTGGTAGAGATGAGAGCACAAGGATGATGGAAAAGAGATTTTTTTTTTCCTATTAATTTCTCAATTTCTTTTCTTTTCTATTTATACGGCTCATCTTCCTAGTTTCAGTTCTTGAAGACTTGAAGCACATAGCAGCTACCCTGATCTCCTCTTTACTTCAAATCGTATGGTTCTTCTATCATGTCTTCTTCACTTTATTTTCAGATCTTGAAGGCTTGAATTGAAGCACATAATACCTCCCCTGATCTCCTCTTTACTTCACATCGTTTTTCATTTTTCTTCTCTATTTCGACTTCTTCTTTTCTCCTCTTTACTTCACATTGTTTTCCCTTTTTTTTGCTCTGTTTCGACTTCTTTTTTTCTTCTCTTTACTTCCCATAGATTTCCCTTTTTCTTCTTTGTTTCTACTTCTTCTTTTCCTCTCTTCTAGGTCTCTCATTATTTTGTTCTTTGTGCTTGATTTTCGACTTCTATTTCTTTTTTCTTTTTTCTTTTCAATATGATCTAATCTGTGTATTTTTGTTTATTCAGGTAATGGCCGACTATCCAGGATTAGTTGAAGGCATCCAACATATTAAGCAGGGTTACCAAATGGTGTCTACAAGGGTATCACAAATCGTGCTCGATATTCAAGATTTCAACAACATTAACAATCAGTTGAACAATGTTAATCATCTGTTGGCAAACCTTCAGGGACTGGCAAACGTTCCGGGACAATTGAATGAGTTGGCAAATGTTCCGGGATAGTTAAATCAGTTGGCGGGACAGCTAGAGGAAATCAACCATCACTTGGATTACCTTGATTTCAATACTTCAGCAAGAATAATCAATTCAAATGCCTACTCTGGGACGTCCGTTAAATATCTGAAGAACAATCCTGGAAACCTTCCAAATGCTGAAGGTGCGGCCATAGACCCTCTACCTCCAGAGATCAGATTGGGTTTGCAAGAAGCTTTTGCACCAGTAATCGATGCTCTACTGATTTTTTACGGCCTACCAGCACATGGAGAAGCAACAGAAAATCTCAATGCAAGGCGGTTCAGACTTATGCATTTCTTAGGATATAGATAGATGGAAATAATGAAGAACTCCCCTCCCAAATTACAATTTCGTTTGTGCTGCTGAAGTTATGTTTAGGTAAATGTAAAGTTGTGAGGTAAATATTTTCTAGTATGGATGATGTAATCCCCCCCCCTAATATGACTAATGTGAATTTATTTTAATCTGTTTATATGTTCCATGTTGTATATCTATTGTTTGTATTTTTATTATTATTTTTTTTTGGGGGGGGAGGGGTTGGTTTGGTTTAAACTCATCTCATGAAAGCAGTGACCAAGTCAACGAGGATATGTAATTTGAAAACTAGAGAGCCCAGATAATGTTCTATGTTCCAACCTAAATGCTGGTACAGCTACTTGTTCATCCATTCTAAAGTGAACCCACCCGAAGAAGAAATGAAATCCTCAAGACTTGCCAACCCCACTTGGTTACAACAGAAGTAGGTCTTAAATGTTGTTACATTGGGAAATAAATGGAAGGAGAAATCTTCACAGAGATTGACCTGGATGGAAGAAAAAATACAGAGAAATTTCAGTTCATGTAACAATGGTTTTTTTTGTGGTAATAGTTCATGTAACAATGGTCATTTAACATATCTCACAGTATACAGGTTGATCCCATTCTTTTCTCATGGTGCAGGTGGTAATCTGAAGAAGCTGTTTAGTTAGTTTTATTGGTAATTACAATTTCAGTTCAGACATTAGATGGTTCTTGGCAAGTTTCACATTATCATCTTGCTCCACATAATAATGATTCCTAATTATCCTGTCTTTGTGGATGTTGGAATTTTGCAGTAAAGAGTAAATTTCCCCTAATTTCTTGCAGTCAACTTCACAATGAGCTTAAAGAATCGAGAGTAGATTGATGATTTATAACCTCCATTACCATCTATTCAGATGATGTAAATGTGTTCAATAATGTACCAAACTATATATTCTCATACCATCTTAATTGGAATCTATCTAGACTTGGATTTAATTATTATCAAGACACTGACATTTTCATCTATCTTAATCTATATAATACTGTACGCACTGAATCTAGTACTATAATGGTGTTTTCATGATCGATGTTTGTTTATTATTCAGAAGGTCAAGGGTTGGGGTTTAGAAAATTATATTCCAGAGCCTGGATTTGTAAGCAGAGATGTATGAATTGATATGATACTTAAGGGAAACTTCTCTTCCTTTGGCCTAGCTGATAAACAAATCTCTAATGACTAAATTAGACTTATATTTAAGTATTCATTTTGAACTTTAAAGTAATTGAGGGTTTTCATTTGATTTTGAGTCAACTGGCACAAGACATTCAGCTTTATTCATTTAAACAATTTATTTTGGGTTTCTTGAAATAATTACAGTTGGGTAAGTAATCAAATTGCAAAAGTATGAAAATGGCAGGTGCGATAAGGTCATTTGGGTTCAGATTGAACACTTAGCCTGGTGTTTCACTTTCATCCTTGCCCCTGGTTGGGACTTTTAGTTTTGTAACAGATAAGGATAGGATAACCTCCAATTCAAATTCAAATCCCATATTGAATGAGTAGCAGAGACTGCTCCTACTTCATTGGGATATAAACTTCTAAACCGATAGAGTTTGATCTTATCACAAACTCTGAATACTTGTAATCTGTAACTATATTTTCAAATATAAATATACATCCCTAATCGTACTCAAGACGAAAAGGGAAAATACAAATTCAAATCCATTCTCTTACTTGGTATCATCCGCCGCTAACTCATGTCATCGATCACCATGACGAACTCTGATGATTCCACCACCATTCCTTCGGCTACAACCACTCCACAGACAGCGATAGCACCAACCAACATTGTTTCTCTCCTTCTTGTTAAGCTTGACAGGACGAATTATCTTCTGTGGAAGTCACAGTTCATGCCCCTTCTTTATGCACATGATCTCTATGGCCATGTCGATGGTAGCAAACCATGCCCACCACCCACCTTATCTGCTTCTCCTGATTCCTCTTCTACCTCTGCAACTGACCCAAACCCAGCCTATATTGCTTGGCGTCGACAGGATCAAATTATCCTCAGTTGGATAATTTCGTCACTCACCGAAAGTGCCCTAGCCCAAATCGTTGGGCTCACCTCTTCTTATGCTGCTTGGAGCGCACTTGAACGCACCTACTTGTCTCACTCTCAAGCTCGGATTATGCAACTGAAATATCAGTTGTTTCAGTTGAAGAAAGGCTCTCTCTCCATGGCTGAATACCTTTAGCGTGTCAAAAGCCTGGTGGACAATCTTGCTGCTGCTGCTCATCCCATCTCTGACTCCGACTTAATCTTAAGCATTCTCCATGGACTTGGACCAGATTATGAGTCCTTTGCTATGTCAGTCACCACTCGCATTGATCCCATCCCACTCGATGATTTCACTGGTCTTCTACTTACCCAGGAAATCCTCAAGGATCAGCGCACTACTCACATGGATTTACCATTGGTTGAAGCCAATGTAACTACGAAGTCCGCAGGAACTTCATCCAACCGAAGCCGAGCTTTCTCCAACAATGGAAATCGTGGCCGTGGTCATGGTCGTAGCCGTGGTCAGTACCATAACAACCAACAGAATGCTCCTTTGCTGCCTACACCTTCTACGCCATGTCAGATATGCCATAGGACAAACCACTCGGCTGCAACTTGTTACAACAGGTTTATCCCGAATTATCAATACAACTCACAAGCAACTCGTACGGCTGAACCTGAAGCACTGTTGGCAGCCCCACCTGCATCCTTTGACACTGCATGGTACCCGGACTCGGGTGCCACTCACCACATCACATCGGATATGAGCAACATGACTATAAGCTCACCCTACACTGGTTCAGACCAAGTGTGAGTCGATAATAGTGCAGGTTTGCATATCCAAAATATTGGATCTTCTCAAATTAATTCATCTTCTAAAAATTTAGCACTTACCAATGTATTACATGTGCCCAAAATTACAAAAAATCTGTTGTCTATCAGTAAGTTTACTGCTGATAATGATGTGGTTTTGGAATTTCATCCTCGGTGTTGTTATGTGAAGGATCCACGCACGGGGAATATCCTGCTCCAGGGAACCACTGAAGGTGGTCTTTATCGTCTACCACTGGCATCTTCACCATCAACAGCCACTTCACCGCCACTGCCCACTATTCACATTGGCAAAAGGGTCTCCAAATTGGTTTGGCATGATCGACTTGGACACCCCTCTTCAAAGTGCATAGACTCTCTCCTCCGTCGCTCAGCTCTACCATTCACGGCTACTCCATCATCAGCAGTCTGTGTTTCCTGCCAGATGGGAAAGGCTCACAGACTCCCATTTGCAGTCAATAAATCAAGAGCATTGTTTCCTTTTCAATTAGTACATTCTGATATTTGGGGGCCTTCACCCTCTCCTGCTATTCAGGGTTATCAGTATTATATTTCTTTTATTGATGACTTCAGTAGATTTACTTGGATATTTCCACTTGTACGTCATTCTGAAGCTTTTAATGTTTTCATGCAATTCCATGCTCACATTGCAAATATTTTTAATTGTAAGATCAAGACTTTTCAGTCAGATGGGGCCAAAGAGTATCAAGTCTTTGATGGGTATTTCCACAAAAATGGCATTACACATCAATATTCATGCCCTTACACATCCGAACAGAACGAAAGTGCGGAGCGCAAACATCAACACATAGTTGAGATTGGGCTTACACATCTAGTAAGGGCCTCCGTCCCAATGACTTTCTAGCCTGCAGCCTTTGAGACGGCTGTGTATTTGATCAATCGGCTTCCAACACCGGTCTTGCAAGATCAAAGCCCGTTCCAGGTGTTGTTCAACAAGGACCCTGATTATCACCACTTGAGAACCTTTGGCTGCACCTGTTACCCATGGCTTCATCCATACAATAGAAACAAGTTACATTACAGGTCGACTCAGTGTGTGTTTCTTGGCTATAGCAATAGACACAAGGGCTATAAATGCTTTGATCCGTTCATTGGGCGCACATACATATCAAGGCATGTTCAGTTCGATGAAGGGCTGTTCCCTTATGCCATAAAAAATGCTGCTGTATTTCCACCTATTTCCGCCACTCAAGCACCACTCATAGCTACCAGCGATAACATCATCTCATTAAATCCATCTACCTCCCAACAACAACATGCCCATACCACCACATCACCCATCGCACTACCTAGCCCATCCATCACCAATTCGGGTTCCCATTTACCACCCACGGCAATAGCCTCCCACACCAACATAACACCAGCTCATAACCCACCACCTATAACCACTTTACCACCAATCACCATACCACAATAGCCTACTGCTGAGCAACAATCAATAGCAGCACCACAAGCTCCACCACAATGACAGCCCATCAGCCATCCCATGGTCACTAGGTCACGGTCTGGTGTTCTTAAGAATGTGGAAAAATTAAATCTGATGGTTACAAAATATCCACTGCCCTGACAACCACTACAGGCCCAATTGAAGTCGAGCTGACCTCCTATACCACTGCTAGCAAAAGCCCAAAATGGAGAGCAGTGATGAGTGAAGAATTTGACACCCTCCTAAAATATGGTACTTGGAAATTGGTTCCATTCGATCCCTCTATGAACTTGGTGGGAAATAAATGGGTTTGTCGAATCAAGAGAAATTCCGATGGGTCTGTCTCTAGATATAAGGCCCGATTGGTCACCAAAGGTTTTCATCAAAGGGAAGGCATCGACTATTTTGATACGTTCAGTGCCGTTGTTAAACCAGCCACCATTAAGACCGTGTTGTCTATTGCAGTGTCTAATGGCTGGGTTCTACGCCAATTGGACGTTCAAAATGCCTTTCTTAATGGAGATTTGGATGAACAAGTGTTTATGACACAGCCTCAAGGCTTTGCAGATCCGACATTTCCCAGTTATGTTTGCCATCTCCAACGTGCCTTGTATGGTCTGAAGCAGGCACCACGCCATGGTCGCATAGACTTGGCAAATTTCTTCTATCACAAGGGTTTTGCTCATCGGCAAGTGACACGGCCTTGTATGTTCGCACCTGCAACAACAATATGATCTACATCCTTATATATGTAGACGATATTGTAGTCATAGGCACAAGCTCCACAATGGTGCAGGACCTAATCACCACTCTTGGAACAAAGTTCGCCATAAAGGACCTTGGGGACTTTGAGGTACTTCGTACACCACAGGTGCTTCATCTATCCCAAACCAAGTATGCATTAGATTTTCTGCAAAAGACCAAGATGGCCGATGCAAAGCCTATGCCTACACCAACTGCAACAACACCTCTCAGTTGAGACAATGGAATAGCGTTTGAGGATGTCACCCTCTATAGGAGCATTGTTGGTGCACTGCAGTACTTGACTCTCACCCGGCCTGACCTCTCATTCGCAGTTAATAAGGTGTGCCAGTTCATGCACAGTCCTACAGTTGACCACTGGGCTGTTGTCAAATGGATCCTACGATATTTAAAGGATCGTATGGACCTTGGAATTCAAATTCAGCCATCACAATCCACACTCTTAAGTGCATACAGTGATGTTGACTGGGCCGGCTGCCCTACTGACAGACGATCTACCAGTGGGTACTGCATCTACCTAGGTTCGAACCTAATCTCCTGGAGCTCCAAGAAGCAACAAACTGTGGCCTGGTCCTCTACAGAATCTGAATACAAGGCCGTAGCAAATGCTGCGACAGAGCTGATATGGCTACGCCAACTGCTTAATAATCTTGGGGTCCAATCACCACCACCGATGCTATACTGTGACAACATCGGTGCTACATACCTAGCAGCAAATCCACTCTTCCATGCCCGCACAAAGCACATTGAAATTGATTATCACTTTGTGTGTGAGAAAGTGGCAGCCAATAAACTGCGAATTCGGTTTGTGCCTAGTCCGGATCAAATTGCAGATGCCCTTACAAAGGGTCTTCCAGGTCCTCGGTTTCGGACTGTACGGGACAAGCTCACAGTCTGCAAGAGACCTTTTCGCTTGCAGGGGAGTGTAATGGATAAGGATAGGATAACCTCCAATTCAAATTCAAATCCCATATTGAACGAGTCTCAGTAGCCGAGACTGCTCCTACTTCATTGGGATATAAACTTGCAAACCGATAGAGTTTGATCTTATCACAAACTCTGAATACTTGTAATCTTTAACTATATTTTCAAATATAAATATACATCCCTAATCGTACTCAAGACGTTAAGGGAAAATACAAATTCAAATCCATTCTCTTACTCTCATGGTCCATTGATCTGTCGTTGGCTTCTCCTCTCTATCTTCTGGTAAGTTATGGAAAATCATTAGTTATTGTTTTTGAATAATCAATTGGATATAGTTCTCTCTCATCTCTTCTAGTTCACACCTATTAAACGAACTGTGGGATTCGAGGGTAAACCCACAGGGCACCCCAAACCCACAACATAACTAGGGACGCCTGTGATAACACATACCGTCGTAACCATCCGAGCTAACCCCCAAGGGTTACAATTCATTTATTAGAGAAAAGGGGGCCGTGTAGTACCAACAAACACAAAGTTAACCTTCCGTTGATCTTTTCAAATATGATAATATTTAGGTGTCTACATTCCAATGATGGATGGGTTATCATTGCTTTTTGATAAATCGTTTTGTCTTAATATTTGTAAACTGCAGTGTGCAAAACCAGAAAGAATCAAGAAAGAAGCAGCAAAGAACTTGATTGTGGAATTGGCCAGGCTTAGGTTTCAATGTTTTGCCATGTGAAAGCTTGGTGAGAAACGAAGACAAATGGATGTGTACTCTGTTGGAAAAAATCAAATAAAGAAGGAAATTGTAGCTTACTTTGAATGCGTACTCGCTATCACAAAGGAGATATTTGCCCCCACACGACAAAAATCACCTTCAGGACTCAACAAAGCAATAAAAAATGAAACACATAATTTCTTTGAGAGACACTGATTGCAAGAGAGAAAGATATTTCGTTTGAACACTGCACTTCTATGAAGCACCTCTTCTGAACAGACATATCTATTTATTTTATATTTAAGCCATTAGATCAATTGTCATCTGATCTAACGGTCCAGATTAAACCAGAGATGAAGTTGTTCACAACAGTCATATCATATCAAATGTGACCGTAGGATCTTTTAACCCGATGGATCTGATCATGTCAAAAAATCAACGTACCAGACCAGATCACTTGTATAGGGTCACATTTGGTGTCACCTTTATTCTCATTTCTCAAGAATTACTATACAGACCGATTCCAGACCCAACCTAGCCCGTCCGGTTACAGCTCGACCTAGCCCGATCCTTTAACTTGTAATCTTTCCCTCCGTATTTCCTTTTTTTGTTTGTTTCCAACAATGCATGAATGGATTTTGACAGTTCATGGGCCGCTAGACCTTCATCAACCTCATGGCCCACCTTCACTATGTCCATATCTCCACCACTTAGCAATATTTTCTCCCTTCTTTGCCCATACCATCCCGTAAATGTAGACAAGACACAATCTCACAGCCGAACTCATATCATCTATGGGCAATGGTCATCATGTGGTGCCCACCCGATGATTCTCAAGCCCGGGCCTAGCTCAATTAGGTTCAAAATTGAGCCCAATTTTAAAATGTATTGCCTTGGGCTCAATTTGGTTTCAAAATGTATGTATGATTGCCCAATCCAGGCCCAACCCACTTGAACCAATTGAACAATCCCCATATACCCAATGTTGTACATATGCTAATGATCCAATAATTTTTTCTATGGTGCATCGGATAATGTATATCAGTCTTCTTCTTTTTTTTTTTCTGATTTTTCAATATATTTTTTGTAGGGCTGCACCGTTTAAAGCCCGTTTAGATTTAAACAGGCCCATAGCCTGATTAAGGCCCAATTCTAGTACCCGATAATAGGCCGAAGCCCGACTAGGCGCGGCCCAATTATCTAAACGAGCGGTCAGAATGCAAGCTTCAAGCTTGGTTAAGCCCGGTTAGGCCCGACCGAGACCAATTGAGACCGGTTGATAGTTGACACCCCTATGGTCCTCTGGTTGGAGGAAAACTTTGTCCTAATTTAAAAAAAAAAACCAAGCATTAAATTTACATATTTTTTATCTGCTCCATTTCCCCAAGTTCCTCTAATAGAGGAGGTGGCCTCACCCCGACAGTGTGTTCGGGCACGGGTAGGGTGGTCATTTCTGCCCCCTCTACTAGAGGAACTTGGGGAAATAGACCTACCCAGGAAATGGATCTGATAAAGGCCCTTTACCCTTTCTTTCTCCCTCCTCACTCCTCACCTTCTTTCTTGTTTTTCTACTTTTTTAAGATTGATTTTGATGGGTATGACTTTTGTGTGCAGCGGCAGAAGTGCGTCTACTGCCGTCTAGGGCCATTGAGGGCATCAAGAAATGAAAACAAAAAAGGAGAGGTGAGAATCTGAGCCAGCCTCATGCCCTCATGAAATTCTTTTTTCTTCTTCTCGTTCTCTTTTGGATTTTTGACCTTCTGTTGGAACCAACATATATTTTAGGGTTGATAAAATTGAGAAAATTATCTCCTCTATTTCCTACCTGGTCTATTTCCCCAAGTCCCTCTAATAGGGGGCAGACCCATGATTTTAGTGCACGGTATTGGATTGGATATTGGCCAACCCAGAAACTAATACGACTGTATCAGATTGGTATTAGCTAAAATGCTGAGTCAGCATACCTTTTTGGTATCGGACTAGGTATCGGTCCAAAAAATTCTAAAAAATCCCATAAATAAAAAATAATAATATTTACCTAAAAAAACCATAAAATCAATTACTTTTGTATGATAAGTGCAAACAATCATTTGATACATGTATTAATATTTAATAGCAATATATCACGTTAAATAAAAAATAATAATATTTGCCTAAAAAAACTATAAAATCAATTACTTTTGTATGATAAGTGCAAACAATCATTTGATACATGTATTAATATTTAATAGCAACATATCACATTGAATTTTATATTTTGTACAATTAAAATCACAAAATTTAAAATTTATCATGGAAATTAATTGTAATTTTCAGTTTTAACCTTTTAGAAAAATCGACTGAAGAGGAGAAAAATCCGTAAATTCTAGTCATTCAACCAGTCATTCAACCACCTTGTTCGATTTACCAAAAAAACCACCTTGTTCAATAGTTGGATGTGAAGAGTTGTGTAAAATGATACTACCTTAAAGGTTTTTTGATAATTAGACCCGTACCTTGGGAGATTAGGAGTAGAGGAGGGCAGGATCAACAAAATCACAAAAATGCTGATCAAATGTTCAACTACCTTGTTCTATGTTTGCTATTTGATCATGGTTTTAGTGCATGGTATTGGAACAGGTATCGATTATCTTGGAAATCGATACGGTATCAGATTGGTATTGACAAAGATTGGTCGTATTAGACAAATTTGTCCATGATTCTCCTTTAAAAATGGGTTTCTTTTTTTTTTTACCACTTTATCTCTTGTCTATATCATGTCACCGATATGATATCGACACGGTATCAGGATCGATCACTTGCAAATACGATATCAATACCTCAAACCATGTATTTGATTTTGAAAGAAAACTTTTTTTTTTTTTGAGTGAAGAATGTCACAAACTCATAGAAACACTCCAATGAGGAGAAAAACAAAAAAAATGGTTCAAAGTTTTCTTTAAAAAAATATAGAAAATGGTTATTTATACAAGTGTCATTGCCTCATTGGCCAAGGGTCACTTCATCAGGACTTTTGAAAGCTTGAATGCGTGATTGAAATTGATGTGAGACATCTAACAATCATGTCAGAACTTAGAAGTTTAACGTTATAATTTAGCACACTTTAGGGGATAGGCTGCACGGGCGATACTGGCGATACCACTCGATACCATAACCGTCCGTGAAAATGTTCTAGGATCGGCCTAGTATCTGGATTGGACAGTTGCAAAACCAATACAGGTGATCCGATACCGATACCTCAAACCATGGATGGACCCAACCTAGGTAGTATATCCGGACAGGAGTAGGGTGGTCATTTCTGCCCCCTATTAGAGAAACTTGAGGAAATGGACCGGATAGAGAAATGCAGCAGATAAAGATCCAAATGACCCTCTTCTCTCCAAAAGTCTTCAAGCTCTTGAGAGTTGCTCAAGTTCACACTCTGGTGTCTGTCTGCTATAATCTTATCTCTTCTCAAATCTCAATCACTGGAGCGAAGACTCTAGAGAGAGAGAGAGAGGGAGAGATTCGTTTTGTCCTGAAACCCAACAAAAAGACGAAAAAAACCCCAATAGCAAGCCTCCTCTTCCTACTTCGTTCCACCTGTCCATCCCTGCGTTCAACCTGCCCATCCTTGAGGCCTATATGTCACCTACATCCCTGGACTTTCAAAGGCTCGTCTTTCACGCCAAACCCAAAACATAAAAAGGCGGATTTTTATCTGCTCCATTACTGACATCCTTCATTTTGCTCAATTACCCCTTAGGATGTTGACACCTGTCTTATTTTAATTCCCAAATGTCATCCATCCAATCCTAACATAACCTGAGTTAACTGTTTCTCTCTCCTCTCTCACTCCTCTCTCTCTCTACAACACCGCCCCCTTCCCTCCTCCCACCTACCGGCTGAACTCCTGCACCGCCGCCGACTCCATATTCCCTCCCACCACCGAGATGGGTTTGTTTCTCTCAACTGGGTCTCCTCAGTTGTTATCGATACAGGTGCCTAGCAACATGGGTGCCAGAAGCGAGCTTGTAGCCCTGGATCTGAGTTACACCAGCTTCAGGGGTTTTTGCTGGCATTAATGGCGATGATGCCGAAGCTGCAATTCACAGGAGAAGAAAAATTCACAGGAAAAAGGAGAGAAAAAAAACTGCAATTGAGAAGAATGAAGCAAGAAACCATACTACTGTATCATTCATTTCGCTCCACTTAACATGTTCACAAAGGTTAACAGGAAAAAATTAAAAAAAAAAAAAAAAAGAACCCCCTCTTCGTCTGTACATCTTGATCTCATTCTATGATTTGTTTTTTCTATTGGTGGGTCTCTCTTTGGATTGTGGAGCTGGGACTGTTGTTTCAGGCAAGGAATTGTAGTCTTTGATCACCTGGTTTGAGGAACAGTTACTGTCATATTCAATCCCAGCTGAGGTGTTTTCTACTATCACTTCAATGCCTTGGCCAAGCTGCACAGTTGATGTGGTTCCAGAGCTACCATCAATTGCTTAGTTTAGGTCCTAGACCTGAGATTCTGAATTCATATTAAATATCCACCTTGAAGAAGAACTTTCCACACTATTGAGCAGAAACCCTTCCTGATTATTGAGTGATTTGCAGGGGTGTTCATCTCTTCCTTGGTCTTCCAAGTCAAAATTCAACACCCGCTTGCATGATTTTACGGTCGAACTCGGTGATTGTTCTATTGCCTCCCCTAGAGTTTCTGCTGGTAGAGTTTCTGAGGTTTTGAGGTTTTTCTTCCTCACATACTTCCTCTTTCCTGTTGGATTCTGATCGTCACTAGCCGGCTTTGGAGCTGCTGCCTTTGGAGTCCTTTTGAGTTTGCCTTCTACAACGACTTTGGGCCTGTGCTTCTTCCTTCTAGGCTTTTATTGTGGTGTCTTTTTCAGATCAATGCCATTGTCGAAGGAGAAGAGAGGTTGGCGCCGTTGGAGAGAGAGGAGGGTTAGGTTTGAAAACCATGGTTAAGCTTGGGAAAGGAGTCCTTAATTTTGACCGTCGGATTAAAACAAGACAGGTGTCAAGCATCTAAATATGTACAGCAGCAAAATGGAGCATGTCAGTACAGCAGCAGATAAAAATCCGTCAGAAGACTCAGAACTGGGAATCACCTTTTTTTTTTGTTTTTTTGTTTTCCTTATTCTATTTTTCACCAAAAAAAAAAAAAAAATTTTCCTTATTCCATGCATTAAAGAGGCTGTACAAAACTATTGGTCCATTAAGTGTATATATATATATGGTTGTACAAGACTATTGGTCCATTAAGTGTATATATATATTATACTATTATACTATTATATAAAAGCATGTTGTGGCAAATCTTTCAGTTACTTATTCTACCTTTATTTTTATTTAAAATTTCATTATTTAATTTTTAATTTTTATGTCATTTTTTTTTATAATTTCATAATTTTAAATACCCTTATTATTAATTAATATTAATAATATTTATTATTATTTAAAATAAATCTCTCCACAATATTAGATTTACTAAAAGTAAATTGATTAATAATTATGGAGAGAAAATCTCTCCAATTCTCTCTCATAAAATAAAATCTATCTAATAATATTATTATTATTTAAAATAAATCAATTCACAAAATTAGATTTATCAAAAGTAAATCAGTTAACAATTATGGAGAGAAAATCTCTCCAATTCTCTCTCATAAAATGAAATCTTTAACGTTTAATTCTTTATCTCATATATTCTATAAGAATCCTTCCGATCAATTTTTTGGTAGGAAGAATCCTTCGCATTTTAATCGTGTAATTTTAATTTAAAATTTTTTTAATACCCTTATTACTCTATTTGCTTAATTTTTTTTTTTTTTTTTTTTGGTATATTGTGTCTAATCTTTTGGAACCCTTTCGTTATAATTTTCATTTGTTCTCATGTATTGCTTTTATTCTAAAACCCTTTACGATTATATTAAAATTTTCTTCGAATTCTTTCGGGGCTTTGAAGTCTTCTCCCAATCTCCCCTCTTCCAGCTCCCCTCTCCCTCTCCCATGGGTAAATCTCTCTCGCTCTCTCTTGCTATCAGTCTCATCTCATTCCCTCTACCCTGCTTCTCTCTCTCACCCTCTCCTTAAATTTCCCTTTCTATCGTCCCTCTTTGAGTTAGGGTTTATACATTGCTTTTTTCTCTCTGTAATCTATTTGATTCTTACCCCATTGCAGATTTTAGTTGGGATTTTTCTTGCGTTTTCGACTTCAGGCATTTGTCCGTATTGAATTCGGTATGTTGTTCTCTATAATTGTAGCTTTTCAATTTGAGTTTTCCATTACCTTGTTATCGATTTTTGTGGCTTTTTTCTGTACATCATCTGCCTCTATCTTTCTCTTTTCCTTTCTATTTGTTTTTGTATGTGGTTCTTCTGTATATATTGGATGCCCACCTTGAAATATATATTTTTGGGTTTAATTCTGCAAGGAATCTGGGTTTTAAGCACTAATAGATCTCTCCTTTACTGTATCTATTTGTATGTTTTTCTGTGTTTAAGCCCTCCAATTGGATCTCTCTCCCCTTCACTTTCTGTGTATCGATTATAAGGCATTGGTTGGAGGAGAGAGCATCTTATCGATTTCTGTGGCTTCTGGCTTCTTTCTATACATCATCTATCTCTGCTTCTACGACTGTGTCAGTGCAGTCCATCCCCCAACCTCTATGAATTGACATCGATGTTTAATGGGATTTTCTAAGAATTTTCTTTATCTTTTGACTTTAAATTTGCAGTTATCAAAAAGAAGATTGTAAGGACATTGCCTTGTGTGGGGAAAATTTTTCTTTTTTTCTTGATAGCTAGGATTGTTCAAATAGAAAATACTCTTCTTTTTTTTTTTGTCTAGGTGATTGCTTGAGACATGCTGGCCAATTATCTTTGATAACTCCTGAACATTGTTTCAAGATGTTCTAGAAATGAATCTAGCTTCAGTCCAAATACTATATAAAAATCAATTTTAATAAAATAACAAAAAAGTGCTTTGCAAGACTACTAGAATTGAAGTTCAAATTAATTGTGGAGGCCTACCATCAATGTATCATCTTTTTTCGTTTTTTTGAATAAATATATCAATGCATCATCTTTATCAGCAACCAATCAGATATGCAAATCCGATGTTCTAATTGAATCCCCTCCCCCACCCCTCTCTCTAACTTTCTACCCTACCATTCTGCTCCATAAATCAGGAGGGATTCTCTGAAAGTATTCAATACTGTATCGATCTGGTTTGGGGCTAAATTTCTTTCCAACTTCCTAATTTATTTATTTATTTGCTTTGCATGACCAACATAAACATGGATATGAATAATCTACATTCTTTTAGGGAAGAAACATTTGATCGTAAAAGGATGTGGGTGCATGATGTGAATACCACCTGTAGGAGACGTTGCCCCCATTTGCAAACCCCACAACTCTTGATATATTTGGCACTGACCTGGTGAGTTCACACATCCATTTTTGAGGTTTTTTGTTTCTAATAGAGAGCCTCCAAAATAAGACTTGTCCACTCTGTTGTCCTTTTCTGCCTAATTGTTGCCTCTGATTTATTTGGTAACATGTTTTGGACATATAGTTATAAATTAAGAGATTATTTTGTGAAAGGTTTCCGTGAAGTTCAATGAGTTTCAGTAGCAATATAGATCCAGTATGTTGGACTCCTGTTGATCCTAACATTTGTAATTCTGCAAGAGCAAACTTCAAACCAGAGTTGTCATGGGATCTGATTGTTGATGGTCTTCAAATAAGATTTGTTTTTTCTGTTAGGCAAGTAGGCCATAGTTTAGTTCTTAGATGGTTATGATAGCTTTTGAACGAAACAGTGTCGTATGGCTCACTTCTGGATCATTGGTTAGACCTTAGAAGGTTGAGCCTTATTTGGGCAGTGAGGGATGTTTCTGAATGTCATATATTATGATTTTGATGATCCATTAGGTGGTGAGTGATCAAATGATTATAAATGTCTGAAGCAAAGTATGAAATTCATGTTGAGATGGATCAATAAGTTTATTGATTACTTGTTTGCATGAATCAATGAGCACGAGTTGTATATATTTATCTCTCTAATATTTGATCATAAGAGTTGAAAGACAGGTTGCATGTCTTGAATCTTCAGGAAATAATGCCAGCTTGGGGTATGGCCAACTGAATATATAGCCCAACATAAGAAGATACAGATCATTTATGTTGCTGCTTGTAAAGCTGAAGTCCTGAATGGGGACCTCATACAAATTGGTTTGCGGCTTTGAAGAGGTATGGATTTTAGAAACATGTTGATATGATGTGAAGATTCAGAATGAATCTCAAAATTACTGAAACAAGTTAATATCATCCTCTTCACTGTTATTAGATTTGACTCTCTCTGTCATGATTGATAAGCTCTACCAGTAATTCTATGTGATAGTAGGCTTTGGTAGCTCATAACAGTTTAAGAAAAAAACAATAGAAATGTTTTATCATCAATGGTTAATGTCCTGAGAGCATACCTTCTACAACAACCGTGGATTTACTCCACAAAAAAACATCTCATTGATCAAGGCATGTGATAACTGAATTATTGTTCCTTCAATTTTCCTTTCTTTCTTCTTCAATTGGTGTTGAAACCTTCAAAAAGTTAGTTTATAGAGTTTAGGATGAGTCGGTTACAGAGTTGGAAATGGCACAAAATGGATTAGTACCCTATACTTTTGAAAGGGTATGGTCCAGTTACTATGCATGATCACCATCTAACAAGGTGAAAGGGCACGGTCCACTTTCGATGCTTTCGATAATTTCTATTCAAACCTGAATTATCATAAGATCTGATTGTTGAATGTCTTCAAATAAGCTTGGAACTTTATGTTAGGCAAGTAGGCCAGGTGTTAGTTCTTATTTTGTTAAGACTTAAGTCAGCTTTTGAACCAAAGTCTATCATATAACTCATAACAATTCCTTGGATTCTGGGTCATTGGTTAGTCCTTAGAAGGTTGAGTAATATTTGGGCAGTGAGGCATGTTTAATTGTTCCAATTTCTGAAGGTTAGATTGCTAACTTGATTCATGGTGTTGTACTGTTGTTTCAAGCTTTACATCGTAATTCTTGATTCTGATGCTTATTGCACTGAGGTTTAGAAAGTTGGAAAGAACCATCTGTTCGACATAAAATGAGATTAAAAAAAACATGAAATATGATCCCAAGAACTTGTTGAGATGGGTATTTTCTCCTCAGTCTCAATAGATAAGGCAACCGATACTAAGTGGCTTCATAATTTGTTTTCGAAACCTTAAAAAAGTGAAATTATAGAGTTTAGGAGTACCAATTACTATATCCCATTACAGAAGCAACTACATAAGATAGAGTAGAAACTGAATCTCTTTTTTTTTTTTTTTTTGGAAAGAAGAAAGAAAGTTTTGGCAAATTCTGCGGTACTGTCAACTGGATAGGGGGGTTGGGGCAGAAGGGAATGGGGTACCTATTTTAATTTAGACCTAGAACTGGCACTATTTGGTACTTCATGTCTGACTTGAAAAATGGCATTCACTCACTTACCAATCTTCTAACCTAGCCATTTACACTGAATTCAAGGTCAATGTAACCATTTCCTACAATTGCTATCCAATCAGGAACAAACTACAGAAAAAACCTGCTTTTCATCCATAACCAACAGTTAGAAGAGAGGTACTAGAGTCAGTCTTGTTTTAATTATTTGTTTTTCTCCTGCAATTTATCCCATGCATTGAACATGAAGTTAGGGTCTAATGCCATTTAGAGACTTAGGAGAGTAAAATAAAATAGGTTTTTTTGGACTGGGTGTGTTAATTGACTAAAACAAGGGGTGAAAGAATTGGTTGATTCTCAGATGTGGATCCCTATCACTTTTTGGATAAGTTCCTCGTATAATAGTAAATCATTCTCTAAACACGATCAGTATATCTCTAAAAACTTTGCATGAATGAAATTCCAATCAAAATACAGCCCATGCACCTCTACAGTGTAGTCAATCTACTTACTCAAGAACTAAGGGGCCCTTGTCTCTAGGACCATTGTGTCTCACTGTCATGTTGTCATCTTTGATTAACATTATTAAAAACCAAAACGACAACAAACTTTATAGTTATTCCCCTCATTTCAGTTTTCACTGAAATTTTTTCCCATCACACCATACTCGTTCTGTTTTAAAGAAAGGAAGTAGTTAAATAAGAACTAAAAGATGAAGCTAACTTGAATCAATTAGACATTTACTTGGTTGAAATTTTCATATTTTAGAGGCCGGAAATGGAAGAATATGGCCCATCAAGGTCAGGAAAGACAGTATGAAGATGTCAAGATTGGATATATTGGGTGTCTGAGGATATTAGATTATTTTGAAGAAGAACCACCATCAAAAGAATTTCTATTATGACATGCCAACGGGCACAACGGCTGGAAAAGATGTTTATTCCCTGGAGAAGTCTGATTGAGTTTCCAATTGGGCTTTCCCTGCCACAGCAAGTAGAGAAGAAGGCTGCTACAGAATCGGAGGTCTGCCTGCCATTTAATATTCAATAATATTTGTTCTTGTTTGAGAACAATTGGATTTGCTTATTTTCTTATTTTATTCTTTCAGGCTGAGGTGATCAGGAAAATTCTAGGCCAGGACTCCAATAAGAAGAGGCATTTTTTCACCAACAACTGATAATCAAACATCTTTGTTCTTGTTATTTGACTTGAGAACTCCCAGGTTAAAATCGGTTCTATTCTCTTTCAACCCAAAAACAGTTACCCCCTCCGGGTGATTAGTGTGTTGAGCCTTACTGGGATTCCAAGCATGAGATTGTTTTCTAAGATATTTGAATTCCCATGTCTGACTCACTATACATAAAATGTTAATTAAAATAGTAATAGACATTTTCTGTCCCCCACCAAACAAGTGCCTACACGTGCAAATGCACGTGTAAGTTTGCTAGTATATATATGCGTGTAAGGTAATGAGACTTTCTCAAATTTGCAAAATAGTATGAGTACTTGACTCTTCTTCAATAAATATTGAAGCATATCATAAAACATTATGCTATAGAAAAATGAGAGACAATTATAGTATACTAAAATACACACTGAAGGAGCAGTGGTAGATAGCTTTGTAGTTTATAGCGATTGATTTTGCACTCCTGGGAGACAGAATTGGCGATTGAGTTGACGTGAGACTAAAGCATTTAAAAGATTATCAAGATTTTGTATCCTTTGAAGACTACTTTCTTAAAATGGGCCAAGATATTTTAGCAAAAGAGATATTAGCTAAATTAAAATTTTAAAAAAATGGAAACTATGAATTGAAAGAGAAATATTTATATTTTAAGTCTTTCATAAATATTTTGAAATAATGTAAAATCAGAACCTTCACCATTTCCTTTTTGAATTGTTTATAGATTGGAATATTTATTGTTCTAATACGACATAATTCTCTGATTGTTTTTAGATATTTTAACAATCAAAATTTCACAACACTTGACCACATAAGGTCCAATAATGTTTCACCAAATTAGGAAATGAGTTTTATATAATTCTATAATAGAGAGAGAGAGAGAGAGAGTCAAGCTCTAAGAGTTTATGGGGGATAACATAGTACAACCAATATATAACAAAGACAACATCCTAAAGAAAAATATGCAGTAAGAATTATAAAATAACCTTTACCAAAAAAAATAAAATTATAAAATAACAAAGAAACTATAGTCGAAATTAAACAAGTTAGATAGACACAATTCAGTAAAGTACTGGTTTCTCTACATCATGAAATACCACTTCCCATGACATTACCATTGAAGTTAAAATGAAAATATAGATCAGGGACTTGGTGGATTCGAACCACTATCCTCTTGGAATATGAAGTCAATTCTCACACCCCAAGTACTCTGCCAATTGAGCTAAAGACCCATATTTAATACTTGTAAAACCAAGAAAAGAAGAATGTTATTAACCAACAATATTAATTTGCTAAAAAAAACCCTACTTGCTTATTTTGCTGCTATCCATGTCACTACACCTAACCGAATAGAGTTTAAGAATTTTAACATATATCTTCTGAAGTCCACGTACAATAAAAAATTCAAGCCTAAATTGAAATAAAAGCAAAAGTATAAAAGAATTTGAACCTGCAATTAGAAGATGGACACCCAAAGTATTCTTTCTATACCTAAAAAAATAGTATTTTCTTTTAGATGTTGTTAATAGAAACTTAGTACGCAATATGACTCAAGTAGATAACTAACATAGAGGAATATTCTACCAGGCCATGATCCTAGGGCAATGGAAAACATCAGTCTTCTTGCAAGTTGCAATGGTGAGGGTTCCATATTACAGAAGAAAAGATTGAAGCATAAAAGAGAAGATACTTAGAAATCCGTCATCTTGTGTCCATGCATGCATATTTGTACACATATATGTTGGCCAAGTGAGGAGAAATTTGGTATAACTTAAAGGCTTCAAATGGAAAGGGGAAGGCCTATAAGAACAAAAAACCAAAGTGGTGTAAAGTAATGACATTCAGCTTAAATCAATATTCATCTATGTGATTGCTTCTTCATTCTGTTTATTGTTTTCTTGCATCGTGATTAGGTTTCAGGCTCTTCCATAAAGGCCCCAAAGTAATGCCACATCAGCCACTTTAAAAGAAAACTTGTCGGATTCTTATCCTTCATCTTAATAAAAATAAAATAAAAAAATTGGTGCAATAGGTTGATCTGTCAGGAGAGGGATAATGCATTTGACAAGGCATCCATTGAAACTAAGGTTTATTACCAAGACATTTGAACAATGCATAAAGTTAAGTGTCATGCTCCATGGATTGAAAAGTTGGAACCCAATTTATCCTTGCTTGTGGAAGTTATTGCTTTACTCTGTCCATAAGGACTTGAAGCCAAAAGAAGCCAGTGTGTAGTTTATAAGGATTTTATTCCAGCCTCACACAAAACAACAGTAAGAAACACTACGGCACATACTTCTAGTAAAGGCTATATAACAAACAAAGCTCCAAGAACATATCAATAAAAATATTTATTGAAATATTGAAAAATAATCGCAACCAACTGAAATATGCAGTCTAATAATTGTGACAGGAAAGTTGTCGCTAACATATGGAATATCTAAGCAAAAGAAAGAAGGCCTAAAGCCTTAAACTCCAAATGGGCACTGCCATTCCAAACTACAACAGGTCCCAGTGGTAACTTTGTGCAATAGTCCAATACGTGAGGCACAAACACAAATTAACTTTTCTCCCTCAAAGAAGGCCAAATACATGGACACAGTGACACAGACAAGGACCTTAAACTCTACTCTTTAAAATAGAATTGACTTTTCTCCAAAGCTTCAATTCTTGGATACAACACAACTGAAGAAACGCCCCCATTCTGAGAATGTAAGTTAATATAGTTACAGAAGTTGTATCAATTTATCCATTCCCATCTGAGAATGCCTTGCACATTGAACTATTCCAAAGGGCATATATATATTTTCACTTGACTATTTTTCCTTTCTTTCTTATTTAAATAGCCCATCTTTTTCATGAACTTTTTTCTCTTTTCTTTTTAATTTCCCCAAATTACTAGTAATCTTTGTATTTACATCAATTGAAATAAATCCAATTTAGGTCTGACCTGATTTCTCTATGCGATTGACAGGCTCTCTCGCTCACATCCTGTAAGCGCTGAGAGAGAGGAGGGGGTTGGTGTACAAAATCAATGAAACACACAAAAACAACCAACACAAAGAAAAACAAAACATCAGATCCATTTTCAAACAGGGGAAAAAACAAGAGAATAGTTTGAATTCGAAAGTGAGAGAGGGTACCTCACGAATCTGTTGTTGTGATAGCAGAGAGAACCATCTCCAAACAAATATTCAAATTGATACTGGTAAAAATTTATGCCCTATTATCAAAATATTTGTAGGGGAAAAATGAGGAACAAGAAATAGCTTAAAAAATACACTCCAATGCAAAAGGGAGAGAGGGTACCTCTATTGGTTTTTTTTTTTAATAAGCAATTTTATTAGAGAAATGGTACCTCATGAATCTGTTTTTAGAAGTGACAACAAAAATTAGAACCTATGTGTATGATTGTTATTTGAATACAAACAAAATCATACAAACAAAAAGGGAAAAGCTCGTGAGAACCTTGACATGCTCCCTCATATCATGTACATACTTGTCCTGCTTCATACTCCATATCTACGTCAAATTTACATTCCAGAAGAAGTCAAATTCTAGACCATGAAAATATTCCCCTTGAACAAATAGGAATATGAGGTGAGTGCTTGAGAAGGAACCAGAAGTCACCTTTACAGTGAAATCATAGGAGCAATAAACCAACAATGCATTTAGATACTAAATTTGGCTGATCAAGGTGTGTGTGTGTGTTTATTACCAAGTAATTCCTCTTCTAGTATATATTCAAAGACAAATGGTCATCAACACCCAAAAGTGAGCTTACCTGATACACTCCATGCATTTGGTGGGTTGTATAGTTATAAAGAAATAGGGTTAAGTCTGGGGTTATTGCCCTAACAGAGTCCTTATATTTGTGGGGAAGTCCTGCAAAACAGAAAGGTGAAATTCAGTAACTCTGGTCTATCTTGTTGGGGGGGGGGGGGGGTGAGGGAAACCTTTCCCTATGATGTGAGTAGTGTGAACTTTGTGGCATCTATTTTCTTTTCAAAGTTCTTAAACAAAACTGTGATTCCAAGACACTGTTTATATTGTTTTAAGTTTGTACCAAGTCCCAAGTCCAGAATTTGTTGCAGAAGTAATACATCACTCCGATCCCAAATTCTATCACAAATTTTGTGATTACTTGGAACAAAAGAAGCCAGGACTCCAGGATCTGGCTTTGGTGTAGAAGTTGTTCAATGGAACTTGAGATTTGAGTACTCACAATCTAACTGTTAGATGAAACCAAGTAAACTATGATTTGGAATCATGGTTTTAAAGGAGATTTTTGGGTCAAAAGGGTTGGTTATTGAACTAATTACAAGCTGATAGGTTCTGGCAAACTATGAATTGCCAAAACCAAACTTGGTGCATATCTTGGGTTTACTTATCAGTATAAGATACTTTTTTAATCATGCTGAAGGCTAATTATAGCAGAGACAGAAAAGAGAATAAGAAGGGAATCACCAAAGAGTTGGCGGCAGAGATCATCTTGCATAGTCTCATTGTTGCAAACGAAAATGTAACCGCCCAAGACTTCAGTCCTTGGCAGTGTTTCTGCAGGCGGCAGGGTCTTATGCCATCTATCAGGTTGAGCAACCACCTGACTGCATCGTCCGTAGAACACATGGGGCTTAGCCAAAGGAGGATGATAGTATGTCTCTGAGTTGTTTGAAAATATATCTGTGGAGCAGCTACTTTGTATTTGATCATTGTTACTTCTGAATTGATTTTCAAGAACAAGCCTCGATGTAGCTGCAATCCAACATGTTTGGTCATCAGCTGGAAGAAAATCCAAATAATAGAGCTAGACTCTTCATAAAAGACAAGAACGAAGACAATTAATAAAAGACAATCAGAGTGAGAACGAAGAGATGTCGTGGACATAGCGGAAGCATCAGCCTTTTCCAAAAGAACCAGAACCTTTAATGAACTCACATATTATAACTAAGAATACTGTACTAAAGACAAAAAAGACCAGAGACGAAAATAATATGAAACTACTTAGGAGCTGTACTGGAGCAGCAAACCCTGGAGAGAGAGAGAAAGGGAGGTGAGGAACTCGTGTTGGAGAAGGAGAGTACGTGCCCTGCCACCACATTTCTACTAATTCCTTTGTTCTCTATCCATTTTGCTATTTGCTGATATACTCTTCTCTCCTAGATCATGATTGTCTGTTACTCAATGCCTCCACCAAAATCAGGGTTGTAATGATCATCTGTGTGACTCATTAAACTTTAGGATTTGGGTTAGGGGTTATGGACTATGGAGGGGGAGTTGATAACAATATTTTTGAATCTTTACCGAAAGAACTCAAAAACTCATAAGCTGTGTGGATCTTAAAGGAGATTGCTTAATTTCAAGTGAGGATGTCTGGCCTGTAGCTGCACTCACATCTGAGTCATTTAATTAAGAATTTTTCCAGTTTTTTCACCCACTGGGTTAAACCCAATGCCAGACGTTTCATTTAATGACATTACCAGGCTTATAGCCCAATAGGAATGTACCATATTAGCTGAAAAGGGTTGAGCATTGCTGTAGTCAAGAACTTTGAAATTTGGCTACTTATGGAAAACAACATAGCCAAAATAAATAGCAAAACTGATGGAAATCCAAGACAGGAAAGCCCAAAAACAGGGCTGGATCCATTTGAGAAACAATATGAATGCAGGGCCATAAAATGAAGCTAGTTGAATGTGAAGGATCTCATTCAAAAATGCTTTAAAGGTGGAAAGAAATGGAGTTCGGAAGACAGCAAAATGCTTATCATCCTTTACCTCTAAACCATTCTTGCTTTTCCTCAAAAAGAGATTTTAGAATTGTTTATGAGTTGGAAAGAAATGGTTTGGCTACATGAGACAAAGAGAAGTAATACCCTATCCCCCAATCCTGCCAAAAAGATAAAAAAGAAGAAATATTCCTATCTAACATATACTAATATATCCATGATAGAAATCCTAATCTGATGGTATTGAGAACCATGCTAAAGATGGTTGCATGACTCGACTTAAATGTTCCTAAGACCAAAAGAAACTCAACTAAAATTACCATGGCGAGTGGGAGACACTATAATTGCAGAGAGGGGGAAGAGTGAATGAGTAGAAATCAGAATGGGCAAGCTAGAAGTGCATGTGGGGAAGGCTGGAAAGCAATCAACTCAAACACTACATGTGGTAGTAAAGATGCTTCAGCCAGGAAAGAAAGTGTGACTCAACGGTAGCACTTGGAATCTAGTCGAGATCATGATTGTCATCCACAGAACAAAGAAAACAGAGAAATAACAAGAAGTCTGGAGTTTCTTACCTGAAAGAGAAGCCGGTCTGTTGTATTTGCGAATAGAGCAGCTTCAAGATATCATTGTGGGAGCACCGATGCGATGACCAGATCGAAGTCAGCAACAAAATAGGTGAGATTTATTACAGGCCAGGGATAAAATTACAAATCAAAAACCAAAAAAGATGTAGGGAAATCACTAAATCCCCCCCTCACTAAAAAAAATTTGTTTCAATTCTTGTGCAACTGCACTAAACCAACAGAAAAGGTCCGAGAAGATTACCAAACCCTTGATTTGCACTACTCTGAGAGGCAAAGCGACCTCCTCTGAAGCTGTAACCTGAAGGAAAGACCAAGCCATGGCTGCACAAAACAATCAAAAGGTCTATTCAGTTAAAAAAAAATCACAAAGTATTAAAGGAATTAGTCACAGAGATAAAGAAGAAGAAGAAAGAGCCTCAAATGAAGTGTTCCGAGTTACAACCACCGCAAATGGCCGCTGCAACCATTTGACTAAAGGAGATGGAGACGGAGAAGAAGGAGAGGAACAAAAATAGTCCGCCTCTGCAATCACCAATGAATTAATTTAAAAAAAAAAATAGAGAACAGACTCACAGAGAGTGAGACACCAACAAATGAATTCATGGAGTTTTCATCCATTAAATAAAACTGGCAAAGAGGGTAACAACTATAAAAAAGATATCACAAGGCAAAACTGAGCATAGAGAATCGCTGGTCAGATTAAGAAATTAGTCACAGAGATAAAAGGGTCCGGATACGGACGATTAGCAATGTCGACAAAGAGTTCAAATTCGAAATTGCAACGATTGGATTTGGAGAGGCTGCAAACTTCAAGTTTCGATGAGGATTGAGGATGATGAGAGAAAAGAGAGAGGTTCGTTTTGTTTGAGCGTGAGAGGACTGAAATTGGGAGATTGGAGAGGTAGAGGGAGAGGGAAATAGCGGGTCACACGGTTCGATAGTTTTGATTAGAGAGGTTTTTTTTTTTTTTTTTTTGGGTAAGAATGGGATTCGACAGATTTACTGTCATAAAAAGCGGTTTTAAGAATTAAGAAAAAATAAAATAAAAAAAGCTAAGGTACCAATTTTAAAAAAGAATATAATAATAAAAGACTGGAGAAAGAATGAGAAAAAGATGAAATTATAAATAAGTATGAAGGATAGAATAGGTAACTAAAAGATTTGCCACAACGTGCTTTTAAATAATAGTATGATAGTATGGTATATATATATATATATATATATACCCTAAATGGGCAATTGCTATCACTACCCTACACTTAGCCTATATTTACTAAAACTATCCTACTTAAAATTTTTTTTTTAGAGCAAATTACTTAAACCTCCCCTAACCTTTCTAACAATTCAGGGAACCTTTCTTGCCCTTCTGACAACTACTTAGACCTCCCCTGCTTTTCAAACTGGGCAATCTGGGCATCACTAAGCCCCATTCCGTTAGTTTTTTAACGATAGGTAATGGATAAATTTGAAAAAACTATAAAAACAGTTTTTTTGACTTATATGAAGTTACCCTATTGCCCCTTAATGAATAGGTAACCTAAATACCAAGCCCATCGTCATCTCCACCTTCCACAACCTCTCAATGAAACCCTAACCTGCAATGGATTGATTCACTCACCTCCCACCGTGCATAGAGGTTTAGGGATCATTTTGCTCTGGTGGCATACTCTTCTTCTCCGACTGAAGCATCCTCATCTTCTCCAACTAAAACCCCATTGAGGAAGTGATTTACGGTGCCATTGAAATCTTAGGTAGCTATCGGTTTGGTCTCTGGCCAAAAACCCCAAGGTATTTTGTTCTCCTTATCTTAAATTTATCTTATTCATTCATTTATGCTACTATGAATTGATGCTCATCCCTCTCTTGTCAGTCTGAAAACCCCAATCGAAGCACCCATCGGTTTTGGGTTGATACTCATCCTTGAACCAAGAACCCAAGCTTAGCCCCTTACTGTAAGGTAAAAACCCCCCATTTGTATTCTCTATTATGATCTGTTATGGAAACAATTGCTCTTTCCCTTATCATTTTTTAGCTCATCCTCTTTAGATTGATGTAATGTCATCAATCTAATAGCTCAGCCCTTTATTGTAAGTTAAATCCCCCCCCCCACCATTTGTATGCTATGTCATACTCTGTTATAGAATCAAAAGTTAACCCTAGAAATCCCCCCCCACCCCATTTTTATGCTATGTCATGCTCTGTTATGATACTGAATGTAATGTCATCAATCCATTACATTCTTAGAAAAAAAAAAAAGGCCCAAATCATATTAGTTTTAGCTTTCACACCTAGAGTTTGCATTAAATAAGTACAATCATTCCTTAATACATTCCACGAAACATATGTAACCCGGCCACTTCAAAAAGAGTGGATATCTAACAAAATATGAAACAAACCCCATTGCAGTTTGCTATTGTCCGCTACATCACCTCAGTTGAATCGGTCCTCACCTCTATGGATTTCATCCCGAATGAAATTGCTCCTTGGAAGCCCTAGAGTAGTCCCCTTGCTGTTTTCTTCACCACCAAAATTCGTTTACACAAAACAAACTGTTTATGGATACAGATAATAGCGGTCAAATCCACCATACCATAAAACTGGTTAAACATCTCATTAACAACTTTTTTATTTTTTTGTTAATCCTGAATATTATCTGAGACCCGGGGAAGCCCCTAAAGCTTTATTAATCATAGAATCAGGAAGATTACAAGGGGGGACATAACCCGCCTTACCCCTGCCCAAAGAGACAAAACAGAACACTCTCACCACTCAATCTTTTCCAAGAAAACCAGCACAACCAAACCCAAAAAAAAAAAAAAAACCCACTAAAAAAGAAACACCAGTAAGCCAGCCTTGTCTTCTCTGAGAATGCGGGACACATCATTAGGCAACTCCCTTTTCAACTAAAACAAAGTACTACGTTCCGACTTGCTGGCCAATTCTCATCTGTTATCTTGGAGAGAAAATCATATAATGGAAGTCAATACTAAAACATGTAGAAGAGGGAGTGTCAATAAGATCAAACGGTTGTAAATCATGAATCCATTTAGACACATTATTAAGGACATCAATCCAAGGGATAAATTAGGAGAGATATTTGGAAAAGCAACTTGATTTTGATGATCCGAAATGTAGTGGAGTGATGAGAGAGAGAGATTAAAAAATCATTTACTTTCCAAAGAAGATGAGAAGTTAGAGAAAAGAGATCTGAATAAATCCTATAGAGAATCATTTGACTAGGATTCCGTTGGAATTCAGTTCCTACGATCAAAATAAAAAGCAATGATAAACTCCTCCTTAAGGGAGAAAGTTTTTTGTCTGGGAGTGTGGCCTACACCAGCACTCCCATGATTCTATCTCTCTCTTCACCATATGAAAAGAAACCTCTGCCCCCTTGTTGGAGGAGAGAGATAGACACATGGGAGGCTGGTGTAGGCCACACTCCTGGACAGAAAACTGCTTCCTCAAACTTAAACCTAATTTCATATGGACCTAATAAAACAACTCATGGGCTTGGGCTGCCCATCGACCAAACAAATCTAAAAATCCTATACCTCGATGCCAACTTACAATTAAAAAGTAATCATAAACAGAAATAAATAATAAAACATGATTCCATGACTGCATCATTCTTTCTGGGTAAAAGAAAACTTGTCCTCAAAGTTTTATTAATCGATTCTGTTTTATGGCTTATGGTTAGATGCAAACAGCCTCTTCCCTAGATATGATCAAATCTGATCCGTTGATGATGTTCATAGCTTCAATAAGTTGATTTTGAAATTGGAGGAGAAACATCTCTAAATACGGATCATCATACACGATAAAAGTGTCAAAACCCGATGTGGTGTGTAATTTTCGCACCATACACTGTAAAACACTATATCTAATCTTATTCCTAATTCACTATTCATCTTCTTCTCTGCTACCCAATTTTGTAAACAAGGGAACAGAGGCAGGAAAGGGTTGAAACTCTTTAATATTTCAAAAGGAAGAAACTACAAATTCAATATCAACAACTCCCTTCAAACACTATTCACTCATTCCATAGTTATAAAAAAATAAAACCATAATTAAAGCCCTAAAAATCTCAACAATCCATCTAATCAAGTTCCTATGGTCGAGATAAAAGGTAATAATAAACCCTAAACTTACTTTACGATGGGTAAGTTCAAACCCATTGACCAAAATAAAACTTGAAAAATCATTAAAATCTTAGAACGAAGCCCAATTACAATTAAAAATTAATCATAAATTAAAATAAATAATAAAATATGACTCCACGATTGCATCAAAGTTATAATTCAGTAATAAAATTGAACGAAGAAAAAGTGAGTGGGAAAAAGTTTTACAACCTAGACAATGAACACAAATTTCATGTAATCAGACTATTACCTCAAATTTATATCTAGAATATACACATACACATGCGCACACAATTGAGAATAGTCAACAAATAAAAGACCACACTTATTGTAGAATACATAAAAATAAGGAAGATATGATAAAAATATGCAACATCGTCATGACTTGGCTTTTTAAGGAATAAGAGGGTTATCACAATAATGTGTATAAGATACAAGATAAACAAACCACATTCTTCACTGTATACCACACACAGAGGGAGGAAAGTGCTACACGGGCTTAAACTACACAAAATTCTTCACATGTTGGACTAAATTCTCACCTTAAGAATCAATAGTTGTCCCAATGTTATTTTGTGGAATTGCTTTAGGAAATGTTGCAAATTGGTAGCTCTTGAGACACTTGTTGCATGGTTGGCCGAGATTGTGGATTTTCATGCAAACAAGAGAATGCCAATTGCATAAGAGAAACCAATTTCTCAACAACCTGATTTGTGGGAGTTGAGATGCGTTGATCAACTATATCCTTCAACCATATGTTTTGCTCAATAGAGGATAATGATGGCAAAGTGGAGATACGTTCTCCGGGATGCTTTCCCATTATCACTTCCAATGTTACTATTCCAACGCTATAAACGTCACATTTTTCAGTCACCCTCATTATGTAAGCAAGTTCTGCAGAATAAATCAAACAAATGAAATTAATAAAAATAAGAATGGGTTTCTCACACCTACAGAGAGAGCGAGTGAGTATGAGTGTGTGTGTGAGAGAGAGAGAGAGAGAGAGAGAGAGAGAAAGAGAACCTGGTGCAACGTATCCATATGTTCCAGCAAGAGCTGTCCAAAGGGATGAATCAGGTTTTAAAACTCTACTAACGCCGAAATCTGAGACATGAGGCGCAAAGTCTGAATCCAACAAAATATTTTTGCTCGATATGTCTCGATGAATTATTAGTGGTGAGCAATCATGGTGCATGTAAGCCAGAGCCTGGCAACACCTTTAACAACGTTAACCCTCTTACTCCAATCCAATTCTACCGCTTCTTCCTCTATGCTTAGGATCTTAGCCAAGCTTCCTCTCTCCACATATTCATAAACAAAAAATGAGTGCCTCATGTGTGAATAGAAACCATACAACTTTACGATGTTTCGATGTCGCACTTCTGTCATCATTTGAATTTCATTTTTGAATGTTTCTGGATTTGAAATCGTGTCATCATCATCTGAAGAAGAAGAGGTGAACTTCTTGACAGTTACCAGTTGACCTGATGACAACTCTGCTTTATAAACACTTCCATGTCTTCCGGTGCCAATGCAATATTTGGGGTCAAACTGCTCAGTTGCTTCAATGATGTCTTGGTATGCTATCCTCCCATCATAGTTCCATATTGTAAACACATCTCTACGTTGTTGTTGGTTTGTAATTGGGTTCTCCTCTTCTAAGCATCTCTCCCTCCGACGACGGAAAAACAAAAAAGTCCCAAGAAAAGCAAATAGAAGAAATAGCAGCACTACTATGATCATAAGAAGGATGGCTTTGTGGCTCTCTTTTTTGGGGGATAGCTTGGAAATATTGCAAGGTCGCAAACCTGTGGCATTGCCGCACAAACCTTTATTGTGAAGGAAAGCTTCCATTGGAGCATTTCGAAAGGCATGATTATCAGGTAGAGGACCCTCTAACTCATTGTAGGATACATCAATGGTTATCAAATTGAGCATTTCAGCGAAAGTAGATGGAATGGAACCGAGCAAGTTGTTATGAGAGAGATTCAAATTTGTTAGCCTATCCAAGCTTCCAAGCTGCAGAGGGATCTTTCCTGTGAAGAAGTTACTGCTAAGATCCAGCAGCACCTGTAGGGAAACTAAATTTCCAAATTCAACTGGGATGCTTCCGCTGAATTTATTCTTGCTCAAATTCAAGTAAAGAAGATTGTTGCAATATTTCCCTAGTTGATTTGGAACATATCCACTTAGATTGTTCATTGAGAGGTCAAGGTGCATAAGTTTGGATGAGAACAATCCCACATCCTGATCAGCTGGTAGTTTACCAGAGAGTTGGTTATCGTTCAACTTTAGTATCAGCAAAGAGCTATTAAGCCTCCCCATTATTTCTCTGATTGGAATCTGGCCTACCAAGAGATTGGAAGAAAGGTCAAGTCCTCGCAGTTGAGTTGAGTCTCCAAGCTCGGGTGGTATTTGACCGGAAATCTTGTTTCCTGAGATTTTTAGGTTTGTTAATTTTAGGCACTTTGCCCAATTCTGTGAAACCTCCCCATACAATTGATTATAGCTCAGATCGATGTAATTTAAATTGGGGTAAACACCGAAGACTTCTGATATGTTTCCCATGAGAGGGTTATTTTCAAGCCGGACTCTTATTAGGCCAGTGCAGTTTCTCATGCTTTTGGGTATCTGGCCTATGAAATGGTTATGATTTCCAGAAAAATATTCTAGTAGTGAATAACCACCTTTGCATATATGTTGTGGTAAATACCCTTTAAAATGATTATATGCAAGTTGCAAGTCTAGCAATTTGGTAAAATTGCTGATTTCTTGAGGTACTTGACCAGACAATTGGTTGTAATAAAGGCCGATACGAACTAGATTGGTCAAATTTCTAAAAGAGGCAGGAAGTGAGCCAATGAGACTATTGTTACTCAAATCAAGTTTAGTAAGAGATCTCAAGTTTCCAAAAGAAGTAGGAATTGAACCATTGAGACTGTTGTCAAACAATTAAAGAACTACAAGAGATCTCAAGTTTCCCAAAGACGTAGGAATTGAGCCTGTGAGAATATTGTTACTCAAATCAAGTTCAACAAGATCTCAAGTTTCCAAAAGACGCCGAAATTGAACCACTGAGACTATTGGTATACAAATAAAGTATAATAAGAGATCTCAAGTTTCCAAAAGACGCCGGAATTGAACCAGTGAGATCGTTGCTAAACAAAGAAAGTTGAGTAAGAGATGTCAAGTTTCCAAAAGAAGCAGGAATTGAACCATTGAGTTTGTTGTACCACAATTTAAGAAGTGTAAGAGATCTCAAGTTTCACAAAGACGCAGGAATTGAGCCTGTGAGAATATTGTCACTCAAATCAAGTTCAGCAAGAGATCTCAAGTTTTCAAAAGACACCAGAATTGAACCACTGAGACCATTGCTATACAAACCAAGTAGAGTAAGAGATGTCAAGTTTCCCAAAGACGCAGGAATTGAGCCGATGAGACTATTGTCACCCAAACCAAGTAGAGCAAGAGATGTCAAGTTTCCCAAAGACGCCGGAATTGAACCAGTGAGATTGTTGCGAAACAAACCAAGTTTAGTAAGAGATGTCAAGTTTCCAAAAGACGCTGGAATTAAACCAGAAAATTGATTTTGAGCGAGATGTAGAACAACCAGGTAGTTGAGAGTGCCTAAAGCAACAGGGATGGAGCCATTGAAATTGTTTTTGAAGAGATAGAGGTGGTTGAGTTGGTAAAGGTTGGCAATGGTGGGAGGAATGGGACCAAAAAGTGAGTTTTTATGGAGATCAAGACGGAGGAGGTTAGGGAAGGATGAGAAGTTAAAGTCCTGGAGCGTACCTTTCAAATCCATGCGGGAGAGGCTTATGATGGTGATAACTCCAGTTGCCTCATTGCAAGTAATTCCCACCCACTTGCATGGGTTGCTTCTGCTTCCATTTGCCATCTGTACTATCCATGAAGGGAGTAATTGTTGGGAATTGTTATAATGAAGAATAAGGCTGGACTTCCATTGAAGGAGAGCCTCCATTGCTTCTTGTTGATGATCAAAACCATAATTATCAATGGAAGGGGAAGCAACAACTCTTAATAAAGAAGAAGCAGAAGGAGCAGCAGCAATGAACGTGGCCAAAAGAAAGACCAATAAGAGGTGGAGACAGAGTAGTCATAGTTTATCTCTTTCAGACAAGGATGATGTTGATGATGGTGCATTAATAATAATCATGGTTTCACAAGCCTTGCCAAGTACAGAAGACAAAACTGGTATTTGTGGGTTCTTGGGGGAGTTGGGGACTTGGGGTAGGTTGCTGCAACTTTAACTGCCGCTCGGATCCCTAATTTATAATGGTTGTAAGTATATGATTCATTTGAAACGGATCGTGATCCTCTATTGCCGAGCTGTCCGGTAGGACTGTGCAGCACAGACACAGTAAAGCACGCAATGACGCCCTCTCGAATCGTAAACCACGTTTTTAGTTGACCCTGCCACCCTGACTCTGGAGTCTCGAAACGTAAACCACGGTTTAAAGACCCTGCCACCCTGACTCTCGAGTCTCCGCACACCCTGACTCTGGAGTCTCGAAACATAAACCACGGTTTAAAGACCCCGCCACCCTGACTCTCGAGTCTTCGCCACCCTGACTCTCGAGTCTCGAAAAGTAAACCATGGTTTTAAAGACCCCACCACCACGACTCTCGAGTCTGAAAATGTAAACCACTGTTTTAAAGACCCCGCCACCCTGACTCTGGAGTCTCGAAATGTAAACCATGGTTTTAAAGACCCCACCACCCTGACTCTTGAGTCTCGACAACCCGACAGACCAATTTTCCTTGGATTCACACCCTATTTGAAGAATCCTTGGCACCTTCCATCACGTCAAGGACTTGGATTAGTATGACATTAACTGAAGTTGAATCCATTGCACTGGGTTAAAGGCGAACAGGATAGCTAGATTATTTTCTCAGCAATGATGTTTGTTATTGAGCAATTGTTTCTAGATGGTATTATTGGGAATGGAAAAGGTTGTTGTACTACAAGAAGGGAGTAGTAGTGGTAGGGAATTGTTATAACGAAGAAAAATAAGGCTGGACTTCCATTGAAGGAGAGCCTCCATTGCTTCTTGTTGATGATCAAAACCATAATTATTAATGGAAGCGGAAGCAAAAGCTGCAACTCTGAACTAAGAAGAAGCAGAAGAAACAATGGACGTGGCCAATAAGAGGAGGAGGCACAGTAGTTTCAGTACTCTTTCTAAGGGTGGTGATGATCATGGGGCAAACATGGTTTTTGCCTTCCAAACAACAATTAACCCAAGAAACACAAACGATTTCTAGCTGGATTAATGGGGTTCCAACCAACTTACGGCTCCTGTTCCTTTAATAAATCACTGTGGAATTGGACGGACCCAACCGAATTTTTATCATATGCGGTTCTTGATCGGTGCGGTTCCTTAGTGCTCTCATAAGAGGAGGGTGAACCCCACCCGGACAGAGTGTTCGGTCAGGTGCTCCGGGTGGGTCCCACCCCCCTCTTGTGAGAGGCACTAGGGAACCCCACCGGTCAAGAAACCGTAGACGATAGCGATTGGGACCCGACCACTAAACTCCCATTGGTGCACATAAAGATAAGACTTTTTTATGAATATGGTGTTTAATTACGAAGTTCTATTCACGTGTTCGAGCGTCGTTGCCACTTTCGTGCCTGGGATGGGATGGGATGGGATGTTCGCTCTAGTATTGGAGGCGCTGCTGTGCGCATCGTGTGGCTCAGCAGCGGCCATGTGTGCACAGTGGGGCTCGCTGTGCACACATGTCCACTGCTGTTCCGCACGATAGCAGTGCACTGCAGCGGATAAAAATTCGGATGGGATGGGTACCTCCTCAACTTTGATATTTTGGGAAATTAGTGGACCACGCAAAGCTCAAATTCGTGGAAACAAAATTTCTGCATTGTTGGATGCATGTCAAGAGGAAATAAAAACGGTGCTTAAATACCGATCTGGATCTTGATGGGTCGATAAGAGGAGAGAGAGTGAGAGACCAATATCTCAAATCAAACCATGAGTCATATTCCTCCTTAATTACCTGGACAAACTGGAGTCTATTGGTTCACGTACGAGTGATCCATCCACGGTGGTCTAGAGGATCTAAACCACCGACTTTACACCGATGATGCATGGGGTAGGGTGGCCTGGGATTGGGAGAATCTATTAATTTATAATTAATTTAGGAAACAAAAAGGCTACTTGATCTAGACTCTAGACTCCACACACAAAAGCATGTAAAAGTACCACACTATTCCCATGGAAAGGCAAAAACAATGTTCATTGCGATGTTTATGCGTACACTCCCATTAGTCAGTGCTCACGTGTAGGTTCTAGAGGCCTAGGCAAACGATTAAGGGTGTCAATCCGATACCGACACCATATACCACAACTAATATGTATCGAATCGATATGGAACAATGGTACCATACTCGGTATGAAGGTTAAAACCGTCGGTACATATCGATACCGTACCATTTTATCGAATATGGTACTGTACCGAATTAAAAACCATATATATATATATATATATATATATATATATATATATACTAGTAAAGTTGCACGTGCAAATGCACATGTTTGCTTTTTTTTTTATGTATGATTCACCGAAATGAACACCCAACATTTTAGATGTTTTACTTAAATAATAAAATTGTTTATATAAACAAACATTACAGTAGTCCATTTTTCTCTTTTATTTCTTTAAAACTTCTTTTCATTTTATAATATATATATTTTTAATTGTCTTAGTAAACACATTGAGCATATATATATATAGGGGCAATTACTATCACTACCCTACACTTAGCCTATATTTACTAAAACTACCCTACCTTAAATTTTTTTTCTAGAGAAAATTACTTAGACCTCCCCTGACCTTTTTGACAATTCAGGGAACCTCCCTTGCCCTTCTGACAACTACTCAGACCTCCCCTACTTTTCAAATTGGGCTTCACTTAGCCCTAGTCCGTTAGTTTTTTAACGATAGATAACGGATAAATTTGAAAAAATTTAAGAAAACAGTTTTTTGACTTATACGAAGTTACCCTATTGCCCCTTAATGAATAGGTAACCTAAATACCAAGCCCATCGTCATCTCCACCTTCCACAGCCTCTCAACGAAACCCTAACCTACAATGGATTGATTCACTCACCTCCCATCATGCGCAGAGGTTTGGGGATCATTTTGCTCTGGTGTCATACTCTTCTTCTCCGACTGAAGCATCCTCATCTTCTCCAACTAAAACCCCATCGAGGAAGTGATTTACGACTGCATTGAAATCTTAGGTAGCTATCGGTTTGGTTTCTGGCCAAAAACCCCAAGGTATTTTGTTCTCCTTATCTTAAATTTATCTTATTCATTCATTTATGCTGCTATGAACTGATACTCATCCCTCTCTTGTCAGACTAAAAACCCCAATCGAAGCACCCATCGGTTTTGGGTTGATACTCATCCCTGAACCAAGAACCCAAGCTTAGCCCCTTACTGTAAGGTAAACCCCCCCCCCCCCATTTGTATGCTCTATTATGATCTGTTATGGAATCAATTGCTCTTTCCCTTATCATTTTTTAGCTCATCCTCTTTAGATTGATGTAATGTCATCAATCTAATAGCTCAACCCTTTATTGTAAGTTAAATCCCCCCACCATTTGTATGCTGTGTCATACTCTGTTATGGAATCAAAAGTTAACCCTAGAAATCCTCCCACCCCATTTTTATGCTATGTCATGCTCTGTTATGTTACTGAATGTAATGTCATCAATCCAATAGCTCAGTCGTAAATTAATTCCCACCCCCACCCCCCCATTCTTATGCTATGTGATGCTCTCTATGTAATGTTATTAATCCATGTGTATTTGTAGTGCAAGTAAAACATTGTGAATTGACTGTGCAATCTCAAAAATCTATCCATGTCTGTACTTCTTGTCTGTAATTTATGATGAGTTATATGTATATCTTAACCATTGCAGGCCACTATTTGAGTACTAGTTTAAAACAATGGTTCATGTATGCAAAATAGTTTATCATTTCTATGGGAGGATTACAGAGAGATATGTAGACCTAGATAAATATGGATACTTTGATATGGTACATGATATCTACAGTTCAGTCTTGAGACATATCTCTGAGGGAAAAACAGTGACTTTTCAATTGAAATTCATTTTACCTGATATGATTCAAGAGAAGGAAGTGATGTGTGATATGGCTGTTTTAAAAATGTTTTATGTGGGTGAACAATTGGATGCACTTGATCTAATTGTATACAATGTGCAAGCTAGTGAGAAAATAACAAACTTGGACCATTAATGGATATCCTGACTCAGTGGTAGGTAGGGATGAGATAAGCAGTTTAGCAGTTAGAGAGGATGAGTTTCTATCAACTATGGAGACAGCCGTAACTGATATTCAAAAGCGAGGTAGTCCTAGCACCATAAGACTTAAAAAGTCTATTGTTAGGAGATTTGGTGCCACTACCATGGGTAATAATATTGTGAGGTTTAATAGTAAGAGTATTGGCACAGTTGGTGCAAATACTGAGACTCCTTCGACTATCAGATCATCAAGTAGAAGCTCTACTAAACTTAGTGATACTGTTGCTGGTTTTGATCATGTTGATACTGCTAGCAAGTGTGCTGGAGGTGTTGGTGTGGTAAAGGTGTCAAGTCAGAGTACAACCACTATAGGGGATACTAGTGCTAAAAAGGGGGGACATGTTGCTTCAAGTAGCCAGACTGCTACTATACGGGAGAGTAGTGCTAAAGGGGGTGGAGAAGATGCTTCAGGTACAAAGTATGCTTTCAGGTACCAAGGATGCTACTGATGATGGGGGCTTTGAAATGTCTGATCCAAATGATGAAGATTGGAAAAATGGTTCTGAGGATGAAATTGAAATATCTACAAATAGTAGTGATGGTGAAAGTGATGGAGATTCTGAACATAGTAAATCAGAGGAGGTAGAGAGTAAGGATGAGTTGTCTGATTACCAGTCAGATGAAGAGGAGGGATTAAAGGGGGTAAATCAGGAGCGTGAAAGAATCAGCCTGGAAGTTGGACAATTTTTTACTGATGTTTATGCATTCAGGGCTGCTCTTGCTGATTATTCTATTCAAGAGGGATTTGAATTTCTGAGACAAAAAAAATGAAAAGTCAAGGGTTACTATAATTTGTAAAGGTGATGGGTGTATGTGGAGGTGCCATGGTTCATCTATTGATGAGGTAGGCACTTATATGATTAAAACATATATCTCAGAGCACACTTGTCAGAATTGGCACAAATAATAATGCAACATCAACATGGATGGCTAAAAAACTTGAGGACAAATTCAGGAGTGACCCAGACATGAAAAAAGAGACAATGAAACAGTTGTTGAAAGACAAATGACAACTTGAGCCTCACAAAATGCAATATCATAGGGCTCGAGTTCATGCAAGGGAGTCGAATGAAGGATCACATGCAGAGTCATATACACTTTTGCCAAAATATGGGCATAATTTGTCAGAAAAAAATGCAGGGAGCAATTTTGTGATACAATCTGAACTGAGAACAGTGCTATTGAAAGAAGTTAGAGTATTCAAGCGCCTGTTTATCTGCTTTGAAGCATGCAAGAAGGGATACTTGAATGGGTATAGGCCATTTATAAGCCTAGATGGCTGCCACCTTAAAGGACCATATGGTGGTGTGTTATTGGTAGCAATTTCAATTGATGGAAATAATGAATTATTCCCTGTTGCTTTTGGTGTTGTTGAATCTGAATGCAAGGATAGCTGGATCTTCTTCTTATAGTACTTGCATGATTCAATTTTTACAAAAATGGTGATGCCTATCACATTCAAGACTGACAAACAAAAGGTATGATGAGTAAGGTTTGCTCTTTTTTTAGATCAACTTTGTAAACTAGTTTTTTTATGACTTGTACTATACATCACCAAAATTTTGATCAATTGCATTTTCTTGTTTTATAGGGACTCTCTCAAGCAATAGCACAGATATTTCCATATGCCAATCACAGGCATTGTCCCAGACATCTGTACAACAACTTTAAAGTGAAATATCATGGTGCTCTTTTAAAGAACCATTTCTAGGCTGCTGTCAAAGCCTACAATCCCATTCAGTTCAAGAGGTCAATGAATGCTATGAAGTCTCTCAATAAGGAAGCCCATGACTGGTTGATGAAAAATCCAGTATCAACATGGTCTAGACATGCATTTGATCATAGGATGAAGAGTGACCATGTCACTAATAATATGACAGAATCTTTCAAGCAGTGGATAGGACAGTCAAGAAGCAAACCAATCCTTACCTTGATTGATGAGATAAGGTTGAGATTGATGGGTAGGTTACATAAGAGATATGAAATGGGTGTCTCATTTGTGGGTAGGGTGACACCACAAATGAAGAAGAGGTTGGACATAGTACAAAGTGAGTCCAAATTTTGTATGGTTTATCTTGAATCTACAAATCAATTTGAGGTACAAGTTTGTAGTTAATTTGGAGAATAGTTATTGTGATTGTGGAGTCTGGGGTACTACAGGACTGCCTTACAAACATAGTACAACAGCAATTAATTATAAGAGACAAACGATAGAAGATTACTATCATTCATATTTTATAGTACAAACATATCTAAAAGCACATCATACCATGATCCACCCATTACCAGATATAAGCCTATTAGATGATGATGATGGCAATCTTATCTTGCAGCCTCCACCATTGAGGAGGTTACCTGGTAGACCACACAAGACTAGAAGAAAGGAACCTGGTGAACAATCCTCTCAAGATATTAGGAAGTTGAATAAAAGTATCAGAAGGGATTTCTGTAAGGAAATAGGGCACAATAGGAGGGGTTGTCAAAGAGCTCCAGTAGCTGAGAAGGGTTCTTCTTCTAGGAAGAGATCAAGGTCTAAGGTATTATTTCTAATCCTTTAAACATACTTTAACAGGTTATGTTTTTATGTTATATAACAGGAGCTATCAAAGAGCCCCAGTAGCTTAGAATTTTGTTATTGAAACTGATTGAGAATGGACTTTTACAGGGAAAGCAGAAGAGTAATAAACATGGTGAAACCAACTCATCTCAAAGGGTAATAAGGTCAATGGCATCTTCTACAACCTCAGTTGTCACTACGCAAGAGCATAGATTAGCAAAAATGACTGCCAAGTTAGCCAAGAAGAAGGCAAGGAGGGCTGAGCAAGCTAAGAAAGCTGACCATGGTCCTCATGAACCTAGACCCTTCTGACTTCCTTATGCTATGGTGGTGATGGTGCAACTGTTGCTGCTGTTGTGGTGGTGATGGTGATGTTGTTGTTGCTGTTGTGCTGTTGTGGTGGTGATGGTGTTGTTGTTACTGCTGTTAGGGTGACGCTGATGTGTTGCGGTTGGGATGATGGTGATGTGTTGCTGCTGTTTTTGTTGTCTTTAGTGGTGATGGTGTTGTTGCTGCTGCTGTTAGGGTGATGCTGATGTGCTGCTGTTGGGATGACGGTGATGTGTTGATTCTGCTTTTGCTGTCTTTAATGGTGATGGTGTTGCTGTTGCTACTGTTCCTATTATGATGGTAATTGTGCTGCTGCTACTGTTGTGGCTGTGGATAAGTGATGATGGTGGTGGTGGTGCTGTTGTTATTGTGGTGGTGATGGTGTTGCTGCTGCTGCTGCCAGCCCACCTTGCTGCCTTGTGTTTTTTTTTGTTATTGAGTAAATTTGGTGAAGCACTTGGGCTTCTATGGTTGTTTGTGGAACAGTATGGATGATGTGTGCAAAATAATTTGATGTTTTGTTTATGTGTTTGAGAAGTAATGGAACAGTATGGAGTTTATGTGTGCAAAACAATCTCTTTGATGTTTTGTTTGTGTATGACAAATGATGGAACAGTAGGGAGTTGATGGTGTGTAATACATGTTATTTGAGAAGTTTTTCTTATCAGCTTGACTACCTTGCCTAGTGTTGCTTGACTCATTAATTAATTCCTTCTTCACTGATTATGAAGGATGCATTGGGAGCCTTAAATACTAAAATGAATTAAGATCATAGGTGGTTATTATTATAGCTTAAGATTTTAAAGGATAGGAAAAGTAAAATAAAAAGGGGCTTGAATTTTTTTCGAGAGAGAGATAGGTAGAGAGAGAGAGAGAGAGAGAGAGAGAGAGAGAGAGATAAATATATAGTTTGGAGTGAAGAAGATAAGGTATAGATAGAGGAAAGGTGAGGCATGAGGGCATCAATTGCAGTAGCAAAGAGTTGGGGTTGTAGGCCTACTAAATACTTACAGGGTTCATGTTCTTAACTTATTAAAACTTTACAGGTCTCCAAGTATCCAATACCCTGCTGATTTCTTATTATTAAGCCATTGATTAATGTCATTGGATCTCACCATTCATGCATAAGTCGAATATGTAAGAAATACAACTAATAGTATAACTTTTTAACCACAAGCAAGGAACCATTGCATTAAGAAATTAGGGGTTCTTACATCCTTTAAACCACAACAAAGATAACAAAGCTAACAATGAACAAAAGTTCCATCAAGGTTCCCATCTTCCCTATTTCAAATTTTTACAACAATGACCACAACCATAACAAGAAACATAACAACAAACAAAACTATCATGATCTTCCCAAAAATCTGCAGTGCTTCATTAAACATCTGCAGCTTCTTCACTCTGCTCTTCAGACTTTTGAAATATTCTAGACTAACTTCTCCCACATTTCTTGGTGCATTCCTGGTAACACCATTTTCCTCTTGTGCATCCATAGTCAAACCATATTCCCCTAGTGAATCCACGGGCATACACCATGACAAAAATCCACAAATGTCATCTGGACATACATAGTAAAGCTTGTTTGGGTTTTGAGCTGACTCATAGATCTTCACTATAGCCCTTTTTTTACACTTGCATTTGATGTTCATATATTTCCCTTGCCTACACCTACTATCATTCACACTGGAGGTTGACATCTTACCGACATAAATCATGCAACTCAGATGATGTACTAGTTCAATATCACAATGCTGCAATTTGAAAGGAATTTTACAAAAAATCAATTTGGGATAAAAAAATCCCTAGTTTCATAACTAATAAGTAAAATGCAAACATGATTTGTGAAATCGAACTTCACAAAATGGGATGAAGCTTGCTGGAATGCGAGGGACTGCAGGTATGAGTAAAATAGAATGTTCAAGCTTGAAGTTGGGGTGATTTTCAGCTATATGGGTTGAAGTTCAGATGGAATGAATAGCAGCAGGGTAGTAGAAGGGAGTGAAGCAGCAATGGATGTGAAGTTGCAGTCGCCGGAGGTTAATAACAAGGTCGCCGGAGTGATTACCTGTCGGTCGGTGATGTAATGAGACAGATTTCACTAGTCGGAGATGAACTTCCAGTCGCCCCTCTTCTCTCTCCTTTGCTCTTTTCAGATGGTGTGGATAATGAGAATGTGAAAGTGTAATGGTGCTATATAAGTAAGGGTAATTTGGTCAGTGAATGTTTATTTTTAACACATTAACGGACTGGGGCTAATTGAAGCCCAGTTTGAAAAGCAGGGGAGGTCTGAGTAGTTGTCAGAAGGGCCGGGGAGCTTCCCTGAATTGTCAGAAAGGTTAGGGGAAATCTAAGTAATTTGCTCTTTTTTCTAATACTACCCTGCTTTTAAACTTTTACATCTCCTTCTACCCTCATGTTTTTAAATACCTTGATTGCTATTCCTTTTCACCTAGTAATTTGATAATCTATTTAACCTACCATTCTTCTGCTATTTCCTTTACTATTTTTGTCATTAAATAGTAAAAACTGAAAGTACCCACCCGCTTCTTCTCTCTCCCGTTTTTTACTCCATTCGTTTTTTTTCCTTCAATCTCTCTATTTAATTAATTTTTTATTCAACATTTCATCTTCATCGTTCTTCTTCGAACAGATCATGGCTCTAAGTATCAGTATCGTATCTCCCGTATCGGTCGATACGTACCGATTTTGCTAGTCACCGATACCGATACCATGACGATACCATATCGGTAGTACGGTACAAACAATGGGTTAAATGGTCAGAAAATGCATTTTTTAAGGAGATTCATGGGTAATTTTGTCTGATTCAGCCGATCTAGGCCGATACCATATTGGTAACATATCGGTTTTGTAGGTTACCGATACCGTGCACTAAAACCATGGAATAGATCGACTCTCTTCAAAACACCCCACTTCTTCCCTCTTCCTCTTTTTATTCAATTTATCTTTTCGTATTTTTTTTTTTTTATTAACCTACAACATGATTCTCGAGTCGTCACTCTTCTTCTCCCTCTTCATACTCGCAGAAGTAGAAGGCAACCCTCCATCTCCATTACAATTGATCACTACACGACCATCTTCATCTCTCCTTAACCTCGCAGCCATGGGATAGAACGGCACAAGATCAATCATCGGATTGTCTCTGCCTTCTTGTCAATAAAAAAATTAATTAAATAGAAAAATTGAAGAAAAAACAAACAAAAAATCCGATGAAGTAAAAAACGGGAGAGAGAAGAAGCTGGTGGGTGCTTTCAATTTTTACTATTTTAATGACAAAAATAGTCAAAAATAGAAGAAGAATGGTAGGTTAAATAGATTAGTAGGTTATTGGGTGAAAAGGAAGGACAATCTGGGTATTAAAAACATGAGGGTAGAAGGAGATGTAAAAGTTTAAAAGCAGGGTAGTAGAAAAGAAGTTTTAGGTAGGATAGTTTTAGTAAATATAGGCTGTGCAGGGCAGTGATAGTGATTGCCCCATATATATATATAACTAAACAGGCATGATATATTATATATATATATATAATAGGTAGGTAGATATATATATAGAGAGAGAGAGAGAGAGAGAGAGACGTCTACGGCCTGCCTGCCCATAGCGGTCAGAGCGGTACACTGATGAGGCATGGTGCAATGACCGTCTTACCCCTGCCCAAGCAGGTGTAAAGCAGTCATTACGCCTCGCCTCATTAGTGTGCAGCTATGGCCGCTATGGGCAGCAGACCGTAGACGATCACGATCCGACCCAGTATCTAGCACAATGAAAGAACAAAAACCTAAAGACAGCCTCTAAAAAACCATTATTCTAGTCCCATACTCCCATCTCCACTATTGCACAATTTGATTTTAAAGACAACATTCGAGACCCCCTATGGTGGTGGTAGGGGTAGTGGTTTAAGGTAACAATGAAAGCATCACCACCACTTTTGCGTCCATATCAATACAAGCTTTTAGATGATTGATTCTCTTCTGAATTTTATGTACTTTTGTGTCCATATCAATGTATGATGTTCGTATGATCATTTTTTAAGTGCTTGTATATTCTATATTAATATGTTATATCTGCACTATGTCTCTTTAAAACTTTAACTTTTGCCTTTTATTTTTTACCGTTAATAGCTATATCTAGAAGTTGGATTGAGACTGAACCCAACACCGCCCATCCCAAGATGGATCGGCTGATCCTATTGAGGAGGACATCGATGGAATTGGATCGTCATATCCCAAGATGGATCGGGTGTAATCTAATCCTGTGTTTAAAACTTCGTGTACATTTGAATGAAAATGTTTTTTTTTTTTTTTTTTTGTTTGGGGGGGGGAGGGGGGTGGAATGTTTCACATCAATACACTAATACTATGCGTGAGAACAATGGGGACATAGCCAGTGACAGGTATCACAAATATAATATAAAAGGTGTATTCAGCTTCTTAATCCTGCATTTCTATTATTTTACTACCTAAAAGGGGCACAAACTTTGCTTCACTGCAAAATTGAGTTGACTTGGTGAGTTTTGCTGCAATGTGTATTCAAGGTTCTTTTGTTCTGTCTCCCAGGAAGATGTTCAATTCATGGTGGATACAGATAGAAGCCTATTGATTTTCCGCAACCTCTACGGGAGCTGGTTTTCCGCCTTGCAGGTGGGCCCAAAGGTTTACGTGATCCCTTGGCGATGGGACATCATGATTCCTTACGAATTTATATCATGTATTAATTGACAATGGGGGGTTGGGATCATGCCATATATTTATTAAAAATTAAGGAGTTGCCACCTAGGATGGATTCGGGCCTAGGACCCAATGAGTGTAGCTCCTTTCATGATGAATGGAAAGGGCTACATGACTTCATATGGTCTGGTCAGAAAGTCTGGATAACTGGTTAGGTTACGAGCGTAAGAATGTATTAGCATCCCATCTCGTCCGGTTAAACCGATCTTGCTACTAGATTCTTGTTTTCGAATATTCTTCCTTGATGATGTGTCATAATCCAACATATACGACTAATTCATGATGCATTAATAAAGTAAACTAATCATGTTACTTAAGAAATAAAAGCTAGTATGTACACTAAAAGTAAGTTGCTTTAATGATCTACGTTGTGTTAAATTGAAAAGACAAGTAGAAATGTATACCTGTAAATGGAGTGAATCAAAATAAATGAAAATGTAAAATGTGCAAAATGTGAAATATCCCTTGGCTCAGGTGGAGACGGACGAATGGGTTGTCTCTCTCTTGTTGGACAGAGTAACGGCTAGGCAAGATGAGTTTGAGTTACTCGAACTTCAAGCAGAGTAACGACTATATACTGGACTTTTGCTTCTCGGACTTCAGACAGAGTAACGGTGTCACTAGGAACTTTAAGAGCATGTTGCTCGGACCTCGGGCAGAATAACGACGTCACCTGAGGCTAAAGAGGGATTACCTAAAAAAGGTCTGGTTAGCAAAATGGGGAAATGGGCCAAAGGTAGGCTAAAATAGGAATAGGAATCCACACAGAGGTTGGACAGGGTTCCAGGGTGCGAATGCTGTGGCAAGGATGCGATAGAACTTTGAAAGGGATCAAAAGAAGGCCGAAAGGCACAAAAAGGGAGATACTGGGCAGAAGGGGGTGTGTTTCCCGAGGCCAAAACTCGTACAAAAATGGCTTACCAAACGAGGTGGAGGGGTCCCCTATTTATAAGAGGGGACCTGGTCTTGCGTGGCACTGCACAAGGCATCTGCGACGTCGCGGACGTCCGATCACGGGACCACGATCTAGCTGGTTCACTGCGCCGTAATCGATGTTTGCGATGTTGTGATCTGGCTAGGTCGCGATGGTGTGGTCACATTCCCGCGGTCTTGGGATGCTCTTTTTTCAGGTTTTAGGTCCCTTTTAAAACTTCATAAAAAAAATTCTGTCGGGCTACGAACCCCCTTATACCCTGACAAGGGGCTAGCGGGACAGTCGTGGCCGGTCGGGGAAGGTGAACAATACCTCCTTCAGCATTTGGTAAAAAAATCTTTTATTATGGATACGACGGTATATAGTTTGGTGTATGAGTGAGTCCTCGAGAGAGAGATGCTAATGTCGGTCCGTGTCATGTTGTCGTCATCGCTAGGGGTGACAAGAATAGGAATTCAGCTACATGTTACACTATTCAATTATTATGAGGGTAAAGTACACGTACCCCCCTATAATGCACCCAATATTCCTCGTACCCCCCTAAGGTTCTGAAAAGTCCACGTACCACCTCTACTTTAACCCCCTAATTTCAGATAAGTCCAAACCGTTAAGTTTAGCCGTTAAGTGCTAAAAACTTGACCATGTTACCCTTTCTTCTATGTTTATAAATTTGAAAAGACCTAATTGCCCTGACCTAGTTGTTCATAATATGAAAAGACCTTTTTGCCCTAACCTAATTTGATAAGACCCTTTTACCCCCACTATTTGTTCTTAAGAATCTAACCCAACCTAATTACTAAAATGCCCTTGCTAGGGCATAATTACCAAAATACCCTCATCTTCCCTGTTATGTTAATCATTATTCTCTGTTTTCTTTTAGTTCTTTGCCCTCTCTAGTTTGGCTCTAAGGCTTTTAAGCATTAGTGATCTATCAGATGAAGTTTCAAAACCCCTTGTGAACCCATCTGATTTATGCTTCGGATCTTTATCCTCTCCACTGTGTAATAAAAGCACATCATAATCTTTCATCTTCACCTCCCCTTGTTCTTATTCTTGCATTCTAGATGAGTTCGAACCCTAATCGATTTGGGGAAAAATTTTCAGTTTCAAACCCTAAACAATTTGGGGAAGATGAGGGTAATTTGATCATTTTATTCTTTAATTTTGATGGATTTTAATCAAAGGGGCATTTTGGTTATTAGATTCCCTGAAACTAACTTTTAACGTCCCAAATTAACAGACCAAAGTGCTACATTGTTTTGAAAGTACGGGGAGTTTGCAATTAGAAAAGTTGTAAGGGGTATTTAGACAAATGGGTATTTTCAGGTGGTGTCAAAAACCTTTTTTTTTCGGTATGAAGATGCAATTTTTTTCATTTTTTCAAACCTAAACGATTTGGGAAAAATGAGATGTAGGTTTTTTTTTTTTTTGTTCTTTGTCACTTTACCCTATCAAGGGCAGAATAGTCTAACTATGTCCAAAAAATCCAGACGTTGGAACATGACGTCCAGACTAACAGGAAGGACTAGAGTGTTGCATAATTTGGATAACAAGGGTACATTTAGAATTAATGAAAATTCAGGGGGCATTTGAAGAAAATCCTTTCTTTTTTAACATCTTCTTTGCATGATCTAGTCATTCTCTGTACTCGGGGAAGGGCTTCATTTTGTGTTTTTTCTGGCATCTATTACATGATCTAGTCATTCTAAGTACTCAAATTTTTTTTTTCTTTTTGTGGGGGTATAAGATGTTATATCGGTCAAGGCTTTAATGATCATATTATGAGCATATAAAATTAAGATAAACATTGAAGAGGGAAACAACTGATGAGTCTACGAAGGTATGGCCATTTGTCATCGCCACTGTTCATGGGCCTATGTTGGCAGTTTTGAATTTTGATTCATTATTCCCACCCCCCCCCCCTACCCCAACCCCAACCCCAACCCCAACCCCATTATCTGATACGATATAACAAAGAGAACAAGAGAATCTGTATTTCTTGATTATGTAAGTGTTGGATGGATTCCATTTCAGCAGATGGGTAAACAATTGAGTTTTATTTGTAAAGTCCCTTGGCTGGTCAATTCTGTTGACTTTTGGATATTATGTCACCAATGAACAGAAATGTTTGAAAATTAATTGATCCTATTTTTAAGATAATTTTAAGGGTAAATTACACATCACCCCCTGATTTTCAAATGATACTTAGATCACCTCTTGATTTTTGAAAAAACCCAAATCACCCTCTCTACAGTAACGGTGTTAGTCTGCTGTTAGTTATTGATGTGAAATGACTATTTTACTCTTGTACTAAAACATTAGAATTAAATTTACAATACTACCCATATTGGGGTCTAAACCAGGGGATGATTTGAGTTTTTTCAAAAACCAGGAGGTGATCTAAGTTTCGTTTAAAAAACAGGGGGTGACGTGTAAGTTACCCTAATTTTAATTACATAAAAGAGAGGACGAATCTACATTCTCCCATGTAAGAAGATAGATGTGCCTGAAAGCTAATAAACTTCCTATTCAATTTTTTTTGATGAAATCTTCCTATTCAATTCAAATTGAATCAAACTATGGACATGCGAGTGAGGAAACCTTGTCTACTATTTAAGCTCTTGAGTCAAACAAGGGGTACAAAAAACTCAAGAGAGCCCAAAACTGAGCTTGACGTTAATGCCCCATTAAGACTTCTTTTCAGCCATTGATTTCCAGTTTTACATCCCCTTTCATGACTGCTAAAATTAAGATAAACATTGTGACCTTTAATTATCTTATAAATTGTATGTGAGAACAACTATTTATATTAATTGAATACTACTTGATGAGTCTTTAGCTCAAATTGGTAGAGCACTTGGAATATGAGCATGTTTCAAGGAGATGGTGGTTCGAATCCACTAAGTTCTTTTTTATTCAAATGTTCATAGCATAATCAGTTATGACACTAATCCATACAAGAACCCAATTTTAATGACATCTTTGAAATTTGAAATATCTTTATAATTACTTTGGTTATGTTAATGAGATATTTTAATTTTATGCTAAGGTTGGTAAGAGATAAGGATTTTACAAGTATTTTTTGACATAATTTAGAAGGAAATGACATTATTGTAATTAATATCAAAATTGGATGAATAGGTTTTACCAAACGACATTTTTGTTCTAAAAACGTTCTTGAGACCGTTATCAAACGGTCATATTCATACACAGAACGCCGTTTTAGATCAGAAATGCAAAGAACATTTCTGGTAAAAAACGGTGTTCTTTATGAAGATCGTTTCCGAACGCAGTTTGTTGTTTTGCCACTTGTTTTTATGAATTATTTTATCTAACACTTGGGCAGGCCCATAAGCGATCCAAACTGGGTTTTCGAACCCCAGATCCGCATCATGTTGATGATGCAATCTTGATTATGGATTTGTCTTTTTTTAAGTTTTGAACTTTCTTCTATCAAACTTAATGAAGTTGAGTCGATTTTTTACCTATAAAAGAATTCCTATCGGCTAAAAGTTTCATGCATGATCATGTATAAGAGGAATCTTTTACACTGGTTTTTAGTAATCGTAAGATTAAAGTGTTTTAATCTGAACCTTCCAAGAATAAAGTAATTGTAGATAACTCCTATACGGTTACGGTTACCTTTCAATACCTTTTCAAATACTTGTAAAAGACTTTTGTATTTATCAATAATGATTAAAAAATACAATAATTAAAAAAAAAAAAAACCGAAACAACTTCCTTCTTCCTTTGTTTCATTCTCTGCAACTATTTTTTCAAATATGTTGTCTCTTCAAACAACTTCCTTTTGTTTCTTCTGCAACTCCTTTTTTCAAATACGTGGAAGATGCAAGCTAAGAAGGTGAGGAAGGTTGAAGCAGCGGAACCCACACACGAAGAAGAACCAGCAGGGTTTGACGATGCCCACCACGTTGACGAACCCCATGTCCGTTGCTGTTGTTTCTGATGTTTGGTGCTCTCCGGGAATAGCTTTCGTCATCGATGCTGACCCTGTTGATTGCGTTGAAGCGAGGAAACCTGTGGCAGGAAGAGGGAGAATCAATGGGAAAGGATAAATCACAGAGAGGTTTGCCTCTCCCCCCAACCCCCTCCCATTTTCCACTGCCTATTGATCTTAAAAGAGGGGTGCCCGTCATTGTGGAGGTGAGAGAGAAAAGAGGGATTGAGTGGAGAGGATTCACAAAACAAAAAAAAAAAAAACAGAGGGAAAATCGGATACAAGAAGAGAAAAAAAATAACAGAGTGAGAGAGAAAACAAAAAGGGAAAGGAAAAGAGAGAAAAAAGGAACAGAGTGAGAGAGAAAACAAAAAAGAGAAAGGAAAAGAGAGAGTTTGGTCTGAGACAGTTCATCGCAGGCCCTTTCTGAGCCGGGGAAGAACCAAGCTTGTTGCCGCTGCCGCTAACGCTGACCAGTGCTACTGCCTCCTTTTCATCCTCTCTTACTTTTCCTTTTGAACTAAACCCCACGAATCTCTTCTCGTTCTTCTTCCATTCAACTGAAACCCACCTTCCATTAGTCTATCACCAAAACCATCCATTAATCCCACTTCTACCATTTTTGTTTTACCCCACCAACATCAATCACCGATCCATTTCCCCATTCATTTTCTAATCTTCTTTCATCTTTCCTATCTTCTAAAATCCCAACCCAAATCCACCGAGCCACTTTCTCTTCCATTTCTGTATTTGATTTCTTGTCTTTGGAATCCAAAATACCCCCACTTCTCCACTTCCATTTCCGGTTCTTGTCATTCCATTTGGGAGGTATCTGCAACATTTGTCAAGAAGGCAATGGAGCAGTTTGTGAAGTTTGCTGTTGTTTAAGCGGTTCTGCTAGCATCACTTGAAGTCTCAGTTTCCATTTTTGTTTGGTTTTTATTTGTTCAAATCAGTTTGTAATAATCCTTTCCCCATTTTGATTCCCTGGCTTGTAATAAATCCCTATCCCCTGCTTCCAAAGTTCATTGATCGATTGCATCGTGGAGCTACAAGTACCTTTCGTGTGGTCGATTGAGAGTTGAGATGGAGATGAAAGAAACCGGTGTTTGAAGAAGAGTTGCAGAGAACGAAAAGGAGTTGCAGGTCAAAAGTAAAGTATTTGAAAAAAAATAGTTGTAGAGAACGAAACAACTTTCCCTTTTTTTTTTCTCTAATCGTTCTAATTCCCTTTTTTTATTTATTGTTGATATATACAAATGTATTTGAAAGAGTAACCGTATAGGAGAAGTATATATCATTACTTTATTCTTGGATGGTTCAGATTAAAACAATTCAATCTGACGGTTACTAAAATCCAGTGTAAAAGATTCCTCTTATATAGGACCGTGCATGAAAACCGCCCCCAATTCTATATAAGAAAATTCATCCATGAATTGTTTAAATAAACATTGTTAGTAAATATAGCATGAATCAAAAGGCAGAACAAACCGATTTCCTACAATTAGATAATAGGTTTATGAAAGGTAAGGAGATACTAGTGATTTTTTTGGATTTTACTCCTCTCCATTTCTTGATCCATTATTTCCTATTATTTCCACCTTGAGAGTGCGACAAGTGACACTTCCAAATCCAACGATCTATATTTAAAACCCACAAATTAACATAGAGTTAACCTTGGTTGGTGTAACCCAGGGACTAACCCGGATTGGTAACCAAACCTACCCAGAAACCGTGGTGAACCCAAGTTCAAACTCAATCGACCCATCTCTTTCTCTTTCTCATATTTTCCTCATTCACTCAACCCTAACGGATCTGAAACTTCTACATTTTCAAGCGATGGCGCCCTCTGCGTCTTCAGGTAAATTTGGTTTGACCAATCCAATACTTGACTGGCTTCATTGACGGTACCTGCGAATGCCCACCCAAAAAACAGCCACCTAATGACACAGGTGCTTCTCTTCCAAATTCTGAGCATTCTGAATGGGTTCGGAAAGACCATCTAGTGCTCAGCTGGCTCATTACCTCTCTCTCTCACCTGAGCTCATCCCTTATGTGGTCGGACTATCCACGACATCTGAGGTTTGGCTTGCTCTCCAGACCGCCTTTGGAACGCTCTCTCATACAAGTGGCCCTACCTCAATTCACTCAAATGGTGGCAATGCTGCCTCCCGTGTCCAAAATGCAAAATCCAAGAGGAAAGAACTTTGTTAGATTTGTGGAAAGTTTAATCACTTGGCAAGCAAGTGCTATTTTTGGTACCCCAAATCCAACAACACACCTGCATCACCAACAGCCAATATGGCCGGTCTTTTGCCCAGTACTCCACCACCACCACTGTCCACTTGGTATCCTGAAACTGCCGCAACACATCATGTTGTTGGTCAAACAACGGTCCAGGGATCAAACCATTGTTCCCTGGGGAGACCAAGATATTTATTCTTAGGGTTTTGCACGCCCTGGGTTAGCCCATTGTGTCCCATGGGTGCCCCATTTTAATTTTTAGGACTCCCATGGTTGGCCACGGGAACCCTGGTGCATCCCTGTTAGGGTTTCTCCTTCCCTCATGTGTCCCATAAAATTTATTATCATAGTAGGGACGAAGAAACTCATCCCTAGTCCATCACATGGCAAGGGGGATCCATCCCTAACTCGAATGCGCAGCGGAAAAGGTCAATTTGAGTTTCTTTCGCATCCCATAAATATTAATAATCAATAAACTGAAGGAATTAATGAAGAACTGCTAACCTGGTGAGCCTCAAGTGTTGCTCCTCCAATAGACAGTGGTTCTTCCTCCAGCGAGCGCTTCAAGCAAACAAATCTGAACCTCCAATGGTGCTACCAAGATTCTACACGCCAGTCCCAGATGCCCTCAAACTCCTCAGCACAGATCTAGGGTTTCACAAACTTTAACTCTCAAACACAGGTGAGAGAAGCAAGAAGAAGAAGAGAGATCACAAGAGGGAGAGAGAGAAATAAATAACGTAGGAGAGAAAGTGTCTGCTCCAAAAACGTGGAGAGCTACCCCCTTCTGCGTTTTATGGTCCCCTATTTATAATAATAGATTTTAATTAAATCCTAGATAGATTTAATAGAGCCCTAATGAGAGTCTGACTCTCTCTCTCTCTCTCAGTCTGGCAGTTCTGTTTAAACTCAAAGTGCTACACAGGTGAAGAAGCAGAATCTAATAGGGAAGGTATTAATTAGATTTTTTATTTAATTATTAATGGATAATTATAATTAGCACCAAATCCATTAATTAAATAAAGAGCCAATTAAATTAGCAAATTCCAAATAACTCCCTATATGATAACAAGTTATCATATACAACTCCCCCACTAATCAACACCATCATTATGGAATCTAGGGCATGTACACATGTACTGCCAAACCCCAATCCATAGTACATGTCCATATAAGAGCATCTGTGCATCCGATCGGGTCCCGCAAAACTCGATAAAACACTTTATTTGAAATAACTATAAACAATGTATCATTTTATGTAAAATAAATTTTGCAAAATCATTTCCAAAAGCATCGATCCCATTCGATCCGACCATGCACAGCAGTCTCTATCTTGGTGTTCCCCAATCGGGCGTGGTGATCGTGTTGGATAACTCCTTCACTCACAAAGTATTCACGCATTCTCAGAACACCGGCTTTGACTCGCTTGAGTCTCAGTCATTGATGAACCAAAGAATGCGATCACACTTTGCGTGACAGGTTTCCTCAGTAGTGAGTGTCGGTGACACATGTCTATCCCTTCCTACATCCGCGTAATACATGAGGGAATCGACAAAGTAGATTCTTCGCCAATGCACACATCAAACATGTGAGCACTCGCATTCGTACCCTGACATCACATGTCTAGGCATACCCAATGCGACGACCATATGATAAGGGTGCCCAGCCCAAACCCTAGTCGTGACTACCATTTTAAGTATAACTTACGGATACATAATGCTCAAAAAGTTTATATCGCATGTGACAAAATTAAACTAAAATGTATAAATGTTCAATACAAAGGTGAACCGGGTTGAACCGGACCGAATCGGGTTTGATGGACACACACTTGTCCAACAATCTCCCACTTGTACATCAAAACCAATTCCCCATACATTTTAAACCCATGCCCTCCATGTGTTTCTCAAACACACCTGGTGACAAACCCTTTGTCATAGCATTAGACACATTTTCAGTTGTGTCCACTTTGGAGATACTCACGTCACCCTGCTGGATAATCTCTCTGATGAGGTGATACTTTCGCTGGACGTGCTTGTTCCTCTGATGAGCCCTATGCTCCTTAGCTTGTGCAATGGCCCCTCTGTTGTCACATAACAGGGGAATAGGGCCCTTGACAAGATCAGAGACTACCTCCAAATCTGATAGGAATTTCCTCAGCCAAACACCTTCTTTTGCTGCATCACAAGCTGCAATGTATTCTGCTTCGGTAGTAGAATCGGCTGTAGACTTTTGTTTCGCACTCCGCCACATAATGGCACCTCCACCCATTAGATATACCATCCTGAATGTGGATTTTCTATCATCCTTGTCAGTTTTAAAATCCAAATCTGTATCCCAATACTGACAACTGATCAGATCCAAAAACCAAGAAATATTCCTTAGTCCTTCTCAGGTACTTGAGGATATTCTTGACAGCACTCTAATGCTTGCGTCCAGGGTTAGATTGATAACGACTTACCATACCTACTGTATAGCAAATGTCTGGCCTCGTACACAACATAGCATACATAAGACTCCCTACTGCTGAGGCATAGGGAATCCTCTTCATCTCTTTAATGTCTGTCTGAGACTGAGGACATTGAGATCTGGAAAGACTGACTCCATGTCTGAAGGGAACACTTTCCCTCTTGGAGTTCTCCATACTAAATCTGGCTAGGACTTTGTCTATATAGGTAGCCTGTGACAAGCCTAGCATCCTTTTCTGATGATCTCTTACGAGTTTGATCCCAAGGATATAGCTAGCTTCACCAAGGTCTTTCATCGAAAACGTTGTGGATAACCACTGTTTTACTAATGAAAGGAATCCTACATCGTTACCAATCAACAATATGTCATCTACGTATAAAACAAGAAAACATACTGCCTTCCCACTGATCTTCTTGTAAACGCATGGTTCATCCATGTTTTGATCAAAACCAAACGATTTGATTGATTGATCAAACCTGATGTTCCAGCTCTTGGAAGCCTGCTTCAGCCCATAAATGGACCTCTGCAATTTGCACACCTTTCTTTCTTCCTCCAAGGAAGAGAACCCCTCTGGCTGTTCCATGTAGATTTCCTCTTGAAGGAACCCATTTAGAAATGCAGTCTGCACATCCATCTGTCAGATCTCATAATCAAAGTGTGCTGCGATAGCCAATAAAATCCTGATGGATTTCATCATCGCTACTGGTGAAAAGGTTTTCTCATAGTCTATACCCTCTTTCTGGGTATAGCCCTTTACTACCAGTCTCGCTTTGAATCTTTCGACCTTTCCATCTGCGCCCTTCTTCCTCTTGAAGATCCATTTGCATCCAATCGGCTTGACGCCAAGTGGTGGATCGACTAGAGTCCAGACCTTGTTGGAATGCATCGAATCGATTTCAGAGCGCATTGCTTCCAGCCACCTAGTGGCATCAGCATCCTTTAGACCCTTAGAGTATGTCATCGGATCATCATCCGATTCAACCGATACCATGTGGAATTCTTCCACTATTTCCTCTTCGGTTAGAAGAGTTAGCCTGGTGGGTGGTCTAATAGTCCTCCCACTGCGTCGAGATTCCTCAGGTGTGGGTATGTCAGTTGGTCTCACTTCTAGAAGTGACGTTTCTGAGCCATCTAATAGCTCTTTTATGACTACTGGTTCGGACCTCTGGGTCATCATTTCTTCCTTAAAAAATGTGACATGTTTACTTACAATGACCTTTTGGTCAACTGGGTCATAGAAATAATAGCCTATTGTGCCTTTGGGTAGCCTAAGAAATAGCATCTCGAAGTCTTGGATTTCAACTTGTCTGTCTATTGTTTTCGCACATGTGCTATGCAACCCCATACCCTAAGGTGTTGAATACTGGGCTTTCGCCCCTTCCACAACTCAAAGGGTGTCTTGGCTACAGACTTAGATGGAACCCTATTCAAGATATATATCGCCGTCTCTAAAGCGTACCCCCAAAAAGAAAGAGGCAGCTCACTATAAGTGAGCATCGTCCTGACTATATCCAATAGGGTCCAATTGCGTTGTTCAGATACACCATTTTGTTGTGGTGTGCCTGGATTAGTTAGCTGACTAACTATCCCTTAGAATATGAGATGTTCTTTAAACTCATCCGATAGATACTCCCCTCTACGATTTGATCGTAAGGACTTGATGCGTTTATCGAGCTGTCTTTCGACCTCGACTTGGAATTCTTTGAATTTATCAAAGGCTTCTGATTTCCTACGCATCAAGTATATGTAACCATATCTAGAGTAATCATCGGTGAACGTGACAAAGTACTCATACCCATATCTTGCTTGTATGTTTATGGGTCCACACACGTCAGTGTGTATCAACTCCAACAGATCTGTGGCTCTAGCACCTTTATTGCTAAAGGATTTCTTGGTCATTTTGCCTTGAAGGCATGACTCACAGGTGGGGAATGGTTCCACCCTCAGACTCTCTAAGGGCCCATCCCTCACCAATCTACTGATTCGGTCCACATTTATGTGACCCAATCTTAGATGCCACAGATATGTTGAGTTCACTGGAACTGCTTTCCATTTCAAATCAACATTTGAAACAACATTCGTTCTAATAGGACAATCTAGAAAATACAAATCACTTTGCATATATCCGGATGCCACAAAAGAATTATTAAAACGAATAATCAATTTAGAATTAAAGGAAAAACTATATCCGTCCAAAACAAGTTTTGAAATTGAAATTATCTTCCTCTTGAAAGAAGGTACATAATAGCAATCCTTTAAAACTAAACTAGCAGAACTAAAATCTAAAATAAAAGTTCCCACAACCAACGCCATGGTCTCAACTCCAGTGCCCATCCGAAGACGCACTTCATTTCTTTCCAGGTTCCTTGTCTCCATGAACCCTTGCAAATCATTGTAAATGTGAACAGTGGATCCACTATCCACCAACCAAGAATTGGTCGGTTCAAAAGATAAATTAGACTCATAAAGAACGTGAACATCACATGTACCTTCTTTAGCAGCCTCTGTTTCATCCGGCTTCTTATCTTTCAAAGTTGCCAAGTAAGCACGACAGTTTCTTTTCCAGTGACCCTCCTTCTTGCAATAGAAGCACTTGCCTTTGCCTTTATTGCCAGACTTCCCACCCTTGGCTTTCAGGGTCTTGCCCTTACTTCCCTTTTTCCTTTTCTTCCCATTTGAAGAAGGCTTTGCCTCGGTTGCATTGACCTCAATCTTGTCCTCTTTCAAGGATGCTTCAGCCTCTACCAGTGCATTAGCAAGCTCGGTGAGCTCCATCTCCTTCTCGGACATCTTGTAGGACATCTTAAAAGGTGTATAGGCAGAAGTGAGGGACGCTAAGATCACATCAGTCTTGTATCGCAGGCTAAAATTAGTCCCCATGGATTCCAATTTTTCAAACAGATTGATCATTTTCATTACATGATCCATCACTGGAGTCCCCTGGGACATCTTAGAGTTATGGATTTGACTCACCGCATCAGAATGTGCGTGTGTCAACTGCTTGTTGAACAATTCAGCAAGCTTATCCATTTTACCCCCAGCAATGCGTATATCCTTGACTGAGTCTACAACTGATTTTTCCAACGATCCTAGGATATAGAGTGATGCCTTGGAATCCCTCATGAGGAACTCTTGCATCTCTTCATTTGCCTCAAAATCATTTGGGTCGGGTTGAGGAGGAACTTGTTCATCTAGAACTGTGTACAGTCCTTCAGTAGTCGGGAGTAACTTAATCGACATAGTTTGTACCATTAAGTTTGTATTCGCTAATGAGTGTTAACAGGTTGGAATTAACGGCAGCCATTGTATATTAATCTACACATATACAAGTAAATAACCACATGCTAATTAGTGACCATTGAAAATAATAAATTGAGCACATACACATCAATGGTCTTTCATGATTTGGGTTTCCCTCATAACCCAAAAGATGAATTGGATACCTACAACCCTTGCATGCATAACTTACCCTGTCGGGAATCATTATACACACCATGGTAGTGTGGATTAAGCTGTCTGCCTCATGGGCTTCCAATATTTTCGGCCATCTGGGTGTCATGTCCAGATCCTGTCGGCTGACATACACCCAAGTCATGTACTTACCTATTGCATTAGTTAGAATCATGGAATCATGAAAGATGGCCCACTGTCACAGTGCCCTCTCACTATCCATACCCTAACGTATCTAGATAGAGGTAAATATAGATAAATGTGTGACAGAGGTCCTGACAATGTCCTGTCGACTTATACGAGGTCATGTCACACACTTTCTACATTTATCTTCAATAGGAGGCCATGGACATGTCTATCGATTAAGACTAGTCCATATCATACATGTATTGTGAATAAAGAGGGATTAATTAACTCTCACATACATGGATAGATTTAAACAACATAATTAATCAACATTAATTAAAAGTGATTATGGGATGGCGGCATTTTTATCAGAAGGAATTAAAGAACCCTCCCAATAAAAATAAAACTAATAACTGTGGGTGCATTTATCATGCCATGGATGCCACGCCTCAATCATCTGCTCCGTCCGATTACGCCTTCAAAGTAGGTGATTGCATCTCCATAAGCTTTGAGCACCACATGTGGATCACCATCAACATGCCCTGGGAGTCCTAACTCCTCTAAAATTACAATGGAAACCTAGAAAAAATTCTATATACTTTCCTTTTCATAATAATAAAGAAACCCCGCATAGAGAAACCAACCCACCATTTGGGCTGCCCATGGGGTGGAGTGCATTTGTTTATAAAAAAGATAGGGGGAGAGAGAGAAAGAGAGAGAAGTATCACATCCACCCATAACCCCATGTATCACATACATAAGCAATTCATCCATTTATTAGGATGTCATTCCCATAATCACATCATAATATAATTTCATGCATGGGCATTAAAGCAAGTAAACCAAAAATTAAAACATGGATTCCTTCAATTATTGAACGACCACATCGCATGTGATAACATGTATCCAACCCCATAAAATTAAAATCGCATTTTAATTGCAAGTGGGCAAAGAGGGAATCTCTTCACCCTTCATCATCCTCCAAAAAACAAAACAAAATGATAAAATTCTGTTTTGAAAAAAAAAAAATTTTTTTTTTGTTAAACTGGAGAGAAAACAAGGGGGCTGCATGCAGCCCACATGCGCAGGCTGCAGGCACTCCCTGCGCAGCCCACAGGCACAAGGCCCACGGACAGCAGCCTGCAGGCCCACAGCCCGCAAGCTTGCTGCCCGCAAGGGGATGCGTACATAGGCTGGCAATAGGGGGAGGGCGTGTGCAGAGGCTTGGCAACGTGCGCTCCCCCCCCCCCCCCCACATATAAATCATGATTAAAAATTTAAATTAATAAAATTAATAATCACCCCTTAATTGGATACATGCTTCAACAATTGGAATAAATAAAACAAACCAAATCCATCATCACATTGGTAGGTCGTTACACTAACAACCTTGTAACTACCCACGTGCACATGGGAAGGTTGTTACAACAACCATAATTTTAACCACCCATGTGCCAATTTGCATCCCACTCATGATAATCATATTAACTATTAATTATTCAATATTCATGGGTGGGAAAGGTGGCTCTGATACCACATTGTTGGTCAAACAACGGTCCAGGGATCAAACTATTGTTCCCTGGGGAGACCAAGATATTTATTCTTAGGGTTTTGCACGCCCTGGGTTAGCCCATGGTGTCCCATGGGGGCCCCATTTTAATTTTTAAGACTTCCCATGGTTGCCCATGGGAGCCCTGGTGCATCCCTGTTAGGGTTTCTCCTTCCCTCATGTGTCCCATAAAATTTATTATCATAAACTCATCCCTAGTCCATCACATGGCAAGGGGGATCCATCCCTAACTCGAATGCGCAACGAAAAAGGTCGATTCGAGTTTCTTTCGCATCCCATAAATATTAATAATCAATAAACTGGAGGAATTAATGAAGAACTGCTAACCTGATGAGCCTCAAGTGTTGCTCCTCCAATAGACAGTGGTTCTTCCTCCAGCGAGCGCTCCAAGCAAACAGATCTGAACTTCCAATGGTGCTACCAAGGTTCTACATGCCAGTCCCAAATGCCCTCAAACTCCTCAGCACAGATCTAGGGTTTCACAAACTTTAACTCTCAAACACAGGTGAGAGAAGCAACAAGAAGAAGAGAGATCACAAGAGGGAGAGAGAGAAATAAAAAACGTAGGAGAGAAAGTGTCTGCTCCAAAAACGTGGAGAGCTACCCCCTTCTGCGTTTTATGGTCCCCTATTTATAATAATAGATTTTAATTAAATCCTAGATAGATTTAATAGAGCCCTAATGAGAGTCTGACTCTCTCTCTCTCTCAGTCTAGCAGTTCTGTTTAAACTCAAAGTGCTACACAGGTGAAGAAGCAGAATCTAATAGGGAAGGTATTAATTAGATTTTTTATTTAATTATTAATGGATAATTATAATTAGCACCAAATCCATTAATTAAATAAAGAGCCAATTAAATTAGCAAATTCCAAATAACTCCCTATATGATAACAAGTTATCATATACAACTCCCCCACTAATCAACACCATCATTATGGAATCTAGGGCATGTACACATGTACTGCCAAACCCCAATCCATAGTACATGTCCATATAAGAGCATCTGTGCATCCGATCGGGTCCCGCAAAACTCGATAAAACACTTTATTTGAAATAACTATAAACAATGTATCATTTTATGTAAAATAAATTTTGCAAAACCATTTCCAAAACGGTACTGGATCCAGATTCTGATCCGACCATGCACAGATAGTCTCTATCTTGGTGTTCCCCAATTGGGCAGTGGTGATCGTGTTGGATAACTCCTTCACTCACAAAGTATTCACGCATTCTCAGAACACCGGCTTTGACTCGCTTGAGTCTCAGTCATTGATGAACCAAAGAATGCGATCACACTTTGCAGTGACAGGGTTCCCTCAGGTACAGGGTGTCGGTGACACATGTCTATCCCTTCCTACATCTGGCAGTAATACATGAGGGAATCGACAAAGTAGATTCTTCGCCAATGCACACATCAAACATGTGAGCACTCGCATTCGTACCCTGACATCACATGTCTAGGCATACCCAATGCGACGACCATATGATAAGGGTGCCCAGCCCAAACCCTAGTCGTGACTACCATTTTAAGTATAACTTACGGATACATAATGCTCAAAAAGTTTATATCGCATGTGACAATATTAAACTAAAATGTATAAATGTTCAATACAAAGGTGAACCGGGTTGAACCGGACCAAATCGGGTTTGATGGACACACACTTGTCCAACACATGTCACATCGAATATTTCCAATTTGCAACACGGTTCTGGTTATCATGGTAATGTAGACCTTCGAGTAGGTAATGGTGTAGGGTTAACCATTAGCAATATTGGTTCCTCTGATCAATCTTGTCTCCCCTTCTAATCATAATTTCATTTTTCAAACATCCTACATGTTCCTAAAATTACCAAAAACCTCCTATTTGTGTATTACTTCACAAAAGATAATCGTTGTTTCTTTGAATTTCAACACTTTCATTTTGTTGTGAAGGACCAGGTGACCAAGACCCCAATGCTTCAAGGAACCCTTAAAGATGGCTTATATCAATTAACTAGTTTACATTCACCTCTTCACCCATCTGTTAATAATGTCAACCTCAGTGTTCATGCATCAACGGATGATTGGCATGCCAGATTTGGTCACCCTCAACCTCGTATTGTTCACACACTACTTTCCTCATATTCATTGCCATCTTCATCCACAACTTTGCATAAATCTTCATCATGTTTTCTAGGCAAATCACATAAACCTGCCTTAACCTCTACATGAAGTAGAAGCAATGCTCCTCTTGATTGAATTTTTTGCGATGTATGGGGCCGTGCGCCTATAACTTCTACCAATAATTTTCAATATTTTCAGATTTTTATTGATGATTCTTCAAAATTTATTTGGTATTATCCCTTCTCCAAACGCCCAATGGTTCTTGAAATTTTTTGTTATTTTCAAGTAATGGTCGAAAAACAGTTTTTAGGTCCCATAAAATCTTTTCAACCTAACTGTGGTGGGGAATTCCAAAAATTAAATCAGATATTCCAGAAGTGTGGCATCCTGCATCGTGTTGCATACCCCCACACACATGAACAAAACAGGGTCGCCGAAAGAAAATTTTGGCATATTGTTGATACCCGGCTAACTTTGTTGGCTCATGCTTCCGTTCCTGATGAACCCAAATTCACACCCACCAATAGGTGGTTGCCACAGGTCCCCGGTCTAAGGAGGTGGACCAAAGCCGAGCCAACGGCGGGCCGACCGTGGGTTCGCCCCACACGGCCCGCAATGAGCCCAGACCAAACAACAAGCCTTCACCGACTTAGACTAGGATACTATCATCATCCCCAACAAGAACTACATCGTCACCTGGACTCTCTCCCACCGTCCTGAAGAAGACCCATACCACCTTCAGGACTCTATAATATCCCCTACCAACTACACAATCCAAGATGGACATAAACACTTCATCTAACAACACACCTATATATATCTATTAGAGACACCATTCCTATCAGGACACTATCTCTTCGTAGAGAAGCGACCAACCATGAAGAACCCCAGACACTCTAGGACTCCATCTACCATAGGGATTATTCGCCATCAACCAGGACTCTCCACATCGCCATACTCCATTATAAAAAGGAAGGTATGTGACTCTATAAGGCATCTTGAATTCTATTCGCTCATCTATTTGCTCAGAGAGACCTAACTTAGGCATCGGAGAGTCCTAGGCCGAAACCACACTGGTTCTCATTTGGCACCCAGGGTCTTTTGCAGGTTACAATACTCAAAGGACCATCCGATGATTTCCTAACGCAACAGATTGGCGCCATCTATGGAAACGACGCTAGCCATCACCTCTACTAGCTTGTTTCCATATCTGCTCAACCATGGCACCACGAGGTAAGAAGACCGTTCCCTCTACCAACAATGCTGCAAGGGAGGGGAACGGATCACCTCCTCTGGAGAGCTCACGCCGGAGAGCCACTGATCGTGTCTCTCAGGAGAGGGGGGTTCCAGAGAACCAGCAGGTGGGGGTAGTCAACCTCAACCCCGAAGCAGCCATTGGAGCCCCCGCAGAGCCAGTGCCTGACCCTAATGCACCAACGACTATGGGTCAGGTTAATGACTTACAACGACAGATCCTCGATGATCGACAACTCTTCCGCGACTACTTGAGACATCGAACGATGTCCCACCATCGTAGGATAGATCCTCGACAAGACCAGAGCCCTAGGAGGTCACCTCCCACGGGGGATAGATCAGAGAGGCACACCAAGCAGCGGGGAGAGCCTTCCCAACCTCCCAGGCGAACAGCGGACTTCCCAATGCGATCGGATCGGGGAAGAACACCATCACACCGATCCGTGGTACCCAACCCCGAAGGGTCCATCCGTAGATCGGTGTTCCAAGGTCGACTAGGAGGAAGTTATACACTAGAGCGAAGCCAAACATACCACGAAGGAAGCCCCTCGCGTTCACGTCAAGATTCATCGCGGCGTGATCCTTCACCATCCCGCCAACAGTCAAGACGGGAGGGGACTTCGAGGAGAGGACGCGAACGAGGCCGCAGTGCCCGACTAGTCAGACGAGAGGGGCAATCACGAGATGAAGAGCTAGATAAGAGACCGCGGGAGTTGGATGAGAAACTGGAAGGGTTGAAGAAGCAGACCAAAGATGAGACACACTCGATCCCAGGGTAGCACCCATTCTCAGAGGAGATCATGTCAGCCTCACTCCCATCCAGGTTCAGGTTATCCACCTTTGAACTATACAATGGTACCATGGACCCTAATGACCATATCAACTACTTCAATGGTATGATGACACTATATGGTGGATCGGATGAGGTCTCCTACCAAGCATTCCCTGCATCCCTCAAGGGTACAACTACTTCCTGGTTCTCCAGGCTACGATCGAGGTTGATTGGTTGGTTCACAGAATTGTACGAGCAGTTCGTCACTCGTTTCCAGAGCAACGTTAAGCAGAAGAAGACCACGGTCAATCTACTGTACGTGGTAAAGAACCCTGGGGAGTCCCTCAGGGAGTATGTCAGCAGGTTCACCAAGGAATCCTTAGAGGTTTGAGACTTGGACGATCAGACTCAACATGCAGCCTTACCAGGAGGCATCAGAGACCTAGACCAGATCAAAGACCTGGCACGTCCCAAGACCATGAAGGAGCTCCTGGAACGGTGCAATGAATTCGCCAAAAAAAGGCGATAGAAGGCAAGCCCCAGGATAACAAGAGGTCGGTGATGGACGATCGCAAAGAGAGCAAGAGGTCAAGGACCGAGCGTCGATAGGAGAAGGGCGATGGTCCATCAGTTAGAAGTGACCGTCGCCCAGAAAGGAGTGAACAAGCAAGCAACCTAGAGTTCACACCTTTGAACACCACCAAGTCCCAGATCCTTATGCAGATTCAAGATCGTGACCTACTCCGTTGGCCCCGACCCATGCTAGCAGGGCCTGAGAAGCGTAACCCCGATAAATACTGTCTCTTCTACAAGGATAATAGGCATGACACAAAAGACTGCTACCAACTAAAAAGGGAGATAGAAAACCTTGTAAGAGCAGGGAGTCTGAACAAGTACATCAGAGGAAGGCGTGACGGTCGTTCGGGCTAAGGAGACCAAGGTCGTGAGCGAGAAAGAGAAGAAAGGAGAGCGGATTGAGATAGAGAGAGAAATTGTACAGAAGAGAGGAGAGATGTACTTGAACCCAGCGGCACCAAGGGAGCCCCCATCCTCACTATATTCGGAGGATCGGGCAAGGTAGCAAAGACCCAGATGGTGATCTCCTTCTCAGATGCGGACCTGGAAGGTGTAAGCTTCCACATGAGGACGCCTTGGTAGTACAGGTGGAGATCGCCAATCGACCCGTGCATCGGGTATTGATAGATACAGGGGCATCAGTGGATGTGCTCTCACTGGAAGCCTATCGACAATTTGGGTTCGGGGACGACCAACTCAAGCCGGAGCCTACCTACCTCCATGGGTTCTGGGGCGCCACTGCCTCCATCAGAGGCACTATAGAGCTACCCGTCACCTTTGGAGAACATCCTCGATAGGTGACCATCATGGTCAACTTCATGGTGGTCAGGTCCGTGGTCTCATTCAACGGCCTCCTAGGGTGACCCTCCTTGATAGCCCTTAGAGGGGTCGTATCACCGCTCCACCTAAAGATGAAGTTCCCCACTGACAACAGAGTGGGTGAAGTCCGAGATGATCAGAAGAAGGCCAGAGAATGCTATGCCACCTTCGTCAAGAAGAACAATGGTAACACCAGGGGAATGGCACTGTGCATGGAGAACCTGGTCAGCGACCAGAGAGATGAACAGATAGAGAAGAGGGGTAGGCCGGTGGAAGACCTCGTCCCATGGCAACTCAGCGAGGATGACCCTTCCAAGGTGGTACAGGTTGGTTCGTTGTTGAATGATGAACAGAAAGAAGAACTGGGACACCTCCTCCAGGCCAACATGGATGTCTTCGCATGGTCGATTGTGGACATGCCTGGCATACCCCGATCCATAGCAGAGCACAGGTCAGACATAAACCTGACCAGGAAGCCCGTCTAATAGAAGCAAGGGAATTTCACCCTCGATCGGCAAGCAGCTATTAAAGAAGAGGTCGAGAAGTTGAGTCGAGTAGAGTTCATCCGTGAAGAGAAGTTCCCTACCTGGCTCGCAAATGTGGTCATGGTACCAAAGCCTAACGGGAAGTGGAGAATGTGCGTCGATTACACCTACTTGAACAAGGCATGCCCAAAGGATGAGTACCCACTACCTAGGATCGACCTATTGATCGATGCGACTGCAGGCCATGAGATGCTCAGCTTTATGGACACCTACTCTGGGTATAACCAGATCCTCATGCATGAGGATGATGAGTCTTACACCGCCTTCCGAAAGGACAAGGAGAACTACTACTATCATGTCATGCCATTTGGATTGAAGAATGCAGGGGCCACCTACCAAAGGATGGTCAACAAGATGTTCGAAGAACAGATCGGACGCAACATGGAGGTGTATGTGGATGACATGCTTATGAAAAGCGTCTAACCCCACCAACACCTGACTGACATGGAGGAAGCATTCACGGTACTGAGGAGGAACTAGATGAAATTAAACCTTGCAAAGTGCGCTTTCGAAGTAACGTCAGGGAAGTTCCTGGGGTTCATGGTCTCAGTACGTGGAATAGAAGTCAACCCATCCAAGATCAAGGCCATCCAAGAGATGGCACCGCCACAGAAGGTCAGGGAGGTGCAGAGGTTGAATGGAAGGGTCGCCGCCCTTTCAAGGTTCGTGTCACGGTCGGGTGATAAGTGCCTTCCGTTCTTCAAGATGTTGAAGAACCTCCAAATTCCTAAAGACTTTTCCTGGACCAAGGAGTGTCAGAAGGCATTCGATGGGCTGAAGGAATACCTCGAGAATCCACCATTGCTAGGGCGGCCAGATACCCATGAAGAGTTGCAGATTTACCTGGCTGTAACCCCTGTCGCAGTAAGCACGATACTATTGAAGGAAGAAGCAAGGGTGCAAAGACCCATCTACTATATCAGTCATGTCTCGATTGACGTGAAGACCAGGTATACCAGGGTCGAGAAGGTAACCTATGCACTAGTGATTGCGGCTAGGAAGCTCCGACCATACTTCCAAGCCCATACAGTCACAGTACTCACCGATCTACCATTGAAAAAGGTACTGCACAAACTAGACATCTTCGGATGGTTGATCGCATGGGCCGTAGAATTAAGTGAGCATGACATCAGGTCCCAACCTCGAACGGGCATCAAAGACCAGGCATTGGCCGACTTCGTCGCCAAGTGCACCCTACCTGAAGATAAATCAGAAGCAGAAGAACCAGACGAGTAGGATCGAGGATCGTGGGAGATGTATATAGATGGTTCGAGTAATGCAGCAGGAAGTGGGGCTGGCTTCATACTCACCAGCCCCGAAGGATTTCAAATCCAGTATGCTCTCCGAATCACCTTCCCAGCATCCAATAATGAAGCAGAATATGAAGCATTACTCGTTGGACTCCGGGTAGCCAAGGCGATTCAAGTTACACATCTATCTACCCGGAGTGACTCCCAGCTTGTAGCGAACCAGGTGAATGGAGAGTATGAGGCGAAGGTCCAGCGGATAGCGTCATACCTAGTACGTGCTCGAGCATTGATCAGGGAGTTCGAGAAGTTCGAGATGGTTCGGGTTCTCAGGATCGAGAATGCCACGGCTGACGCCCTGTCCAGGCTAGCTAAAGACGAGCTTTGTAACCTGGCCAGTGTCGTCTATGTTGAAATACTACATGAGCCAACATATCAGGAAAAGCAGGTCAATGAGATTGAGGAAGGGCCTAGTTGGATGGACCCCATACTCAACTACCTACAAAACGATGTCCTATCGGACGACAAGGTCGAGGCAAGCAAGATAAGAATGAGAGCTACAAAGTACACCATCTTGGACGGCATACTATACAAGAGGGGAGCCACAACACCATTGCTTCAGTGCCTAGGACCCAAGGGAGCCCAGTATGCCCTGGCGGAGGTCCATGAAGGGATATGCGGAAGACAAATGGGAGGACGAGCTTTAGCCTATAAAATACTCCGCCAGGGACTCTATTGGCCAAAGATGCAAGAGGAGGCCATACAATATGTCAAGGCTTGTGAGCAATGTCAGTTGTTCGCCCCAGTACCCCATCTACTCGCCACCAAACTGACATCAATCCTCAACCCCATTCCCTTTGCCATGTGGGGGGTGGACATCCTAGGCGACTTCACTGCAGCATCAGGAAACAGGAAGTACCTGGTCGTCGCTATAGACTACTTCACCAATGGGTCGAGGCTAAGCCACTGGCCAAAATAACAAAGAATGAAAAGGAGCAGTTTGTTCACGATGACATCATCTACAGGTTCGGGGTACCAAGGATCCTAGTGTCAGATAACGGGAAGCAGTTCAACAACCCCAAGTTCAGAGCCTTCTGTCAGAGTTATGACATTGCCTATCGGCCTATGTTAGTAGCCTACCCACAGGCCAATGGTCAGGTGGAGGTGACGAACAGAACGTTACTGGATGGAATCAAGAAAAGGCTAGAAGGAGCCAAAGGGAAGTGGGTCAAGGAATTGCTAAGTGTCATGTGGGCCTATCGAACCACAGTAAGGACACCCACAGGAGAAAGCTCATTCCGCCTAGCATATGGTACAGAGGCACTGGCACCAGTAGAAGTACTCGCCATGTCCCACAGAGTACTGCACTTCAAGAGCGCACCTACGACGACGGACTACGGGCAAACCTTAACTTCTTGGATGAGGTTCGTGAGACAGCACTCCTGAGGAACGTGGCCTATCAACAATGGACGGCCAAATACTATAACAACAGAGTAAGAGAAAGGCTCTTCCACCAGGGAGACCTAGTCCTAAGAAGGGCAAGTGCATCACAACCGCGGAAGGAAGGGAAGTTATCGACCAATTGGGAAGGACCGTACATAGTTTCCAAGCAGATACGTCCAGGGACCTACCGCTTGAAAACTTTGGGGGCCAAGAAGGTAGACCATACCTGGAACTCCGAACACCTGAAGAAGTACTACCAGTAAAAGCAGCAGTACCATCAGCAGTAGCAGCAGAACCACGAGTAGTAGCAGCACCAGTAGTAGTAGTAGCAGTAATAGCAGTAGCAGTAATAACAGTAGCAATAGCATAGTGAGATGTCAGACAGGTGCATTTTCAAGGATAATTTGAAATTTTATTTGAAGTAAATAGTTGATATACTCGTCTCCTTCTACTACTCAATCGAATCAATGCCACCAAGATCCGTTGGCCACCAAGGTCCATTGACCACCAAGGCCCATTGGCCACCAAGGTCCGTTGACCACCAAGGCCTGTTGGCCACCAAGGTTCGTAGACCACCAAGGCGTAATGCCACCCAAGGCCAGTTGGCTACCAAGGTCCATAGACCACCAAGGCATAATGCCACCGAGGCCCGTTGGCCACCAAGGTCCGTGGACCACCCAAGGTCCGCCGACTACCCAAGGTCCATGGACCACCCAAGTCCGTCGACCAGCTAAGGTCCATAGACCACCGAGGTTCGTAGACCACCAGACCATCAAGGTCCGTAGACCATCTGAAGTACCAAGGTTCGAGAACCCTTAAAGCAATAAGGATCAAATAACTACCATACACATCAATCGCAAGAAACAATACGTGAAAAAAGGTAAGAAGTTAACTACACACAAGTCAGAAAAGAAAGTCACAGTAATTACAACTCAGAGTTCGGAACCCATAAGTCCAACATGTCATACACACAAAAAAGTCAGGAAACCTCCGCTGGGGGGGTCACATCCTCTTATGGAGGAAAAGCCATCTCAAAATCAGGCGGACGCGCCACTCTCTCCTTTGCAGGAACCGCACCCTCATCAGGCTGAGTAACGCCCTCCTCGGGCACCATAGTGCTCTCCCTTGCAGGAACATTGGTGACTACAGCAGCGACTAAGGTCAATGCCTCCACGCCCATGAAGCATGAGAAGTCATAGCCAGGAGTCTCCTCAAGGACATAGGCAGCCAAATCCTGGATCCCCGCATCATATATCCCTTGGTTCTCCTTATAGAACCAATCCATAAGCTCCGAAGACTGCTGGTACTCCGCTACAGTTGGACTTCCAACCTCGGCTAACTCTACCTCGTGACTCTGCCTCAAATCACAAAGCTCCTCCTCCAGTACACGGATCCTGGCTGAGCTCTCTACCTCCCTAGCCACGCTCTAGGAAGACATAGACCTGAGCTCCTCAGCCATCCTCCTCACTCGAACAGCAGCCTCCTCTCGGGCAACCCGATGCTCCTAGAGCTCCCTCTCCATGCTACGCCACTTGCGAGTCAGCTGGATCTCCTGGAACACCCTCTGCTCGCGGCAGAGTACTGCCTCCATAGTGCGATGATAGACCTATGAACAACAAGAGCATCAGAAGCCCATCACACAAGTACCTCAAAAATAAAGACTGGAGAAATATGACTTACTGAAGCCAGGTCCTGATAAAGAGAAAGTACTAGAACCGAGTCACTCATCCCTTGTAGTGTTGAACACTTCGTTGGAAGCCTCCCCAGGTCCAGCCACTCATGAGATACACCAGGGCAAGTCCAGACCGCATCAACCTGAAGCTCCCAAGGAAGCACCAAAGTGGAAGGAGCCGCTGGGTCGATGGTAGATAGAGTCGGCGGATCAGCAGACGCTCCCGTAGAAGAAGAACCCACCCCCTGAACCACAGTAGAGGGGGGAATAGAAGGTCTCGGGACATCTACAGCAGGCCTTGATCTCGGGAGAATAACCCATGGACCACTCCTCGTACTGAAGAGATCAGGACCCCCCCCTTCCGCTTGCCACCAGCAGCTACAACGGGAGGAGGTCTAGAAGCTGCAGGAACACCCCCACCAGAAGACGAGCCACCCTAAGCGGCCTTCTTCCATAGGTTTGCGTGGAAGACATTAATATCCGATCGATGGTCCACTGCACAACAACAATAATACATCAATAAAGACACAGAGATCCAGAAAGAAAAGCATCAATACTGGTACCAAGTATAGAACCGAACATCTTACCAGGACTCAGCTTCCAAAGAAACAGGAAAGCCTCCGAGTCCAACTCCCGGACATTGAACGGCTCACGTCCCTGACAACGCCTGAGGGACTGGCTCTCAAAGTCACTCAACCTGAGATGGCGATTCACCCTCTTGATATTGATGTCCTCCCAAGTAGTACGCAGGGAACCAGGGGGGACTGTGGCAAAGAAAAAATGATCCCTCCAACGTTTCACCGAATCAGTGATCCCCTCGAGAAGGTCAAGATCGACAAGATGCGACTTAGGGAGGCGACGAGAAAAGTGATAACATACGCCTTCCCCCTTCTTCAGCATATAGAAATACGAGAATAGGGGAACAGTGGCGGCGCGCCCCATCCGAGGAAAAAATACATAGAAGCCCAGGATGATCTTCCAGGAGTTGGGCAATACCTGCCCAGGGGTGAGGTGCCAATAACCAAGCACCAGCTCAATAAAACGAACCATGGGAAATCGGAGACCACTGAAAAAGAAGATGCGATAGAGACAGATCTCATCCGCTCAATGTGAGAAAGCCCGATCACTAGGTCCTGGGACACGAAGCACCATCTCGGAAGGTATATGGAACTCTCGACGAAGGAAAACTAGGTTCGAGGCAGTAACAATACTGAAAATCCGAGATAATTTACTAGTAGGGTCCACTACAAGCGAGGTGCCAGGTCCCCCACTAGGACCAGTGTCACTAGAGACCCCATCCTCCTCACTAGCAATCGAAGAAGGTGGTGAAGGTATAGTGTCTGTAGGGGAAGAAGACCCTGACAAGGGCTCCCAAGAGGACCCAACCACAACCGTGGCAAGATCAAAATCGATGGATGAAGACATAAATATGAAATAAGCAACCTACTCAAAACAAGGTCCCCCCGATGCCAGGCAATTGACACAAGAAGACCGCCAACCTACAGCCATCAACAGCGAATTTGTCAAAAAAAATAAAAATAAAAAGAGAGATGAAAAAGAGAGAGAGAAGAGAACGAGTCCATACCAGTGACGTGGATCGAAGTAGAAGTCGCGAGTACAAATCGTCGAACGAGAGGTCGTGAACGAATGAAGAATGACGGATGTTGATCGTAAACGGGCGGGCGTCAATCGAATGGTGGACCCGACGATCACCAAACCACGATCACGGGCGCCAATGACCAAACGACAGGCGCTAAACGCCAATCGCAGGGCGGACGCTGATTGCGAACGGAGGACACTCGCGGGTACCAATTGTTGAGCGACGGACCGCCGCTGATCACTGGTCGTAGGCGCTAATCGTGAACGAGAGATGGCCAATCGTCGAACCACAGACCCGAGGACGCTGAGATCGCGGATGAGACAGCCAATCATTGAACGACGAAGGACCCGAGGATGCTAAGATCACGGATGAGACGGCCAATCATCGAACGACGGACCCGAGGACCAGAGGACACTAAGATCGCGGATGAGACGGCCAATCGGACGGACCCAAGGATGCTCCTCGCGAACGAGAACGACCAATCTTCGAACGATAGACCCGAGGACTCAAAAATCACAAACGAGATGGCCAATCATCGAACGATGGACCCGAAGGCACTGATCGTGAATGAAGGACGGGCGAGCCAATTGAACGAAGGACCGAACGATCCCGAACCACAGGTGGGCGACGATCATGAACGATGGAAGGTGGACAATGATCGTCCATCACCAAATGCGTGGCACTAGGCACGAACCACCGAAGGCGTTGATCAGACAAGCGGTGACCCCCAACACAGATCGCATGCACGAGCACTACACGAGCAAAGGGGTTGCCAAGACAGGAACCCAAAAGTTGAACCAAGGCACTAGCTGTGCACGTGAAGGCAAGACCACAAACACAAAGATGGGCCGCCAAACCCAAGACCAAAAGCCAAGCCAAGCAAGTCACCAAGCCTTACTGCTCCTTGTGACCCAAAATCAAACACCTGGGGGGCACCAAGAAGCAATTATCCAATGCAAGGACGGAAGAAGACCTCAAGATGAAAAAGTGAAAAAGCAAAAAGCTAGAGTGGAAAAGCCAAAGTGAGAAATGAAAAAGTGAAAAAGGAAATAGAGAAGAAGAGGAGATATATCTACAAAAAAAAAAAAGGGAAAACAAAAGGAAGTGAGAGGAGAGGTTTGAACCCACAACCTCTCCCTACACCAAGAAATTTACAGACACATCCTCCAATAGGAAGAATCTACAACAAACCCCCTGAGAGGGTAAAAAGATAAAATGCACTCTCTTGGACAACCTGGCCCAAGAGAGTGGGGGCAAATGATGAACCCAAATTCACACCCACCAATAGGTGGTCACCAAGGGTCCCCGATCTAAGGAGGTGGACCAAAGCCGAGCCAACGGCGGGCCGACCGCGGGCTTGCTCCACACGGCCCGTAATGAGCCTGGACCAAATAACAACCCTTCACCGACTTGGACTAGGATACTACCATCATCCCAACAAGAACTACACCGTCACCTGAACTCTCTCCCACCGTCCTGAATAAGACCCATACCACCTTCACGACTCTATAATATTCCCTACCAACTACACAATCCAAGATGGACACAAACACTTCATCTAACAACACACCTATATCTATCTATTAGAGACACCATTGCTATCAGGACACTATCTCTCCGTAGAGAAGTGACCAACCATGAAGAACCCCAGACACTCTAGGACTCCATCTACCACGGGGATTATTCGCCATTAACCAGGACTCTCCACACCACAATGCTTCATTATAAAAGGGAAGGTATGTGACTCCATAAGGCATCTTGAATTCTATTCACTCATTTGTTTGCTCAGAGAGATCTAACTTAGGCATCGGAGAGTCCTAGGCCGGAATCACACCGGTTCTCCTTTGTCACCCAGGGTCTTTTACAGGTTACGGCACTTAAAGGACCATCCGAAGATTTCTTGATGCAACAGTTCCATTTAAAATTTTGCACTATGCCTTTGAAACATTTGCCTTTTCATTAATCAATTACTTCAAAATTTATCACCATTTCAAACCCTTTACAAGGCTGTACCCAAGTATGAGTTCTTAAAGGTGTTCGGATGTGCAGCATATCCATTGTTGCGTCCCTATTGATCTAACAAATTTTCGTTTCGATCGACACCGTGTGTTTTCCTCAAATATAGTCCCCAACACTTTGGATATCAGTGCTTAGATATTCAAAGTGGTAGGATTTATCTGCCACTACAGAATGGTACGTGGACATTGATCCCACCATCAGTGCACCTAAATGTTGTGGGTTCTAAATGGGTTTATCGTATCAAACAAAAAACTGACGGCACCATTGAGCGCTACAAGTCTCAGCCTGTCGTCAAAAAATATAATCAACAGGAGGGTACTGATTATAATGAAATGTTCAGCCCGATAGTGAGACCCACTACTATACGTATTGTGCTATCACTGGCTATGACAAATAATTGGGCTCTTCATCAATTTGATGTTAGTAATGCCTTTCTCCATGTCACACTCACAAAGGATATCTATATGGCCCAACCAATGAGTTTCGTTGATCCGGATAAAACCTCATCATGTTTGCAAGCTTCATAAATCCTTATATGGCTTAAAACAGACACCCCGTGCTTGGTTTCATAGACTTAGCACATGCTTGGTGACAAAATTTATCAAGATAATGGGTAACCACTCTCTATATACTCTTGTGTATGTGGATGACATTGTTGTCACCGGCTCAAAGATAACCCTGGTGTCTAATCTTATAGCTACCTTGGGCAAGGAATTTGCTCTTCATGACTTGGGCCAGCTCCGATATTTTTTGGGTATTGAGGTTCTACCACATGCAAAATGTATTCTTCTTCTCAGCAAAAATATATCTCTGATCTTTTATAGAGGACAAGCATGGACAGTGCGAAATCGGTCCACACACCCATGGCCACAACAACCTGACTTTCTCTTCATTCTGGCAATCTATAGCTCTGACACTACTCTTTACCGTAGCCCAATAGGCGCTTTGCAGTATGCTACACTAACTTAGCCAGGTATCAATTTCTCCGTTAATAAAGTGTGTCAATTTCTGAAGGCCCCCACAGATGAACATTGGTAGGCAGTCAAACGAATCCTTCGTTATCTCAAGGACACCATATCACATGGTTTGCTGCCTACCAGGAATTCAACCAGTCGTTTACTGGCCTATAGTGATGCTGATTGGGCAGGTAGCATCGACGATCGCAAATATATCGGTGGATATGCTATCTTTCTTGGTGATAACCTCATCTCCTAGTCCGATAAAAATTAAGCAACCAACAATTGCAAGGTCATCCACTGAAGCTGAATACCGAGCCATAACAAATGCCATAGCTGAAATAATCTAGATCAAGTCTCTTCTACAAGAACTTGGAATACGTATTTCAGAACCACCGGTTTTACGATGTGACAACTTAGGGGTTACATATCTCAGAGTCAATCCCTGGTTCCATATCCAAACTAAGCATATCGAAGTGGATTTCCACTTTATTCGAGATTTGGTTACCCAAGGGTTGCTTGCTGTCAAGTTTATCCACACCAACGACCAATTGGTGAACATTTTCACTAAACCTTTATCCAATCATAGGTTTATGGTGTTGCGAGACAAGTTGAAGATATGTACAAGACCCACTTTAACTTGCGGGGGGATGTTGAGTACATAAACGGCTTGAAATTTGAAGTTGGTTTGATTAATTCAAATCGTAATCATATCACTATATTATTGCAACACTTTTTTAAATATCTTTTTGTGTTTATCACATTGTAACAATTCCTTTTAAAATTCTTTTTGTGTTTATCACATTGTAACTGAATACAACGTTGTAAAATTCAAACTCTATAAAAGATCATCTTGCAGCCCACCATTATTGGGTATGCTTACTTGGAATCATCTCCACGACTTGACTTCCAATGCTTGGGAGTGGAATCAATGCAGGGGACTCTCCTGGATCCATTAAAAGTATGTAGTGGACAATATAAAATCTTATTGGAACCATAATCGCCAGCAGCAGGTTCAAGTCCTGACATATTTGTCCTGCAAATAAGATAAAAAAATTGGGAAAAATATACGGACACCCCCTCAACTATGGCCTGTTATCATGTACACCTCCTCATCTTTTCACCGAGTTAACTCACCATTATCTAACTAACACAAAAGACCAAACTATCCTAAATCCTCCCACCCTTCCATTTATCCCATTTCCCAAAATCTCTGACGAAACCTCCTCACCGATGCTATCTCTTGGACCCCCACCCTTCATCTTCGGTCGCCACTGCTATTCCTCTGCTATTCCTCAGGTAATCTCTCTCTCTCTCTCTCTCTCTCTCTGTGTGTGTGTTGCATTTTCTGCAAGTAAAAACCATCCCCTATTTTTGTGCTACCCAGACAGGGGTAAGGCGGACATTGCGTGCAACACCATGTCTGGGCAGCACGGTCCTGCCAGGCAGCTCGGCAATAGATGATCCAAATTGAAAAACCATTTCCTACCATTCCCTATTTTTGTGCAAATAAAACCCCTCTTTTGCAACTGAAAACTATTTCCTACTATTCCCTATTTTTTTTGCAAATAAAACCCCTCTTCTGGAACTAAAAACCATTCTCTATTTTTGTGCAAATAAAACCCCTCCCCACTCACTTTGTCATATCTTCTGTAATTAATAACTTGAAAAATGTCTAATTGGATTTTTTGTTAATCACAAAAGCCATTGGCAACCAAACTAAAAACTGTTGGTCAAACAACGGTCCAGGGATCAAACCATGGTTCCCTAGGGAAACCAATATACAGAAAAATTAGGGTTTTGCACACCCTGGGTTATCTCATGGTGTCCCATGGGTGCCCCATTAAATTTTAGGGTTTTCCATGGTCGCCCATGGGAACCCTGGTGCATCCCTATTAGGGTTTCCCCTTCCCTATTGCGTCCCATAAAATTAATTATCACAATAGGGACGGAGAAATTCATCTCTAGTCCATCACATGGCAAGAGGGATCCATCCCATACTCGAATGCGCAGCGGAAATTAATCAATTCGAGTTTCTTTCGCATCCCATAAATATTAATAATCAATGAACAGAAGGAATTAATAAAGAACTGCTAACCTGGTGAGCCTCAAGTGTTGCTCCTCCAATAGATAGTGGTTCTTCCTCCAGTGAGCGCTCCAAGCAAACAGATCTGAACCTCTAATGGTGCTACCAAGGTTCTACACTCCAATCCCAGATGCCCTCAAACTCCTCAGCACAAATCTAGGGTTTCATAAACCCTAACTCTCAAACACAGGTGAGAGAAGCAAGAAGAAGAAGAGAGATCACAAGAGGGAGAGAGAGAAACCAAAAACGCAGGAGAGAGAGTGTCTGCTCCAAAAATATGGAGAGCTTCCCTCTTCTGTGTTTTATGGTCCCCTATTTATAATAATAGGGTTTAATTAAATCCTAGATAGATTTAATAAAGCCCTAGTGAGAGTCTGACTCTCTCTCTCTTAGTCTGGCAGTTCTGTTTAAACTCAACTGCTACACAGGTGAAAAAACAGAATCTAATAGGGAAAGTATTAATTAGATTCTTTATTTAATTATTAATGGATAATTACAATTAGCACCAAATCCATTAATTAAATAAAGAGCCAATTAAATTAGCAAATTCTAAATAACTCCCTATATGATAACAATTTATCATATACAACCCCCCACTAATCAACACCATCATTATGGAATCTAGGGCATGTACACATGTACTGCCAAACCCCAATCCATAGTACATGTCCATATAAGAGCGTTTGTGCATCTGATCGGGTCCCGCAAAACTCGATAAAACACTTTACTTGAAATAACTATAAATAATGTATCATTTTATGTAAAATAAATTTTGCAAAACCATTTCCAAAACGGTATTGGATCTAGATTCTGATCCGCCCATGCACAGACAGTCTCTATCTTGGTGTTCCCTAATCAGGCTGTGGTGACCGTGTTGGATAACTCCTTCACTCACAAAGTGTTCGCGCATTCCCAGAACATCGACTTTGACTCGCTTGAGTCTCAGTCATTGATGAACCAAAGAATGCGATCACACTTTGCAGTGACAGGGTTCCCTCAGGTACAGGGTGTCGGTGACACATGTCTATCCCTTCCTACATCTGGCAGTAATATATGAGGGAATCAACAAAGTAGATTCTTTGCCAATGCACACATCAAACATGTGAGCACTCGCATTCGTACCCTGACATCACATGTCTAGGCATACCCAATGCGACGACCATATGATAAGGGTGCCCAGCCCAAACCCTAGTCATGACTACCATTTTAAGTATAACTTACGGACACATAATGCTCAAAAAGTTTATATCGCATGTGACAAAATTAAACTAAAATGTATAAATGTTCAATACAAAGGTGAACCGGGTTGAACCAAACCGAACCGGGTTTGATGGACACACACTTGTCCAACAAAAACCCTTCGTTCTTTTTCATCTTTCACATATAGTTTGGAAATAACTGATTTTTTTTATAATTTCTGCGGTACGAAGTTCCATTACTATACCAATCTGTGTTGAAATGTTAAAAATATTACCGAAGTAACTTGACTTTTTCTTTTTTTTCTTTTTTTAAAAAAAATTGATGAAACATTTTGTGGAGCTGAGTGGCACCAAAGCAAATTGCTTTTTTAACAATTTCTGCAAGTTCCATTACTAAACTAATCTGTGTTGAAACGTTATAAATTACCAAAGCAACTTGACTTTTTCTTCTTCTTCTTCTTCTTTTTGTTTGTTCACTGTTTACAATTAAATTGACCATGGTTTTTGTGGTTAACAGCTGCATGAGTTCTTTGGATTAAGAAATGTAGGATTTCAAGTAAGCAAGTATTTGCCCTTTGGGCCTGTAGGAAAGGTCATGCCTTACCTTCTCAGGAGAGCTGAAGAGAGCAGAGGGCTTCTATCTGTTAAATTTGGAATCAGATTGTGTGAATTACTTGCCTGTTTCATTGATATGACTTTACATTTATACAAGATAGAATGAATCTATACAAGGTAAGAAAATCAAATCAAAAGAATATGGAAAGAATGAATGAAAGAATAAAATCAGGGAGTCTATCAATCTAATAGCTGTAGAATTCTATCAATCCAAAAGCTGTATTATCACATGTGGAACATGTGATTTGCAGGATCTTCTAGTATCTCCAATACTCCCCCTCAAGTTGGGCGGTGAATGTTGAGAACACCCAACTTGGCCTTCAAAGTGATGAATAGAGTAGCACCCAGGGCCTTTGTGAAAATATCCGCAATTTGATTAGAACTAGGGACATAAGTCGGACATAGCAGACCGCTGTTGATGTGATCGCGAACGATGTGGCAGTCAATCTCTATGTGTTTGGTACGCTCATGGAACACAGGATTAGCTGCAATGTGGAGGGCGGCCTGGTTGTCGCAGTATAAAGGTATGGGCTAGGTCCGAACAATGCCCAAGTCCTTTAGAAGAGTAGTCAATCAAATAAGCTCGCAAGTGGTGACAGCCATGGAATGATATTCAGCTTCAGCGGAGGAGCGGGAAACCGTCTGTTGTTTCTTAGACTTCCAGGAGATCGGGATGGAGCCAAGAAAGATGCAATAGCCACTGGTGGAGCGTCTGGTCTCAGGGCAACTAGCCCAGTCAGAATCACAATAAGCGCGTAATGTGAGAGCGCTAGAAGAGGAGAGTAAGATGCCTTGTCCGGCCGTGCTGTGCAAGTACCGAAGAAGCCTAGTTGCAGCGTCCATGTGGGGTTGGCGGGGCTGATGCATGAATTGGCTCAATAGTGTAACACTGTGAACTATGTCGGGCCGTGTGATAGTGAGATAAATCGGCCGACCAATCAGGCGGCGGTATGGACTTGCATCAGCGAGTAACTCACCCTCGAATGTAGATAATTTGAGGTGTTGTTCCATAGGGAAAGCTGTGCGTTGGGCCTCTGTAAAATTCATATCCTAAAGGATGTCTAAGGTGTATTTTCGCTGATTTAGAAATATGCCATGGCGAGACCGGGCCACCTCAAGGCCTAGAAAGTACTTGACTGGGCCAAGGTCCTTGAGGCAAAATTGCTGATGCAAGGTTACTTTGAGGGCAGCAATGGCACTGGTGTTTGGGCCGGTGATAAGGATGTCATCAACGTACACCAGAATATAGATAGCAGATGCATCTCGACCTTGAAAAAATAATGAGTAATCAGCCTTGGATTGGGTGAAACCTAGGCGGATAAGTGCGGTGGAGAGCTTTGCGAACCACTGCTGGGAAGCCTGTTTGAGGCCATATAAAGAACGATTGAGCTGACAAACAGTGTTCTCCCCCTGTCCCTGGTAACCCGGTGGCAGTTTCATATAAACTTCTTCGTCTAAGTCTCCATGTAAGAAGGCGTTTTGTACATCGAGGTGTGAGAGGGGCCATTGGTAAACAGCTGCAATAGCCATTAATGTGCGAACAGTGACAAGCTTTGCAACTGGGGCGAATGTTTCATGATAATCGATGCCCTCAGTCTGTGTGTAACCCTTAGTGACCAAGCGGGCTTTGTAACGCTCGATGGTACCATCCGCCTTCCTCTTGATCTTGTACACCCATTTGCAACCAATGGGTTTTGTATGGGAGGGTAGAGGTACCAAAGTCCATGTGTTATTAAGCTCAAGAGCCTTGATCTCAGCCTGCATTGCCTCCTTCCAATCTGGGGATAGAGAAGCCTTTGAAAAACTAGTTGGCTCCTTGATGGTAGAGAGTGACCTGATAAACTGGAAATGAGAGGGTGAGAGCATATGATAAGAAATGAGAGAAACGGTGGGAGAGAGAGTACCTACAGCGAAAGGAAACGAAGGGTGGGTAGCGACTAAACACTGGTAGTCCTTGAGACGCAATGGCTATTGTAGGGTTCTTAGGGAGCGTCTAAGAGGGATTATTGGGGGTGGAGGGGGCGCGGGTGGCGGATTTATCGGAGGTAGAGTGGGTTCGGGTGGTGGGGGGACAGGTGGAGGTGGGTCTGGTGCAACAAGTGCAGGTGGAGGGTTGGGAACCGGCGGTGTGGGTGATGGCGTGGGTATTGGGTAATCAGTGGTGGAATCCATCACTGGTAAGGGAAGGTTGTGGGGGTCGGAATGGGTAGAGTTAGTATGAAATGGGAAAATGGCTTCATGGAATGTGATCTCACGACTGACAAATACTTTGCGAGTGGCGTGGTCATAGACCTTGTAGCCCTTCTGAGCATATGGGTAACCAATAAAAACGCCTGGAGAGGCCCGTGGATCAAATTTGTTGTTGATCGAATTGTGGGTGTGGCGATAGCAAAGGCACCCAAAAGTCCGAAGGTGATTGTAAACTGGTGGTTTGTTGGTGAGGACCTGAGTGGGTGATTTGTGGTGTAAAACTTTTGTGGGTAAGCGGTTAATAAGATGTGTGGCGGTGAGGATGCAGTCACCCCAAAATTCCGGTGGGAGGTGGGCTTGAAAAGAGAGGGCCCTAGCAACATTGAGGAGGTGGCGATGTTTGCGTTCGACAACCCCATTTTGTTGAGGGGTGTCAACGCAACTATGTTGATGGATAACTCCATGGGTGTTGAAAAATTGGTGGGAAGCATGGTTAAAAAATTCCCGACCATTGTTGGATCGAATCTGTTTTATTTGGCTCCCAAATTGGGTGTGTATCATTGAGAAAAAATTCTGCAATTGTGGCCAAGCATCAGACTTATGGTTTAGTAAGTAAACCCAAGTGCACCTAGAGAAATCATCAACAATGGTGAGAAAAAAACGTGTACCACATCGGGCGGGAACAACGTATGGCCCCCAAATATCGCAATGTATTAAGTCAAAACATTTAATCAATGAGATCACACTCCTTGGAAAAGGTAAACGGGCCTGCTTAGCTAAAGGGCAAATATGACAAACATGTTTATTGGATATAGTTATTTTAGGGACAATGTTATTTAAAAACTGAAAAACATCGTTTGAGGGGTGTCCAAGGCGATAATGCCAAAGACTTGGGGTGGGGGAAGTGGTAAAAGCGGCAAGGGGTGGGGTATTTGCGTCATCCAAGATGTATAGACCTCCATGAGCCTTACCCAGTCCAATCGTCTCCTTCGTTTGTAGGTCCTGGAAAAAACAATGAGTAGAAGTGAATATGGCTGAACAAGTAAGTGATTGAACAAGTTGTTTGACAGAGATGAGATTAAAATTAAAAGAGGGAACAAAAAGAACATTTTGTAATGGCAATGTAGGAACGGGAAGACAAGTGCCAATATGGGTGACCAAAGCACGATGCCCAGTGGGCAAGGTGATCGGAGAGGAATAAGGCTTGATGGTGTGTGACTGAAAAAGAGAGAAATCAAATGCCATATGGTGCGTGGCCCCTGAATCGATAATCCAAATATTAGAATGGGCAATATTACCTGCGGCATTGGCCAAGGGAGCCATATTACCAGATTGAATAAGTGCAAGGATCTGATTATACTGATCCGTGGTGAAGGTAGGAGCAGGCATAGTAGGAACATCGACCATGGAGGCCTGCAGAGAGCGAACTGGGTTGGATGTAGTAGGCGCGGCAGCCTTAGCGGAGTTCTTCAGTGGGTACCCATGTTTCTTGAAGCAACGGGAATCAGAGTGACCATCAAGACCACAAAAATCACAGTGGTAATGAGGTTTAGGGCGGCCAGATTTATTGTTGGGACGGCCCTGTGCAGCAAGGGCCGATTGAGTAAGAGATGGTTCAGGTGCCACCAGTATGGAGCGTTAGCATTCTTCTTGGAGCAATAGAGAATATGCACGGTTGATGGAAGGCAACGGGTCCATCAGAAGTAGCTGGTTGCGGATCGAAGTGTATCAATCATTAAGACCCATAAAAAATTCAAGAAGGCGATCGCGCTGAAGTAGTTCAGAATGGTGTTGAAGAACACCGCAAGTGCATGCTGGATAAGAGTCATAGGACGCAAGCTCGTCCCAAAAACCTTTGAGAAGTGTGTAGTAAGTGGCCAAGGAGGATGTGCCTTGGCAATGGTTGGAAATGGCACGACGGATCTCAAAGATGCGTGGGGCATTCTTTTGAGAGAAGCGATCGTGAAGGTCGACCCAAACCTCATGGGCAGAAGAGGCATAAAGGACACTGTGTGCAATGTCGGTGTCCAGAGAATTTGCGATCCATGAAAGGACCATGCTATTGCAACGCTTCCAGAGAAGAAACTTAGGGGAGGTTGCATCAGGTTGAGGAATAGAACCATCAATAAAACCCAGCTTATGTTTGGCCTCAAGAGCCATGCGCATGGCGCGGCTCCAGGTGGGTAATTGTCGCCCTTCAGAGGTTGGGTAACCAGCACAGCACCGGGGTTGTCAGAGTGGTGGATAAAGAATGGGGAGGACCCATCCAAATCAGTGGTTTGCAAGGAGGCAGCCTAAGCAGCGGCCTGGGCACCAGTGCCATTGCTGCCCTCAAAGTAGATACTAGAAGATCCTGCAAATCACATGTTCCACATGTGATAATACAGCTTTTGGATTGATAGAATTCTATAGCTATTAGATTGATAGACTCCCTGATTTTATTCTTTCATTAATTCTTTCCATATTCTTTTGATTTGCAGGATCTTCTAGTATCTCCAATAAGAAGAAACTTAGGGGAGGTTGCATCAGGTTGAGGAATAGAACCATCAATAAAACCCAGCTTATGTTTGGCCTCAAGAGCCATGTGCATGGCGCGGCTCCAGGTGGGGTAATTGTCGCCCTTCAGAGGTTGGGTAACCAGCACAGCACCGAGGTTGACAGAGTGGTGGATAAAGAATGGGGAGGACCCATCCAAATCAGTGGTTTGCAAGGAGGCAGCCTGAGCAGCGGCCTGGGCAGCAGCAGCCTCGGCGGTAGCTTGGGCAGCAGCCTCGGTGGGATCCATGGAGATGAAATGAGGAAGAAGAAGATGATGTAGGAGATGAGTGGTGAGAGGATCGGATTAGGCTGATACCATGTTAAATTTGGAATCAGATTGTGTGAATTACTTGCCTGTTTCATTGATATGACTTTACATTTATACAAGATAGAATGAATCTATACAAGGTAAGAAAATCAAATCAAAAGAATATGGAAAGAATGAATGAAAGAATAAAATCAGGGAGTCTATCAATCTAATAGCTGTAGAATTCTATCAATCCAAAAGCTGTATTATCACATGTGGAACATGTGATTTGCAGGATCTTCTAGTATCTCCAATACTATCTGCTTTAACATTAGATAGACAACCGAGGAATTAGTTAGAGAGGAGATCCAGGACTGCAATTGCGGGAAATGAGACAGACAAGATGATGACTTTAGTCAGGCATTAGCCATCAAGCTTCTTGTTCATCTAAATTATGAATTAATTTAGAATGCTTTGTTGAGCCACTGGCGGCACTGAAATTTGTGAGATCTATTCTCATGTTTGAACCCATTACTCGGGCAGGGGTAAGACGGTCATTGCACGCAGCCTGCCCTATGTCTGCACAGAATGGCGCAGGACAGAGCAGCACGCCACGCCGTAGAGGATCCAAATTGCCCCAAGAGTTGGGCTCAACTGCATGTACTTGCAAACTGTATGTACCAGCATCCTTTGCCGACATTAAAAAATGGTATTTGTTTGTTAACATAGAATCATAGATGCCTTGTCTTTTACCTAGCTAATGCTGAGCAAGGATTGTGTTGGAGAGTTTTCCATGTAATGCCGGCAACTGTGACTGGTAAAACAATTGGGTGATATGCATATGTTGATATGAAAGTGATTTGGTGATTTCCTTAATAACAAATTAACCTTTCTGATTACTACAACACACCACACTTCAAACATCAAATTATATAACCCTTCTCTCAACTACGTACGTACTACTAATACTACCAATAATGCTACCTACTACTTAACAGATTAAAGTCACCAAGGAACTAAAATGGCATTGACGGCTGTTCAAGAAGACCAATAGCCGGAGTAGCAAGCAGAGGCTCGTAAGCAAAACATTGCAATCCACCACCACCACCACTGCTGCCGCCGCCGCCTCCTTCCACGAAGGGGCATTGCGGGATCCACTGCCAAGCCTTGGTGTAGAAATCATAAAGCAATACCTGATCAGACCCATGAATTGTAAAAACAACAAAGTTTCCATGACCTGCACAATCAAACCCTCTCCCACCTTCTATCTCCATGAACCTCCCATAAAGCTGCTGAGGCATTCTCTCAAACTCCACCCAATTCCTCCCACAACCCTGCAAGCTCCACAACCTCAAACTCCTCGGAACGTTCAGCTTACTCTTCTCCACCGCCGCCACAAGAACCACTCTACCCTTACACTCTACCAAGCTCGGTGACCTCAGGAATCTCTTCATCGGCGCCTGAATCTATTAATTAACATAACAAAACCCAAAAGCTTCTTTAGTTTAGTTTTATCGTTAATGATACACAAAGAATCATTTATATATAATTCATGTAAGTTAAGAAGAAAAAAAAATAAATCGAACCTTCCACCACTCATTCCCTGCCACGTCATACGCTAACACGCTAAAGGGACTATAATTCATGCAATAGAATCGTCCATTAACAAACACCATCCCTCCAGATTCAAGACTGCATAGCCTAGGGAGTGGACATGTGGTACCCCACAATGAGAAGAATCCTGCACCGTCCACGTGGAAGCTTTCAGATGATAGGTTTTTTACTGCGAATGGTGAGATGAGGTCATCACCAGCGACAACAACGTTGATTAAAGCGTGACTCACGGTGATTCCAATCGAAGGGAAGAGCCTTGGTCGCTGAGTTGGTGGCAATTGTGTAATTGATCTTAAAACTGGGTTGTAAAGGATTAGGGTTTTTGGGCCGGCATCCTCGTTGACTAAACAGATCAACCCGCCGGAAGCTGCCGCCGGTGAGAAACCGGCCGGCACTGATTCGAAGGGTAGGCGATACCATGTAACTTCATGAGGATCAAACAAGTAGGCTTCATGACTATAAATGTGATTGTGACAGCTGGTACTACTATAGATGTTGGACTTGAAGGTTGAGCTCTTCTGTTTCTTAAAGAAGAGGAACCATGGTCTCCTTGGAGATATCTGTAAGTATATTTCTAGAAAGGTAGTTGAGAAGAGAAGACCATACCATCTCTTGCAGACACATCTAGCTCTAAAGAAAGCTGGAGGAGGGAGAAAGGCAATGATTCTATCAAGTAGTCTTTGAGGGAGCTTTCTCCATATCTTACTATCCATCCAAGAAATAGAAAAAGAAGCTGATGATGATGATGATGTAGAAGAAGTAGTAATCACATTGGTAGTAGTAGAAATGGAGGATATGGTAAAGGTATCCATGAGGGAGAGGAATAAATAAGCTAAAATGAGAAATGAGTTTTCAAACTTGGGACTCAGATGGGTAATGGGTTTCTCTTGTTTCTGTCTAATATGGAGATGGGTTTCTCTTAAGTTTTGGGAACTTTTGTAGCTATAATAGGTTTAAAGTTAGGAGGAGGATTGAAGGTGTGTAGGAACTTAAAATTAGTCAAAAAAGTTAGGGAGTTGGAGTTCAAAATAGACTACTATATATGGATGGAAATGGAACATTGGAAAATGTTGTCTTGCTTTACTACTGGTACGGTGAACAGTGTCTGCTACTTTATTAGGTTTCAATAGGGGATTTTTTTGGGTTTCCTCGGTATTTCTTAGTTGGGATTGGAAGAGGTTAGCAAGAAGAGTGAAGACTGAAGAGAGGAGCAGCTTTTGGGCGCCTTTTTTTTTTTTTTTTTTTTAATCTTTTCTTTACTTTTGGTCTGGTGAGTTTATATCATCTATCAATTCAACTGTGATCAGTTCAGTATTATCTCATCAAGGCTGGCTGAGGAAGGACAAAGTAGAGAGGAGAGGCTGAAAGAATTGCAGATGAGAGAGAGAGAGATAAGTTGAAGTAAAAAGAAATGACAGCAAAACACATTGTACTTGCTTTGGTTAAAGTGTTTTGAACACATAGCACATGAGCACAAAAACCAACTCAATTTCTGAAACTACTACTACTCTAAGTCACAGTTGAACTTTCAAATCATAGAAATCCTGACACTACAATCCATTCATTGTATCTTAATTAAGTTTACAACTCAGTTTCTACTTTGAGCTTGCAGGTCTACAATGTGATACAATTTTCACTTTCTCTTACATGTTGATGCAATTGTTGAAATTGAAACAATGATAGAAGGCTTCTGAGGAAGGAATGGACCCATTCAAGTTCCATATTTAAAGTCTTAGACCCTAGCCAAGGACTGTTATTTGAAAACCTTGGATATTCAAGTGGGATACTATGTGGTGCAAGTGCATTGAGGAGGGGAAAGAGCCAAAGAGGTCCTTGGGGCATTTAAAAGGGGGAAGGGTTGGGGTGGGGTGATCATCTGTAGGGTAGGGGATCCGAATTCGTTGTGGTAGGGTATACTAGCACACTGTGTATGATACTGTTTTACCACACATCATTGGTGTGTTCTCCTATGCCCGCTTGACCAGAGAGCCCTCTTCCAAAAGAAAATATGGGAAAGAAGAATTGATCCCATAGCACTTAGGAATAGCCCTAAAGAACCCTTTCCCACATTTATTTTTTTAAGGGAAAAAGAACGTTACTTGGTCACGTGGCTTTTGTGCGACAGTACCGCCGTGCCCCCATGGAAAAACTGAAATCCTGCCCAAGTCAATGCTTGTGCGCTCACTCACATTGGTCACCTCATGCGTGCAGGCTCTAGAGGCCCAGACAACAATCTCTCGCCCATTTTCCTCAAAGTTGGGAGACTGCATAGTAATATCTAGAGTATTGATACACATGCATGGACATATATGGGATTTATGTTGATACAAAAAAAAGGGATTTTATTGAATTAGACATTTAAATTTGACATATGACTAATCTAGATTCTAGATCATGTCCTCTCTATCTAACCGTCGAAATGAACATATCATCTTGCCACGTAGCAGAATAAATGTTATGATATTTGAATAATAATAATAATAATTTATTAGGAGATCTGTTCTCTGCATGGGAGCGCCAGGGTCATGCACGCTTGACAGCCAATGAGAACGCACGTTATGGCACATTGGAGAGTGGAATTTCTACCATTCATGGGGGTGGGGCGGTCATTTCTCCCCCCCCCCCCAACACTATGTTTGGGCGTGGCCCCTACGTCCCACACAGGGAACTTTTATCCTGCTAATAATAATTATTATTATTATTAGTAGGATAAAGTTTCGTGCACAGCTGTTCATGGTCCATGATTACACACGAAACCATTAGATGGGACAGTAGTTCCCTAGAAATCATGGATTTAGTACACAATATTGGATCGAGTATTGGTCATCCGGGAAATCGATATGATACCGAGATGGATCAGCCCGTATCAAGCAGATTTGTCCCTAGTTTTCCTACAAAATAAGTTTTTTTTTTTACACTTTTACCCATAGCCCATACCATTCTACCAATACGGTGGGGATCAATAATGTATCGTATCGGTGGTCAGCGATCCAATACTGATACATCAGACCATGCCTGAGATAGCAAAACTACCCTTCCCTATTTTATAATTCATGGATGGGCTATGTTAGGTTGTCAAGAAATGGATATGAGAGAAAAGAAAACAATTAAATTTTTTTGAATTTGAGGAGAGATATAGACATAAATCAATCATTATGTCATCATAGTTTTGTTTTATTATGTTTTTTATTTATTTTCTATCTATTTCTTACCAATCAAACATAAATGGTTTCTGCGGAGGAATGTGCATGCCTATGCCAAGGCATATGAGCATGGTTTGAAGAATTGAATATCAGATCATCCGATTCTTATCAATATTGGTGGAGATTGATATTGATTCCTGATCGATCCAATATCAGTGGATCAATATGGACAAGGGTAAAAATGTACAAAAAGAATCAATTTTTGGAAAAAGAAAAGGGTAAATCTGTCCGATCAAAATAAAAAACGCACCGATTCAAATCGATATCAGCCGAGACCGATATCGATTACTAAAACCTTGCATAAGAGAGGCAAAATGACCTCCTAACCCCATAAAATGTAAAATAGCTGCCCCTATTGATGCTTCGGCTTGTGTTCTATTACCCCTCAAAAGTCGTGTTCAACCCCACCCCTCTCAAAAAAAATATAGTTTCCTAATTATGATTATTACGGAGAAGGCTGTATGATAGCGGTATAACATAAACTTGCACCCTATGTGTTTATCTCTCTCTTCCTCCCTTTGAGGGCTAAGGGAGTCATTTCAAAGGGAATGGAAGCATGGCTTTTGGTATTAGAACGGGTATTGGTAACCTGTAAAACCGATACAATATTGATACGATGTCGACCTAGATCGGCTGTATCAGATAAAATTACATCTGAATCTGCTTAAAAAATGAGTTTTCTGACCATTTTATCCTTTGGTCGTACAATACTATAGATACAATATCAGCATATAGTATCACTATTGATGACTAGCAAAACTGGTATATATCACCTGATACAGGCAATACGATACCGATACCTAGAATCATGGCTAGCGTACCCATCCTTCTACCTTATTATTATTTTGGTAAGATTGAGCCATTGAGAGTTGAGACTATCACTAGCTTTAATGCCATGCCCATGCCATGATCCCACAAACACAGAAGTAACTGTAGCGCGAGTGCGGGACAAGTGAATTTATGATCATACGTCTAATCTCATCTGAGATAAATGAGCCTTTTTATGTTTTAGGGTTTGGCGTGAAAGACAAAGAGCCTTTGAAAGTCCATGGACGTAGGTGATACATAGGGCTCAGAGATGGACAAGTGGAAGGAAGTAGGAAGACTAGGCTTGCTATTGGGGAAAGCCTCCTCTGATCCTTTCTATTTCTGGTTCTATATCTCAAGGTGACGATCTCTCTCTCTTCACTCTTTATCGCTGCATTGCCTTTCGTCCTTTTTTTTTTTGGGTTCCCGTTTCGGGGGACAAAACGAATCTCTCTCTCTCTCTCTCTGTAGACTCTTCAACAGCAGTGGTTGAGATTTGAGAAGAGATAAGATGAGAGCAGACACCAGAGTGTGAATTAATGTACGTGAACTTGAGCAACTCTCAAGGCAAGACTTTTGGATGAAGAGGGTCACAATACTCAGAACTGAGAATCGTCTGGGGTTTGAACTTTTGTTTTTTGTTTTCCTTATTCCATGCATTAAAAAGAGGCCGTACGTACAAGAGTATTGTCGCTGGAATCTTTTATATACCTCATCGAGGAGAGAGTAAAGCCAGCTGATGCTTTTAAGTTTTAATATCATATCTTAGAACTCCATCCAATCCATCAGAGTACTCACGAATATATTTTAAAAAATAGATTATAATAGAGAGAGAGAGAGAGAGATGCAATTAAATAGGTAGACCCTGACATGCTATTAAGTTCGATTTTGTTGGGATATATCATTGCGTAGGAAATTTTTTTTTTTTTTTGTAGAAATTGTGTAGGAAATTATGTGTCAAAATATCGAGACATCAAATATAAATGAGTAATGTTGCATCAAGAAATTGTCAAGAAAGATCTTTCTATGGGGCAGTGTACACAAAAGGATAGAATGGACATAGGAGAGCCGGTTTGCTTTTTCGTTGCCTAAGTCAGACTTCTCTTAGCAACAGTTAAAAATAGTAGAAATGTAGATGCCGCTTATACCTGAGTATATATAACACGGAGTGTTGGTAGAAGTGGTTGTAGCGAGTCTTGTTTTAATAAGTTTTTTTTATCTCTAGTAGGAAATCTATAGCAGAGTCCCTTCAAAAATGAGATCCTTGATTGATAGGAACCGTGGACGCTATTCTTGTAGTTCCCTTATGGGAGTGAATCATTGTCAAGGATGGATTATCCATTCTTACGTGGTAGATTGCACCGTTTGATAATTTAAACTCCTTACTGGAACGGGTATGGCTATGGCTATGGCCCGAAGGGTTTATAGTTGTTAGGTCGCTCCTAACCCTGATGACATGGCACGATACTATTGTGTGGCTAGATTCAGGTATATCAATTAGAAAGTTATTTTTATGTTAAGAGCTAGCTTTTAAACAATTACTTGCACTGCCTCTTTCAGGAATCTGTAACAAATAATATGTTAGAAAATTGGTGGGTTGAGTCGTGTCACTTGACACTGTCTTTAAGACCGTAGATGTTCCCTATGATACAATTGAGAATATTGCGAATCGGCCTCCAAAATAAAACAGTCCATTGGCTCCCCTAGTAATCGTGCATTCGACTACTAGACCCTTTCGAGTACTACTGGACTGTGTTTGTTAAAAAGAAGAATACACACAATAATCTCACTTTCAAAACTCAACAAATAATGAAAATAAATAATATCAACACAAGCATTTGGACAACACAAGGGAGATTCATCTCAAGTGGAGGTTGGCTAATCCCAAGAGAGTCTTGATTAATCTCAACAGAGACTTGATTAATCCAAGAGACTGGAATAATCTCAAGTGGAGGTTGGCTAATCCCAAGAGAGTCTTGATTAATCTCAAGAGAGACTTGATTAATCCAAGAGACTGGAATAATCTCAAAAGAGACTTGATTAATCCAAGAGAGACTTGATCAATTCAAGAAAGATTTGATTAATTCAAGAGAGACTTCATCCGATGATCCCCAAAAGGCTTAAGTCTCCTCTCTATTTATATCCATAGTATGACACTTTAAGAGGAATTAAAATGAGACATTAATGGGAGGAATTAAGAAGAGAGTTTAAAAATTAAAAAAAAAAAAACAAAGATACTACGTAAATATTAACAAATGAAAGAGATTAAGTGCATCCATGGGGGAAGACATTAAGGATCATCAAGAAAACTGAAGAACAAATGTGAAGAACAAGTGTTTTGAATCATCAATTGATTTAAAACTCAATTTAAAACCAACGATTCACCTACAAGATTCAAAATACCGGTAAAACATAAAAAACAAAAATAAGTCTAAGTACATTAGAATGGTAGGACACATTGTTGTAGATGTCTTTCGGATTTGAATCTACACTAGGTCGAATAAGTTACACAACAGAATACAGGTGAAGTCAGATTTCTTGAACTTTTCCTCATTGGTGTAGCCAACCATAGCATTCATATCTTATCACCCAACGTTATAGTCATCTTTATTTATATTATGAACATTTTGGCCTTGTCCCCATCTTGAACTCATGAATTTTTAAAGAATTTTCCCCTAAGATCCTCATCAAAAGCAGCCTCACCTCCTACATCTACTTAGGTCAATCCATAGTATGCACCACAGTTAACATATCATCATATAACATGACCGTTGACTGATTAAGAGTCTAATAACTCATCCTCTTGGTAACTGTGGTGAGTATTATCTTCCACATTTAATTTGGAATATGTTTATTATGACAGTACTAGTAAAGTTATCCAGTGACTTCATTTTTACCCTTTGAACCTAATTCCAAGGATCTCCTATCACATTGGTTGGGTGTCCATCACCTTGACTTATGACATGGGCCTTAGGCATATTCCTTTAGATGTATAATGAATAATCTTGGTGAGCCAAGGCTTTACAAGCACGGTTGCTACAGTCCTCCCTGACTTTAAAAAGTCGATATCAATAGTATATACCAATATTTAAATATTCCCTCACCAAGTTATGTCTAAGACATATATGCCTTTTCGTACCATTACAAATTTTGCCTTTAGCCTTAGTAATGAATGTCTGACTGCACAATGCAGATATAATGAAGGCATCAGCGTACGCCATGATGGTATATATGCTACTAGATTCCTTAGCCATTGGGCTTCAAATCTAGCCTTTTCCAATGCTATAAATTTAACTTACATGGTGGAACCTATTTCATAGGTTTGTTTAACCAATTTTCAAGAAATCGCCCCACCATCCAAAGAGAATATATATATTCATTAGTAACTAGAGTTTCTTGTGAATCAGATATCTAGTTAGTGACTGAAAATATTTCAAGACCAACTAGGTTACCACAATAATCTAAACTATAACCCATAGTACTTTTTAAATACCTTAACAGCCTGATTGAAATATACCAATGTTTTGTTCCTCAATTTCTAGTACGTAGGCTTAGTTATCCCATAGCAAGTGAAATAGCAGGTCTATTATATTGCAATTTACCAAATAAGAAAAATAACCAATGGTTTAGTCTTATTTACTTTGCAAATGATCACCAACAAAAAGGTGTCTTTACAGATGTATAGTCATAATGATCATACCTCTATTTATTTTTATTAACATAATGGGTTTGAGAAATTATCTCACATTATCCTCTGAGGATTTTAGTTTCTAAAATCATCTTAGCTTCTTCTATGTCTCAAGCTTTAGGATACTCTCTGTTACTTCCACAACATTATATCAATTGTCCATTGTGAGGACAAATGGACATGGCGATGGATCGCCACGTGCCCTCCACCTCTCATTCCTCTTTGAGGGGAAAGAGAGAGGTGAATCGAATGTAGGGAATCGCCACCTAGAGGAAGATCTAGGACCTGAAAATTGTAAATGTAATGACTCTCATGCTGCGTCCTTCTGAGGACAATTGGTCCATTGGTCTGGGTACGGGTCAAGTTATGGTCCCGAGAAGGTATTAGGCACCCCAGTCTATCCGGACTTGCCGGTCTTTCTATTGTTAGGCATAGGTAATGGTATAACATGCTTTAGGGGAATGTAAAATGAAAAAAAACTATAAAGAAATAAAATACAGGGAAGGTGGAGAAACACATACCCATAGGTTTGGCTGCAAGGCAAGGGCTAGTATATAGAAATAAAATAAAGAACTCAAAGACCTAAGAGACCTAAGCATGATTAATTCTAATCTAAACAAGGATAAGAGAAGAATATGAAAACAAAGATGATAATTCAATCTATATGCATAGGACAGCATAGATAGTGAAAATAAAGCAAGGAAGAAAGCAAGGAAGAGTGTGTGCATGCCAAGAGATTAATACAGATGTATGCATGAGGGAGTCTTAGACTATAGGGGATGAGGATCATGGAAAGATACATGCATATAGGTAAGATACAATATAAATAAAAAGAAAGAGAAAGATAAAGAGTATGGATGATCGCCATCTAGTGAGATGGGATCACCTTCCTCCGGAGATGCAAAACGAAGCAAGAACTAAAACAACGTATATTAAATAATATTTGAAGACAAAGAGCCTACTTAGTAAAAGAAGACCAAAACAAAAGTGTGGAGGTTTCTCTTTTATAACTCAGGAGGTTTGTATGTTAAGCAAGTATTGCCGCTTGAAAGGCTTCTCTTATTTCTTGTACTCAAACGCTTTGTTGGCCAAGCACCGAAATTGACGGGTTGATGTTTCTAGGATTTGATGTTGAGGCTACAGTGGAGGATTGTGGTGTTCAAATGATGAGAGAGGTAATAGACTAAGGCCAAGTAAGGGGCCAAAGCTAAGGACTCAAAGTTCTTGAATGGGGAGTTAAGTATGGACTAAGGGGCTTCAAGTAGAGTGCATTCAATAGCCAAGTAACCAAACAAAGTTCATGCCCAGTGCATGTAAGGACTATGTAACCCTCCTCAACGTGAAAGGAGGTGTATTTATAGATGTAGAGGGGTGCGTGCACTCCCAAATTCGTGTAGGTATGGCTGGGTTAATTCAGATCGTCTAAAGGAGGTGTCTTTACATCGACGGTGGGTGTAAAGTCAAAGTAAGGATCAATGGATGGGTAGCAAGTGTTGTATTGCCTTAGGAACGGTTTCTTGGGGCCTAAAGGAGCCAAGATTGAGATCTAAGGTGCCAAAAATAGGCTTGGTCGCGAAAGGAACCGCAATCAGAGCTAAACATGGCAAGTTTGGGCTTCTCGGATTTGTAGAGATTCAACATTGAAATTGCCCAAGTTGACATCGAAGTGGGGTGTGGTCGACACTGAATAGCTGTCGATGAATAGTACTCGACATCGAGGGTAATGGATCTGCTGCCAAATGTCATTGTCTGAATGTCGAAGTAGGATAGATAGTAGAGATGTTCTGTTCGACAGTGAAAGGATCTGGCTCGATGTTGATGGAAGGTAGGTTCAATATTGACTCGGGTCCTTTGAGTGTCGATCTAGGTTCCAGTGTCGACAAGCATGGTTTGGACTGTTTGGGCTAGGTCTTGGGCTGGGCCAAGCTGGTTCCAAGGGGTCTGGGTCAGGGTTAGCCTTTCCAGGGGTTCTTAAGGGGCTTGGAGGCTTTGGTTTGGGCTCCGATAAGGGGATAGATGATTCGGTATACGGATTCGGGCAGTGCACACTGACGTTACATCTACAGATACACCGGCTCTAAGCCTTGAAGGGTGTTCATCATCGTTATGGGAAACCTCCAAGAAAAAAGACAAAATGAGGTGTCTACACCCATTATCAACATATGAAAATATGTTTCTCATTTTATGATACTTGCTATTGGCAGGCCTATCATTACATGAAAACCATAAACATTATCAAGTTCCATGTAATCATGTAGGAGCTAACTTTAAGCAACACAAAACCTTCACAAGTTTACACACCTTGTGATTTTTTGTTCAGGAACGACACAACCTTCAAGTTGTTAAATTTAGTTTTCCTTTTGCTTAAAGCCTTGGATTACTAGTCTCACTTTAAATTTACCAAGTGATTTCTCAAGTTGTAATTTCAACTTAAATATCAAAAAACCTTACCATTAGATGAAAGATCAACTAATTCAAGCAACTATAGAGTTTAACTTATTCTAACTGCTTTCTTTCACAACATTAGGAGAGATTACATCCTCTTTATAAATTGGGAGAGTTTCAGAATTGAAGGTGATTTCTGAAACTTTTTCCTAAAAATGCATGTGGAATTAAGGTCCTCCCCGTCACGAGCATAGAGTCTACAGTATCGTAAGAAAAAAACTTTAAAATGAGTATTTTATAGCCAAGATACCTTTTTGGGCTCTCTGGTGGGTCTGGTGTACCAAGCTCCTGTACATGCGCATACATGTGATCATTATATCAACAGTAGAGAAAGAGCCATGTAGCTTTGATACTATTTGGACAGTTACTGTTAATTTGCGCAAAGCTACCTGATGCACTGATGCAAAATATTCCAGCAACAGCTCTATGAATGGCCGAGTGCATGGAACTTAATATGGCCGACTCATGCTATCATTCTTTCTATGACTTGTGTGGGTTGCCTGTGTTTGGTACACCTCCTTACGATTTCGTTTCGTTGGATCTCACGAGTCTTGCAATTCCTTAACAAAATGATCCTAATTCAATGCATCAAATGTTTGCCGCATTTATGCGATTTTGATCGTATGAATCTGGTTCGAGTTGTGGTTTGGTCTTATTCCGTGTTACATTGTTCTATCGTATCACGTCATAAGATTCTGATTGATAAGACCACAATGCTCTCAATATCGGTTGACAAAACCATTATGATCAAACTGAAATGCCACTTACCTTTTCAAGACGAAATCCAATGGTCTATATTTATGTCGTCGCTGCTGTTTTAGAGAATAGGAGCAAGGAAATATCCATAGTTGCCTAATCTATCTGAACAACCTGAAGAAATTTAGGGCAAAAAGATTCTTAACGTTTTAATCGATATAATCGAATTGAATTTACTTTTGCAAGGTCTTTCATTAATCTTTTTATAATTAGACCAAAAGCTCTCACTAGGTGGGTTTCCGTCCCAAAATAGTTAGACAAAGAACTTGTAGAACTACTTCATTGACCCTTGTGATCCCTACTACCATGTGAAGCATACATAGCATACGCCCATTCTTAGATTCCAATTTAAGTGTTGTGAAGCCCACATATTGATTAATGGAGATCTCCAGATCCGATGGATTATATTTAACTCTCAAATTAGATATTGATCGGACAGTTAGGAAATAAGCTGACCAGCCTCGTTATGTGAAACTTGTTTTGTCACAAAATCGATCATATAATTACAAAATACCCTTGATTTGTAGGATTTCAGTAAAACTAGGTTTCTGGGCTCACCTTAAGCTCAGATACCCTTTCCCCAAAGTATTTTATAAAAAAAAATGGAAGGATGGGGAGGGGGAAGGTTTTCATATAGGGCTGCATAAGAGGGGAAGGGTTATGATGCGTCAAATAGGGGAGGGGGTTGTCATTTTGTCCCCCCTATTGTCCCATACCATGGTTGGTGCTCGATGGTACACCAAACCTTTTGCCAAAGAAAAAAGGAAGAAAAGTAATAGATGTATAGGTGACATGGTTTTAGGTATCAACTGTTGACCGACGGGTCCATTTCTATATCGGTCGGCCGACAACAATACTGATACCTAGCCAATACCAGATTTGTGCATAGTACAGACATGGGGGTATAATTTTCAAAATACCCTCTAGTAATGGCATCTTTGATGACAAAACTGTCCAATATGACCAATACAGACTGATAACGTCCTCGTATCTATAGACACTGAATTTTGTCACCCCCCGGCGATGATGACAATAGGACACGAACAGACATCGGTATCTCTCTCAAGAAGGACTCTTGTCCCTACATCTAAGCCAAATCACCCTAAAATCCTTAAAAATGACTTATAAGACCCTTTTACCAAATACTGAAGGAGGTATTGCTCACCTTCCCCGACCACAGTGGTCCCAAATAGACCCAAAAGAGCCAAAAAGTAGAGGATGATGTCATACTGAGGGCACGGCTGTAGCGCCCCCAAATCCGGGTAAGATATGGGTGCTGGCCCTCGCGAGCCGCCGTGTGATAACGGCCGATTTTCCATCTTACTTACGTTTACATCATATGCAGCGGATAATTAATCACTCACATATCATAGAATTGCAGCGGAAACTAAGCATAAGTCACCTCAATGCACAGCTGAAGCTATTCATTCTAAGTAATTCTGTCAATGACTGAAATCTAAGGAGAACTTCATTCACATAACCATAGTCTAAAAACCTCTTACTTGAGTCATCATACAACTTGTATCATCATAAAGCATTACATCCCATTCTATTATTCAAATTACATTAATGCTACTGACCACCTACTATCACACTGAAACTCACCAACTGTCTTGAATCATAAAAAGAAAAGAAATAACTCTAAGCGTTATTAAACCAAGGATCCACTACTCAGGAATTATCAAGTATTTTCCCCTAGCTTTCTTAACGCACTCCGTACAGTGACATTCTATGTGAGCATGCTCTGCAACTGTAAAATATTGAGGGGTGAGCTCAACTAGCCTGTGAGAAGGGCCAGCACCCATATCTCACCAGGAATTGGGGGCGCTACAACGGCGCCGTGGACAGCCCTCCACGGCATCGTGGAAGGCTCCCACGGCGTAGTGGCGAATTTCCACATCGCCGTGGGAGGTTGAAACGTCATCAGGATGACGTCACCCACGGTGCTGTGGAGGACCCCTCCACGGTGTCGTGACCCACGGCACCGTGGTGGACCCACACAGCGCCGTGAAATGTAGGGCTCCCCCTATAAATAGGAGGGTCCCCCTCCCCCATTTTCAAGGAGAAAGAGGTAAAGAGGCCCTCCCATTTCTCCCACTCAAGCTCTCTTGCCCCCTTTTGAGTCATTTTGAGGTGATTGTGAGCGGTTCTGTCCAAGTCATGGGTAGATCCTTCGATTACCCACCTGAGTGACGAATACTCCCGTCCCAACCCAACTGCTATTCTATCAGCATACGGATAGCAATAATCTCTTTTTTATAGCCGTTATTTTGTCTGTGTACAGATAACGAGAATCCCTTATATAATCGTTGCTCTGTCCGAAGTCTGAGTAACAAAACCCATCTCATATAGTCCTTACTCTGTTTGACAAGAGAGAGGCAAGCCGATCATCCGTCTCCACCTGAGCCTCGGGACATCGCATATTTCGTATTTGGTACATTTTCATTTATTTCTTATATTTCTTGACAAGTATCTATCTCTTTCCTTCTTATTATTTTTGGCATAATGTAGACCATTAAAGTAACTTGCTTTAGCGTACATAGTAAATGATTTTTTTTTTCTTTCTTTGTCATGTTTAGTACATCATAATCTAGCCTTACATATTGATATGATGTATTATTAAGGGAGAATATTCGAAAACAAGCATCTAGTAGAAAGACCGATTTATCCGGGTGAGGTGGGTGCCTAATACCTTCCCACTCTCATAACCTGACTACTTACCCTGAATCGCTGACCAGACCATATGGAATCACGTAGCCCTTTCTACTAATCCTGGATGGGGCTACACCCATTGGGTCCTAGGCTCTAATCCTAAGTGGTGACTCCATTTCTTTATGAAGCATGATCCCAATCCCCATGATGATATGTCAGAACGATATGTCGTTATTCATTGAAACCAATACTTGTCGCCATAAGGCTGAGGAACCCTCATCCCGAGGACCATGGTACTTACAGTATCCAATCTGATACCAGTACCTAATACCAATCTGCCAAAACGGCAATACCCGATACCTAAGACCAAGATAGGTGATCCTGGTCTAAAGTTCATCCCACTAGTCTCATTAATTTAATAGCTAGTGAGGCCTTAGACACAAGCCGATTTGAGTAAATGCTATTAACATGTCACAGTTTCCTCTAGTTGGTACTTGAAGAACTCTGTGTTGTGCACTTTTGTAAGTCATTAGGTGAATTAAAGCCAATATATCGTTGAGTGTGAAGAAGCATTTCCTAATTAACTCCCAAAGATATAGAAGTGAAGAAGAGCCCATCAACTATATTAAAGAGGCCATCATTACCTTACTAAAATATGTTCCTTCTGTTGATGACATGGCCACATGGCCTCATCTACAATCCAAAAGACTTGGTCAAATAACTGAATGGAGAGAATGTAGGGGCGATTCCATGTTGATGGAAAGTGTCATTGTGCTCTCCCACAACGGCTCAATAAAGACTCCTATAAGACTAACATAGCAGGGAGTTGGAAGTACACTCAATGAAGGACATATATGTAAGAGGAGCCCTACGAGTTTGCTCAATCCATTGTCATCCTCTTGTTCTTTTCTTCTATACTTCCAATTTTCCAGCAGCGTACCCATCTCAAATTCACACTTAGACTGGTGTCAGAGTTAAGTTGTGGGGGAATGTTGTTGGTATGATTCCGTAATAGAAGCGTGGATGTTGTGCCACAGAATTTAGTCCCACATCAGCTGTGCTTAAACCATGGAATGTCTATATAAGCGACAGTCAACCTTCACATGATATAACGCGTTTTAAAGCCGTGGCGGATAGTATCGTGACATGTGGGGCTCGCCGTAGACTGTGGCAATTCATTGGTATCAGAGTCAGGGTGTGGGGGAATGCTGTTGGTATGATTCCACAGTGAAAGCGTGGATGTTGTGCCACGAAATTTAGTCCCACATCGACTGTGCTTAAGCCATGGATTGTCCATATAAGTGGCGGCCAACCTTCACATGATATGACGCATTTTAAAGCTATGCGACAAACCTTAACCAAAGCAGACAACATCGTGGCATGTGGGGTCCGTCGTGGACTGTGGCAATTCATCTTCGACTGAGTTTGATCTCTTAAAACATTTTCAAAGTGAAAACGAAATACTCAGTTTCTCTATCCTAGAAAATATAAGAGACAAGCTTATATTTACAAGGACTTCCATTCATCTTTGTTGTAAAGGGGAAACTAATTACAAAAAGGCGAAATATCTAATCTAATATTTACTCCCCCCCCCCCCTTGAAATGGATTCTAATGAGGATAAAAAACAGAGAAGAGTTTAAATTCAGTACAGCATTCCTAATACATAGATATTTTCCTTTTTTTGCTTCATGTTTTACCTCTTGTCAATTTACATTGGTAGATCACCATATCATTGTAACCTGTTTTATTTCATCACCATAATCCAAGTTAATTATGACCTTCCAGTGATCCTACTTTCTTTATTCTCCCCACCCTTCTTTATTTCTTTCCCAACCTCTTATCATTGCAATCTTTCACTCACACAAAGTGATGTATTTAGGGAAAATATTGTTGTAACCAACCATGGTTAAACATCATTTTAGTTTTTGTCAGTGTCTGCCAGAGTTGTAATGAACTAATTGACCTTCGCATAACTTATGCATGGGATAAACTCTATAACTTAAGGTTCTTATGTACCTTTTAGTGCAGAGGCAAGTTCAAGATTATGTTCCCTTGCATGTGTCACAAGAACAATATCCTTTTACTACATATCCTCTTTCTTTTCAATTTCTATGAGTAGTACTGTTTTTTGTGAGGAAAGATCATTAAAACAAACAGTCCACGCCTTTGGTCTTAATTGATTTGAAATTGATCCACAGACTGAGGGCAGAGACAATGTTAGCACTACCATTTAGCATAATTATTAAGTGAAAACTTACAACTAAGAAAGGCTGAGCTCTTTCAGCTGTTAAATATTTCTCCATCTAGTTCATTACTTAGCGAAAAACAAAGGTTTCAAGACCTGTCATCATCTAAAGATCACGCTAAACCTAATGACATATATAGGAGCTTTAGACTTGCAAAAAGAATTCAATTACTCCAAACAAAAAACCCATTCCCTAGAAATTAGATTTCCTTATCAATGTTTTGATCTTATTTTCTACAATATTGATCAAATGAAAATGGTAAATTTACTAAATTCAATCACTCCAAAAAAATGTACCTGTTTCTCAAGCTTTACTATCATTCTTTTCTCCCAAGTTAGATCATCTTAATTGATGCATGTAACAAGTTCTATATATGATTCACTTTTATCAGCTATGCTCAGATTGTCTTTAAGAGACTTGGAAAAGCAAAGTGTTTAAAACCCTTACTTCAATGCATCGTAACTAGGCTCATACCAGAGCTGGTTAATGATTGATCAAAATCACATTTCAGACCACACAATAAACTTCTGTTCTTAATGATTATTGTTGAAATATAATACAATCTAAGAAAATGTGATAGATAAAATTGTCAGAAACTTGGGCTGAACGATTGTCCATCAATTTCAATATACAGGCCTCCCTGCGAAAGATGAAAGGTGTTGGTCACACTCTTACCATCTGTGCCCCGTCTAATGAATGCCGCACAATGGAGTGTTAGGTACCTCAATTTAATTCACACTAATGTTTAGTAGTTTTAAATCATACAAATCAGGGGCTGTGTTTCTGTGTTAAGGAGAAAAAGAAAATAGTGAAGTTCCACACTAGTATTTAGTAGTTATAAAGCATAAAGACCAGAAAAGAAATTATAAGCTAACCATATGCCTGAATTAATTCTTCACTATTTGTGTTTTCTCCATAACACAGAAACAGAGTCCCCATTATGTTTGCTGCTATAAGTTAAAGTGCATCTTTATTAATTATTCATAATCTCAAAATAGAATGACAAGCCCATGATAAAAACTAAAGCAGCCAATTTATGTAAACTATCAGACTAATAACACATACATTGATAAAAAAAAAACTGAAAGCACCCAACAATAGACATTACAAAATAAGCACACTTTTTTTTGGAGTTGGGAGGGAATACTGGAAACCAGAGGATGATTGACACAATTCAAGTTCAATGCACATAACCAGTTAAGGCTTAGAAAGCAGAAGCAGTCTGTCCCTTAATAAGCAGTAAACTAGAGTTTGCATTCCATACATTAAACAAAGACCTAATATCTGCTGAGTTCAGATGGATAATAGTCTCTTTACCCATCAAGAAGAACAGAGCTAGTGCCCTTCACTTCCAAGTAAAGTAAGGAGGAAAGCCTGGTAGTCCCCTGAAGTTTCCTTGGCTACTGCATGATCAAGAGTTACAGTGCTTCTCTTGTGATACATCTCCTTGATGTCCTTCAAGTCCTTCTCAGCACGTGTGACAATCACACGAGTGAGAGCATCTTCATCAGTCCCCACCTTATTAATGGCATTCTGTAAAACCTGAATTACATATCCCACAAGTCAATGAGAAGTTGAAACAATTTGAATACTTGGTACAAATATGTAAAAGTTAAGATAATGTTGTTCATGGTATGAAAATAAAGCCTCACCTTTCCAAAGTACTTTTGAGGAGCATAGATACATCGGGTAGCTACACGCAATGCCTCTAAGAATGCATCATCCGGATCCCCCACAATGCTCTACAAATGATGATAATAATATGCAATTTAATCAGATCAAATATGCAATAAATATTAATTTTTTGTAATCAGATAATGATACCTTGGTGATGGAAGTGCTCTGCTGGTCCTTGAAGCAATTGAAAGTTGCAATGAGCTGTGCCCTACTCCTTGTGCCCATGATTCTAATCACATCTTCATGACCGAATGATTTCCCTCGGATCATTTCATGAAGAATTTTGGCCTCTGAGGCTGCTAAGCGTGAATCTATCTCATTGCCATCATACTTATAAGTGCCCACAAGAGCAAACAAAAGCTGTAATACAAAACAATAAGGCAGAACAACATAAGTGACATTACATAGAAAACTAGAATCCTGTAGGGGATATCATCAAATAGGTCTAGGAGTATTGCCTTGCGTAAGTCTCCTTTGGTATGGGAAGCAACATCTTCTTCCAGGGAATGCTTGTATCGGGAATGGTATGCCCTTTTCACCTCCAAAAGTTCATTAGGAGAGTGAACACATGAAATTTCGACGATCACCCGGTAATTAGGTTTTGCATTCTTCAATGCCACATTAGCTAAAACTGCATCTCTATCAGCAGGATCCAATATCCAACGATATATTGCTTTCTAATGTTGACAAAAAATTTAAATCATTTCATTGAAAAGAGATGTATTTCACTGAAGGAAAGAGAAAATGATGATTCCTCATTCATATCAGATTATAGGATAGAAGCATCGAAAAGCAAACCTCAAAATCCCCAGAAAGCTCAGACTCAAGCTGCTTGATGAGATCCTCTTGATAAAGCTCCTCATAAGTTTGCCTGATTTGCTTCCGCTGAAATGCATTTCTGTGCCCGAGTACTGAAATAATGGCTTTCTCATCCGTCCCCCATCCTAACAAATAATCCACCAAGAATCTCTTAATATATGGAAGTTTAAACAACATATTATTTCTAGTTCTTAAAACAAAGTACTCAAAACCCCATCATTGAAATCTTTAATAAACCATTTCTTGCTCCGACAAAAAAATTTGTAATGTAAACTACTAAGATGAAATTACAGCTATAAACTGGAAAATGGAAGACCTGAATCATTCACACAGATTTAATAGATTTACAATGTCAACCCACAGATACGGATTAAATGAATGAGAGGGGTTGGGGTGGGAAGATAATGATCATGAATAGAACCCAGAAAATATATTAAAAGGGTAGAAAACCTTTGCAAGCCTTCCTGAGAATCTCTGCATCTTCAACAGGAGAAGGGTTGTTTTCGGGCACAACGAGAGTAGCCATTGTTGATTGTTGAGCTCTTCTTCTTGGAATCTAAAAAACCTCTACGTTTATGTTTCTCTGTTCGACTTTACCAAAAAAAAAATGTTTCTCTGTTCGAGAGTGAAATGTGAGTGTTTGGGTGTGGGTGCTTGCTCTTTATAGTATTTAAATTTCGTATGGTTCTTGTGACTTTCTGTCTCCGTCACATGAGAAGCGAGCGAGGGGGGAAAACGCACATAAAACGTTTCTTAGATGGTAACGCCCCCTGACAGTGCATGGTAACGCCCCCAGACAGTACTCCGTGTTTTTACGTAGGACCCAGTTTCAGGAGGATCACGAGCGTCTCCAGGGAGCCCTACGCCCAGGGCGTGCCCAGGAGGCATCCAGCGGCTGAGTGTGCTGCACGCATCTCAATGCACATTTAGGAATGTGTGTGATAGATCCCAACGGCTGGCAGCATTCTGGGCGTACTAGGCTCCTTGAAGACGAGCTAAATTCGTTTCAGACTGGGTAGGTGAACCACTGAACCGTAACTATTTTTTTTTTGTGTGTGTAGAGAGAGTTCCCTAAAAGGCATTGTGGCCCCTTGTGCCTGTGGGGGTGGGTTAATGATAGCATACTCCATACATTGAAGCATCAATAGGAGTGAGATTTCCGCCTTTCATGGGGCAGGGTAAGACGGTCATTTCATGCCTCCTCTATGTTTTGGGCACAAGGACCACATTGTCTTTCAAGGCTTTTTTCCCCTTAAAAATTGTTAAGGTATACTTTCTTGGTTGATCCAAACCTAGCTGATCTTCTCAACGTTATAAATCGCAATCGTATCTAGGACCTGGGCTTACGTACTTGGCTCAGCTTTTCCCTTTGGGTTTTGATCCATTTAATTAAGTCTTGGGTCCTATTAAATATGACCGATAAATTGGTTTAGGGTGTTAATAGCATTGTTGGAAAATCAGGTTTTCTGACTCGACTCGTCTTCTAAAAAAGCCTGATGACTCGACCTTGTCAAACCCGGTCAAGACGAGTCACGTTTTTTAATTATAATGCAATAAATATGTATAAATTAGTAAAAAATCATAAAAATAAAGAAAAATATGAGAAAAACCAAAAAAAATAATAATCAAGTAATCACATATCAATGCATTTTGAGTTTATACCATTGAACAAGAGAAGGGAGTCGAGGAGTTGAGGTTTTCTTATTGTTTTAGATTATGGATTTACTATTTGGTTAACTCCGTTTCTAAGTGAATTGGTGTTATGATTTTTTTAAAATGACTAAACTCGCTGATTTTGGCATGACTCGGATAAAAATACCGAGTCTTATTTGACTCGGACCATTTATGACCCAATCTCGTCATTTTTTAACCTGGTCTAATTTACACGACTCTTGACCAGGTTTTTAAAATTTTGACTCGACTCGGGCGACTCGCCCTAGTTAAACCCAGTTTTCCAACTATGGCTAATAGGGGGGAATGAATATATTTCTCGTATTTAAGATCACAAGCGGCATATTACACATGGATTAAATGCACAATATTAGATCCAAGACAGGGTCGGTCATCCCAGAAACCAAAATGGGATCGGATACGGATCAGTCATATTTGCCCGATATCGGTCAATAAGCTGAGTCAGCATAACTTTTGGAATCAATCGAAAAAATTAAATAAAAAAAATGTAAACAAATTGTAAAAAAAATTCTCACAAATAATAAAATTGAAGATTTGTAAAAAAAATTAAAAATAATCAATTTGTGTGAAATACTAAAAAAATACAACAAATATTACAATAAGTTTGTAAATAAATATTAAAAAAATTGTGAAATTCTAGAAGAATCCATTCAATATAAAAACTTAAAAATGGAAATAAAATATATTTTTATGTGTTAAATATTGCATAAAATTTACGATCCCTAAACAATTTCTATGTAAAATTTCCATTTTTAGTGAGCAAGGTGTTGCTTTAATCTCGAGATTATCTGGTGACAGAAGACGCACTTGACCTTCCGATTACCCTTTATTAGGTTGTTTTGATCCGATTGAGCCACCCAGGATCCGACATTTCCTTCGGGTCTCTACAAACCATCTGTAAAATTTAAATTTTAATACAATAAATATTTATAAACATGAAAAATAAGTCAAAAATTGTTGTGGTTTGTTCAACATCAACAACCATCCATCATACTGGAGGGTGACTCTCAATTGGTTATAGACCGTCTTTCTAGAAAATCTTGCGAAGCTCCCTAGGGGATTTCTGCTATTATCAACGATTGTAAATGTCTCAATTCTTTGTTTGTAAATATTGACTTTGTTCATATCTATCGTTAGGGTAATGTTGTTGTTGATCTCTCAATTCTTTGTTTGTAAATATTGACTTTGTTCATATCTATTGTTAGGGTAATGTTGTTGTTGATCGGCTCGCTTCTTATGCAGCTCATAATTTTTTTTTATTTTTGCTTCTTGGGAGATGTCTCCTCTATCCTTTTTTGTCGCATTATCTGTTTCTAGATAACTGTAACAAGGGTCAAGAACTCAGGTTTCGACCTGGCCGAAACCAATCGAAAACTAGGTCGAAATCTAGTACTTTTTTTATTCATGGGAAAACCTTAGTTGGAGGGTTTTTTGTCAAAACTACCGTATTGGAGGGGTTTCTTCAAGGTGGTTCAATCATGTTTCGACCGAAACATGGTTGAAACTGTTGATACCAAGTCGAAATCATGTAGTTTTTAAAATACCCCTCCATCTCGTCTTGAAAACCAGTGAAACCGAGATATCTCGGTGATTTTGTTCGAGTTTTCTTTCCATGGGTGTATCTCATTGAGATCTAAAACATTCATGTTATAATAATCATGACAAAATTTTCAATATTTATTTCATAGGAAAAAGGTTCTCTAAACACAAGGCATAAGAAATGCCTACTCATATGATATATCTATTCATTTCTGGAGGAGAGAGAAAAATAATAAAAAATCTCATTTAAGTATATGTTGATATGCCTCATGTTCATTTTTACATTTACCAAAAAAAAAATGTTCATTTTTACCAACAAAAAAAAAAAAAAAGATATGCCTCATGTTCAAAGAGACTTTTCCTTTATTTCATTTTTGTAACATTTTAGAATTTAAATGTTTGAAAAAATTGCAAAAGTCACATTTCTAATGTCCTTTTACACAAAAAAAAAAATTAAAAAATTACATAAAAATTGTTCTACAACCAACATATCAACATAAAGTAGTGATTGAGGAATAAACACCATCAAAATCGAGTTAAAAAGAAGGAAAATACCCCAACTTTGATATTTGGGGAAATCACCAAAGTTGAGATTCACGAAAACCAGCCACTAAACCAAAAATTTGCACGGTTGGATGTCAAGAGGAGGCAAAAATGGTGCTTGGCTCCAAATTTTGTCAAAATCAGAGAAGCAATGAGAGTTTTATCCTAATCACAAGCTTGTAAGACCAGAGAAGTTTCTTTGGTTATAAAGAAGAAGAAGAGGAAGAACTAAGTCGTGCGATTGGGATGGGGATCGGTGTATCGGCTGCTCCGTCAATCCGGATTCGATACCTGACCGATCCGAGATACCGTCCTAGGATCAGTCAGGTGTCAGGATCAGTGGGTGCTGGTAATGATCTAAGACCAATTCCTCAAACCATGATACTAGGTCATGAATCACGATAGATCGGACCCATCATGAGTGGGGCCCATCAAAAAATAATGTGGGCCAAAATTTAGTATGATCATATGTATTTCGACCATTTGATCCGGATCTGTCATTTACTATTATTTGAGGTGTGCTAAGTTGTGATCTCAGATGAGATTGGCACAATTTTTGGTTGAGCCAAACCTTGGTTGTTTCTGGTTGCTAGCCTAACCCGCCCAATATCATCTAGGCACTTTCATTTTTGTTTTTTTGATGGATTTAAGCAGAATTGCTTTTGTATCCGTAAATTAAAATACAAGAGAAAAAGTGTTTCTAGTCTAGTGGTCCACATTAAATTCTACCATATGGCAGTTTAGATTTGGCTGAACTTTTGTGAGCCTATATGTCCCAAGGCCTCCCCTATTTACATGTCAAGTTTCAACCCAAATAGAGCTCTCCATGTGACTAAACAAAGCATGCATTAAAAGATTAGAAGTGATTCAATGATGACCGGAGTACCATTAGATATGCAATGGACATACATGAGAATGCATACCAATTATAAGAAAATAATTGAATTTGGGTTTGATGCTAATGTTAGACCCCTTAATTGCCCATTTTGTTTTCATAAATTTTAGATGGAGCATACTGATTTCTATAATGTTGTGAAAGATTCTTGGACTGTCTCTCCTATTTTTGTTCTTTCTCAGAAATTAAAGTGACTCAAGCCTCTGTTAAGGGGTTGGGCACGATCCTTCTTCCCCAACTTTGATGCAGCTCTGAAGGAGACCACTATTTCTCTTAAGGATATCCAAGAAACTATGGATACTATGGGTGTTAATAAGGTGCATGCTTTTTTGTATGGAAGCAGATGCTAAGACTACCTATATCATTGGTCAATGCAAAATCAAGAGAAGCTATGGTTGAAAAAATCAAGAATAAAATGATTGAAAGGAGGTGATAGGAACTCAAAAGTATTTCCATGCTTCAGTTATGCTGCGTAGATCAAAGAATCATATCAAATGTTTGAAAAAAAGAAGATGGGACCTTGCTTGAAGATTCTACTGCCATTGCAAGCTATATTGAGTCGTATTTTTCTCACTTTCATAAAGAAGTTCCCTTGGAAGAACATCTTGATCTCCTTGACTATATTCCACCAACCTTATCTGATGTTGATGTTGCTGGATTGGAGAGCGTTCCTAGTAATGAAGAGATAAAGCAGGCAGTGTGGGACCTCGACCTGGATATATAGTTTTTCGGGTGCTTTTTTCCTGTCATTGCTAGGAATTTATTGCTGTTGAGGTATGTAGGGCGGTGCAAAGTTTTTTTTATGTCTCAGGGATCATCCCAAAAAGAACCAATAATTATTTCATCACTCTCATTCCAAAGGTTGAAGGTGCAATGACTCTAGAAAAATTTCGCCCTATCTGTATGGGCAATTTCTTTTGCAAGATTTTAACTAAAATCATAGCCAGTAGGTTGAGCCATCTGTTACCAAGGCTGATCTCAATGGAGCAGAGAGCTTTTCAAAAGGGAAAGGTTATATTTTCAAATATAAGCATAGCCTCCGAGTTGGGTAACCTTATCCATCAATCGGTTAGAGGTGGTGGTATTGGTCTAAAACTAGACATTCAAAAAGCCTATGATTCCCTATCTTGGAATTTCTTATTCAAAGTGCTTAGGAAGTTTGGCTTCAGTGATCGTTGGACTAATTGGCTGTATCAGCTTCTTGTTTCAACCTGTATTTCTGTTCTTGTTAATGGTGGTCCGGTGGGTTTCTTTGGTGTGGAGAGGGAGCTGCGACAAGGAGATCTGCTTGCTCCCATACTTTTTATCATTGTTGAAGAAGTCCTTTGTAGAGGACTTAAGAAGTTGATCGAGGTTAACAAACTCAAAACTTTGAGAGGTCCTCGGGGTGCCCCTACCCCTGGACATCTCTTATTTGCTGATGACTTGTTTATTTTTTTGAATGGCTCTATCATGTATGTTCAGACCCTAAAGGAGTTTCTTGAGAAATATCAGCCATTTTCTAGTCAAAAAATTAGTGCGGAGAAGAGTAAGTTATTTTGTGGAAAGGTCAGTATTGCTAGGAAGCATCGTATATCGGACCTTCTGTATATCCCAATTTGTAGCTTCCCTACTCGTTATTTGGGGGTACAGATCTTCAAAGGTAAAGTGACTAGAGAAGTGATGATGCCCCTTATGGATAAGTTCAGAAAGCGGTTGTCTAGGTGGAAAGGAAAGCTTCTATCTCTTGCAGGTCGTGTGGAGCTTGTTAAATCTGTGGTTTCGAGCGTTCCTAGTCATAATTTCTCTGTTTACTGGTGGCCATCATCCCTAGTGTCCTTGATGGAAAAGTGGATGCTTAACTTTATCTGATCTGGGGATGTAGAGATCAGGAAAGCAACTACTGTTAAGTGGGAAGTGTTATGTCATCCCAAGGCAGAAGGAGGGTTGGGATTTCAAAGACCTCAGGATGTTAATACGGCTCTATTGTGCAAATTGGCGTGGTCTAGCAAACATGAGGACTCCTCTATGAGTCGGTTTTTCAGAGCAAGATTTATTAACTTGGATGGCTCCCTGAAAAGTAATTACAATTCCTCTTCTATTTGGCCTGGCGTTAGGAAGATATGGGATCTTGTGCACAAGAATAAAAGATAGGTGATTGGGAATGGATCTTCTATAAATTTTTTGAAGGATCGCTGGTTGGGTAATGAATCCATTGCTGAAGCGTCAGATCTGAGTTTGGATTTATTTAAAAATAAATCAGCAAAGGTTGCAGACTTCATTGTGAACTCAAAATGGGTGTTCCCATCTGTAGACTCAAGTATTCTAAATGATATCATTTGGAAAGCAAGATCAATTACTATTCCTTCTTTGATCTTGGATGATTCTTGTTTCTGGAAACTGACTACCACAAGACAATTTATAGCAAAGTCAGCATGGGAGGACATCCACAAGCGAAATCCTAAGGTGCCTTGGCTATATATTATTTGGGGTAATTTCCTTCTTCGTAGACATTCTTATTTTGCTTGGAGGTTGATATATGGCAGAATTCCAGTGGATGAGTTGTTATCTTCGTTGGGAGTGCTTCTCCCATCAAGATGTGATCTATGTCACAATGCCTTGGAATCAAGATCCCATCTATTTCTGGATTGCGTTTATGCCCGTCATATTTGGAATTCTTTCCTAGTGAACTTTGGTCTTCAATGGCCTTCTCCCTTTTCTTATGAAGAGTTGGTTTTGTGGTGGAAGAGGAAGTTGAAATTGATGAGTTTGAAGAAAGTCTGGATGGCTAGTGTGGTGTTGATTCTTTTTTTTTATTTGGGCGGAAAAAAATGGTAGAAGGTTTGAGGATAAATCAAAACCGGGTTCTCTAACTTACCCTGCCGTTCTGAGAAGTATAAAGGATTTGGCCCCCTCTTTTAGTTCCCCGATGCAAGATATTGCAAATTGCTCTAGTGCCACCTATTTTAAAATCCCTATTATTCCCAGGCCATCCCATTTAATCAAAGAGGTTTGGTGGTGTAAACCTTTCTCGGACTGGGTTAAATTAAATGTGGATGGATGTTCCCTATGCAACCCAGGTAGAGCGGGCGTAGGTGGTACTATTCGAAACAGCTTCGGTTCCCCTATGTCAGCTTTCAGCTTATTCCAGGGTGTCAAGACGAACTATGTGGTAAAATTTGAGGCTATAATCCAGGGTCTTTTGAGGGCTGAGGCCCTTGGTGTTTCAAAACTTTGGATAGAAAGTGATTCTGTGGCTATTGTTTTAGCCATGCAGTCTAGATCGATCCCCTAGTTTGTTAGACAAGATTGGAATGCTCTTCTTCCCTTCATGGAGCGCATACATTGGAAAATTACCCATTGCTATAGGGAAGCAAATCTGGTGACAGACTACCTCACAAAAGCTGCTGCGAAGCAAGGCAAATCTCTCCCCCAGGCGTTGATTTTTTCCTCCTTTGTGAAGAATGCCATAATGGATGATATCTTGGGTCGGCCATGTTACTGATTTTCTTAGAGGTTTTCCTCGGTTCGTCATTTGAAGGGTGAGCTTCTCAATTGATGGCTTTGCTGTAGGTGGGGTAGTTCTCTCTTTTCTTTGTGTCCTTGTATTCGTCTGGGTATGCCTGGACGTTAAACACTTGTATTTTTACCTTTAATTATTAATAATATATCTTTGCTGACCTTTAGCAAAAAAAAAAATCAAATTTGGGTTTGAAATATGACATATGATGTATTTAAATCATCTCCTAAATATCCAATAGTCGAACTGTCCCCACATGACAGAATTAGAAGTCTCGAACAGAGAAACCATTACTTAGTGGAAAAGGATTCTGTCCAGCCGTGGCAAGAGCTGGAGCGTCCAGCCCCGCTAAACGATAGCAAATGCAGGGGTGTGGTGGTCATTTCACATGTGGGTCCGGACCCACATGTGAAATGACAACCACACCCCTGCATTTGCTACCGTTTAGCGGGGTTGGAGCTTCCAAGTCCCGCCACGGCTGGACAGGAGCTAGGTCCTTTACTTAGTATGCTGAATAGGGAAACTTTTTCCAAGAAATAAATGGAAAGTGTTTCCTTCTTTGTAAATGCGGGATGCAAGTAAGCGAAAGCCAACAAGGATCTCCTATAGATTCAATCAATAACAGAGAGAGAGAGGTGTGCTAGTGGAGGCTACACCTAGGAAGAAACCAAAATATGTTGGCGAAGGCTACACCTTGGAAGGAACCAAAATATGTTAGCGAAGGCTACACCCTAGGCAGGAACCATTTTCCCAAAATAAATATAAGAAAAGGGTTTTCTGAACGTAAGGTGTAAGGTACCCCTACTCACATTCTTATTTTTTAGAAATAAAAATGTGTGTACGTGTAGGGTACACCTTAGACTCAGAAAGCCTTATCGCACGGATACAGGATAACAAATAATGGTGAAGGTTTTTTTTCATTTTTTAACAAACTAAGCCCTTCAGATACGTGACAGATTGTTAGTACTGATACGCTCAAAAATAGCCAACAAACAAGAGGCCGACACATGGCAAGATCTTATCAAGTAACCCACTTGAAGGACAATGCGACATATGTCAGGAAACTTCCCTTTGGGGGGCAAACAACCGATTTAGGGCACGACTCAAAGAGTAGTTAAAACCAGCAGTGCATAAGAGAAGATTCCATTCCCCACTAGGGAACATCCCCCCTCATTAAGGGGGAATAACCAACTCCACTCCACCACGTGTCAGGCAGTGGAGGGAAGACTCCCAACCACCTCGATAACTGTGCCATGTATAAAAGGGAAGAGGGTACCCCGGTACAAGATTCTGAATTTTACTTACTGCTCTCTCCGTACCCCTTTTCTGATTATTCATCTGTGCGCCGGACTGACTTTGGCAACAGAGAGTCAACCCTCGGAGTCCGTTTCGGGTCTCTTTGTTGTCTTTTCCCACCTTGCAAGTCGCATATGTCACCAGGAAGCTTTTCGGTGGCAACAAGTACCAAGTACTTTTTTTTATTATTTATTTTGACAAGTTATACCAAGTACTTAAGTGTAGGATGTAGTGTGGTTCAATAAACAACTATGAATGATGGAAGCTCATATATATTTTACAAAAGATAGGTTTGAATGGTTCACTATACGTTTCATTAATAGATTATCACAGTCGTGGAAGACATCAAACAATTATCTACCTCTTTCTTGTCGTGCTCTTTTATTATATTTCTAGGGGGATTAATAACGTTGTTTTTTTTTTCTTTTGTGAAAAATTAATAGTGTTGCATGTTGACTCCTGGTAAGGAGGAAGGTGTCCATGGCATGTCTAACTACCTGGCTGGCCTATATCCCGGCCCATATCCACTCCTTGATTATCTGATTTTTGTAACTCAAATACCTTGCGTTTGTCATGCCGAAATAATATATAGTTCTCTTCTTAAAAAAAAAAAAAAAAAAAAAATTTCATTAGTGTTTAACTATCTAAACTATATGCTTTGTGAACATGTTCTAGTATGAAACACCATATAACATGTGGGGAACCAGATTAGATTACCTGACTTTTTTTCGATGAAAGTGTAATCACATAAACCACACACCAATCCCAAAAGGTTAACAGACTTTTAGGACCGTGGAATGGCAGATATACACAACACATAACACACACCCAATGTAGGAAGATTACCTGGCTTTTGTTATTAAAAATATTTATTTTAGATTTGGTCGCCAAGATCTTGAAACAATTCTCTTTCTAGGCATTGAATAAAATAACATTTTTAGGTAAAAGGTTCGGAATACAACAATGTTCTAGAGAATCATTTCACAATAGCACTCTCCTTTGCAGTATATATTATATGGGAGAAAGAACACTAATCGGACAACCAGTGTTGTGCCTCGACGTGTACCTGTGCCCAAACACAGCCCAGTGCAAAAAGATCGATGCACCCCTAGACCTTTCCACTTTTTCAGGAGGGAGCACCGATCTTTTCACGCTGGGCTATGTCTGGGCGTAGGCACACACCCTGCCCAATGATTGGTTAGCTAGTGTTCCCCTTCCCATGTTATATATATATAGGAAAAGAAGACGCTACTTGGGCCTCTAGGGCTTGCACATGCATCATGGGCGGAATAGTCAATGAAAGCATACATGGAGGCATCATGGGGGCGGGATTTTCACCTTTTCATTGGTGCGGGGCGGTCATTTGACGCCCACTTGAGTCTAGGCGCAAGGGATACTGGACAAGTTAGCGCTCTTTTTCTCGTATATATATCTTAAATGATCTATCTTAGTTACCTATAAAATTTCAACTTCAAAATTTTTTTTTATAAGAAACGAAAAGAAATATATTACTAGAAAGATAAAAGAGTATGTAAAATATTATGATAAAGAACAACATGTTTTTTCTTAATAGCTACATAGGATGTCAAAAAAATTGCAATGCTAGTGATGTATATGTTCTGAGAAAAGATGATTGGAATACCTTTGGTTCCATCAGCCGCTTGTGACAAGAGGGGAATTAGACGCCAGGGTTGCACCACAGTAGTTAAGTCTTGAAGCATAGCAAGAATCTCCATGTTGCAAGACCATATTTTCTTGATGTTGTAGTTTAGTTGGCATGCATAATGAAGACCTTTAGAGAATCCAGAAATTTCTATCTCCAAAAAATCATTAGTACCCAAAAAACCTGCAGCTATCAGTAAAAGTTGTTCTTCTAACAAAATGGAACACATCCACCCCGATCTCTTCAGGGAAGATTGAGTTGTACGCAAATCCGAACAGGGTAGTGTAATACGGGAAAGGAGTTCACACACATAACTAGAGAATTAGCACTGTTACCAGAAATATATACAGTTAGGGGGAAAAGTAGGGGTGGGGGGAATATTTAAGTTTGTCAACCATTTACGAATGTTTGAAAGGACCCCCATAGGATCCAGTTTGACAAAGTTATGGACCACCTTGTTCCTAAGTTGCCAGATAAAGTGACAAGTAATAATAAAAACAAAAATAAATAAAAAAACCGTTGAGGGAGATGCTTGTCCCGAAGTTTATCAGACAGAAGAGAAGCACAAAGCTGTAGTAAAGACTAATGAGAGAGATATTCCGTTCTCGATCCCAAGGGGCCAGAAACCCAAATATGCTTAGACCAGTCACATGAAAAGAAGAGATGCCATATGGATTCAAAACAAGATCCACATAAAACATAACAAGAATCGATCTTGATCCAATTCGAAAGAGACGCTTTAACAGGGATTCCTGCATGTAAAATATGCCAAAAAGTATTGTTTAAATTTAGGATGAATGGGCAACTTCTAGAGGAAGTGCCACCAACCTGAGAACCTAGAATGAAAAGACGATCTCGAGGAAGTATCAAGAAATTTGGTGGCAGTTCAAGTAGAGAACCTACCATCTTTTGAGATAGAACATTTCCAAGAATCAACAATATTAGTTGAAGTCACAGATGCACAAGCTACAACAAAACCAGTAGGGAAGCGGCGGAAGGGGGAAGTAAAGCAGAATTAAAACTATTTTGAGCAAGTAATTACAAACTAGACCCTCCTGGAGATACCCTGCATAAGATCATTTAAACAAAAACCTGGGATTGATTTAACCCATGTATTAGTCCGGAAAAAAGAGTTCTTCAAAATTCAATCATTTATCCTCCCATCTAATGCCATACCCTTTAATGCATGTCCATGTGCCCATTATAGAATCTCAAGTTTGGACTCTGGAGCCTGCGATAATACCGATTTATTCAATTATTGAGGATGCTATAGTTGGTTAAAATAAGACCAGCTAAAAAAAAGTACGAAATGGCAATGTTTAAAATGGTTTAGAATTTGAATTTAAATAAGATGACCAAAAATTTGATCAAACATATAAGAAATGAGAAATATGGGATTTAAACTTTGGACTTAAAATACAGGATTAAAAACAGATAATATACTTAAGTACTAAGTATGATGAAAATAGATCATTGGTCAGGTTTAAATATACTTATTAGGTAGAGATTAAGTAAAACATTGAAAAAAATGGAGTCCACCCTTGGTTACACCAAGATTAGAGGGAGGTGGAGTAAAACATTGAAAAATAAATCCCACTGATGGTTATACCTAGCTGATACCATCATAGGCTTTAGGGTATTTTGTTAGTTGTCAAGGGTAGATGGGTAATTAGTAGTTAAGGGTGAATGGGTAAATCTGTTAAATTGTTAAGCAAGTTGGGTAGCTAGAGGAGGATGGTTAAATAGGGAAGAGTAGTCCATGTACGAGGTATGAAAAATATAATCAATCTCTTTCTCCCATCTCTATACTAGGAGGTCACTGCCCTCGAAACCAGCATTTCCCTTCCCCTTCTCCTTCTTCAACTTAATTTCTTTCCTTTCCAAATCTAGGTTCATATCACAAGCTTAAACCTATTTTTTTTCCCACATCCAAAAGAGAGGAGAGAGAGAGAGAGAGAGAGAGAGAGAGTAATGAATTGTAATTTATTTCCTTAGTTTCATTGATTCTCCAATGGGAGTATATATAATTACAATAGATGAGATAGCTCACCAAAATATAAAGAGAAATAAATATTGTACTACACGGTTTCATGTAGGACGGATTCCAAAAATCTTGAGCAATTTTGTCCAGGACTCCATATCACATGTGAGAATACATAGTTTTCATGTAGGACGGATTCCAGAAATCTTGAGCAATCTTGGACAGGATTCCATATCACATGTGATGAAAATCAATATCACATATGATGAAAAAGAGAAAGAGAGAGGCGCAAAATAGAAAACAGAAAGCAAAGGTGAGGGTTACCTCCTTGATCATGATTGTTGGGACCCTCAGATACGAAGGGAGAGGGTATCTTCGAATTCATAGATAAGAGTGGGAATTTGTGATGGGACAAGAGTCCTATTGTAAGGTCACATCCCCATAATGAGGGAATACTTCCCACTCCATTGGTTAAGGAAAACTTTTGCTTGTAAAAAAAATAGAATGATATTTATTCCTACATCCAAACAAAGAGAATTCTTTTACAAACCATATGGATCTAGGTACGAATTTATTGATTTTATTTTCATTGATCCGTCATATTGATCCAATGGAATAAATCTAACATTGATCTCTTGTTTTAACTAGGAGAAATATCAGGTCCCCTTATGACTTATTCTGTGTTACCTATTCTGGGATACACCTCTTGTGCATATTATAATTATCCACATCACTCTGCAGATCCTTTGCTAATTTTTTTTTTGGATGAATTAGATTCTATATTAAGTGTGAACTAGTACTTGATTTGGGTCGAGAGCTAGTATTATTATTGTCTAGGCAAATTTAGGCTTCTGGTTTTGTCTCTGGTATCTCCAAAGTTCGAACTCTTTAAGCATTTTACTTCATAAGAACTCTCTTTTGGGTGGGCTTTTTTTGATGTCGAGATTGATGGCTTATGGACAGCGAAAATAAAAGTGATCAACGAATAGAATCCCTGAGGAATTTTTATCACCTGTGGTTCCCCTGTCCGGTACGGTTCCCTAATGCCTCTACTAAAAGGGGGATGGACCCCACCCGGGTAGTGTGTTCGGTTAGGGGGTGGAATGGTCATTTCAGCCCCTTCTATGAGATGAACCGCACAACTGTACCGGTCAGCGAACCTCAGGGGATAAAGGTCCATCCTTGGGGCCATAGATCACTAGCCCAATCTCAACCCACTAGGCTGATTTTTTTATTTTTTTATTTGGTAGAAGCCCACTGGGCTGATTGTCTGAAAAGATTCATGGAGGGTGCGCCCAATCTCAACCTACTAGCCTGTGATAGTGATATCTGGTTGTTTACTTTGTCTTGTTAAACCACACTATATATGTCCTACACGTATCCTATCATTCTTCCACATGGCAGTACAAGGGTGCGCCTGTGTAGATTTTCTTGGTACATTGTCGTGTACCAAATATTTTTACCTAGCAAACGTTATTTTATTCAAATCTTTACATGTATCCTATCTGAATTAAAATCCTCTACAATGTGGGCATCTCGCGGTGCACTGCAGTGCAGCCCTGAGAGCTCCACACATGGAAGAAGTTTCATCCAATGGTGCGAGCTCGATGCAAGGTAGTTTTTTTTTCCTCTCGAGCTCAGCACCGTTGGATGTCACATCTTCCACGTGTCGAGCTCTCAGGTCCACACTACAGTGTACCGTCATATTAGGGCAGTTCAGAGGATTTTTTTCCACCCTTATCTCGTGACTTCAAAGGGGATACTATTTTTTAAGCATAAAAATTAGGTAATCTAATATCGTCATCCTATTTGTCATATGGAGATGGTGCCCCATTAGGCCGGTACCAGAACATAGATTCACAAAAGTAAACCACTAAACCCTAGTTTAGGGCTTCATTTAACAAAAAAAAAAAGGAAAAAAGAACACTATCTGGTTGCGTGGCTCCTACGCCTAGACATAGTTTCGCCCTACCCCATGGGAAGGCAGAAATCCTGCATAAGTAGATATTTGTACGCATGCTCCCATTGGCCAACGTGCACATGCTGGCTCTAGAGGTCTAGGCAACATTCTCTCGCCAAAAAAAAAAAATTAGGCTATTAGGCACCAATAAAATGTAATCTGTCCACTTAAACCTACTTTGTGGAAAAAATGTGAGCATCCATTATCATGTCCATGTTAATATTTGAAGCATTTTACTGAATGAACTGTCTCTAAGACACTTCCATATGCATAGGGTGTATTTAGAACTTCACAACTTTTTATTGCCCTTGTCTTATTCTTAAAAATTCTTTAAATTAAGATAAAAATATGTTTTAAAAATGACATGTCATTATAAAAAGATGTTATTATCGTTACACATTTTTTAGTGCAATTGTGAAATAACATGATTTATCCTTACTGGAAAAAAAAATACATTATACTAGAGGGCAGAAAATAGATATTTAAATCAATATACACCTTAAGAGATGTCAATACAAAAAAGTAGAGGAAGAAAAAATATGGGTATTTTAACCTTGGGCTTTGTTAATTAAATAAGTTCCAAATGGGTGAGGTTTGGCGGGTTCGGAGTTTAGACTTCCCAAACCCCAGAGTCTCCCGTTGTCGTGGGGCCTGAGGAGGTCATCATAATGTATGCAACCTTTTATCCCCGCTTTACAAAGAGGCTGTTTCCTAACTCGAGTCACAATGGAGCAACCTTACCATTGTGCCGAAATCCACCCTCTTGCTGCCCATTAGAAAAGTAGGGTATGGTAACCTCCCTAATACAAAAATGAACTTAGAAATGCAAAATTAAATTGTGAACACAACCATAGATTAAGAAAACTATATTACAAGCTGACTTTAAAGTCTCAAGGCTTCTTAATTTATAAGCTTGCTACAAGTCTAATGGCTTCTTAGATATTCTTTTTCTCCAACAAGAAACATAATTTGCACTAAGATTGCCCATTCCAACATGTAATCCTAGTTAATCTTGTGATCAGGCCTTTTGGGAGATCATATTAGATCATATACAATCCCTCTTTGAGCTCATTAAGAATAATTTTAGAAGCTAACCATAAGTTTAATGTGCCTTTTGGACTTCTTTCTTTCCTATAAGAACATGGATTTTACATTATATGTTCTTGCCAATTTGAGTTATTAAGTAAAACATCTTCATTAATTTCTTGATTTAACTTAAAGATAGCTTATGTTAGAATTTGGCACATAAGGAAAACAAGCTTAAAATACCCAAATGAGTAATTATGGAAGACATCATAGATAATGCTTAGAAGCCTTTGTGCCAACACCAATAACAAAAAACATGAATCTATGCCCCAAAGACCACAAAAACTAGAGAGGATGTTGGGGCAGAGAACTAGAAGAAAGCAGAGAAGGATGATTCACACTCCCAAGTTCAATACAAACCATAAATAAAAAGGATTCTAAACTCCTAATCAACACTAAACTAGACTGGCACTCTCCACACCAAACACAGACTAAAGCTCTACTTTATTCAGATTGAAAATCTTCTTCTTTTAGCCATTTGTAAGAACAGAGCTAATGCCCTTCAATCCCCACCAAAGTGAGGAGGAAAGCCTTGTAGTCCCCTGAAGTTTCCTTGGCTATGTCATGCTCAAGAGTTCCATTGTTTCTTTTGTTATACATCTCTTTGATGTTCTTCAAATCCTTCTCCGCACGTGTAACAATCACCCGCGTGAGTCCATCTTCATCTATCCCTGCCTTGTTAATTGCATTGCTCAAGATCTGAAACACACAAACCACAAGCCAATAAGAACTCCAACCTATAAATGGCATAACCCCTTTTAAAATAGTATGTATGTGAACTGTTCTTCTTCTTCTTCTTCTTTGTTTGTTTAATGAATATTCACCTTTCCAAAATACTTATGAGGATCAGAGAAGCATCGGATCGCCGTGCGTAATGCCGCTAAGAACTCATCAGCAGGATCCCCCAATAAACTCTAAAAAGCAGAGTAAAATGCAATTACATCAGATAGAACTAACTCATCAAACAATGTCTCAAAAGTTATTAATTTGCTAAACATACCTTGGTGATGGAAGTGCCATATTCATCCTTGTAGAAGTTGAAAGTTGCATTGAGCTGTGCTTTACTCCTTGTGCTCAAGATCCTAACTACCTCTTCATGGTTAAAAACCTTCCTCTGGATCACATCATGAAGGATACCGGCCTCTGATCGGGCTAAACTCGCATTAATCTCATCCCCATCATACCTAAATATTCCCACCAAAGCAACCAAAAGCTGCACCACAAAACATATAACATAGAAAAACACAATTGACAATTACATAAAGAACTAAAAAACCCTGAAACCAAATCATCCAAAGTATCTAGTTCAATAGGTGCATTGCCTTACGACAGTCGCCTTCAGTATGGGCGGCAACATCTTCTTCCAGAGATCGCTTATATCTCAAATGGTAAGCCCTTTTCACTGCCAAGAGCTCTTCAGGAGACCTAACACATGCAATTTCAGCAATCACTCTGTAATCAGGTATGGAATGCTTCAATGCCACATTAACTAATACTGCATCTCTGTCAGGAGGATCAAGCATCCAACGATAGACAGCTTTCTGTGTTCACAAAAATTAAGAAGTTCCTTCAGATGAAAAGGATGTATAGATGGAATGAAACTGCCAAAATAAAAAAAAAAAGAAATTTTGTTAAATGTATATAGTTGTTGAGGTATGAGTTTTAAACCTCAAAGGCACCAGAAAGTTCAGATTCAAGGCGTTTGATGAGATCCTCTTCATAAACCTGCTTATAAGCTTGCCTGATTAGCTTCCTTTGAACTGCATTTCTGTGCCCAAGTACTGAGATTATGGCTTTCTCATCTGTTCCCCATCCTAAAAAGCCCAAACTCAAATTTTAGATATATGGAAATTGAACAAAAGTCCAACAAAGTATTCTCTAACAGAGAGCAATAATTGATAAAACAGGAAAGAATGCAAAAGTCCATTAAAGTATTCTCTAAACCTTTGCAAGCATTTCTGAGAGCTTCAGCATCTTCAACTGGAGAAGGGTGGTCAGGAGCTATGAGTGTTGCCATTGTTGTGCTCTTCCTGCTTTGAGAAACTCTCCTTTCTGTTTCTCTGGTACAATAATGTTTAATGACTTAGTGAGACTCTTTGTATTGGTTTCTCTTCCTTCTTATAACCAAAATTCTTAATGTTAATTAATGCATTTAAAATATTCAGTTTCCAAACTTAGGAAGTAATAGATGAGGAGATTTAAATTCTTTGACTGCCTTTGCCGTTTTCTTTTTCATTTTGGTAACCCTTTTGCCGTTTTCTTAATTCATAGTTATTGTCTTACTAAAATGTGTATTTTAAGTCTCTGACTTTAAGATGAGAGAGAGAAACATGGCCCGGTCAGTTTTGGTCTGGTTAATCGGTCCCCACCAATTTAAGGCCCCACATTGTTTCTGCCTATTTAGGTAATTGAACCTCGTAGGCCAGGGCATGGACTTAAACCTATTCCGACGATTGACTTACTGATCTATAAGGGCTAATCAGGCTTTAAACATACTACAAATGGTTCTTAAGTGGATCATAAATGAGCTTAAATGGGCTAATTAACCTATAAAGTATCGGTTATTGGCCGGTCATAGTCGGGTCTTGGTTGAGCAATCATCAGGCCACTACATTGCATTGGAAACGTCCAATTAATAATCGGTTGGTGATTAAGCCCGACATGTCAAGTAATTAATCGGGCAGGTCTCAGAGTTCAAACAGTTGGTTTAGGTAGGACATATCAATGTAGAAAACCTTTTTGACACTCTTAGAGAGAGAGAGAGAGAGAGCGAGCTACAACATGACGTCTCATAGAGTGAAACGAGGATATTAGCCATCGTCAGTTGAACAACATTTTTAAAATGTTTGTCCATATCTACTCTGAAGACCGGTTCAGTTCACTTCACAAGAGTACAAAAATTGATCACTACTATCGAACACACTTCTCATGCTTTTTTGCTCTCATTAAGTTAAAAAAAAAAACAAAAAGAGAAGGTTCTTTGAGCAAGCGTAATAGGAGGATACATCAAAAAGATGCCCCAAAATGGTATTGTATGTAAGAGGGTAGCGAGATCATTTCATGTAAGGAGTAGGGAGATAGATATAGAGTTGCTAACGTACCCTGCCTATGGCTTAGAAGAATCTTTTTCTTGAACAAAAAAAAAGAGGGGCTAAAATCACTCCGCAAGTTGTCCTCAAACTTTGAAGGTGGAAACTCAGGCATAGCCTTCTTAGAATTGGGTTTGGGTTTACAAGTTTTTAGGGTTATAGTTTTATTTTTCTTTAGTAAAAGGTTATGTGCATAATCGTGCATAAAGAACAGTTATACCTTGGATAGTTGTACTTCTTCAGTCTTTCGGATTTAAAGCCACTACAAGCCCAAGTAACGTTAGTCCAACCTAAAAGGGACCAATCCAAAGTATCCCAAGTCTGCCATTTAGATAGCTTTTTTTTTTTTTTAATTGAATTGGAGAGAAATTTAACACAAGATTAATCATATTCTTTCTATCCAGTGGTCGAAATTGTCACTTCATCTGCAGAACAACAATTTCCCCTTATATAGAAAAGTGATATTTTTAATCTATTGTACCAAATGATGCAATACACACTAGTCTGTATTGAAGGTGGCTTACAAAAAAGAAAGAGTATCGAAGGTGCCACTTTGCACAACTGGTAAGGGCAAATAAAATAAGGAAAAAGAACGCCACCCGGTCATGCGTTTGGGTGTGTACCTGCGCCCAGACACAGCCGGACGTGAAATGATCACCCCGCCCCCATGGAAAGGCAGGGGTGTGCAGGTCATTTTGCGTCCGATTGTGTCTGGGCGCAGGTACACCGTACACACCCAAATGCATGACCAGATGGCGTTCTTTCTCCCATAAAATAATAACATATTCTTTTGAATCAAACCTAGCCTTCACCCTTTTTTGGGGAGGGGCTATAAGGGCATGGTATTAAGTATCGATGTTATATCAGTGTATCATTTAATACTGATACCAGACCATTATCCTTGTTTAGGGGTGAAGGAACAAAAGTTGTAGAACCAAGAAAAAAATACACTAGCGTTTTTTTTTTTTTTGGTAGAAATACACTACTAAAAAGGGTGAAAAGGAAATACAATATCCAAAGGACAATATGATTTTTCTAGAAGGTTTGAAAGAAGGTAACCTGTAATTCTTGCCATTTTGTGATAGTCCAAATTATGAGATCCACCTTCCATGCTGCTTAAATAAAAGATAACCTAAACAAGATTGATTGAATTCATCTACAATGAACATGGTGTAAGTTCATGGTATTGATTCCAGGATTAGTCACCCTGAAAATCGATATAGGATTGGATTTAGATCAGTGTATCGCCTAGCATGAGAAGTTTTTTTATCGAAAGTTTTGAGTACTAAGGTGAGAGTTATGGAATTTTAAAGCATATTGATTGTAGGGTGTGAAAAAAGGGTGGGCATGTAATGATATCTTGTGAGTTTAGTAAACACATTTGGGCAGCACAACCATTGAATTTGAGGAATGAGTTTCTTTGCAACATTTCATTACCTCATTAGTTTAATGGTCTTATTGCTGCTATCTAAAGTTCAGATTAGAGATGAGCTCTTTGTTGTGCCTATTACGTCCTATTTCCTTTGGTTTTTCAGAAATCAAGTAGCTTTCCATAATGCTAATCCTAATCCTAATCGTAATCCTAATCCTCAGAACGTGCTTCGCCGCCCTACCCAACCCGGACAGTACGCTTGGGCAATGGGTAGGCTGTCATTGTGCCCCTACCTGTGTGAGGAAACATGCCCGCAGCACAGGGCAGGCGGCAATAGATGATCCAAATTATTATTCCTTCGAGTCTCATGTTTTTTATCACACACACCACACATCAATCCCAAAAAGTTAACCTCCTTCGAGTCATGTTAGTTCTTTACGGCTCTGTGGTGAATTTCCTCCAAGGATTATCATGTGTGAATCACTCAGTTATTGTAGTTTATGGTCATGATGTGGCTTTAATAATGACGAATATATAGAGAGTGCACCGGATTCTCCAGTCAACGCCATTTTACAAGGATTGCGAGGTAGATATTTGGATCGATCCAAGGAGATATCTAAATGGTTGACAAGGTAATAAGCAAAACTGCAATGGGATTTTTATGGGTTGTTATTTGGATGGGATTAAGGGTGTCAAAAACAAACCAAAACCGTTTACCAAGATTGAATCGAACTGTTTAATAAATAGTTTGATCGAAATTGACAGTTCAACACTCTCAAATGTACATAAATGTGTCATTATCAAATAGAAACCATTTAACAAAAACCAAACCAAACCGTTGAATAAATGATTAGACTCTGGAATCAAAATTGAGACCGTTTAATTAAACGGTTTAACCAAAACCGGACTGTTTAACACCCTTGGATGGAGTTATGACCATGAACTCTTTTAAGATTGTATACACTTGTAAGATAGATGGGACTGTGGATGTGTTTGCTTGGGTGCTAGCTCTTTGGGTAAGTTAAACTGGATGGTTGTGGATGTACCTCGTTTTGCTAGTACAATACTCTTCTTGTTCATAAAAAAAAAATAATCTTTCCTGTTTCATTTGTAAGATCTCCTGCATCAAAATAAAGTGCACTGCCAATGCATGAACACCCCCCCCCCCCTTTTCTCAAACAAAGAATGCAATGCAAAAAACCATTCTTATTATTTTTTCCTTTTATCTCTAAATACTGGTGCAATACGATGATTTTAAAAACTATAATTCTCCTAATAATTATTATTTCCACAAATAACACCAACAAATAGTTTAATTTTCTGCACACTGAATGCGGATACCCTCTTCATCCAATCATCCATCCCTCAAACTCAGCAGTGGAACCATATAGCTTAGATTAGTCTATTCTGATGCCCACTGAAACCGCCTTCAACTTCAGCTGAATGTTACAGGGATACGAAACTATGAACTCTGCTTGGTGTCAAAATCATCAGAGGCCATATAATGTGATACAGACCCACAATTATAGGAAGCCAATGAAACAAAACCTACACAGACCACATAGAACCATGTCAAGGGAGAAGGGGAAAAACAGCAGCAGCAGTAACAGCAACAATAGTTTCATATACAATTTTGCAACACAATCTTTAACTAGTAGCCTCGTGGAAGCCCAACTAATCAGTCAGAAAATACAATATGAGCTTCACCAAATGCTGCAAGAGCCGAATTTGACAAGAAAAATCCAAGGAATAGTTTTCAACTCAGGTGTAGGGATAATAAAGACAAGCAGGTATCGATATCCGAAAGATCATCCAGTACTCTGCTATAACAGCTGGACACTTTTACCACCAAGCCAGGAGTGGCAACCCATTCTAACCACAGTCGAATGGCAAGAAGCACACAATGCCTGAGGCCAGGCAGCACAACTTAGAAGCATTGCATTGTGTGTACTTTTTTCCAGTTGCCAGCAGAAGTGGAGCATATTTGGCCATAAGTAGTAAATAAAGAGGAAGACGGTGCATATTTCCACTGGATGATTTATATTAATTTTATCAAACAAAAAAATTATAATAATTGTATCAGATTAATTGTTCTTCCCCCTTCCCCTTTTCATGAATTGAAACTCGTACCAAGTACAAGACTCAAACAAGGGAAGCTCAAAGAAACTGCGTTTATCTAACATAAAACACTTAGGGCGTGTTTGGTAACATTCAGAACGTTGTTCAGAACAGTTCTTTTGTTAAAAAAGAACAAAAGAACATCAAAAAGTGTTTGGCTGTGCGGTTCGTTTTTTCGTTCTTTTAGAACGAACCGGAGGTTATTAGCACCAAAAGAACATTCTTTACAGACCGTCTCTGAGACGATCTGCAAAGAACAAGAACGAGTTGAGATGGACAAAAACCATCAAAACCCGTGTTTTCGAGTTTAGACGAGAAAGTTCATCTCTTGCTCTGCCCGTGGAAGTTGGAGACGACGAAGGAAGACATCTCGCACTCTCTGCAACCCTAGGTGAGATCTCTCTCTCTCTCTCTCTCTCTTGCTCTCTCTCCCTCTCTCTCTCTCTCGCTCTTTCCCTCTCTCTGTCTCTCTCTCTCTCCCTCACTGTCTCTGTGTCGATTTTTTGCTCTTTTCCTCTCTCTGTCTCTCTCTCTCCCTCTCATACTCTCCCTCTCACTGTCTCTGTGACGATTGATCCAATTTTTTTCCCTATTTTGTCTCAGGAAGTGGATCAGCGCCTTTAATCAGCACACTTCAACCGAAAAGGTATGGATCAGCACCCCTTTGTTTCCCATTTTGTCTCAGGTTATATTATATCTCAGATCTGAATTATTGTTGTTGTTGTATATGTTATCTGCCCATCTTTGCGTTTTCTGGATGAATGAATGTGTCCATTTTTGGGACTGTTTTCTCTAATTTTAGTTTAAATTACGGTATATTTATTGCAAGGTGTTTAATTAGTTTACTTTGTTTCTGATAGTTTTGATCTTCGAAATTTGTATTCTTTGAACATACTAGCCACTCTATCCTTGAATCTCATCTGATTTTGTTTTTTGAAATTCTGAAAATAAATAACAAACCATTTGGGAGCTCAGTACTTCCATCTTTTTTTTTTTTCAATTGCAAATTGGGTTTGAAGATGCCGGTCATGTTTATTAAAGGTATGATTGCCCCTAGAGATTTTAGAAGGAATTTCTCTAGCAGCCTTGGGATGTATCTGGTGTTGTAAAAGGGGTATCTTGGATTTTTGTTTACAACGACAGGTACTAAATGCAAGTGGATGGGAGAGCTTAAATTCATTGAATTACTTTCCTCCTACTCTAGATTATCAAAAAAGCATCTCAGTGCACGAGGCACTTGCTACTCTAGATTAATAACGAAGAAAACTATTTTCGTTCTATATCCTTTTGATGGAATCCGTGTTTTATTGCCACAAGGATGGCCTTGCATAGTTCTTTAGGACTATTGTTCAATACTTCTGTTCTTCATATCTTACATTCTGCAAACTTTAACTCTTGAATTTAGGGTTACCTTTAAGGTGTACCACCCTTTAAATTTTCCCACTGAACTTCTCATGCAACAACCTAGATCTCCCCACTGTACATAGATACTGATGTCAACTCTGCTATTAAGCCTATTAGTAGTAGACTGTAACTCAATTTAAAGCTTCCATAATCTAGATCAGAAGATAAAAGACAAAAGAGGGGGGAGTCTTGTTAGAACTGAAAATTGTGGGTCATCCAAGAGTTCATTTATGGGCCCAAAAAGGGCTGGACATTCAATGGAGCCTGTTAAAGATACATATATGGGAGGGTAGTCTTAGCTAAGTAATTTGGGATTTAATTGTTATATTGTTTCTCTTTCCTATTATAGTTACATTTCAGTTTCCTATTGTAATTAGGTTCTAGGCTTAGCTAGGTAAGAGGTGTTAAGAGTCCTATTTCCTTTGTAACTCTTATTTGGCTTTCTAAATATAAAAACATGAAGGCTGGTATGATATACACACCATCTATCATCCAACTCTCTTCCCATCTTCTCTTCTCAGTGATTGTACAACTCAGAATAGATAAACAAGATTGAAATTCAAGCAAGAACTATTGGAAACAAACAGTCGAATGGACAGTTTTGCTGTCTATATGCAGGAGCTAAAGCAGGCCAACGGATTTGAACCTGAATGTAGGAAATAATATTCGGACCAATAGAATCAATGAGAAGAACAGTGCACTACAGGGGGCTGCAGAAATCAATTCTAGTTGCAGGAAACAATAAAAGGAAATTTGTAGGTGGGATGGGCTTCGTTTGGTTACTTTGGTATACTATAGGTACATTGTAGCATATAATTTATGGTTGAGTGTTGGTGTTTCACCTGATGGTATATTCTGCATGATGGAAAAACAGGTCTAAAGTTGACTGACATCTATATAAAAGTGGTGTTACTGTCTGGTTAGGAAACAGTATGTTGATAAACAAAGTCCTTATCAACTTCCTTTTCTCTTTATGACTAAGAAAACATCATGCTAATTTTGGTCAAGGCAACCTTTAGGAAAATTCAGATTCCAATCCAATAGGCAGGATCGCATATGGACACAACCAGCAAAGTAAACTGGTGATATCTCCCAAACAAGAAATCTGATCAGATTCCAACACTATTTACTTCAGATCTGTCCATCAGATTTGAGCAAAAATTTGGGAAACCATTCTTCTCCATACAATTGACCTTCGACCAGCTTTTGGACCATATCTGAAACTTTGATTTGCTGTTATTAAATTTATTTTTAAATCTGGTTTCTAAATCTGTCACTGTGAAAACCATCCAAGAGAATTTGAAACAGGTCAGATTTTAATAAGGTATTGATCATGAGATGTGATCTTCAGCCCAGAAGGACTTGATTGGATGATATTGATCTGAGTATGACAGGGGAGAATGGTTCAAACTTGAACTTTTGATTTCTGATCTGGGTACCCTAGGGGGGACTATCATATGATTGCCCTTTAAATTATAAGTTGATTCAACTTTCATATCCATACCTTTTCTTCTTCCTTTACTTTTTCCCACTCACATAGGAGAAAGGGGATTGGGGAAGACAAAGAAATTACTAAGAAAGGAAGCAATGAATGGCAGGTAAGAGCAGGGCCCATCTATGTTATCTCTTAGGACCAATTTCAAAAGGTTCTGGCATTGGCACCACCATTTTTCTGTTTGTACTAATTGCCTTTTCTTTGAAAAACAAAAAATTTCTTTACTTCTCATGTCCAAAATAGCCAAGTGCTTCAGTTAGTTAAGATCATTCAGTCTATGGAATCTCTTGGCTTTCCAGAATCCAAAAGAATGGAGAATATAATTTGGTTTAATCTGTTGTGTTAATTCATTGACAACTTGATGGGCCTTTAGCTCAAATTGGTAGAGCATTTGGAACATGAGCATGTTCCAAGAGGATGGTGGTTCGAGTCCACCAAGGCCTTCTTTATTCAACTGTTCATAGCATAGTTAGTTATGCCACTAATCCACTCAAGAACCCAATTTTAATGGCATCTTTGAAATTTGACATCTTTTTATACTTATTTTGGTTATGTTAATGAGATATTTTAATCTTATGCTAAGGTTGGTAAGAGAAGGATTTTACAAGTCTTTTTTGGTATAATTGACAAAGAAATGACATTATTGTAATTAATATCAAATAGGGAGGAACAGATTTTACCAAACACCATTTTCGTTCTGAACAGCATTCTTGAGAACGTTACCAAACGGTCGTTTTCGGTCTTAGAACGCCGTTCTAGACCAAGAACGCAAAAGAACGTTTCTAGTCAAGAACGGGCGTTCTCTGTTCAGACCGTTACCAAATGCAGCCTTATTCTTGGGGAATAGCAAGATCACAGAAGCCACAAAGAAAAGTGATCTATTGATCTATTTTTCATAATGGAAAAAGGTGGAACCATATCTATTACCTAATCTAGATTCTTTTCTCCATTGTGAATCTAATTCTTTTACCCAAACCATCATCATTAGCCATCCATCACCCCATTTAGCAAACACCAAGACAACCCTACTTGATAAGAGAGTGGAAAAGTCCTGCTTATAATAAAGGCAACAGATATTCTTGCTTTCTTGTTTCCCCACACTAATCCATCAACCATCAGAGATGGCTCAGATGATTGAACTTTCTAGCATTAAGCCATAGCTGCCTGAGGTGGCATGGCCATGTTCAACGGAGGCTTTCGGATGCTCCACTTCGGTGGAATGATGTCGTTCAGATTGAAGATACTAAAAGAGCTAAGGGCAAGCCTAAAATGACCCTAGGAGAAGTGGTGAGGAAAAACATGCATAGTTTAGGACTTGTTTCAAGTATGACGTCCAATAGAGCTGATTGGAGGTCAAGGATCCGTGTAGCCGACCCCAGTTAGTTTGTATAAGACTGACTTGTAATTGTTATAGTTGTGTTCCTTTTCCTTTTCCTTTTATTATTAATTATTAATAATTTGTCTTTGCAAGGATCCTTGTAGCCGAACCCATTTAGTTGGGATAAGGCTGAGTTGTTGTTTCTTTGGTAATTCCTTCCCTTGTTTTACTCACCACCTTATATGTATGTACGTATGAATAAGTGTCCACAGAGTCCCCCAAACCAGAAAAGGAAAGCATTTGACTTGTCACTTTGTTAGATCCATATTAAATAATTACACAGATGGACAGCATGCCAGCAACAATGTACATAACTAGCAGACAGATACTGATTTCTGAATGAAAAATGAGATTGCAGATGGACATAGAAACCGATATTTTCAGCGTAAGCGACCAAGGAAAGCCAGCAAGGTACTAAAACTTGGAACTCGGTACCAACTCGGTCCCTTGAAAACCCGACGAGTCGAGATCTTGGCGAGATCTTGCCGAATTGGTGCTTTGTTTTTTTTCGACTCGAAGCCTCAACTTGGTGGGTTTTAGACCTAGTTTGGGTCTGAAACTTGGTATTCAGCCTATTTTAGGTCATTTAAACACAATGGCACTATCAGATTTTGCAAAAACAAAGTCCAAGTAGGACTTTTGTACCGGTCAAATGCAATTTGGTGTGCACGAATGCTGTCAAAATCGCTCTGAATGAAAATATTTTCTTCGACATCAAAACAAATGAATATTTTACCGCACTTTTGGTTTTTAGCAATGCTTTACCATATTAAGATTTATGGAATTTTTAGATTTGAGAAAAACCCCAGCATTAGAAAATTGAAAATTGAACCTACCACCGAAAATCCAGTTTTTGTTATTGAACTGGGGGGTTGACTTTTTTATCTTTTGGAATTTTATTTTTTAACTATTTTTATTGGATTCAAATAGGGGGGTATTTGCTTATTTATGAATAATATCTTAAGTAAATGAAAAACATTTACTTAAACGATATTAGGCATAACTAAGTGTTTGTATACCAAGGTTTGCATAGATAGGTGTCTATATACCAAGATTTTCCACCAAGATACCGAGATTTGGCACTCATATAAAGGAGTTTGGGTCAAGATTCTCGAGATCTTGGTCGAATTGTTGCACTTTTGCAACTCGTATGCCAACTCTTCTCCGTTTCCACAAGTAAATGTTTTTGTATTTGTATTTCATTTACTTAAGATATTATTCATAAATAAGCAAATACCCCCTATTTGAATCCAATAAAAATAGTTAAAAAATCAAATTCCAAAAGGAAAAAAAGTCAACCCCCCAGTTCAAGAACAAAAACTGGATTTTCGACGGTAGGTGCAATTTTCAACTTTCTAATGATGGGGTTTTTCTCAAATCTAAAAATTCCATAAATCTTAATATGGTAAAACATTGCTAAAAACCAAAAGTGCTGTAAAATATTCATTTGTTTTGATGACCAAGAAAATATTTTCATTCAAAGCGATTTTGACAGCATTCGTGCACACCAAATTAAGTTTGACTGGTACATAACTCTTACTTGGACTTTATTTTTGCAAAATCTGATAGTGCCATTATGTTAAAATGGCTTAAAATAGACTTAATACCAAGTTTCAGACCCAAACTAGGTCTAAAACCCACCGAGTTGAGGCTTCGAGTTGAAAAAAAAAAATGCGCAAGATCTCGTCAAGATCTCAACTCGACTCGGTATTTCAAGGGACCGAGTTGGTACCGAGTTTTAGTACCTTGGGGGCAGGAGAGGGTATTCGGGGAAGACACTAAAACCCTATAGGGGTTTGTGAACCCTAAGATCAATGTTTTAAGTATCCTAATGTATCTTCCGATACTAACCGATAAGTATCTTATTTTTAGGGTGTACCGATATGAGACCTAAAAAAGGTATCGACAGTATCAGGTCAATATGTGACCCGATATAGTTGATACTTATTGATACTTGATACATCTCTTATAACTATATAACACGATCAATGACTGAAAATACTTACCAAGAGCTCCAGTAAAGCATTCTAATCAATTTTGTTTTGGCAAAATCAACTTGATTCCTTGTTTCTACTGGCAAAAGCATGTCTAGTAGTTTTGATTTCATCATCATTTGGCAATTAGACAGCCTAAAATCAAGGATCGAAACCAGACTTGTGCTAGAACAGTTCTCTATAAAACTTTGGATTTTTTGAAATGGATCACTAGGTAACTGAAAACCAACCTGAATGATTGAATCACGGTAGGTTTTGTTTTACAATGACTTGTGCATCTAAAATCAAAATCTTCCCTAAACTGAAAGTGCTGAGTTATGTGTAGCTGCAAGGGCATTATGGGACTTTCCCCCCACCCCCCCCTAGCCGACTCATTATTTAGAGTCAGCTATGAGGGGGCATTATTGTAATTATATTTCTCCTCTTTTATTTTAAATATAGGGGCTTGGTGATCTTATTGATCACTCAATCATTCAGTTCTATTGGCTGCTAACATGCTATCAAAGACAAAATTCTGATCATTTATTGATCACTCAAGCATTCAGTTCTATTGGCTACTAACATGATATCAAAGCCAAAATTCTGATCATCTGGCTGCTAACATGGTATCAAAGCCAAAATTATTGACTCTAATCTTTTTTTTTTGGAGATTGTTTTTCCGCTGCTATTGGTCAACATCTGCTCCTGTTTGAAGACTGCAGATTTGAATCATGAAGAACTCAGATTCAGCCTTGCGATTTTCTCCAGAACAGGTTTTTTGATCTAATTTTTGACAAGAATTAGGATTTTATTGGCTCATTAGAAAGTGCTGATTTTTGGATGACATATTTGCCACTACCAGAGGGAGACTCGATCCACTTTTTGGCTTATTCTGACGGTCAAATTTGTGGGAATTCACAAACCCATCTCTAGGCTCAATTTCTTCACTGGTTGAGCAGTTCGATTGACTCCACTCTCTTGTCACTGTGTCTGATCTTACTACAGCTTCGTCTGGATCAGATGGATCTGGCCGTAATGAGTACCTTCCTTTTGCTGCAACTACCATCAAGTTAGATGGGACCAATTACCTAATGTGGTAGCGATCTACTAATCTAACCGTTGCAGGTCGCGGTTTTACAGGACTATCTTACAGGTACCACTGTTAAAACTGATGAAGAAGGTCCTGCTCAGGATCGTCGGCTCTCCCATGACTCCTTGGTGATGTCTTATCTTCCATGCATCCTACTATGGCACCGGGTTATATTCTATTGGACGTTGCTGCCCATATATGGAAAGCTTCCAAGGAAACTTACTCCCAAGTTGGGAATGATGCTCAAGTGTATGAACTGCGGAAGAAGATTCATGACACAAAACAAAACGAGTTATCTGTCTCCCAATATTATGCAGAGCTTCGTAAGTGCTGGCAGGAGCTTGATCACTACACTAATTATCAGCCTACCAATGCCATTGATATTGCTGCCTACCGCAAACATGTGGACAAAATTCGAGTTTATGAATTTTTGTCTGGTCTCAACGTTGAATATGATCAGATTAGAGTCCAGATTCTCAACAGAGATCTTTTTCCTACCCTGGAGCAGTCTTACGCATTGGTTCATATTGAACACCGCCACCGTTCAGCTATGCTCCACCCTTCAACTGTAGAGCGATCAACTTTACATATTGGGTCTGGTTCGACCGTTCGAGTACTACTAGAGTTGACACCTCCAAGTCTATTAAGAAGCTTATCAAATGTGAACATTGTGGTAAGCTAAGGCCACTTGTTGGAAATTACATGGGAAGACTGCTGATTTTGAAGCAAATCGTAAACGTGGTGGTGGTGGCAAGGGCCGTGGTCAGCCTACTGCTATGGCAAATCAAACTGACACCATTGCAACCCCTCCTACAGACATTGGTCTCTCTCTGGAAGAACTTCAAGCTTTCCGTCGGATATTAAAGGCCTCTTCTACCTCCGTTGCCCAGTCTTCTACACTTGTTGCCACCTCTGGTTCTGTTTCTAACTTTGCCTCAGGTATTTCTAATGGTAGTCATTATGCATCAGCAGTCTCCAATCATTGGATCATTGACTCCAAGGCCACTGACCATATGATAGGTTCTTCTACCCTTTTTCATCAGTACTCTCCTTCCATTTGAGAAAGACACTGTCCGAATGGCAAATGGGTCTCTTCCTTCTATATCTAGAAAGGGATCTGTTTGTCGCTCTCCTAGTCTTACTTTAACCTTCGTTTTGCATGTTCCTTCTTTCTCTACTAATTTATTGTTTATTAGTAGCCTTACTAAAGACCTAAATTGCAAAGTAACATTCTTTCCCTCCCATTCTGTCTTACAGGATCTGGTGACAAGGAAGATGATTGGGGTTGGTAAAGTGCATGGTGGTCTCTACTTGCTTCATAGTGGTTCACAGACTTCTGCTGCCCTTCCTTCTCACACTCATCAGTTACATTCTGTCTCTTCTGACTTGTATTAGTGGCATCGTAGGCTAGGACATCCCCCAGTTGGGACTTCATCTCATTTGTTTCACCAGTTAGTTAAAAATTGTAATATAAGAATGAGTATTTTTATGAAGCCTGTGTTTTGGCTAAACAGAATTGTTCTAGTTATTCGCCATTAAATAAAAAGAGTCTTTCTCCATTTCACATTGTTCATTTGATGTATGGGGTCCTGCTCGAAAAGCCTCTATTTCTGGTCATAGATGGTTTCTCACTTTTGATTGTCATAGTCATACTACTTGGGTGCATGTGATGCAGCACAAGAGTGTAGTATTTCGGTGTTTTCAGCTTTTCCACACACGCTAAAAATTCTCCGCAATGACAATGGTAGAGAATACATGGAGGGTTAATCTCAACAATATATGGTTGATCATGGGATTCTTCATCAAACCAGTTGTGTCGACACACCTCCTCAAAAAGGTGTGGCTGAGAGAAAAAATTGCCACCTAGAAATGGCTTGCGCCTTGATGTTTGACCGAAATGTTCCTAGTCTGCAACTCAAAAAAGGTACAAATGCTACCATCCTCCAACAAAATGTGCCCTAGTCTCCATAGACATCATCTTTCATGAGTCCTTAGCTTACTATTCATTGTCACCTCTTCAGGGGGAGTTTGACTTGGTTGGTGAAGATGTTTTGTCGTTAATTGCTGCTCCTTCCAATGTTCCAATTCAAGAAGAGCAGGTACCGGATCAGGTTCATGTTCAAGAAGGGCATTCTTTGGATACAATTCAGGGGGAGCAGCCTACTCCTAGTTCTGTTAGAGAACACGTTGAAAAAAATTCAGGGTAGACTTGATCATCCAAATCTTTGTGTCTTTACTCGAACTTCTAAGAAGCAAGTTGAAACCACCACCACTACGCCTTTACTCATCCCATTGCGATCTTTTGAGCCAGAGCCTACTTGATGCATGTTTATCACCAAATTAGGCTTCTTTCCCTAGAAATAAGTCCAGGGTTGAGTTATAGACATGTTGGACCTTTGGTTCCATGGGTTTTCTATGTAATAGGCCACTTTTATGGGCCTAAAGTTGGGGGTACATGAATTGCATATGGTATTAGCCATATACTTAGTCTATTTCATGTTTTTAATGTTTTAAATTGAACCGGTCCAAAGCTGGTTTGAACCAATGGTTCAATTTAAGTATTTTAGTAGTTTTCTTTTAATTATTTAGCTGGGTTGGATTAGGACTCTATTTTGAGTCTATTTCAATTTCCTAGTCAGTTTAAGTTACCAAATAAGTTAATGATTGGGTTAGGCCTTTCCTTTTTAGTGTAAGAGTCTAATTTTGAGTCTTTTATATAAGGTTGTAAGAGGGTAAAGTATTGAGCACGAATTTGATTAATGGAAAAGCTTTTGTTGCTCTTCTCTTCTTCTCCATTGAAGACCTGCAACTCCAAATAAGTGATTACTATTATCAGCCATCCCTCTTCTTCTCCTAATCCTCTAAACCCAGCCCCATCGATCCCCATGCCAATACTCAATCCTTATTATCTTCCTCATCCACCATTAAAACCATAGATCCATTAGAACACTAAACCTGCAACTATTCTTCTTCCCTTCTAGAAGGTCACATGCAAGGTGATTTTCGCGAGAATTCTGCCCAACAAAATCTAACCGTTAGAACCTGCTAAACTTTTGATTGAATCTTCTTCTAACCCTAACAGAGACTCAATCTAAATTTCAGAGCCATCCATCCAGCCGATTGTCTGAAATTACACTTTTACCCCTCTCTCCTATCTCTACTAGGAAACCTCCATAACTCCAGATTTAACCATCTGATTTAGCTGTAACTTTCAACATATAATCCCCCTCCAGCCAACCCACACTCGACCTAAATATTCAGCCCATTCAACCACCTGATTTCCTGTTATTATAACCCTAGATTCCCTCATCTTCCCCCTTTCAAAACCCTAATCCTAGTTCCTGCCTAAATCCATCTAACCTAATTCTAACCATCCAAAACTTATAAACCTATTTCATTAGACTCCCCTACACCTGCCTAGCTTTACCATATAAAACACACCCTCTTTGACCTAACCCTAACCCTAAAATTAACCTAAAACCTCAACTCTGCCTCCATCAAATCGGTAGCTCAACAGGTCCTAGTTGTCTGACTCCTAGTAGGCCTCCTACCTATGTAGGACTATATTACTACTACTCCATCTGGTAAAGAGCCTTCTCTTGAATTAACTATTTCTGTTTGTAAAGGTATTCGGAGATGTACCCAACATCCCATATCTCATGTTGTTTCCTATGACTCTCTCCTTCATGTCATGTTTTTGTGTCTTCTCTTTCCTCTGTTTCTATTCAACAAAAGTGGCAAGAGACCTTTGCAAACACAAAATGGAAAGCAAATATGGTGGAAGAGATGAGAGCCTTTGGAAAAAATAATACTTGGGATCTTGTTTTTCTTCCTCCAGAGAAAAAGCCAGTTGGATGTAAATGGGCGTTTGTCGTCAAGCAGAAGATGGATGGCACCGGTTGATAGGTACAAAGCAAGACTCATGGCCAAGGGTGGAATTTTTATCTGCTGCTGTAACTGGAGCGCTGCTGTGCACATCGTGCAGCGCAGCAGCAGCCATGTTGTGCACACATGGCCGCTGCCGCGCCGCACGATGCGCACAGCAGTGCTCCAGTTACAGCAGCGGATAAAGGTCCCCAAGGGTGATGTAGAATCTGGCCAGAGAAAGAGACACAAGAAGGCCCATCGGACCAGGCCCCTTTATGGGGCAGAGATGGACCAGACCAGGCCCCCTCCTGGGCCAGAACTGGACAGCCCAAAGATGCCCCATGATCTGAATGGGGATCCAACTTGACCAGTCAAAGATGCTCCACAGCTTGAGAGGAAGATTGCTCCACAATTCTGCTAAGATCCTCTTTGACCAGTCAGCTGGGCTTTAGTGCAGTTTAGAAGTTTCCCTATTTACTAGTTTCTAATTTAGAAGTTTCCACAATTATTAGTTTCTAATTTGTGGCTGAAGTATAAAGCCAAATATTTTTTTTTGAGTCAACTTCTCTTTAGATAGGATTTAGTAGTTTCTATCTTATTAAGTTTCTATTTTAGTTTAGTTTATTTTTGGAAACTCTATTGTAATTCTGCCTGATGCAAAGTCAGATCATTAGAGAAAAGAATATTTGGCAACTTTAGCCATCGTGTATGGGAGCTCCTCCTATGCTGCAACAGCTGAGATACCTATGGGTGAGAGACCCAAGGTGAAAGGCCCATCCCCCCTAACCCTATCTTCTATTTTTCTATCTTCTCCATATCCTCTGCCTTTCATCGACCCTTGAGAGCTGCTGTGTTTGTGACTGCTCCACACACTGAGAAGATCAATCGAGTGTGATTATTGATGATACAGTTCTGCTGCTGATGCTATTCTTCAGTCAAGGAGAACGAGTCATCTTGCTGCTGGTGTAGTTCTTCCCATCGAGTGCAGGCTGTTGTATCCTTGTGCTTGGAGATTTGCTGCAGATCTTCTGAGTGTGATCACCCCTCATCCTTCCACCAAACCCTGTTGGGTTTTGATCACCATTCCATCTCACCTTCCACCCCACTCGACCACCTTTTCACTCCATTCCACTGGTGGGATCTAGCCTACACCTAAACCTTCTAATTTTGGATCAACCTCCGGATCCCATAATCACACCATCAGATTAGGCTGGAATTTTCCGCAGAGGTTACTTCCTACACAAGCACCACTCGATCAGAACTTGGGCCTCTTCTATTGGCTGGCTTGACAAAATTCCTAACCTTCTATTTTATGGTTCAGTTCCTAGTTTGAGTTTTGAGACTGCTGAATATTCTTGGGTTATTTGGGACTAATTTTAACCTAAATTAGTTCTACATTAAAGGGTTTTTCTCAAACTTATGGGATCAACTACCAGGAGACCTTTGCTCCTGTTGCGAAATCGAGTACTATTCATATTTTATTATCATGTGCTATAAATTTTGGGTGGGATTTGCAGCAGCTTGATGTCAAGAATGCTTTCCTTCATGGAGAGCTTGAGGAGAAAGTATATATGGAGATTCCTCCCGGTTTTTCATCTGAAAAAAATCAAGGCAAAGTCTGCAAACTGAAGCGTGCACTCTATGGGCTGAAGCAGTCTCCTCGGGCTTGGTTTGTCAGACTTCACAAAGCCATGATTTCGGTGGGATACATACAGAGTAATGTTGATCATACTCTGTTCATCAAGCGGTCCAGGGACAGGGTCACTATTCTCATAGTCTATGTCTATGACATTGTAGTGATAGGAAATGATGGTGCAAAGATCTCCCGTCTAAAGAGCTTCCTAGGACGTGAGTTTGAAATAAAAGATCTAGGGAAATTAAAGTACTTTCTTGGGATTGAAGTTACTCGTTCCTCAAAAGGCATCTTTCTCTCTCAAAGGAAGTATGTCCCATAGTTGTCACGGCGTCACGGCGATCCAAGTCGGTGGAGGGGTGTCACGTCGATATATCGACATGTCGCCCGCCATGGCGAGCATGTCGACCATGTTTTATTTTTTATTTTCTCTATTTTTAATGTGTTAATAGATGTATACTCAAGCCATGTTTTATTTTTTCTCTATTGTTTATCAAGTTTTAAGAAGAAAATTCAGAAATCGAAGAAGAAATCGAAGAGGGAAAGAAGAAATCGAAAGAAATCGAAGAGGGAAAGAAAGACAGAAGAAGAAATCGAAGAGGGAAAGAAGACAGGAAGAAGAAATCGAAGAAGAAATCAAAAGAAATTGAAGAGGAAAGAAGAAATCGAAGAGGGAAGAAGAAATCGAAGACAGGAAGAAGAAATCGAAGAGGAAAGAGAGTCGGGAAGAAGAAATCAAAGAGGGTGCCATGGCGTAGGTCGCCATGCAGCCCTCTCGCGCAGACGCCAGGCGTCGCCATGGCGACGCCATGACAACTATGGTATGTCCTAGTCTTTTAACGAGATTGGTTTGTTGGGTTGCCATCCCTGTGATACACCTATAGAGGCTAGTACTCGACTGAAGGGCCATTATCAAAGACTAGTGGGAAAATTAATTTCTCTTTCACATACTAGACTAGACATTGCGTTAGAGGTGAGTTCGGTCAGTCGGTTCATGCATGATCCTTACTCCGTACATATGGTTGTTGCTCTTTGCATTCTTCATTACTTGAAGTCAGCTCCAGGAAAAAGGGCTCTATTGTCTCCGCATGATCATCTTCGTATTGAGGCATATACTGATGTTGACTAGGGTGGATCTCTTGACCGTAAGTCTACTTCAGGTTATTGTACTTTTGTAGGTGGAAAACTTGTCACTTGGTATAGTAAGAAACAAAATGTTGTGGCAAGGTCTAGTGCTGAAGCAAAGTTCTACTCTATGGCACAAGGAATCTATGAGTTACTGTGGATTCAAGGTTTACTTCAAGACCTTGGTGTTTCTGTTCATCTCCCAATGATGTTGTATTGTGATAACAAAGCCATGATTAGTATTGGCCATAATCCAGTGCAGCATGACCGTACGAAGCATGCGGAGATTGACAGACACTTCATCAAGGAAAAGTTGGAAAATAGACAGACTTGTATGCCTTTGATGAAGTCAGACGATCAGTTGGCAGATGTCTTCGCTAAGGGCTTGGGTGAGAAATTATTTCATCTGTTTTTGTTCAAGTTGGGCATGTATGATATCTATGAACCAACTTGAGGGGGAGTGTCGAGTTATGTGTAGCTGCAAGGGCATTATGGGACTTTTCCCCCCATAGCCGACTCATTAGTTAGGCTTGGCTATGAGGGGGCATTATTGTAATTATTTTTCTTCTCTTTTATTATAAATAAAGGGGCTTAGTGATCTTATTGATCACTCAAGCAATCAGTTCTATTGGCGGCTAACAGAAAAGGGCATTTTTTTTTTTGTATTAGTACATGTAAGAAACTCCATCCTTAATATATAATCGATTGAATGCACTTTTCTCGTCAGACTTTGTTCTCCTCTTTATACATGATATGTTTGACATATTACTTATTTATAGTGTTTTATTCTTCAAAACTGTATTTCGCATGTATCCTAAAGATTTCCATGTGTATTTTTAGTGTATTTTGTGTCTCTCCGAAACGATACTTATATGTCTCTTAATATCACCTTTCCAATACGATACTCGATACCGATACCTTAAACCTTGCCTAGGATGGAGGGTGAACCGTCCTCTATGGGTCGAGGAAAACTTTCTCCTTTATTTATCATTTGAAATCTATCAATTTCATTCAACAATGTATCTTGTAAAGGAACTAGATATAATTCCAAAAAAATGGAAAACTAAAAATTTAAATCCATTATCACCTGCATATTATGCACTTTGCTGGACCTGCCGGTGTATTTGCATTATATAGTCAACATAGCCACTAGTTCCACCATTTTGATCCTCCACAAGGTTTGCAAGTAGCAACATACTCTCTCTTGGTTGTTCGGCTTGTCTTAAAACCTGGGGCAACTGGTAATAGGAAGGGTCACTTTCCCTAAATCTCTTTAGTAACCCCATTAGCTTTCTTGACATCTCGTTGTCTCTCTCACAAAGGATAACCTGAATTTCAAGAAGAAAAGAGCAAAACAGCATTAGAGAAGGTTGACTATGGACACATTAAAAAACTGGAAAAGAGGGTGAAAGAAATTATGAGAAAATCAATCCAGGTCACAATGTCAGTAAGCATTAGCTCCATATAATTACCAAGAAATGATCCATGATACTAGGGGCATATGCTGACCATAATAACAAGAATAAATAAGGTAGTAGCCGCAATTCATAGACAATATTAAAGGGATAGACTATACTATTGTTATGAAACTTTATATTCTGATTTTTATAATTGATTTCTAAATAATCCAATCATAAAATATGATTCGAAACCCTTTAATAGCACTGTTTATCATGTTTCAGTTGCATACCCTACAGCACATGTTGCCATCTCCCTTCAAGAAAAAATCAATTTTCTTAATTAATTACAATACAGTGTCCATCTAATATAGCTTCCCGATTTCTCTCTTTTATTCATATCTAAATTCTGTTTTATGTTTTATTAGGTTCCTGATTTAATTTTTTTACCTATCATATATAATTCTAGCAAATCCCAGCAAGCCTTGCCACAATTTCCTAAGTTGGGATTACTTTGTAGTCTTAAAAAATCATAAAAATAACAGCTCACTTTGAGCCACTTTCCTTGCTTGTTACAGGCTGAAACTCGATATAGTGAGATGGGTGCATAGTCCATCATCAAATGGACCAACCCATTAGCCATGTCCACCATGTAGTCACGAAAAATACACAATCATACAAAGTTCATCAAGGCTAATGATTAGACTTTACCATGATTAAATTGCATGAAACAACAAGAGAATTCATGTAGAGGCACATAAAAAGCTAAATGAATCTTAAAGAGAGTGATATTGGAATTTGGAAGACAGCCCAATAGAAGATTCTGCCATATCTCACATCATGCAAATATCCTGCCTCATAGCTGCCTTCTTCAAAGTATATGACATAGTATACGACATAGCAATCATTATATAAGTATACAACATCGCAACCATAACTTCTTTATCCCATTGAAAATCAGCAGAAGTGGGCAATGTTTGGCTTAGCTCCTACTTCTTATATTCTACGATTCTAGATTCCTGCTTCTGAAGTTGGAGAAGCAGAATCCAAGAATCTTGCTTGGGAGTCTTCTCACCAGATTCTTGGATTTTATGCTTTGACGGACACCAGAAGCCCAAGAAGCTCAAGGTCCTGCCCTTCCATCCCCCACCCCCCCCCAAAAAAAAAAAAAAAAAAAAACCAGTGCAGGTTATGATGCCATCTGGCTTCTGCTTGTAGAATCCAGGGACAAGGAACTAACCCAACATACTGTACATACTGCTTTTTTGGACTGGCTTGTAATTTTGGTCCAGAAGCCAGAAAGATGGGAGCAACCCAAATGTGCACGTGCTAGCATAAGGCCATAACCCAGTGCAGAAATGGCATAGTAGAACTTGTATTCTCTTACAGATATGCCCTCATCTCAATTGGTGAAGCCTCAAGTGTAAACAATCCTCATGGTCAGTAGGAAGAAAACCTCACCCTCCATGCGTTTGATCTCAGCCCAATATCTAAAGGCTCAAGAACTTATTTGGCAGTTCGCATCTTCTTTCCACTCCAGCACAACATGGTTGTACTTCTCATCTTAATAGCAGCAAAGTCGCTTTTTTTTTTAAAAAAAAAAGGATCTTAGTCAGGCCATACCAATTAAAAGAAAATCTCTAAATTATGTACCCAGTCATCTGTGCACATGGTTTTCATAGAATTTAGCAACTAGAACTTAGCTCCCCCTTAAGTAATCATAAGGTTGGGGGGCTACACTTCAAAAAGCAGCTTTATTAGGGTTGTCATCATAAAGGCTCAGATAGCATTGAATTTGGCTTCTCGAATCAAATTTCACCTTCATAGAATTAAGTTGATTGGTAGCTTTTTCAGTGGCGTTCATGCAGGCAGAGATTTAAAGGGATCTAAAAAACCTGCAAACAGGAAGTACTGTTCATTTTCTACAGCTCAACTCCCCCAATTAATATCCCTTAGCATTCTTAATTGGGTACATTACCCGCAGGGCCGCAGGATGTTTAGATCCTTTTTGGATACCTGTCTGCATCAAGCATCCTTAGTACTTTCATCTTCATCTAATCTGATGATAGTTTTGGTGTAGGAAAACTAACAAATAGCCACATATCTCAGGTTTACAGGAAGAAGTTAGTGTTTGCCAAACTATGGGTTAATGCAAGTACTATATATGGGAAAATCTTTAGATTGAAACAGTACACTTGATAAGAAAAATAGCATATTTTTACAGAAAAATCATAGCCAGCAAACAAAGAACAGAGCGTCTTTATTGGCAAACATTAGTAGATGCAGTTCATGTGGAGATCAACAGGACATTGTCTCATTTTATGCTTGTTTTTTCAGTGGCATGGAGTTTTTCGAGACAGGTTCTCAATGAACAGCAAATGGTCCTATCCCAAAAATAGTGGTAACCATTTGGAGATGCTATGGCCTAGGAGAAATTTGTGGACCTCATGCCCTGACTGTATGTTGGCACTTACGGCTTGAGAAAAATTCAAAAATATATGAGGGGGGTAAAACTGTCATTAGGTTATACATTTATAACACATTGTCACTACAGGTTTCAAATTGTGTTGAATTTACAGGGATGCACGGTCCGGTTCTTAGTTAATTTAGGTAGGGAAAATACGGTCCAGAATACGTTCAGGTATAATTCAGGTTGGATTTTCAACAACATGGGTCAGAATGAACAAAGATGGCAGAACGATTTAATAGGTGTATAATATGTTTGCATTTAAGAAGTTCATGACCAAAATAACAGAGACAAATATTAAACAAGGTTTAATTTAGAGAGAGAGAAAGAGAGACCATATTCATCTCATGTAAGAATTGTAAGCCTTTATGCTCACAGACAAACCATTGAAGTCACAGTTACAATGTGTACATTTTCAACTGAGTTCAGAAAAAAAGAGTGAGGTAACATAACATTCTTGCTAAACCTTATCATAGATGATTAAATTGTAAAACCTATAGTAATCATGCTTTATCACTATCAAAAAAAGAAAAAATATCTAAATATAAGAAAATCCCAAGAATTTTAGCCCATAAAGCGAAGGAGACCATACCTTAGATAGATCAGGAAGCACAGACAAGTCAACTCCAAGTAAATTGAAAGATATAGCAGATGAAAGCATTCTGCCAAACCAAAGAATGAAGCGAAACCCATCATCATAAATATAGAGACCTCTTTGATCCAAACTTTCAGTGGATAAAGGTAAACTTTTTGAGAAATTCTTAAAATCATCGGCCTTAGTGGATCCCTGCATGCATGAGATGAGTAGCATTTTGAGATATGACAAATTAATTATTTGAGCAGGCCACACATGCAAGGGATCCTTACCTTTTCAAGATGCTCATCAATCCGGATCAAGCTGGGATAGAGAAGCTTCAGTAACCTTCTAACAGGCAAAGTCATCATAGTGAATCCAGCTGCACAGCGTTCATCAAGTTGAGCATCAGCATATCCCCCACGGAGAGGTGTGGATTTCCAAAGAGTTAATCCATACAAAGGCAAGAATTTCAGAGATTCTGGATATATCATCCTGCCCCCCAAGCGATGTTGCACAGCATGGAGATTTCGATATTCCCTAAGAGCTTTCACAATCCTCAACTGCGCAGAGTGTCGTGCATCTTCCAGCTTATGGGTCAGAGTTTTCTCAATCGCTGTAGCACAAGTTTTCATGACACACTGAATTTCACAAAATATTGGCAAAGTACCAACTATCAAATAGGAATTTAATCATACCAAGCCTAGTAAGCAAAGAAACTATGGCACCAGTATCAGCCCGGCGGTACATTTCTCCAAGATCTGATACCACAGGTGCTGCTGCTGTATGGACTCTAATACGCCGTTCACCTGAAGATGATGTGTATCTTTCCCTCGCTAAGGAACTCTTGATTATTAGTCAATAAAGGCAACAACATATTTTCAAATGTTGGCTACACTAGGGGTATCCGAAGCTCCAAAATGGACGAATGGATTGTACACCAAGCTAAAAGAGTGAAACCGTTGAAAGTACCTTTCATGATACAATACAAAGAATGATAATTCAATTGTTGAGATGGAAGGAGAGAGGGGAAAAAGAAACATGAAAAGAGGAAGTGTTATGCATAGTTGTCATGGCGTTGCCTAGGCGCCACTTAGGCGTCTACGCGGAGGCGGATATCTAGGTGCCTAGGCGGCTGCCGCCTTATTGTAGGGCGCCTTGCATTGGTTTAATTGGAATCGAACCAGGTTCTGACACTTATTTATGCCAAATATCATTTAAGTAAATGTTTTACTTAAGATATTATTCATAAATAAGCAAATACCCCTATTTGAATCCAATAAAAATAGTTAAAAATCAAATTCCAAAAGGATAAAAAATCAACCCCCCAGTTCAAGAACAAAAACTGAATTTTTGGTGGTAGGTGAAATTTTCAGCTTTCTAATGCTGGGGTTTTTCTCAAATCTAAAAATTTCATAAATCTTAATATGGTAAAGCATTGCTAAAAACCAAAAGTGCGGTAAAATATTCATTTGTTTTGATATCTAAAAAAATATTTTCATTTAGAGCGATTTTAATAGCATTCGCACAAACCAAATAAGGTTTGACCAGAACATAACTCCTTCAATACAAATCAGATTTAAGCAATCTTGGATTTGTTGGAAAGCTGGTTTTGTGCTCTAACCTAATACAAAAAGTCCCATGTAAAAATCATATCCTTTGATTAATCAAATTTCTTATAAACAAGAACATTTCTCTAAATTGAGAGTAGGTTAATTACTTATTGATAACATCATATTTTCTAAGAACAGTATAAACCAAATGTGAGACTAGGTGCACTTGAAAATGGCCAATTTCAAGAACATTTAAACCAAATGTGAGACTAGGTGTACTTGAACTGATATATTAAAAAAATAATATTGGAACACGATTTGGGCCGCCTAGGCACTGCTTAGGCGCCGCCTAAGCGCTTAGGGACGACCTCAACCGCCTTGGATCGCCTAGCGCCTTGACAACTATGGCGTGATGATAACTGGCTAGAGTTATATAGGTAATCAAATGGCCAATGAATTCCGGACTAATACAGCATCCATCCACAAAAAATGATACAAGCATGTATAAATATTCAAGATGCAAACACATCAATTGTACAATCTGGTGCAAGAAATAATGGGTTGCCATTGCAAAAATTGATTTTTGGTATTATATATGTTTTCCAATCTAAGAAATTTAAGCATATAGATTAGATTAATGTATTTGAGAACAATAACACATCCAGATACAGGACAAGCAGAAATGCATAAGTAGTTTTGCAGAATATAGAAGCACCCAAATTCATCATAAAGCGAAAGACAAAATATGAATATCAGTCAGGAATAAAGTCTTATATTCAATTCAAGAACTGCAAACTGCAATAATCTACTTATAATTCGAAGGATACAGCAAAGCAACTTGGAAATATACAGTCTGAGTCGTCAATAATGTTTCTTCCAGAGACAACTGTGCTGCGAAGGCTTTATCACAGTCAACAGCTGGAAGTGCCAGTAAATCTGTAGATCTTAACATAAAGTGTCCATGATAATTTGTAAATCGGATCCCTGAAAAGCAAGAAAGATTCATATTCAAAATAAAAATGTCTGCAACAGATCTTCTGCGAAAGAAACAATAGATCTTGAGTTCCCTAGCTAATTAGAAAGCAAATATTTGGAATGAACCTTTGCCACATCTTATACGCATCACAGCTTCCCAAGCAGTTTCCCTTGTAAGGTCCCTGGCAAGCTCATATCTCAGTCTCTCACCATGGATAGTTGATTGGAAACCTGGATAGTAATATACTTGTCCACCAGTATATTTTGCCAGAGTTCCTATCAGGGGGGAAAAGATTAATTGTATGTGAAATAAGGATACCACCATAGATAATTCAATGACTAATTTTAAATACAATGTACCTAGTGATGCTAGATCAGTGTACTTGTCGCTGAAAGCATATACGTTCACCCCTATCTGATACTTGGTAAGATCAGCAGCCATTTGCTTGTAGAACGGATCCTCAGGTATTCTCAGTACATTTTCTTTATCTGTTCCATAAACACGATGATCATCTCCTCGTAACCTTAAGCGGCCAATGCTAAGTGATGGTAGAGTGTTCTGGAAGATCAACAATTTACCCCCAAGTTGGTTCTGTTGTTAAAGAACAACACAAGTCAGCATCAAGTTGTTAATTAAGTGCTACCCTCAGGCGCATCAACAAACCTAGTAACTTGATAATACAATAAACATTTCATACGATATCAATCATAGTTATCAAAGCGTCGCCTAGGTGTCATCTAGGTGTCGGAGCGGAATTTCAAAGGCTGGGCAATCACCCACCTTTTGTTAACTCATTAAGGGGCGCCTTGGATCCAAGGGCATTGGCTAGTGCGCCTTGGGCTGCCTAGGTCCCTGGGTAGATGCCTTTTTGTTTATTAATGTTTTGTTTTTGTAAAATTATAATATTTCTCTTACTTTTATTGGCTTGTGTACAGATTACAATGTAGGTGAGAAGCATAGAATCAGTTTCTTAATAAATAAATAAAAAGTGAAAGACTGCAACTTGATACAAAGCCTTATATTCTCTTCTCCAAAGAACCCTACCTGGACTGGATGGTTGGCGGCACTTGGGGCATGAGCAGGCTATACCCTCTTTTCTGGTGACACCTTACCTTTCAGGCGGCACCTTTCAAGTAAATTGAGTTCTTTTTTTTTTTCCCTACTTTTTCCTCCTTCTTGGTCCCAAAGTGACACTGAGGGGGGGTGAATCAATGTCTTATAAAAAATTCAATCCCAACTCATTCGCTTCTCAACTCGCTCATTGGCGTCGCCAATACTCAACTATGATGTCTAACAACCCTTAGTCAAGCACATACTCACGTCTCCCAAAACCAGAATGGTTATCTCTGGCCTTTTTACCAATCGCACACAATCAGTCGTGTGGCACACACTGCCTCTCAACCAAAGGCACACAACCGTGTTGGAAGGTCTACCCCCGGTGTTCAAACCCATCCTGTATCAAATACACTCTAAATATATATCCACACAATCACAACATAGGAGACAGGAAATTTACGTGGGTCGACAGTGTGCCTACGTCCATGGAGAAATGCCCAACTCGGGGCTTCGTATATTGCTCAATACTCTATTAAGATTTTGATTGCTACAATGATTCAGGAACCCCCATCCCTGCTTTCACCCTTGCTACAACAAAGGCAAGGGCTACAACCCCAATTTACACAGCCACAACTGTGAAGATGCTACAACACCTCTCTGTCCAGCCCCCACAGGACACCAATAATACTAAGAACAATGAGCTTATAATGTTGCTCCAATTACAAGCTCAACAACTACAAATCCCACCCCAATACATCATGGGTATTCATATAAGCATTTTCACAAACATCTACACGTACTGTGAAATTCAATAACAAGGGATTTGTTCAACTGGCTACCTATGTCGCTGGGTAACGTCTGGAGACGCTGTAGATCGGACATCTCCAATCAATTATGCACTCCTCTTTCTCTTCCTCTTCTTCACAAACCCTTGTGATGTCTCTTGAAGGCACTTCACCAAAGCTTCACAATAAGGCTTAAGCCATTAAGGAAACATGAAGCTAGGAATCTAGGGTTCCACCTCCTGAATCTCTCTCCTTCTTCTCTCCTTGAGGTGGCTCTCTCCTTACATCTCTCTCTTTGGGCACATAGAAGAGGTAGGGACTAAAGCCCTAATTGCACATTAAATAGTAAGAAACCAAAGGTCAAAATCCATCCTTGAACCACCTGGTTTGGCCATCTTCTGCATGTTATCGGGTAAATAGTCGTAACTCCCTCATCCGATGTCGGAATGACTTGGAACTTGCACCACTTGAAAAAGGACTTGAAGATCTACATCATTCATGTTTTGAGCTACTCCATAATCTGCCATTAAGCCACCTCGAAATTCTCTTAAAGTGACGTTTTGTAAAACAGGAATTCTGGAAATTATGTGCAACAGCTAATGTTTTAAGCCATATCTCCCACATACAAATTCCGATTGACCTGTGATTCCAAAGCCAATGAAAAGAGGACTTGAAGGGCTGTAGTATTTGTGTTTCGAGCTTCAACAGATTGAGCCAAAAATCAGAGTTCTGAAATTGTTTTACCTACAACGTCCAAGGTTCGAGAACTCGGGTCTCGGTGGCATCTCGGCTAGGCCAGAAACCGAGTCGAGCCGAGATCTCGCCGAGATCTCGGCGAGTTGGTGCAATTTTTTTTTGGACTCGGACCCCAACTCGGTGGGTTGTACACATATTTTGGGTCTGAAACTTGGTATCCAGCCTATTTCAGGCCATTTAAACACAATGGCATGCCCAGATTTGCCAAAAAACAAGTCCAAATATGAGTTTCACTTTGGACCATAGGTTGGTAGGCGACGAGTCGTACTAAAAGTCTAAAACAACATAATCTATATATATCAATGGGGCTGTAGAGCATCCCAAGTAGTTTAACATATATCAAAATCATTTTCAAACAATCACTATTCATCCTATTTTTTTCATTTTCTTTTTTCAAATAAATCATTTATTTTTCCAGAAATTATAATAAATAATTTATTAACTGAAAAAAAAATCCGACTCCATGAAGTGATAGATCGGGCAAAGATGTTCAACATATATTAAAACCACATGAATCTAACAAGGATTACAAAATTTTTTGGAAAAAATAGATTTGGGGAAGAAATAGAAAACACCTTTGAAATCTTGCAAATAGGTGATGATGCTCCAAATTGGCACTTGAATCTTCACTTTGGCACTTCAATCTAACTCCAAAGCAGTGCATTCCATCCAACAATCGAAAGAAAGAAGAAGAAATTTGAAGGAGAGGTTTTTCCCCTTGGTTTAGAGCCTAAGAACTTCTGTTCTGCTCTCTCTTATGTTGGAAATGGTTTTGGGTGAAAATTGGGCTAAATACAACTAACTAGCATCTTTGGGCCCAACTGAGATCTCCGAGATCTCGCCGAGATCTCTGCGAGATATTGGTTTTTGTACTAAAAACCATGATTTTCACCTTCGAGATCTCGGTCGAGAAATTGTAGTTTTTGTACCGACTAGGAACTCGACTCGGTTTTGCCCAAACGAGAAACTCGGCGAGATCTCGGCGAGATCTCGCGAGTTCTCGAACCTTGACAACGTCTAAGTGTCTAGGCCACTTCACCTTGATCCTTTTCTCTCTATACTCAGCTCTTCCATACATGTCATCCACCAATGACCTTTCACAGCAACACCAGAACCACTGTGTGAGTGTGTTGAATATCTGACCATGTTGACAACAATGACAACATCAACAGTTAAAGCTCTAACTCCTTCCACCTTCTTCTTTGATTCTGTCCCCCCTCCCTTCTTCTACTTCTTCTCCTCTCCGATTCTTTTTTGCTTTTCTTTTTCTTTTGTTTCTTATGTTTTTTTTTCCCATCTTCGTCGTCCTGCCCCCCTCCTGATGCAGTTGCCTTGGCCTGGCTGGACCGACATGACCCACTTTGGAAGCCCAAACCAAGGACTGGTCCTAAACCGGTTTTCTGGTCTGGTAAGGGCTGGTAGTTCACTTAGGATGCAATATTTAGTTTGGTTTTTTTTTATTTCATGGGTAGATTACGTAGGAGCTTCTTAGCTACTTTCCATTTGGGGTTGTTTCTATTTTAGTTAGGTTTCTATTCCTATGCAAGATTGTTTTCTATTTATTCATTGTAATTGTAGAAGAGCACAGATTTGAAGATTTGACTAATGGAAGTTATTTGTGAAGCTATGTGAGAGTGTGTATGAACGCAAGTTCCCTCTTACCTTTCCCCTCCTTTCTTCCAACTCTTCTATGCTTCTCTCTGTGAAGCCCACCACAGCAGATCACCACCTTTGGTCTGCACTATCTGGTATCAAAGCTGAAGGATCCATTTTCTTCCCTGTCCATCTCTCTCATCCCATTCTTCTTCTTCTATATCCCCTATCTTTCGTTACTGTTCTGCGACCAGCAGAGTGAAAAAAAAAACACTTCTGCAATAATGTCCCCTGTGGCATCACAGCAATTCTATCCTCTTTTCTTCCCCAACCCATTGAAACCTAAACCCATCCCTCCCTTTGACATCCACTGAAACCCTAACCCCAGCCCATTCCTACGATTCCCACCAAAAAAAGACTCACTCCTTCCGTCGACCCACCCCACCCCTGCAATTCCCACCGACAAACCCCCATTCCCATCTCTTTCGATTCCCTGACCATAATCCCCAACCCACCATCACCCACTTCCTTGGTTCCGCCAGAACCGAACCGAAAAAAAAAAAAAAAAGGTGCAGAGAGCAGAGAGAGTGCGAGACACAGAAAGAAGAAGTGAAGAGAGAAATCGAGAAGCAGAAAAGGAAAAAAAAAGGTACATACCTGTTTCAGAAGCTTCTCACGATTCAACTCCCCGACTGGCTCCCCTGCATTGTCGCGTCCATCGAAGTCATCAGCCCCTCCTTCCCCGCAGCGCCTTCCTCCATTCTTCCTCTCTGGTTCGACAGAATCAGGCTAAGCAGGAGACGGTAATCCCCCCTACCCACAATCCCACTTTCTTATTTTCTATTCCTAAACTGCCCCTCAGTCTTTTATTAATTCTGCTTTATCCTTTTATTCACCCACTTCCCAGTTTGCCCTTCACCTTATACGTGAAATTCCATTCCCTTTTGTGTTTGTTGGTGCACTTCCCATAATTACAGTTCTGCCATTAGTGTCATAAAATTCCCTTTTAGTTACTATTTTGCCATTCAACCTTTGTCTTTTGAGTGTTCTCTTGCTTTAGCATAACCATGGTAACCAACAGTGAACTTCACCAACAGTTAAATTCTTATAAAGCTGAAACAGATGCCAAACTGGACACTCTCACCACCACTGTTAATTCCATCCAGACAATGATGGAATTTATGCAAGCTTCGATTGATCGATTGATGGCTTCTGAGAAAGGAAAGAGTCTCATGCTATCTGTGGCTTCTTCCAACTACACACCACCACCATCACCATATGGGGCTGGACAATATGAAGGCGTGGACAAAGCAGCATGGTTGGAAGTCATTGATTTTAATGGAGACCTCGACCCGGAGCAATATCTTGACTGGGTTCATAGCTTGGAAATTTTCTTTAGATGGTACAATTTGCCAGAGGCCAGGAAATTGATATTTGTAGAGGGTAAGTTGAAAGGCACGGCCCAGGTTTGGTGGACCAAACACCAACAGTAGAACCGCATTCGAGGTCTTGGCCAAGTTACTACATGGGCTGAGATGTGAACTGCAATGGACCGAAGATTCCAACCGAATGATTACAAGCAGCGTGTACACCTTAAATTTGCAGTTGAGACAGGATAGTTTGTCAGTTGACGAGTACGTGGCCAAGTTTTATTACTTCGCACTCAATCTGAGTTTGAGTGGGATGGGGAAGTCTTAGTGGCGCAGTTCCACAATGGCTTGCATCCACAAATCAGTGCTGTACTTACCGCCAGTAGACTACCTACTGTGGAGGAAGCAGTTCAGGTGGCCTATCAGGTTGAGGAAAATTTGAGGAAACCTTACAATCGAAGAAATTTTATTAACACATATTCTAGAGGTGGTAGCTTTCGCACACAGCAGTCTTCTTTTCAGGAGAAGTCAGCTTCGTTAACAAACCACAGGCATGGGTTCTTCTGTGGCACCTACACGACCAGTTCGTCCTTACTCCCCACCTCGGTGAGGCTCAGATAGACCTTATTCTCCACCTCAACATGGATATGACAGAAATTTGGTGATGCCAAAAATAGCTATTCAGTGCTTCACGTGCAAGGGGAATGGCCATATGACTGCTCAGTGCCCTAACCGTTTGGTAGCCCACATTGACAAGGACAATTTTATACCATTTGATCCAAAGGAGCAACGGCCCACAGCGACAGTCAATCTGGTGGCTGAACATGAGCGTGAGCCAATGAGGTTGATTATGATGATAGTGATGACGAGCATCAGTATTGCTATGTTATTCGCCCCCTCTTGGCTATGCAGAAAGTTTCTAATGAGGAAGATATGGCGTCATAACAGTATTTTTCACACCAAGGTGTGATGCAATGACAAACTATGTGATATGGTGATTGATTCAGGCAGTTGCACCAACATTGTCGCTGAAGATGTTGTTCGCAAGTTGGGATTAAAGACGGCACCTCTTCCAAATCCCTACAAGGTTGCATGAGTGAGCAACACAAACCTCAAGGTTAATGAAAGGTGTTTGCTCACATATTCCATTGGTGGACTGATTGATCAAGTGCAGTGTGATGTCCTCCCTTTGAAAGTCTACCACATTCTTTTAGGACGCCCATGGTTGTATGACAAGAAAGCCAGGCACTGTGGGTATGAGAATAAATATTCCTTTCAGCATGGTAGACTTGAGATGAAATTCCTCCCAGGGAAGGATCTTCCATCTATCAAACCCAAGAAGACAGCTGGTACATTTCTCCTACGGCAAGTTGACTCAGATAGCATTCTTGGACCCTATCTGAACTCGTCGGAGCCGAGTTCTTTTCAGAGGAGGAGAGCTGATGCAGTTGCCTTAGCCTGGCTGGACCGACATGACCCACTTTGGAAGCCCAAACAAAGGACTGGTCCTAAACCGGTTTTCTGGTCTGGCAAGGGCTGGTAGTTCACTTAAGATGCAATAGTTAGTTTGGTTTATTTTATTTCATGGGTAGATTACATAGGAGCTTCATAGTTAGTTTCCTTTCTTTAGCTATGGTCCATTTTGGTAGTTTCCATTTGGGGTTGTTTCTATTTTAGTTAGGTTTCTATTCCTATGCAAGACTATTTTCTATTTATTCATTGTAATCGTAGGAGAGCTCAGATTTGAAGATTTGATTAATGGAAGTTATTTGTGAAGCTCTGTGAGAGTGTGTGTGTGTGAACGTGAGTTCCCTCTTCCCTTTCCCCTCCTTTCATCTAACTCTTCTATTGTTCTCTCTGTGAAGCCCATCATAGCAGATCACCACCTTTGGTCTGCATTACCTCCTTGATTCTGTTTTCCCCCCTTTTTCTTCTACTTCTCGTCACCAATTCATTTATTTCCCTCTCTCCTTTTTCTTCTTTCTTCTATTTATTTATCTTCTATCCTTTCCATTCTTCCCAACAAGTCAGATTTTTGTCTATTCTATAGCTTGCGATATCTCTATTTTGCAAATCTGATTCTGGTTTTTATTTAATCACATATTTCCATATATATATATATATATATATTGATCTGTTTTGCACTTTTGCACTTTTGCTTCCAAATTGATACATCAGTTTCTGTCTTATTGGACTCTGAATTTCTGAACTCAGATCTGGAAATTCCTGATCAATTGATTGGTACAGCTCTAATTCTGTTGTTTATTTTCCCATCAGAACAAGGGCTCCCTGAAATTCAAAATCCTGCTATCAGAATTTCTTCAAATTTTGCAGGACTGTTCTATCATCTGAATAGACCACGAACTATTTTTGGAACAATCTAAGTTTTCATTATTGAGTTATACAATTTCTCTTCGACCTCAAATGTGTGTGTGTAACTGTGCATACAATGATGTAGTTGGTTACTTGGTTAGCTTTTAGTTGCATAATTGTATGTAGGGTTAGGCTGAAGTCCTTTTTTCTTATTACTTCATATGTGAAAGTGTGTGTGTATATATATATATACACATATATATTTATTGATTGATTGAGATTGTTATTGCTTTAATGGGCTGTTAGCATATACTGATTAAGATTTGAGATTGCTAGTGTTGTAATGAGAAGTTAATTTATATGATTGTGTAGCTTACTACCTTTAATGAGCTATTAAGTTATTCATAAATCATACCATAGAGTTGGATTTTAGATTAGGTAAACAAGTAAGAGAAGAAGGAAAAGTTGGAGGAAGAAGAAGAAGAGAGGAAGAGAAGAAGGAGACAAGAGGAACGGAACAAGGATATTTCGGTTGTAATGTGTGTTATTAGAGAGAGAGCTCTCCACACCTATATTACTTCACTAATAGGCTTTGAGAATATTACATGCACCTCCCTAGGGAGGTAAAAGATAAGAAAGGTAAAAAAATAGAAAATACACACTAGGACAACTAGATATAAGACTAGTTCCAAACTACCCTTATCACATTAGATCTAACAACACTAACACATAGTTGTCAAGGCATCGCCTAGGCGTCCAGGAGGTTTTGTTGGGGCCTAGGCGACCTCCGCCTTATTGCAAGGCGCCTTGCACTATTTTTTATTGGTATCGAACCTGGTATTGGTCCTTATTTATGTCAAATATCATTTAAGTAAATGTTTACTTAAGATATTATTCATAAATAAGTAAATACCCCCCTATTTGAATCCAATAAAAAGAGTTAAAAATCAAATTTCAAAAGGATAAAAAGTCAACCCCCCGGTTCAAGAACACAAACTGGATTTTCGACGGTAGGTCAAATTTTCAACTTTCTAATGCTGGGTTTTTTCTCAAATCTAAAAATTCTATAAATCTTAATATGGTAAACCATTGCTAAAAACCAAAAGTGCGGTAAAACATTCATTTGTTTTGACATCTAAAAAAATATTTTCATTCAGAGCAATTTTGACAGCATTCGCACATACCAAATGAGGTTTGACCGGAACATAACTTCTTCAATATAAATCAGACTAAAGCAATTTTGGATTTGATGGAAAGCTGGTTTTGTGCTCTGCCTAATACTAAAAGTCTCATGTAAAAATAAAATCATCTGACTAGTCAAACTTCTTAGAGAACAAAAACATTTCTCTAAATCGAGAACAATTTAATTACTTATAGATAAGATCATATTTTCTCAAAACAGTATAAACCAAATGTGAGACTAGTATAAACCAAATGTATGTTTGATTGTTTCAAACTTCCAATAACTTGCTTCTTCAGTTCTGTTGTCTTCTAGTTTTATGTTGATTTTTGATGACTTGATATGGCTTAATATTGATTTTTTATGACTTGATGTGACTTAATGTGGCTTAATGTTGATATTTTGAGGAGGCTTAATGTTGACTTTTGATTGTAAAAGGTATATATTGTAGCATACTAAACAATGTTAGAAAAAGGGGAAAATAAAAAATAACACTTGGGGGCGCCTTGGTCGCCTAGACGGGCGCCTTTACACCTAAGCGCTTAGACACCCCTTTGCCGCCTTGACAGCTATGAATTATACATTGTTAATTGGAGAGTATTCTTTTTTTAAGTTTATTGTAGAGTATTATGTGTTTGTGACTTTTTGTTGGATACATAAAATAATTAAAAAATAAAAATAAAAAAAATAATAGGCAGCCTTGTCGCCTAAGTGCTTAGTCGGCCCTCTAATGCCTTGGTCGCCTTGTCGCCTCAACAACTACGATATCAATAGAGAAAAGAATTAAGAGTTGGTGAAAGTATTGGAAAAGTGACATACCATAACCATGAATGCTGCCTTCAGAGCTGGACCAAAAGCAGATTCCACATTTACATTGTCCTGGAACATGGATGGCAAGCTATCTAGAAATGCATCCACCACATTTCTTGATTCAGACAAGTTGACAAGCAGATCATCTGGCAATGGTACAAATATGTCTTCCAAATCCGACACCACCATCATTTGAGGCTGTGTCAAAGAGGACTGGCACATGAAAAAAAAAACAAGTTAATATGATTTGCTAGACATGAAGACGTATTGACAGTAACTTGAGGAAAAGCATCAATGCAACAACTCAACCGGTGGATTATGAGTAGCAGCAGAGAGCTAAATAATCAACATTAATCAGAATCACCTAATGATGCCTGCTCCTATAATCAGTTGATGGAAAATTCACTTGCCTTCATATTGTAAAAATGTATCGTACTGTCAAAAGTTAAAAACCCAATCTGTGTTCTGGGAAAGCCAGGCAACTCATCCAAGCAAGATTTAATGGTCTTTGCTACCACCTGCCAAATAAAGTTGAAGGTCACGACATGTCCAAAGATCTACAAAGAACGCCAAATGAAGCACATTCGATACATGATCATTAAGGAACAAATGAATAAAACATTATCCCCTCCCCCACCCATATACCAAGAAAAAGCCTAAAAGCCTCTTCAATGGCCAACTGATCCACAGCTACACAGGTGCATTGAAACATATGTCAATGTGCTAAACACTACAATTATAGGGGGAAAAAATTCATAAGAGTACTCCCTTCCTCCCCCTCCCCGAGCAATATAGTAAGCAAAAAACCTAAAAGGGTCTTCTATGTGCAAAATTCTTTCTTACTATGAACTTTATGCCATTTGTCAAATCTGAACTACAGGTAACAGGTATTAATTGGCTCCAAGTTAATAGAAATGTACAGTAAACTAGCATGCAAACTGATTTATACACATGAAAATCATCCTTCAACTAAACGTGCTTACCTCAAGCATACCACTTCTAACAGCAGATACTGATACATCAATGAGGAAAAAGTATAGCGGTGGCATTGGAGGCCGCACCATATATTCGGTTGGAGCCACAAATTCTACACTACCCTTTGAGAGTTCAGGTCGTTGATCCAAATCAGTTCTTCGACCATTTGCATCCAAATGTGCAAAATATTCACCAGGAACTGGAGATGGAATTGAAACAGGTTAGCATTTTTGTCTTGCTTAGAGATGAAGAAATCTACAAGAGAAACTGGCCTCCTTATACTGGCATCTCATCAACAAAATATATATTTTTTAGGCATTAAAAAGGTACAACAGAAAGAAGGAGAAAATGAAAACTATTCTACTTTGGTCAAGCCAACAAGCATAAATCAAAATTGAGAACATAAAGAAAGATCCTCTGATGTAGATAACTAACATAAATGGGCTTATCTTATCAGAAATAAGCCTTGGGTTGGGTTATGTATGTGTTGATCCCATGTGTTTCCATTGTAGAGGGCCACTTTAATGGGCCTAAAATATGGGTAGAAGGTAGGCATTGTAAGGGTATTATGGTAATATCTCTTCATATGTTCTAATATAATCCTACTAGTATTAAAGCTCAGGCTGTGAGGGGAAATCTAGTAATTAACCCATCTGACCTAAACCCTAGTTTTCTTATAAATACTAGCTGGAGGCAGCCGCCTGGCTATTCCAAACTCGATACTCAGGGTGTAATGCTTTAAGCAACCTTGTGCTTAAACCCTAAACCCTAACAGGCATATGGGATTAGGCTTAGTTGAATCTTTTTAAGTCTAAGTTGTTTAATAGGCTTTGAATCCCCTCACCTTGGGTGAGAAGGTTTTCTTTTTAAACTATGTTTTGTTATTAGCACTAGGATTGAATTTTCCCAGTCAGATTAGGATTCCAATCTAGTTTTCTATATAAAGCTTGTAAGAGCCAAGGCTCAAAAGAGGATTCAGATGAATGAAAGTTTCAAGTGTTTTTCAATGGATGCTGCGCGATTCACTAGGAGTTGAGAGATCTTTAGAGGGCAGTGAGATTTTGTTCCTTGTTTTGGAGGGAAGCCATAGTTACCTATTCTTCTTTTCTTATGTTCTGTTTTCCCTACATTTAAGGTACTGATTTGAATCTTCTATTGATCGATATTGCTGTGTAATGTTCTATTCTCTAAATCAGGTAGTTCAACTCTTAATATTCATCTGCTGTTCTTAAGCATTCTGTTATTGTTGAATTTCATCTGAGAGTACTTGAATACCAACCTGCGGACACTCTGTTTTTAGAGCAATATTCAGTCCAAATTGAGTTCACAATTTAGTAAATCTGACCATCAGATCTAGTCAACCTTTTGGGGTATTCAAGGCGTTGTCTAAAGGGGGCCTTCGACCAGGGTGGTTTGCTGTTCCGAGCTTCTGATCCAATCTAATGAGAAATCTCCTAATTTCTATCCTGTTTTAAATCCTGAACTTAAGTATCTTTAATTATTTTAAATCTGACCATTAAGTCTGAGATATTTTGGGAATTGAATCACCCATCCACGAGTGAAATTCAACCAGCAATAGAGACTGATCTGCTTCTTTGATTTCGAGGAACTAGAATTCAACTATTTCCTGAATTCTTAGTTTCAGATTTGACTATTTTTCAATTAGTTTTAATCTGACCTGTAGATCACTTCTGCATTTGAAGATCATCTATTCTATTTATTTGTGAGTGATTGCTAGAGTTTGACCTTCATCTGAGAAGGTTGACTTTTCTGATTTGGGTGACATGGGATCCTGTAAGAGGGGTGTTTAGCCTGAACCTAGGGTTCATCTTACCTACTGCCCCCACCATCCTCACTGAGAAAGAAAAAAGTGAAAGTAGGACTAGCAGCAAACAGATTCTCCTAAAAATGCACTTCAGAAAACAAGAGGATCCAGTATTAGTAGTGATTAGTGAATGCTGTTTCACTCAACCGAAATCCGGAATATGGTGGCCAACACAAAATAGTAGTTTACACAAATGCTTTGCCTAGAGGCTACAGCCATTCCGATCTTTTCAGTGGTGTTTTGGTCGTTTCACCTCAATTCCATTTTTCCTTCTGAAACTGAAACGATTGAGAAACAGTGTTTTAGAATCTTAAGAATTTAGTGGGCAAGGATAATTTCAAGCCTAAGGCCATAAACCCCAATAACTACAAATTAGGACTTTGTTTTCCCCTATTTCTGTCTCAAATAGAGGATCATCTCTTTACACTCCTATCACAATACCTGTTATATTTAGCAAGACAAAATTAAAAAATCACAGAAGGAAAACATTGATTACTTCATTTATTGTTGAAGTGTTGAAGATTGGTTTGGTTCGGTTCTCTTCTGGTTTGGTTCTCTTGGTAATGTGTGTAATGTAACTAGGTACGTTAGAGTGCCTAGATTTATTATGCACATGTTTAATGTGTTAATTGTGTGATTGTGCAATCATACCACATTTGTAATATTCTCAAGATTATAAATAAAGTGGTGGCCTCTGTCTCATTGACAAGCCAAATCATTCTCTCTTTTCTCTCTTTCTCTCAACCTGGTATCAGAGCACAATCCCTTTAGGGATTTATTTTAGAGTCCGCTGCCACCGCCGAGGGCTTCGGCCTCTTGGTTCATGGTTGACTCAACATGTGTTAATGCATGTTACACCATGCTAACCATTGCTCACCACTAACCACCACCATGCTACCTACCGCTGCCGCCCTACCGTGTACCTTCGCTGCCACCACCGCTTGTTTCTACTTTCTATGGCCTTTTAAGGCTCTGCCTGCTTGCGGCTTCGTCTTCCTGGGCCCCATCCAGCCCCTGCCGGTACATCTCCAGCCCTTGTTGGTGCTCTCCAGCCCCTGCCAGTACAACTCCAGTCCCTGCCAGTGCTCTCCAGCCCCTGGTGATGCAACTCCAGCGGTGCCTTTTCCGGCCCTATATTTGGCTCTACAACTGCTGTGGATTCTCTTTGATGCATCTTTGAGGTGCTTCTGCCCTCTTTATGGTTCTCTGCTTCTCCCTATCTTCTGAGTAGCACTTTCTTTCCAATTTCTAGTGCATTTGTTGGGTTTTTCATGGAGGGATCTAGTACATTTGATGCTACTGGGAGCGGTGATCTAAGTCACTCTATTGCTCCTCACCATCGTCCTTCTCTCCAACCTGGTCCCACTAAGTTGAATGGAACAAATTACTTAGCTTGGTCTCGTGCATGCCTCCCTACCATTCGTGGTAATTCATATTTTGGGGTATATTAATAGTGACACCTCTATGCCCACTGAAACTCCGGCCAAGGATAACCAGTTAGTAAACAATGCCCTAGTCATGTCATTCCTTTGGAACTCCATGGAGTCATCCATTAGTTCCAATTTTTCCTCCTTAATTCAGCCCAGGAGTTATGGGATGCTGCGAAGCACACTTATGTCAAGTCAACAACTAGGCCCAAATATATGAAATTCGTCGTCAAGCTTAGGAAACTAAATGGAAGGATCTTTCTGTGTCTACGTATTATTCTACCCTTACGACATTATGATAGCAATTGGACTTCTACCCTATCACTATGACTAGTCCAGTTAATGCTGCTACATTTGCAAAGGAATGGGAAATGAAACAAGTTAATGTTTTCCTCACAGGCCTTGATCCGGAGTATGATCAGATACGAATTCAAGTTCTCAATAGGAGTACCTTTCCTACTTTACTCGAAGCCTATAATATGATTCAGCATGAGGATCACCACCATTCTGTCATAATGCCTCCTACTGCACCTCCTCGGTCTGCTCATGTTACTACACCACAGACTTCTTTACCTCTGGACAGTGTTGGTTCAGTCGGTAAAACTAGTTCTACTCGTCCTCCAATACAATGTGACTATTGCGGCCGCCCCCATCATACTAGGGAGACTTGCTAGAAATTACATGGACGTCCCAAGGGGGTGGAAAGGGAGGGAGTGCTAAAACTCCTGAGGTTGGTGGTACTTCATCCCAATCAAGTATATTTCTGGCCTACCTCCCATCTTGCCCAATCAAGTATATTTCTGGCCTCCCACCAATATAGCTCTTCATGGCTTCTTGATTCTAGAGCCTTTGACAATATGACCGGCTCCTTAAACTTGTTTTCTTCTTATCTACCTTGTTCGGGTAAGGACAAGGTCCGAGTGGCTGACGGTTCTCAGCTATTTTTGGTAAAGGCTTTATTTCTTGCACCCCAACCATTTCCCTATCCTCCGTTTAGCATGTCCCTAATCTCTGTGCTAACTTACTTTCTATACATCGTCTTACCACTAATCTTAATTGTTATGTTCACTTTTTTTCTACCCATTCTGTTTTTCAGGATGTAGCGACGGGGGCAACGATTGGCTATGGTAGAGTATTGGATGGTCTTTACTAGTTGGATCCTCGTCTCACTACAGCTCCCTCACCAGTTTCAGCTAATATTACTAGGGAAGTCAGTGCTCCCCAACAGTTGCATCATGAACACCGTCGTCTTAGTCATCCCTTTTTTTATATTTTGGGTCGTTTGTTTCCTTCTTTGGTTAAACAATGTAACATGGATAATTTTAACTGTGATGTTTGTGAACTTGCCAAGCACACACACTCTTCCTATTTTCTAAGTGATAATAAAAGTTATTCCATTTTTTGTTATTCACTCTAACTTAGTGGGTCCTTCTCGGACAATTACTCGGGGTGGGCATAAATGGTTTATTACTTTTATTGATAATTGTACTAGACTAACCTGTGTCTACCTTCTTCACACCAAGTCTAAGGCTTTTTCGAGCTTCCAATCCTTCCATAAAATGATCAAGACACAGTTCAATACACAGGTTAAGGTTCGCCGAAGCGACAATAGGATGGAGTACCTTGATGGCCCTTTCCTCCAGTACCTTGATACCCATGACATCCTCTTTCAAACCTCCTGTGGTCGCACACTGGAACAGAATGGTATTCCAGAACACATGAACCGCCATCTCCTCGAGGTCACGTGCTCTTTAATATTTACCATGCATGTCCCAAAGTATTATTGGGGTGACATTGTTCTCACTGCTGCCTTTCTTATAAATCGGGTTCCTTCCAATGTTCTTGACTTTAAGACTCCTGTGAGTCAGCTTCCTAATCCAACTATTGCCTCTCACCTTCCTCCTCATGTGTTTGGATGCGTTTGCTTTGCTCATAACTCAACTCCCTCCCGGTCAAAGCTTGACCCGCAGGCCTTCAAATGCATCTTCCTTGGGTATTAAGGTTATAAGTATTATCATCCTCCCTCTCGCAAGCTTTTTATTACCATGGATGTCACTTTCCAAGAGGATGAACCTTATTACCAGTCTTCTCTTCAGGGGTGACTCTAGAACAAGAGAATCATTCATCTTTGTTCATCATAGAAACTGTTCGACTTCAGGAAAAAGATATTGTTCAGGGGGAGCAAAAAGATATTATTCAAGGGGAGCATACTAATGAGATCAATGCTGTCACAAAACACAAGGATCTTATCACCTATCACAAAAAGGAAAAGACTATCCCAACCTACCATGTCCACCTACGCTCCCTAAGCTGGTCCCACCAACTCAAGCACCTGGTAATACATGTTCTTTCTCTGATGATCGTCTTATTGCCCTAAGGAAAGGAGTCAGAACTTGTACCAAACACCCTATTTAACTTTGTCTCCTATGAATCTTTTTTTTTTTGGGGGGGGGGTGAATGTCTCCTATGACCCTCCTACCGTGACTTTGTTTCTTCATTGTCTTCTGTATCTATTCCACAAGGTTAGAAGGAGGCTATTGCTGACCCAAAATGGAAGAATGTTGTGGTAGAAGAAACGCTGGCCTTGAAGAAGAATGACACTTGGGAGCTTGTACATTCTCCTAACGGGAAGAAACCAGTTGGATGCAAATGGGTGTTCACAGTAAAACAAAATGCAGATTGGACCATTGCTCGTTAAGGCCAGATTAGTTGTCAAGGTATTCACACAAACCTATGGCATCGATCACTAGGAGACCTTCGCTCCAGTTGCAAAAATGAACTATGTTCGAAACTTGTTATCCTGCGCTGCAAATTTTGGATGGAGTCTCCAGCAGCAAGATGTAAAGAATGCCTTCTTGAATGGCGATCTGAGGAGGTCTACATGGATGTATCTCCTGTTTTGACTCCCCTACCATAGCTGGCAAAGTCTGTCGACTCAATCTATGGGTTGAAGCAATCTTCTTGGGCATGGTTTTGGAGATTTCAGAAAGCAATGATCAAGTTGGACTACAAGCAGAGTAATGCTGACTATACCTTATTTGTCAAACACAAGGACGGGAAAGTCATTGCGCTGATTGTATATGTAGATGACATAGTACTTACCGGAGATGATGAAGTAGAAATTTCATCCCTGAAAACTCAGTTGGTAGCTGCATTTGAAACTAAGGGTCTAGGACATCTAAAGTACTTCTTAGGGATTGAAGTAGCCTGATCTAGCAAAGGGATCTTTATATCCCAACGAAAATATGTCTTAAACCTTCTTGAAGAAATTGGGATGCTTGGGTGTAAACCTATTGATTCTCCCATTGAAGTCAATCACCAACTAGGCAGCCCAGCTGGTGACTCTGTCAACAAAGAGAGGTACCAACGCCTCTTTGGAAGACTTATCTATCTCTCCCACACCAAACCAGACATTGCCTATGTTGTAGGTAATTAGCATATTTCTTCATGATCCAAAGATCACTCACCTAGAAGCAGTATATAGGATCCATCAGTATTAAAGTCAGCCCAGGGAAAGGAATCCCGTTGCCAAACAATGGAAGTCTAAAGTTGGATTTCTATACTGATGCTGACTGGGCTGGCTGTACCGACCATCTACTTTAGGTTATTGTACATTCCTAAAATAGGTTATTCAGCCTATTTTAGGATTTAAACACAATGGCACTAACAGATTTTGCAAAAAACAAAGTCCAAATAGGAGTTCACTTAGAGGGAAGCTAGGACAGACACTTGTGCCGGAAATCAGGACAGACACAAGACAAACACTTATTTATGCCTAGTATCATTTACTTAAGAGATTATTCATAAATAAGCAAATACCCCCTATTTGAATCCGATAAAAATAATTAAAAAATAAAATTCCAAAAGGAATAAAAGTCAACCCCCCAGTTCAAGAACAAAAACTGGATTTTCGGCGGTAAATGCAATTTTCAACTTTTTAATGCAGGGGTTTTTCTCAAATCTAAAAATTCCATAAATCTTAATATGGTAAAACATTGCTAAAAACCAAAAGTGCGGTAAAATATTCATTTGTTTTGATATCCAAAAAATATTTTCATTCAGAGCGATTTTGACAGCATTCACGCACACCAAATTTGGTCAAACCGACTGGTAATTCTGTCAATGTCTCCTTTACCAGTACCTAACAGCAAAGAGGATGCATCAGGCCTTGTTCCACACCAAACTACTCAAGTCTTCTCAGGTACCATCTAAACTTGGTGTTAAAGATTCTACCAATATTCATGAGTCTACTAAGGCTTGGATTCACTCCCATTGAGGCTGAGTACAGAATTGAAGCTAGCAGCTCCCTCGAATTCACCAGTGAGGCTCGGGGCCAAAGAATCAATGGAATTAACTTCGTCAATGCAAAACGAGTCAAGAAGGAAGGACGTCAAGCCCCTCAGAGGCACTCGAGGATACCATTCAATCGTGAGGTGTTTCCAATAAAGGATCGAATGCTGGATTCCAAAAGGAACATAATGGGATGTCGGTCTCATACCTCTGCTAAACAACTGCTCTTCGATCCCGATCTGCTGCCTTTGCACAACCGGCACTGGCTCTGTCGATGCTGCTGGCCTCGACCAGTCCGGGAAGTAGCAGGTCCTGTCTGACAAAACTCTTTCTATCAGTACTTGTAGATCTTTTGGGGATTAGTTCGTTTGCCATCCAGAGCCAAGTATAGTAGAAATAGGTCACCCTCAAATATCTTGATTTCGCTGAGTTGAATGTTAATGAGTTAGTGTCCCGGTAAGTTACCCGGTTCAATTAGTAGCTAGATGATTGATTAGTGAGGTGCAACAGCAAGGAAAGGCCTACTCTAATCATAAGGGTGGTCTATGATCAGCAGCAAGAAAAGGCCTACAGCTATATAAACAGGCTAACCCACCCCAGCAAGCAAGAAGCCGTGCTCTTCAGGTAGCCGGGAGTGAGCCGGACTTCAAAATTCAAGTGAAAGAGGGGTTGGAAACAGATTTTATAAAAGCTTCAACACTACATCAATGCATGATGCTATGGGATGGAGAAAAGTTCAATACCATATTCGCCGACCCTCATACGTCGAGTGTGATATGCTGCCTATTATTCCACCCATCATAGTAGCTGAATGTGAAAATTCTTCTTCTTCTGAAGAATCAAGCCTCCTTTCCTGCTCTACCTCGACCCCAACTCATCGGGCGGAAAGAGACTTTGATTTAAATCATACAGGGGCTCATGACTACTACAACCTATGGATCTTCGACGAGTTCCACGAGCCTGTCACGGACAACGGAGTGATTGGGGTCACAGGGGCGGGAACTGCCTTTGCAAATACGATGTTAAAGGTGCTCGACTGGACTAAAAAATAAAGGTATTTACAAAAAAAAAGAAATGTCCCCATAGTCCCCGTTTCTGGTGTTTCAGTCACCTTTCGATGGCTCCCTTAATGTATGTGCCAGGAAGTGTATGAAGAAGCGGGCTACTCCCCGAAAATGCCCGCCCGTAGGTTCGTTTGTCGTTGGGGCTCAACAGCAAGCGGAGGCTCGAAAGGTTTACTAGAGCAAGGGTGGTCGTAAACCAGCTCGACCGCAGGCTGGTTGTAAATCAGGTGGTCGTAGATCAACTTTTCTTGCCTGCATTCAAATTTGGTGTGCGCGAATGCCGTCAAAATCGCTCTGAATGAAAATATTTTTTTGGACATCAAAACAAATTAATATTTTACCGCACTTTTAGATTTTAGCAATGTTTTACCATATTAAGATTTAAGGAATTTTTAAATTTGAGAAAAACCCCATTATTAGAAAGTTGAAAATTGCACCTACAGCCGAAAATCCAGTTTTTGTTCTTGAAATGGGGGGTTAACTTTTGTTCCTTTTGGAATTTGATTTTTTAACTATTTTTATTGGATTCAAATAGGGTTATTTGCTTATTTATGAATGAATCTTAAGTAAATGATAATGGTACTTGAGATAAATGAGGTGGTTCAATCAGGTTGAGGTCGAAAACTCCTAAGTTTCGTCGAGTTTCGATGGGGACAAGTGAATTTCTATGGGCAGTTCAGGTTGAAACTTGCAAAAATATGGCCAAAACATGTTGAAACCTGTCGAAACCAGGTACAAATTGGTACCGCATATCAGTTTCGTCTCGGTTTCTTGCGAAACCAAGATATCTCAAGTTTCGACCAAGATTTAGAACCACGATTGTGGATGAGAGAAAGTAAGAGTTTTTGTGGATAGGAGCATTTTGCAATTGTACCTAGAAGTAGGGAAGTTTTTGTCTGATGCATCAGATAAGTTTGAAAGGCATTAATCTCGTCGAGCATGGCAAGATACTTATAATTTTTATGAAGTTTAGAAGGAGCATTTTGCAGTTGTACCAAAAAATAGGGAAGTTTTTGTCTGACGCATCAGATAAGTTTGAAAGTCATTAATCTCGTCGAGCATGGCGAGATACTTATAATTTTTATGAATTTTATAGTTATGATCTGTACAAAAACATGCATTGATACTATCCATGTATGTATGCATCTACTATTTTTGTATGTGAGTGTACAGATTATGCAGGCAAAAATGGAGACAGAAATTGGACCGAAAAATATGACATACTTGCATATGGAATATAAAAAGCATATCTTTAGAACTAATTGATTATGCAAGGAAAATTATAGACGTGACTATGTAGGGAAATTACAGATATGATTCATCTATAAGATGATGAATGAAAGCAACATACTATTAGTAAATCATATTCTATAAAAAGCTATATACTAGAAAAGAGAGGAAAAAGGGGGTGAGGGACTATGCACTACTAGAGACATGTCAGTTCACTGTGGACAAATTTTACTTCTCAGAGCAGATTCTTGATTTGTAATATACCATCATTGAGCAAAGCACAGATGTTGCAGCGCCACTTTCTACCCCCATCAGTAAATGTAACATAGGGATTGACATATGTACGACATCTTCTACATCGAACTATTCCCATTGGTCCAAAATTAACTGTAGGCACTTCCTCCTGAATAATACAAACAGTTAATAAGTAAATAAATTACAGACAAGATAAAGAACTGTATCATCATATCTTCCAATCAACATATCTGGATTGAGTACTATTGTTACTGACCCCATCAGGAGCTTCAGCAAGCGGATGAACTACTGCTCCTAGAGGCAAGTGCCACCTAGAAAACAATGATTGGGAGTTCGGTATTCCACTGGTTGTAAGCCTTATATATCTTGGATGGCAATTTAAGGGGTACATCTTAACAAAGGACTCTGGCTCTACATCACCATCCAAAGGCCTGGGGAATGCTTTAAAATTGAGTGCTGGGTCACTTGCTCCCGGAGCAGATCCAAAAGAAAGTGACTGGAACTCCTCCACTAATCCTTGAATGGGACCCACAGGAAGCACTGCACCGGGGTGTTGCATTTGTTCCCTTAGATTAAGACCCATCGGAGCTGTTACAGGCGGCGGTGGTATATAAGCTCCTGGTTGAGCAAAAAATGGAGGCCGAGGAGAAGGAACTTGTGAAGCTGGATTAGCTTGCACATTGGAATATCCATGCAGAGAAGGCTGCAAATTTGCTCTGGAAGCAGGAAACGAGGACTCTAATGAAGAGAGGGGCACATTCCCTCTTGGTGGTGTAAAAGGTACATTTTGAGCAGGAGGTCCCATAGGCACTAAAGGAATCTGGGGTTGTGGATGGAAAGAAACAGGTGGAGGTGGAGGCAAAATTTGTTGACCTGCAGAAGGAAGAATCGATGGGGAAAACACTGGCTGCCCAGCAGGTGGACCATATGAGGGAGGTATTGATTGAGCTGAAGGAGGCAATTGTGGTGTTGGAAAACGCTGAGAAGAACCAACATCCTGTGGGACATAAGAAGATGGTGGAGAATACATAGATGGACCATTAATTCTAGCTGGTGGTGAAGCTCTATAACCAGAAGCCTCAGATCCAACCACTGGACCGGAGGATAAAAAGGGCATCGTTGTTGGAGGAGCAGCTGCAAAGGGAGAGGCAGCAGGTCTTCCTGGGAAATTTGGTGGTCCAGTCTTATCATTTGCCATCGGTTGCATTGTACTCACTTGATCTCCTATAATGAGTTACAGTTCCATGTGCCAAGCCTGCTACAGCCAAATATTTCAATTGTATAATTAGAGAATAAGAAAGAAAGAGAATATAATATACTAAAGAGTTGTGCCACCTTGAGTGATTGGAGGACAAAATTTTCATCCTTCATGAGTCTAGAAGCAACACGTGCAGATAAGATCTAAAAAAAGCTGAGAATTTTGCAGTGTTTTCAAATTCATTCTCTAACCCTGGCTATTCAATATACACTTGCCATCATTCCATACATGAGATAACAGAGATTTCATCCTCAGGTCAGTCATTATATTTTTCACACACCCAAACAGCACAAATATTTAAAATACTAGAAACAACTAGCATTTAACATTGTCAGACTGGAGGAAAGATATTTTCTTTCATATTTATGAGAATTTCAGTGAAACTAATTAGAACAAGCAACTGAGCTTTGACCTTGAAGAGAGTATTAGGCATCGAGATCACAAGAATCGAAGTAAATACAAAGAGGGAAGAGGCCACAGCACAACTCCATTCTAGAAACACCATTCTTGACAAGAGAATCAGCTACCTTGCCAACCTAAGCATCCAAAGGGAGAAGATTTTCAGAATCGAGGCTAAGGCCTGCTAACTCTCCAACAATCAAGATTCAAAATTTTTTGATTTTGACCCTCGCCAAAACCAAAATGTTTGATGAAATGGTTGAAATTCCAACAAAATTTGGTCCATTTCTGTGGAAATTTCAAAATGTCCATTCCAATGGCCAAAAACCTGAAATTTCGGTTTGAAACTTCAAGGGTTGCCTATTTAAGCATGTTTACATATGTTTGAAACATTAGATTGAAAAAGAAAAACACCCAAAGTGGTACTTTACCTTCAGACCCTAGAACATATGATGGCCATGTCATCCTCTGCCTGAAGAGTCTCCCAAAGTCCATCAAAGCAGCCCCATAGGTGGGAAATTTAGCCAAATGATGATTCAAATCCCCCCAAATGTTGAATTGGATACATCAAGTCGACCACCAAGCCTTGATTCAGCAACAAAATGAAGGATTTTGCCCCAAAAAAAAAATGGTTTTCTAGCAATCTGGAGTCTCAAGCCAAAGGGAGTAAAAAAATGAGCATCCCAGTGCATGAGGCTCCCGCTACTGCAGGGTCTGGGAGGGGCAAATGTACGCAGCCTTATCCCCTGCTTCGCAAGAGAGGCTGTTTCCCAGTTTCGAACCCGCAACCAATAGGTTGCAAAAGTTACACAGATATATGTTAGAAACTCTGACTGACAGAGAAGTTCAATTCCATCTAAGACTAAACTTTGACCTTGCACATTTTCTCAGGACTGAAGACGGAAAATTTTAATCTCTGGCAAAGAACCAAGGGGGAAAAGAAGAAGAGTTAACTGGAGAAGCTATCCATGTACAAAAAACCAAACTCTCTTAATTGCAAATGTGATGACAAATTGGAAGGACTAAAGTTGAAGATGACAATGTTATATCTGATTAGTTCAAAACCAACTTAGTCATCTTCCAAAATAAATTAAAAGTGCAACTTGAAACTACAGTTTTAGGTGCATCAGTACACATCTTTTTCCTTTACCATTTTGTGGCTGAGTATACTAAAGAGATATAGCTGGCACAACAAAGTGGGCATACCAGTATCCAACCCAACTCTTCCCAAGTCAGTGACCTGTTATAAGGCCTTTCACACTAAGGAGGAAGAAAGCTGAGGTGGGGAAGTTCCTTCCTGGGAGTTTCTTCTGCCTTAGTCTCAAGCCAAAGAGACTGAAAGCTCAAAATTTCGACGAAATTCCGTGAAAATTTATCGTAACTTTGCTTTTATATATGAGTCAATGTTTGAAATTTTGCTGAAATGAGTCGAAATTTCATTGAAATCTGGACTTTCCGGTGTTTCTCTTAGAATTTTGTATCGATTAATGTTGCAACTGAGTTATTTCACTGAAATTTTGACATTTTGGTCAAAATTTTGAATCACGCCAACAATATAGCATTTTCATTAACTGAACCGTCCTAAAACAATACCAAATACTTGTCAAACAACAACCCATGGATTAGAAGAGAGAGATGTCATCTCAGTCCCAGGAAGAAAACAATAATCTTTGCTCCAATAATCTCAATCTGCCTCTAGACCTTTAAAAGCATAGATTCCAAACTGTTCTTGGAAAAACCACCTATTCTGAATGTGTTTGTGTTCTTAGAGCAAGCATGAAATTGAGTCAATGGATAAGAGGATTATGACACTATAATATAAGCTGGTGCTGTAAAAAGCTGCACCATAAATACTCGTCCTGATGTGAAACTGTTTTAAGATCCTACCTATTTGATTACTAGACCCAAAGAATCAATGAAATCAAGAGCAGGGCTACAAATCAATTCAGAAATAATGTGTACAGGATCGGTTGATGGAATAAGGAAATTATATAATTATATAATTATTTATCAAGAATAATCAAAACTATTTCAGAAACTGGACAGAACTCACCAAGAAGTTGAACATAAGCTGAAACATAATATGTTAACAAAAAAAACAGCAGAAAAGCGAGCAATCCAACAACACCACAGCAATAAAAATGCCCAAACAAGTATATCTATTACCAAGGAAATGACTTTATTCTTTTATCAGCCCCCTATACATACCCCTATACCCAGCTTGGAGCCTAGATTTATAAAAGTAAAAATACTTTATTCTTTTATAAATGTTCTCATAATTCCAGTTTGCTTAAAGTAACCTTGACTTCTAATTCCATGTTTCTATTCAGGTTTTTCATGGTCCAGTGGAGCAATACTAGCTGAAGTATACGAGGGCAAGCCAAGCTCCTCCTTTTTATTTTTTCCCGGAATTAACTGGTTATTAACTGTGACTAATGACCAATCCTCACCGCCTTATACCAATATGTTTGTAAGCATCCCACCATACAAATTTAAGACGATAAAAGGCACTTTCTCACTCCATTGCAACTTATCTTGAGTGATAACTATTTTAGAGAACTCCCATCATTTGATTCAGCGAACTGTTAGGCACAATCATCTTTTGATTCAGCAAACTGTTAAGACAAAATCATCTTTTGATTCAGAAATGGTCAATGGGTTTTTTATGCAATGGGCTTCTTTAATAGACCTATATTATGGATAGTAATTAAGGCCACAAGTTTTAGAGTATAATTCAGAATACCTTATAATTTCTATTTTCTATTACTTAGTAAATCTAGGCTAGCTGGAGTTTATTTTAAGTTACTATTTTGCTGCAGTTTATTTTAGTTTTCTATTGCTGGTAGTATTGTTTTAGACTATTTTAGTTTCTTTTTTTTTTCCCTAAGTGAACTAAGAGTTTCACTACACAAGCTTTTTATTTTTGAATAGATTTTGTACCCCTGCCATTGGAAGCATACGAATTTGATGAATAAAATTTTGAGATTTCCTCCCTGCTATGCTATTTGAATTCATGGCTGATGCAGTTGCACTTCCATGGCTGGACCGGCTGGACCGGCTGGACCCAGACTGAGAAGAACCATGTCCAAACCTGGGTTTTTAGTTAAGTATTAGAGTTACTTTTGTAATTTATTTTTATTATTATTTTATTCCTGTTGTTAGCTCGTAGGAGTAGATTACGAGTAGCAAAAGTTTTGAGTCTATTTATATGCTTGAAATCCATCGATTAAGAGGTTTTGGGAATGAAAATTTATTTGGTGTGATATATGCTGGTGCCATGAGAACCTGGTTCGATTGGTGATACCCCCTCCTCCATGGTTACTTACTTCTCTTGTTCCGATTCATTCTTCTTCATATCAGGTCTCTTCACTTCCTTAGTTCTTCCCTCGTTCTTCACCTTTGTTCCTTATTTTCGTATTCATTTTAATTCCCTGTTACAAGCGTTTGTTTAACCAAGCAGTGTTCTGTTCTGGGAGATACTTGCAGCCCAAGTCTATTGGATCGAATTCTATCGATCCTACTCCTTTCACCTTGAGATTTTGTGTAAAGGTTATGCTCCTATAGGCGACATAGTCTGTCCAATTTAAGCCCGTAAGAGTCTTCCTTGGCAGAGAGATGAATCATTCTTTCAGTCATTAAATATTATTACTTTGCTTGTTATTTGAGTGCTTGTTGAAAAGATTCCATAGTTGTAAGGGTTGGGAATCTCTGCCTTGAATCTTGTTTGGATTGGATACCTATTGAGAGAGATATCCCACCTGAAACCAGTTAAGATTTTCTGATGGCTTGTGTGTAACATGGGAAAGAAGGTACCAGGTTATGGATTTACAACGGACAACAAACTGTTTGATTTAGACAAAATCCCTTCTATCCTGGTTCTCTTATATTTCACTCCTTATTCTGAAATTAAATTCCAGATTCATCCTTTCTTCAAAATTTTAATTACCTTTACATCACTGACTCTGTTTCTTGCTCAAAGAGGTCCTAAACTATTCCCAAAAATTACGAAACTGACACAACTTCATAATTGGATTTTAATCCCTTTGGTGGGCCCATAACAACCCAAATTAGTGTTTCGTAACGTGGGGTTGCATTAATTGGTATCAAAGCCAAAATTCTTACAGTTGTTCTAACTATGATAGGACCCCCTCACATCACCAACACTGAGTAGTACAAGCTATATCAGGAAGGGCATGGCACATTCCGAACCTAGATGTTAGGAAAATTCAAAAGTCATAGCAGCTCTCACTTCCAAGATGGATTTAACTTTGGACAGTCTAAATATCAACAGAAGAGATCAAGCAGGACCGTGATATACTAGTTCCTCAGTTTGCTACTCTACAGCTTATAGATACGCCTCTGAGACCACCACTAGAGCCAGTTATTCGCAAAGACATCACACGACGACAGTTCATAGATAGGGATTATGACATCAAGGTGGAGATTCCGAAGCTCAATGTTGGAACAGAACCTGAAGTTTTCCTGACTAGTTGACCAAGGTTGAGACGATTTTTGCCTAAAAGCCCTTCCCGGGTGACAATAAATGCAAGCATATCCTCACCAAATTCACTAGGTATGCATGTTCATGGTGAGATGATGTGCTACAGTCGAGATTTATCAGACGATTTGGACCCATTTGTTACTCTTAATTTTGAGAAGATGCTTTTCCACCAAAGGCAGTAAAGATGTTGATACCTAAACCATAAGATTCAGACTCAAGGAGACAGATCAACAACAGATATTGAGGTATATCAATAGGCTGAATACAGAGATCCGATTAGAGCTTGCTTATAGGGATTTTAGATTGGTCAATGTGACAGCTGCAAATTCCAAGACAGCCAAAGAAAAGTACAACTACTTGAAGGACATACTCAAGACTTCTTTAGCTTACAGGCCTGCACCCAAAACTAAAGAAAGAAAAGCTGCACCCTATAAGGTTAAGAAGCCAGAGGTCTCCAAGGGTAATAAGTGGTTGATAAACATTGGGTTCACAATTGGGGCAAGAAAGGTCACTTCGACAACAAGTGTCCAAACAAGACCCATTCTCTGACTATGATTGAGAAATTGTTGGAAAATACAGACAACAAAGATGACATTGAGATTTTTGAACCTGTTCCTCCTGATCCAGATGATGAACTAATGTAAGGTCAATTTACAAGTAAACTAACTTCAAATTACCCATAATACCATAAGTTCCAATGAGTAGACAACCCCCCTAACCGCAGGTCAGTCAAGGCTAGCAAACCAGAAATAGAAAGTATCACAGTTCACCAATATCCCACCAGAAAATGGACCTCAAATTCTGATCAAGTCTAGGCCTAGTTAGGAAGGGCTAGCCCTTCAATTTTGGGCCTGTTCTGATGGTTAAATATGGAGATAGATGCTGGTTACAGAAATAGAATGAAATTACAAGATGACAAGTAACAGACAAACCAGCCAGTAGAATGGTCTCAAACTTGGTTCGTAAATAAGCCTCAGTGACAGAAAACAATTCCCCAAATCCTAGCTGATTCTGATCAGTAGTTGAAGAGATACGCCCTCTTCAAGTTGTGGCAGCAATAGACTTTAAACAACCCCAGCCGATTGTATAGAACAAGGGAAAAGTCAATGGCTTCTGGTGCTTGATCAGCAAGACCTCATCAGGGATCAACATGGCAATTGAATGGAGCCCTTGGGTGGTTAACTGAACCTCGGAGTAGCAGCACAATAAAGCCTCTGGTTGCTGACATAGAGTAGAGCAGAACAGCAGCACAAAAGTAGGAAGGTAAGCTATCCACAGGGTTCTGGACCTTCAGAGCCAGCAAGTAAACTTCCAGTAGCAACTAAGGTTGATAGTAGCCTTCAATTGATCAGAGAACTCCAATAAAAGGCCATGGTTGTAGGTTGCAGACTAAAAAAACAAAATTAAAAGTAGGGGAAAGAGAAGAGAGATCAATGGGAAGAAGGGAAGGGGATAGGGGGCTTCCTCAGCCTGAGCATCTCACTCTTCTCAGCCTCTTACAGGACAATGCATTGCAAAACAGCAACATAACTTCATTTTTTTAAATCGAGGGGGACTCCCTCTGGAGGCTATTACACTATATAGGACTTAGTTTCCAAAATTAAAACTTGAAAAACTTGCTGCCTAAGTAACTCTAACTTGTTTGTTAGACAACTATTACAAGTACACAAATAAAAAGAAACAAAATAGAAACCAAATCTCCTTATTGCTAGTACATGAAATAGAAAGACCGAAATTAGAAACTACCTAAGATTCTATTGCAATGAAATAAAACCTACCTTATGAAACTAAAAATAGAAACTAAACTATGGCAGCATTAGGATAGAATATTTCTCCACTTGATATTTTCAATGTGGCCCACAAGGGCTGTGACACTGTTCATTTGAACAAAGGTTTGGTCTTCTCTTCTTCGTGTTTCGATTTACATCATGACCCTGATTATGGTCTTGATGAAGAGGTTGAATGTTACGCACGCGGAAGTGAAGAGAGAAAATAGGTGACAGAAAGAAGAGATAACGTAGGATAGTATGATAGGGTTGGTCTTACGGGCGAAGCATGACACCTTGGTTTTACTGAGGAAGCCGGACCTCCTGTCTCAGAGAGAAAACATAGGAACCAATTACATTCAAAATCTATTCATTGTCCTTCAATTATCTATATAAATAAGAATTACAAGTAGTTAAAACTACTCAACCCACTACTACAATAACTTCCCACTAAGAGTCAATATATAGTCCTATTAAGACTCAACTTTACGTACAATGCTTAATAAATAACTACAAAATAATGATAAATAACAATATAATATTATACTCTTTACGCACGAAACATTGAAGCTAACTAATCTAGTCTGGAAAGCCATCTCTTTCGATGGCTCATCCAAGCTCAGTTTTATCCCTCATAGATCCATTATTGATACCCCAAGGAACAGGAATATCATTGTGTCTTGGAGTCTTGATCTTTCTATTTTGTAGGCCCCACCTCTGCAAAGGTTGGCTCTCGGCTGCCCCCCCTTTCTCTCTCCCCCTCTCCTCTTTGTATATCCCCTCCCCCCGTTTTTCCTGCCCCCTCCTGGGGTTCGGTAATATATTATATTCACCAAAAAAACCTTATCTAGTCTTGCTTTATTAGGTTTGGAGACCTAGACTGAGAAGAACCAGGTCTAAACCTGAATGTTGATCCACTAGAGACATTTAGAAGTTTTTTTATATAATTATTGGGGTTACTTTTGTAATTTCATTTTATTATCATTTTATTAAAAAGTGGGATTTTCTGCCTAAGATATTCATCAGAAAATCTCACTTTTTCTCTTATGTCTTGATCTGATTTCCTGTTCTAAGTTTTTATACCAATTATCCTTATTAGTTATGGTTTCTTCTTCAAAGTCTGACCTCCTTTTACCAATCCTACTACATCCCCAGTTCCTGATATCAGAAATCTGTCTAGAATCCTCATATCTCCTTATTAGTTATGGTTTCTTCTTCAAATCGTAACCTCCTTTTCATAGTTTTGTTACACCCCCAATTCCTGATACCAGAAATCTGTCTAGAATCATAGTTTTGGTTTTCAAATTATACAATTCCTATCACAAAATCTAATTCATCTGTTTCTAATTTCCAGGATTTTCTGTTTATTTCTGTTACTGTGATAAGATATCAAAACCAGTTTTTGTTATACCTATTTTCACAATGATTCCACCCTTTTAATCCGTCCATAATCCTTGCAGAATCCATTGCCCAAAGCTAGGTTTTGACCATTGTCTATGGAGTCCTGGGTATGCACACTTACATTTGTTATCCTACTGTTGCTTGCCTCCACGATTAGCCCTGCAATCAGAAGTCAGACCCATCCAACTTAATGGAAGTTGAGAAGATGTATATGATACCTAACAAATTGTTGTTTATAGGCTTCACATCCAAGGTTTAAAGTATCGGTATAGGGTATCATATCAGATGGATGATTTTAAGAGATGTATCATATCTTATCGAAGAGAGACAAGATATGCTAGATATGTATGGAAATGGTCAAGAAACGTATGGAAATGCTTAGGATATATGCAAAATACAGTTTTGAAGCATAAAACATAATAAATAAGTAATATGTAAATATATCATGTATAAAAAAAATAAAAATAAAAACAAAGTACGACGAAACAAGAACATTCAATTGATTATATATAAAGGATTAGGTTTCTTAAATGTACTAATACCAAAAAAAACTTAAGGTTACATATCGGTACCTTAAAGATACGATATGTATCGGTTAGTATCGGCGGATACAAAAGGATACTTAAAACCTTGCCCTCGTCAGCAAAATGAAGGAAAATTTTTAAGCCGGATCAAGTTTCGGATTGCAATTTCAGACGCTGATTTTGGAATGGGGTGATCTACACTGATGGCAGGAAAGCTATAATCATTGTTTTGTATGAACTCTACGCATTTATCCATATCGCCAGCAAACAGGGGGGAAAATGCATCAACTAAAAATTAAGGGATGGAGGATGTGGGCTGAGTTGCAATTATGACCAAGAAAAGGCATATGGCAACATGGTGTGGCTGTGGGAATTCCTTTGGAAGGTGATGGCAATTAGCTTGTATAAATTTGGAATATGGCTGCCCATAACCAATTCTTCAATAAACAGTCTACCCACCAAATCCAATCATAGATCTGAACCTAGACATCAGAGCATCTCAAGCTTAAAACCATATTCTTTCTTCTTCAGACTGCCAATATCCCTGTTTTTGATAATTAAAAATGGAATGGTCACTGAAACGGTCAGGGAAAATATGTGTCGTTCCAACATCCTGAACAGTTTCCCAGCCTTTCTATGATGGTAGTGAAAAAGCAAAGATTAAAATAAAAAAAGGTGTACCCAGTGCAGGAGGCTCCCGCCCTGTGGGGTCTGGAGAGGGTCATAATGTACGCAGCCTTTTATGATGGTAGTGAAAAAGCAAAGTCAAAAAATAGAAGACATATATAAAAGGGAAAAGGCAGGGAGAGTGAAGGGGACAAAGGGAGAAATCAGAGGCGAGAGAGAAGAGAGAATCGATCAGAATAGAAGACAATTATATGGATAGAATGAGACAGAGATGAGAGAAAGGAGTCTAACAGAGAGAATAAAGAAATCGAGTCAGAGCAAGTGAGCAGAAGAATAATTAGAAATATGAGAAAGAGACATCTGGCCCCGGCAAGATTACCGTAAGCCTGTAATTCTAGCAAAGGAATGACTAATTAAGGAGCGGGGTCCTTGTCCCCAACAATAGTTATTAGTGTCAGGCTGAACCAACATAGAAATAGCATCCACACCAACCTGTTCTTCTGACAAAGACAACAAAAAACAACAAACAATTGTTCTTTGAAAATGCTGGCCATGTTCAAATCGAGGGAGGTCATCTAAGCATGGGTTTTGATGAACAGTTTTCTTTTTAAGATTTGAGTCACTCTTATGGGTTATTCCGATCACTTTTCTTTGGGATGATTCTAGACAAGTCAAAAATTGTCCTTTAGTGCCATTTTGGAGCCATTGAAAGCTTACTCAGTTAACATTCTAATAAGACAAATAACATCTGATCTCAATATGGTCTGGGAAAGTTTTGACCAATTCACTAATAGGGTGCCCATTTGAAGAATTTTGATTCAATTAGGAACTTGATGTACAACCTATTTTTATGTAACAATTTCATTTGTCCAGTGAATAAGTTATGCACCCATATGAGGTGCTAAAGTTGTACTGTAATAGTCCAAATTTAGTAAGTTGAAGTCTTAGGTTTAAAATCAGGAAGTGATTTCTATAATTCGTTTTCGGTAACTTAGCTGGGTTGATTACTTTATAAATTCTGTTTTTATTTCTTTAAATGAGTACAACAACAACAACTAAGCCTTATCCCAACAAAATGGGGTCAGCTACATGGATCCTTACCCTCCAATCAGCTCTATTTGAAATCATACTTGATACAAGGCCTAAGCTATGCAGGTCTTTCCTTACTTCTCCTAAGGTCACTTTAGGTCTACCCTGACTCTTTTAGTTCCTTCAATCTGAATCAAATCACTCCTTCATACTGGAGCATCTAAAAGGCCTCCGTCGACCATGGCCATGCCACCTCTAATTAGAAAGTAGGGAAAAACTAAGCCTAAGTATGTAATTACTAATCTGAAAGGATCTTAGCCCATATAGTTCTCGTTCTTTTCCCTTCATCTTCTTTCTCTTTTATTTTCCACTGTTGCAAAGTAAATTCACTTTCAAGTTTATACCCTAGAATCAAGGAGAAATTAGTGTCAGGCATGATCATAGTAAGTAAATATGGGTACAGCAAAAAAAGGGAAGTATGTATTAAAAGGACCTTGACTTCAATAATACTTCTAAAATATCGTCGTAAACACATGCATGGCAATAGTATGGTACGCATTTTATACCTGTTTAATACGGTTCCTCTTTAAAAATCCATGAGCAAAAATACGGCATATATTCACTATGCAGCAAGCATGTACATCGCTCAACAAACAGAATAATAGCATGTAAAACACACATTTATCAAATGGAAAACCTCCCCACTGAAATAAACTCAATATAATAGCTGGGGATGAACACTTGGCACTCAGCACATTAGATCTGGTCAGTGTTGCTTACGTTAGTCTCCTTACGCAGTAAGAGTGTAATACCAAGGTCATTGATAGCTCTGAACTATGGTATAGTGATCTAAACTTCTACTGCTCCGATTTTAAAACTAGATTGCTTCCTCGCATCCGTCATTAAACTTCTCTCTAATTATTCATTTGTTCTGTAAGCAAGCATGTACATCACTCAACAAACAGAATAGTAGCATGTAAAACACAAATTTACCAAAAGGAAAATCTCCCCACTGAAATAAATGCAATATAATAGCTGGGGATGAACACTTAGCACTCAGCACATTAGATCTGGTCAGTGTTGCTTATGTTAGCCTCCTTAAGCAGAAAGAGTGTAACACCAATGTCATTGATAGCTCTGAACTATGGTATAGTAATCTAAACTTCTACTGCTCCGCTTTTAAAACTAGACTGATCAGTTTCTTATGTTGAGCTTCGAAGCAAACTCAATTATTCCCATAAAATACATGAATTATTCCGTATCTTTGGAAATATAAAGAAACAAAAAAACATTTTTTCAACCATTCGTTACAGTAAGCTTATTATATGCATATTTACTAACTATGGGCATGATAACTTTGCGGAACAATTTCCAGTATTGCCACCTAGAAACCCTAATGCAAGAATTTCCAGTAATAGGGGGACTTTTAATTTCTCTAAACAGAGGATATTTGCTCTCCTAATTCACTTACCGATTGACACATTTCAATCTCCGAGAATATTCTAGTGACAGATACCATAGTCATATATCATCGCTCTATTACCGCTTCCATTTTACTAATTCAAGCCAGGGAGGAGAGACTAGAACTGTCACAATAATGCCACTGATCCCTTTCTAATTTCTCCAGTTACAGCCTCTAGGTGTTCATTTTAGAATGTTTTCTAGATACTAGTTTTTATTCCATGTTTCATCGACAATCTAGTGCTTTATTCTAATTACTTTTTATTGCAAGAATTTGTGATTATGGTTTTGATCATTGATTATTTATGTGATTACCCAGTGAACACAAGCACCAAGTTTTGACAAAAGCTCAGAATACTTTTAATTAGACTCTAAAAATCATAAGAAGCATGCAAACAACAAAGATTCTCTAGGGTTTAACAGTGGTTGTAAATGGTGCAGTGCTGGTGGCAGTTGAGCACCTCTATAGGGTTTCTCATAGTGGGTCTCAAGTCCCAAACCAGTAAGAAAATCCAATATAAACTCAAACAGCCGTCAGTCAAGTGCTCTAATTTATGTCACATCCAGATAATATCTTATTAATGATTCTTCACTGTGCTATTGCTTTTGCTTTTGTGTAGTTGTTATTGCCACTGCGCCTTTTCTTTAATTTATTCTGGTTTATGTTTGAATTGTTCTTATTTCTCCAAATGATATGTCAGTATCTCAAGGGTTGATTCAATTTTCTCATCCTCCCCTTTCCCTCCCCAATTTGTGAGGGAAAATAATAATTTTTTTTTATTGGTTTCAGATAAATATGTATCCTGTTAAAGCTAATAACTACAAATATGTTACCCAAATTACATCAGGATAAAATTCTGCACTCTTTGAGAAAAATTTTGAATACATTCAATACCCTACCCAACCTCGTTTTGCATCGACTCCCCAAATTGTTAAAAGGATACTACATATGTAGAAAGCATTATTGAATCATACCCTCCTCTCCCTTAATTCCTGATGTATCAATAATCTGTTAATCGTTCTTGCATATCAAGAATTCACCAGTATTTCTGAAATTTTGCAATTTCAACTTAGACCGCAATGATAAAACCCTACCAGACTACTTTGCCCCGAAAGATTTTTCAGCAAAATAATTCAACAAAAGAAAAAGAGTTAATAGATGAATAAGAGAGATACAGGTGTAGATTGGCAAAGAACTCTTACGTGGATTAAGAAGGAGGTCTACAGAATGAGCAGTAGCGAATTAGTAGAAACAGAAGAGAAAATTTAACCAGAATCAATGGCAGTCGAAGAAGTAAATCTAGAGAGGAAAAAACAGAACTGAATTTGAAGCAGAAGGCCTCGTCGTTTTATAACAAAGCGAATAACATGACAAACGAAGAGATCGAAACTAACCTTTAGGGAGATCGATAGGAAGCTTAAGAAGCTGGAATGAAATCGAGTGATTCTTGATCCATCAAGCTTTGCTGAAATTGCTATTTTGCGTTCAACTCGCGAGATTTAACTATTTGGACGAGAAGGGGAAGTTTGTAATTTTTATACTACCCCTTTAATTAACTTTACTTTTTCAGAGAGTCGCTATTCAGAGTAACGTGGGCAGACGTTACTGAGTCCGTGTCCTGGGCTTAGATTGGGTTTGCTAAGTCCGAGCCCAATTTGGTTTAGTTGTATGTTTAGGGGAAGCGCCGCTCCCTTCTTTCCGCCGCCGCCTCTCGTCTTGTGGCTGGGGACAGGAACTGTGGGACACCAGCTTGGGATTGGATCCTCTAGGCTGCCCGTTCTGCCTGTGCTGCGCAAACACAGGGCGCACACAAAGATCACCTTACCCCTGCCCTAGCACCTTGCCCGAGTGGGGGTAAAGCGGTCTTGCACACGGCCTTGTGTTTTCGCAACACAGGCAGGACGGGCAGCTGCACCGTAGAGAATCTGGATCCTACCAACTTGACCACCCTCTTGGGCCGTCATACCTAGTGGTAAGAGTGTGAAATGGTTTGGTTTCGGTGTAATCGGTTTGGTTTGGTGTAAGGATTTTGAGGTGAAATTAGAACCGAACCGTATATTAAACGATTTTATTTATTGAAACCCAAACCATTTAGTAAATGATTTTGGTTTCTCGGTTTTTAAACGGTTTCGATTTATTGGGCCTAAATGGTTTTGGTCACGATTTAAGATACTTGGTTTCTAAACAATTTGCCCTTTTTACATCAAATTTAATGCTTGTTGAACGTACTCAACAAGCCGCATTAAAAAGGATATGATTCTAATTTATAGAAAAGCCAAATATTCATTGTAACATTGAATACTATTATACTAATGTATTTGAATAAATTCAACCCAATTATTTTATTACAAATTTCACATATACACTTATATCAACCATAGTTAGTAAATATGTGTATTATACGCATATTCAAACGTATGAATAAAAAAAAACTCCATATTGTGTATAATACTTTAGAATCGATAAAATACATATATTTTAAGGGTCGTCGTATGATACTCGAATAAAACACATATAATACGTATATAATACTTTTACATATATATTAAAAAAAAAAACTAAAATCTCTCTTAACCGTTAAACCAATTCTTAATACTAACCGTTAGATTAAAAAAAACCTAAAATCTACCAAACCCTCATCTCCTCTCCAGCGGAAAACCAAACCTCTAGCGGCTGGTTCCCCTTCTCCATTCCTCTCTCTCTTCTTCCTCTTCTTGCATTCTGCCGACGATTGCAGTGGTGGTTCTTGCATTCGTCAAGCCGACGATTGCAGCGGTGCACTTGAAGCGACAATTCTTCAGGTATTTTTCAGAAACCTTTTCCCCTCCATTCTATGGAGGGGAATCGTAGGGAGGGCTTAGAAATTGAAGCCCAATAACAACACAAGACAACTCGTTCAGTTTTTTTCAAGAAACCCAACCAAACGAAACATATACAATCTGTGAGAATTCAAAGCTTTTCTTAGCCAAAAACTCCATGACTGTAGATTCAAAACCATCCATTCTTTCTGTTTCTGATGGTCAAAGAGACAGACTTTGGGATTTATTAAAGTCCAAAACCCGTGAAGCATGAAATAAACTCAGATTTAGTTAATATTTAATAACAAAACTCAATTTAGCAGCAGAACTGAAATCTAAAATTAGAAATTGAAAATAGAATCTGAAACTAGAGATGAAATTAGAAAGAAAAATATAAGAGAGGGGGGGAAGGGAGAGAATGTTGCGGGAGAGACGTTTATCTTGTTCCAGAGATAGCAAGATTTTATGAATGAAGAGAAGTCATGTTATCTTACTTCTTGTTTGGTACATAAAAGCTAAAAAGACTCTTTATAATTATAAACAATATTTATTTCAATCATCCCTTTTGATTGGTCATTCTAATCCCTACAATAAAGAATATAATGAATCTAGGCTTGTTAACCAATCAAACTATGTATTTAGGCACATCAGTAAATGCTTTTATTGTGTTTATTAGGTGTATATGTCTATTGCATAATGAATATATGCCGTATTTTTGTTCCCGGATTTTTACATAGCAACCGTATTATATACGCATCTTGTATTATTATTGTACCGTATTATTATACCATATTTTTGAAAAGTATTATTCTTTATCAGATAGTCCATTTGATCCGTGACGTATCCATTTTCGTATTATTGTCGTTCCGAACTTACTAACTATGCCACCAATCAATCCATGTTTGACTCTCATTGCTTTCAAATTTAGCAACAACCTATTACATTAAAGCACTAATGGCTAATTATTACCATTACATATTACTACTATTTGTTTCGGTTTAAATGATTTTTTAAACGGTTATCCATGGTTTAAATGATTTGGTTCGGTTTAAACCATTTACCTAAATGGTCCTAACTTTTAAAACGAAAACCTGAACCATTTAATAAATGGTTTTACGATTTCGATATAAATGGCTCGGCCCAGTTCGATTTGATTTTGACACCCTTACCTAGTGGCCTATGGGCCTTTGGCCTTTGGTAGCATCTAATTAGTGAAAAAAAAAAAATTTTGTATGTTGAGGTAGGCTTATCACAAAACGTGTTTTCTTTTTCATGAGAATAAAAAAAAAAAAAAGACCTGAATGGGGAGTGTTCGTATGAAAGCTTCTTTGCCTCCTAAGTCTCTCCATATAACCCCTTAAGCCTGCTCCCAGCTTCGTTTATTCTAGCATTCGTTTAAGGGTGCTTCAGTCTTTTTATCTTTTGTTGGTTGGATTTTGATTCAATTCAAAGTGTAACATGATTAAAACAAAATTGAATCCATGCCAATCCAATCCAATTTGGTTTTGGATTTTTGTCCCCTCCAGTTCCCTGCCCTACCCAGTTCCCCTGTGCTTGTAATAAGGGAGCGCAATGACCACCCTTCCCCTACCCGATCACTATGCCTTGGTGGGGTCCACCCCTTCTTATTACCGGCCCTGGGAGCTAGAGGAGATAATTTTCCTTTGTTTTTTATTATTATTTTTTATCTATTTTTTAGCGAAAAATGATTTACACACTAGTATTTTGTAATGGAATCATAGGTCTGACCGCTCAGTATGGCAATGTTCTCAAAAAGCATTTTTAGTGTTTTTTTCATTTTTTTTTTAATAGAAACAAGATAAAAACTGTATGGTATGTTCGGTTTGATTTTTTATTTATTTTTTAAACAAACCGGGCACTTGACACATTAGCACACATTTGTAAAACATCAAAATCATGTTTCTCATATTAGAGAAATACTTCTACAAATTTTCAAAGAAATACCTAGACCGTTCTTTCTTAACCTCTGCAACTCTCCGTCGCAATAGGTGTCAGCTAAAGCTTTAAGCAGTTAAGCAAGCAACACAAAAACAAAAAAAAAAACTCAAAGCAGCTAAGCTCGAACCAGAAATCTAATCGAAGTAACAGAGAGAACGAACAGACCTTAAGTGGACAATTCTGTTTGCGAATGAATTACGGCTTTCATTCTCATCGAAACCTTCATCCATGGCTTCTGTACGTCTCGTCTCCTTATACTCCATCTACACGTCTTCCTGTCCCGCTTCCTCAACCTGTCTCTTCCCCGAGAGATTCAATACCTTTCTCCAGACAACGCTCCAGAGTACCCAGAAAAAATAGATATATGCGGTAGCTTGTTCGCCTCACAAAGCTCTTTCGACGACCGAGCAGGAAATGGAATGAAAGAGAAGAGCCTCCCCAGAGAGCTCTCGCATGCTGATGGTGGCGAAGCTGGAGATGAGCACATTGCTTTTGGTATGCCCACCATGGTCATTGAGACTATATATTTCCTGGTCCTTCAGAAGAGAACAACACAGTCTCGACCTGACTGGTCAGTTCATTTTCTCGTTGTCTCATTTCTTCTTGTCTTTCTTTTGAGATTGTGGACTAACATTGGAACCTTATTTCTACCTCCAATTTGTGTCTGTCCATCTGGTATTAGGAACCAGAGTCTTGAAATTTGGTTTACCCTGGAGGAAAAAGGAAGAAAATTATTGTATACAAAAATCTTGAGACCTTATTTATACACTTAATTTGTGTCTGGTATAAGAAGCCGCAGTCATGAAATATGGTTTATACAACGGAATAATGAGAAAAGTAGAAAGTTTTTGTTTGCAGGAGTGATGTTGTCAAGTGATTTTTCATCCTTAGAGAAGGTTGGCTTTAGATGTTGAGGTGCCTCCAGTTTATTGTTGCCCATGTTGTATCTCTTGCCTTATTTCTTTAATCCTTACTGTTAAATTTTGATGATAATCTAACTTATTCTTTCTCACGTCGTTGAGTTGCTCAAGGTCCCCATGGTTAAGTCATTTATTGAGGACATAGGTTTAGCTGTGGTGTAGGTGGCAGTTTATATAATTTTTGGTAAACAACAGCGTTAAGTGTGACCCATACAAATTTAGTTACAGAAACATTTTTTTTTTTTAATGGTGTTACCATACAATATTTCAGGATCCAAAAGCGCTCAAAAAACACAGAAACACATAAAACAGTGGTGGACCCAAAAAACACTCAAAAAACACATAAACGTTGCCATACAGGGCCTTAGGGCCTACATGATAGCACTTCTTTTATATATATATATATATATATATATATATATATATATATATATATATATATATATATATATATATTTTTTTTTTTCTTTTTGTTTTTTTGTTCCTTGGAACCAAAAATAACAGAAAGTCGTTTGTTAACACCGATTCATTTTTTTGTTTCTGGAAAAAGTTGCTGAGAAATTAAAAAAAAAGAAGCTCCAATTTGAAACTTCTCTCCATAAATAAAGAAGAAATAAAAGGGAGAATTGCTCTTTAATGAGAACATGGTTAATTTGATGGGCAAAACAGTAACTTCAAGTTCAAAATAAAACACCACTTCCAATGCAATTTCAACCACCACCACCTCTACCTCTACCACTGCCACCTCCACTATTGCCACCACCTTCATCGCCACCATCACTGCCACTACTACCACCTCCACCAGCACTACCACCACCACCGCCTCCGCCTCCGCCTCGACCAAAATTTTGGGTATTCAATGGCATTTTTGAAAATTTATAAAAGTTTCAGAGACAGAAATTATTGTGCATAACAAACGTGTTTCTGTTTCTTTTCTAGCCTAGAAATAGAAATTACTATGCATTACCAAACATGTCTTTTTTTTGTCCAAAAATTTGGCCCAACAACAAAAATACAAAAGTTATTTCTGGAATAGAAACATGGTCCAGACACATAAGGGTTATCATGCAGGCCCTTACATGCTAGGATCATATGGCCGTCGGATCCCCCTCTCTGCATCTCAGATCTTCAATCATCAATTGTTGTAACCCCATATTCTCTCTCTCTCTCTCACTCATTGGTAAATTCAACAACACCTAGGGTTTATAGTACAATTTCAAATGTAAAATCAATAACCCATTTTGTTACCGACACGGTTATGTCCATTCCATCTGTAGATTACAAAAAGGTACTTTATTTCTGCAAATTAATCCCTAAAACAGAGCTACCAGCATCGCATGCCCAAACATCTCTGGGTCTTCCTGAGATAGGGGGTAAGTTATTGACTAGTTAATGCTCCAGTACAAGAGGACTTAGCAAAGTAAGCAAGCTATCTTTATCTTGCGGGAAGGTCAGTGTTGCTCCTTTACTAGATTGGTAGGTCGGAGAAAAAAATTTGATTTCAGCTTTTAATGGAAAACCATATCGCATATAGAAAATCCATATTGCATATAGATATGGTCCACAGTTGCCATGGGTTTTACCATGGAATTTCTTCTTCTCTGAGATAAAACCTTCCTTTCCGTTTTTCTTCTATTCCTTAACCTCAGCAAGCGAAAGTCCGTGTCATAATTTGAAACTCAAAAGAGGTTAAACGAGAAGTTGGGTGTTTTTACCACAAAAATACCATACATGAACAGTAAAGAAATTAAAAACCCATCTCTTATATCAACATTGGAATACACCCTCTCTTCCTCCTCATCCGTCTTTTAAAGAAATCACACAAACTGAAAAAAGCAAATTTCTGGACATGAATCTTAACAAAAGGAAACAATCTGTTAGAATCTCACATTCTTGATATCCCTTTAGTCTTCTTTGTCCAATGTCTAGATTCCTTTATTTTGGATTAGGAGAGTGCCAATCCTTTTATAGGTCCCATGGTTTCAACTCTTAAGATTGACACTGTGAGAGAGAGAGAGAGAGAGTAGTGGACAACAATGTGGAGAGGGGTATTGATGGGTTGCAATGGCCAACAGAGATAGAGAGGGAGAAAGAGAGGAGGTATAGCAGCGATGGAGAGAATGGGGTTGCAACAACTGATGATTTGAACGGTTGAGATGCCTAGGGGGGATTCAACAATCAATAAGATGCTAGCATGAAAATTTCCACTACATGCTGCTACAGGATAGAACCCTCTTCCCCAATTTTTTACGGTTTTAATTTAGTTTTTAAAACAAAGATTGGGGGATAGAATTTGCAAGGGTTGAGGAGGGAGTGGGAGAAGGGGAGGGGAAGCCAAAGCTTGAGGGAAAGGAGAGGGGAGAAAGATATAGTCAAACAGAAGGGAGGGTGAATTTGCCATGTTGGGACATGTGGCCAGGACAGCAGAGAGAAAGAGAGAGAGAGAGTTAGTTTAAAGAAAAACTAAAATATAAACAAAGATAGCTGGTGAAGAAAGAGATTTTTGAGGGCCACGAAAATGAAATGTGGTTGTTTCGATTTGTTCTTTTTGCCCTTCCCCTCTCTTTTGGATTTCAAGGCTTTCCCCTTACTATCCTTTTTCTTCTTCTTCCCTTTTGAAGAAGGCTTAGCATCAGTGGTATTGACTTCCGACTTATTACCCTTTAGGGTCTTCTCCGCCTCTATCAAAACATGGTCAGCTCGGTGAGCTCTAATACCTTATCGCTAATATTGTAAGACATGCGAAAAGGAGCATAGGTAGTGGGCAGAGAATTTAAAATAGCATTCTTTTTGTACAACAGATCGAATGCTGTCCCCATGGACTCCAACTTCTCAAACAGTTTAATCATTACATGACATAATCCATCACTGAAGCCCCTTAGGACTTCCGGGTGTTATGGATTTGGCTTACCACATCGTAATGTGCATGAGTGAACTAACTGTTAAACAGCTCAGCGATCTTACGCCCAACCGTTCTTATGTGTTTTATTGAATCCACCACTATCTTATCCACGGACCCAAGTATATACAGTGAGGCTTTAGAGTCCTAACTGCTAGGTCATGAGTTGTCATACTTTACTAGGCATAATAAATGTAAGGGAAAAAAATGCTGCGTGGTCATGTGGCATGTGTGGCTCAACGCTTAGAGACAAAAATGCACGAATCCATGACTAATTGTCCAATCACACCCTTTCTCAATGGAAAAAAAAATGTTGTAGTTTCACATTTTATGGGTCATACATGAATTAGATGGATAAATGGTTTAGTTATTTTCTAATGGCCAATAGCCTCAATAGAGGTTTAGGGCTGATTTGGTATGATTTCTATTTCAATTTCAAGAAGTGATTTCTATTTCTGAAATTGTTTGGTTTGATTTTTACACCTTATTTCAGTGAAATAGAAATCAAGTGGAATAGAAATTCTGAAATAGCTGAGGAGCTGTTTCAGAATTTCTATTTCATTTGATTTAGCACTCTTGCTCTTGAATGAGCACATGGTTAATTTCATGGGCAAAGTAGTAATTTCATGTTAAAAATAAAATACCACCCTTCTTCTCCTAATGGTCTCACCACCACCACCCCACTCCCACCATTGCCACCGCCACCACCACCACTACTACCCCATTACCACCACCACCACTACTACCCCACTACCACCACCACCACCACTACCCTACCATCACCGGCCAGCACCACCACCACTGCCATTGCCACCGCTACCATCACCACCATTGCCATTGCCACCACCACCACCACAACCACCGCCACTACTTCCACAACCACCACAATCATCGCCACTTCTTCCACAACCACCACCACCACCGCCACTACTTCCATGTCACCACTACCCTGCCACCATCATCACCACCACCATCACCACCGCCACTACTTCCATGTCACCACTACCCTACCACCACCGTCACCATCACCACCACCACCGCCACTACCCCGCTACCACCACCACCGTCCTTCCCAAAGAAATATAGAGAATCTATTCTCAAAATTTGAACTATCAAATGGATTTTTTTTATTCTTAAAATATTTCATATTGATACAACCAAAACAATTTCAATTTTTTGACCAAAAACCTATTTGTTGACTATTTCAAGAAATCAATCCAACATTGAAATAGAAATCATACCAAATCAGGCCTTAGTCTCAAAGTTCCTTTTAAAAAATCAGTCCCAGGGATTAGGTCAAGCCCAAATGGACAAAAAGGATAAACCCAATTCCAATAATCCGGCTAACCTGGTCCTTTGTTGACTTGAACCATAACCTTTGAAAAAGTAGATAAGAAAATGGGATACATAGGCAGCAAAGTATACTCCATTTAAAAAAAAAAAGACACTAAGATTGAGTTAGGCACCTTCATAGGTATGAGTTGGAAAAAGAGGTAATTTCCTTACTCTAAATTGGAAAACAGGCAATTTCATAAATTTGATTACCAACTTTGGATTATAAAATAGGCAATTTTATAAATTCCATAACCAAGAATTCGAAAAATAGGCAATTTCAAAAGGGTTTTTTTTTTTTTAAATAGAAAAAATAGTCAACTCCATGACAAAGAATTATAAAAATGGCAATTTTATAACCCTGAATCAGAAAACAAGCAACTTTATAAATTTCATAACTCTCATTTAGAAACAGGCAATTTGAAAAGGTAGAGAAGAGATAAATTGGATACAACGCCAGTAAGATATTTGAATAAGGCAATTTCATAACTATGAGTTGGAAATAGAGGTAATTTGATACCAATGAATTAGAAAACAAGAAATTTCATCCCTCCCATAGAGGGAAAATGAACCCTGAAAGTGTGGCTATTGCATCTAGACACAGAGGGGCACGAAATTACCATTCCATCCCTATGAAAGGCGAAAATCTTACCCCTATTGATGCTTCTATGCACACTCTCATTGGCCCCTTGCGCTGGTGCAGAGGCCATGTGACCTTCAGGAAAACTCTTCCTTTCATAAATTTCATAGACAAGAGTTAGAAAAGCAGTTAATTTTATTACTCTAGAAAAGGGAGAAAGAACGCTAACCGGTGCTGTGTGAGGGCATGTACCTACGCCCAGACACAGCACGGTGCAAAAAGACTGTTGCACCCTTGGAACTTTCCACCTTTCGAGGAGGGTGCGGCGATCTTTTCACGCTTGACTGTGTCTGGACACAAGTACATGCCCACACACAACACCAGTTAGCATTCTTCCTCCCATTGGAAAAATAGGCAACTACATAATAATGAATTATAAAAAAGGCAATCTCATAACTATATTCCAGAAAGGTACAAGAGTAAATGATAAGAGTTAAAACCTCATCATTTATTTATTTATTTTTGCCATTTAAACTCCTCATTTATTACTGGCCAAATTTAGGAATACAATATTATGAACAGAGTTGGTTCTTATGAGCATTTTATGTTTGAATAAATCGATCCGTATAGGAACAAAATCTCAAAAGCCAGGATCTCCATAGGGCGTTCAAGAACGCAATCAAATAAATAATAGAAAACAGGGATAGAACCACCAACCTTGTTTCACATCCATAGTAATGATGATTGCAGCGGAAAATAAAGAACAAAGATCTAGGTGCTTCCCCTCTATTCCCAAAGTAACTGGCTTGATGAGAATACCGAATGCGCAGGGACGACGAACACTGAATATCTCCCTCTCTTTCAAGAATGCACTCTTCAATAGCAATTGAGAATAATAAGTTGTGATGGGTAGAGGGGGACCTAACTCTCCTTATATAGTAATCCCTATAGGGTCTGACTCATCACAATCCCAATAGGAATCTATCTGGCCCATACTAAGTCAGTCCACATTAGACTTCTAATATAACTTAATGACCCCACTTTATTAGACCAAAACCCTAATTAGCTTGGTTTAGGGATTTAATTATGTCCATATGAAATTTTATTAGAACTAAAATTCTAACATTCTCCCACTTGGACTTACATTAAATTCCTTATTTTTTAAAAGGATTTAAAAACAGTTTTGACCAAAACAAATCACAGGCTAACAACTCTTTAAGAAAACTTTATGTGTACAATTTTTTAAAATAAATTGGTCTAGAGGTCATATTAGAAAGTTAATCCTATCCAATAGAGTTTTAGATACCGAATCATGGCGGTAACTGCATCTATGATCAAGCGACACAGAGCCTTTTATGGTCACAAGAGCCCTCAACTCTACTAACATGGATGTAATATGGTAGTGTGACAATGAGATAATACTCACATAGTGATTCCTTATGTATTATCAATTTGTCAGTCCAAAATTTCTCTTCTTTAAGTGGCACAGACTCACTAGAGAAATAATCTTTATGATTCTAACGAATCTGTATGTCTCATCTTGAATAACTCAAGTTTTATTTTATGTGTTACAAGACATACATTTAGGCTAATAACTTAATGCCCCAACCTTGCTTAAGGTTAACACATTCCTTAAGTCTTTAAAATTAGATATATATACATCATGTCAATAAATGAAACACCCAAGTGTTCAAAAGAATTTTGCATGCAATGACAACTGATACATATAAGCCAAGATTTACTACACGATAAAAATTATAGATGAAAATAAACTTCATTTTACAATGGAACAAAACAACTCCCACTAACCAACCGCATCCCATGATGCACCTAAACCCATGCTTATGACATGTCTTTCAAAACACAAGGGTGAAGACCTTAGGTTAGGGGATCTATAACCATATCATCTGTACTATATGCTCCACTGCAATGTCACATTTCTTTACTGTTTCCTTTATGGTCAAACACTTGACCTTCATGTCCTTAGACCCTCTAAGTTCTTTATTATTGTTTATAAACAACATAGCAAAACTATTATTACTATATATCTGGATGGGTTTATCCACAAAATCTAAAATGGTCAACTACTTTATGAGATTCTTGAGTCAAATAACCTGAGTAGCAGCCCTATGGCATGCTACAAACTTTACCTGTATAGTCAATGTGGTTACCAATGTCTGTTTTGTACTGTTCCATAATACTACCTTTCCTGCCATCAGGAAAACATAACCAGATGTGGATCTCCTATCATTCTCACAGCTAGCAAGGTCGGAATCTGTATGACCCACTAGCTTGAGTTTTGGAATATGTCTTTATGTTACATATAATCTTTTGTCCCCTTCAAGTACCGTAATACTTTCTTGGTAGCAACCCAGTGGCTAAGACCAGGATCTGGCTGATATCTGCCAAGAAGACCCGTCACAAAGGTAATATCCTGGTCTGGTATAGAACTGAGCATACATGATACTACCTAGTGCGCTATCATAAGGCACCTCATTATGTCATCCTTCTCAGCTTCATTTTTTGGGCACTGTGTCGAGCTCAGTTTGAGAATAGGAACATTCACAGGTTTGCAATCCAGCATGCTGAACTTCTCCTGAATACGATCAACATAAGCCCTCTGAGAAAAACTTAGTAAACGGCGAGAATGGTCCCTATGGATCTCAATGCCAAGGACAAAAGAAACCTCACCAAGGTCCTTCATGTCAAATTCCCTAGATAATAGTTGCTTTCATTTATGCAACATCCCTAGGTCACTGCTAACAAGCAGGATGTCATCCATATAAAATATGAGAAAATAGAATTTGCTCCCACTGACCTTGTGATATATACACTGATCCGCTTTATTTTCACAAAATCGAATGAAGTCACGACACTGTCGAACTTCAAATAACACTGCCTGGAAGCTTGTTTGAGACCATAAATAGACTTCTTGAGTCCACACAAGATGGTCTGAACCATCCACCGCAAGACCCTCAGGTTTAATTCAACAAGCTCCCAAACATCATTATGTTTCATCGATTTCACCTCATCTCTCATTACATCAAACAAAAAATCTAACTGAGGACAAGAAACAACGCCCGAATAAGTATCTGGATCAACCACATAACCTATGTCGTAGTCATGTTCTCCCAGATAGACCTCATAGATAGATGGTATAATTGAATTTCTCTCCCTGATGGATTTTCGTAATGGTGCTACCACTGCCTCACCCTGAATCTGAGGAATCTCAACTGGAACTGCATCAATGATAGGATCCTCAACCACATCCTGATTAAGAGGAATCTCATTAGGTGCTATATGAATGTTAAGGACCGTATCAATATCAGGATCCTGAACACCAGCAGGTGTAATCAATGGCATAGTATGCCCCACATCCGTCTGAATAGGTAGAAGAATAGGTACTAATGTACCAACTATGTCATTATCTTGAACAGTCTGAGAACAATCATTCTTTTCGACCACATTAAATTTCAGAAACTTTGCTGTCTATGAGTCCACAATCCTAGTGCCTCTACAGGGATTATAAAATTTATATCCCTTCGAATGATCTGGGTAGCTTACAAAATAGTAACGAGTAGTTATATGATCCAACTTGTTCAAAGTCGGATAATATAGTTTTACTTCTGCAGGGCACCCCCAAACTCTAAGATGGTTTCTGGGTTTAGTAACTATATGGTTAAGGATACAAGGAGTAATTTTCAAAAACTTCTCCCATAAGAACTTAGGTAAATTTTTTCTTACTAATCATACTCTTCACCAGTGCGGTTATGCCTTTCGGCGACACCATTTTTCTCAGGACTTCCTGGCATAGGAAACTGACCAACTATCCCAGAGTCCTCTTAGTACTTGGCAAACAGACCCTTAAGCTATCCAACATTGCCATGTCTGCCATAATACTCACCCCCACGATCGAATTTAATAATTTTAATAACTTTCCCCAACTGTTTCTCAACTTCAGTCCCAAAAATCTTGAACTTGTCAAGAGATTCAGACTTTTCTTTAGTTAAGAACAGATAGCCATATCGGGAGTAGTCGTCTGTTAAAAGTGATGAAATAAAAAATTTCTACACAATGTGGCTGAATAAGGACCACTGATGTCAGTGTGAATGACCTCCAACAGGTCAAAACTATAGACTACAGTTTTCTTTTTTATCTTGGTCATCTTTCCCTTACATCAGTCTACATAAGTTTCTAGATCACTTTCGAGAGTAGGTAGGATGTCAGACTTTATCGGCCTTTCCACTCTTGCCTTAGAAATATGACCAAGCATCTTATGCCACAATGTGAAAGACCGTTCTTTAGGAGGCATAGATATCATTGGGAGATAAACACAGTCTGTACAATTTATTGGACATAATGCAGGAACCAACTTTATTCGAAACAATAAAAAAATGGTAACTACCAATGTCCAACACTGAAAATGAAATTAAATTTCGCCTGAAGGACGGTACATAAAAAGTGTTCTTTAAAGTCAAATTAAAACTAGAAACTAGTAATAAAATGATATCTCCCACGAACTCTACGTCAACATATCCATCGTTCCCTACGATAAGCCTTGATTCATCCTGATTTGGCCTCCTCCGATTTATGAATCCCTGTATGGTGAAACCAACATAGTTAGTTGCCCCACCATCTAGCCTCCAATAACTGGATGAGGCTTCTGATAAATTGGATTCATAAACAAAAACCAAAGAATCAATACCTGATGGCTTGGGTTTTGATAACCAAGTCTTGTATTTATTGCAGTCCTTCTTTATGTGACCCTTCTTCTTGCAAAAGAAGCAATGATCACTCTCTTTCTTGAAAGAGTCTTTCTTGGGTTCCAAATTGTTAATCCGATCGCACTCTTTATTGGCAGACTTATGAGTATGGTTTTTAGACTTTTCACTCTCATGGGATTTGGAAATAACAAGTAGTTTCTCTTCCTCAGATACAACCCTAGAAATAAGGTCATCGATATTCCAGACACCATCCTGGGAAAGGTAGTTGGTTTTGATGATGTCAAAATTAGAAGGTAGGGTATTAAGAACTTGATGAACAATCAAGGCATCAGGAAAAGCAATATTCAAGGCTTTGATTTTGGTTTGATAGTCAACCATCCAAACAATATAATCTCTAACACCCCCAGAACCATGATATTTCATATTAAATAGCCCTTGCAGAAATCTCCCAATCTCAACATTCGATGAAACTTGGTATCTCTTGAAAATTACATCCAGCAATTTCCTGGCAGTACATTTATCAGGTAGAGCACTCTTAAGGTGTTCCAGTATTGACCTCTTTATAGACAGTACAGTTAAGCGATTACTCTTTTCCCATGTAGAATGCACAGATTTTTCATCATCAGTACTATCATCTGTTAGGTCCATTGGTTTATCTATAATAAGGGACGTATGCAAATTCGCCATCTCCATGGCAAACATAATGTCCTCTTTCCACTTCATAAAATTTGACACAGTAAGAATCTCAATAGTGACCATGTTATTGTTGACAGAAAAAGTGACTGAAAATTTAAACAACGAACAGTACAACAATCAGCATGATGCAACTATAGCTTGAAACCTTATAAGCTAATAAGATTTTTACACACATCATTGTGAAAACACCTTTGGGCTGAATTCCCAACATGCAATTGTAAAAATCCCTACATACCAGTGGCCATGGGAATACAGCTCAACTTTCAAAATCCACCACCTTTGGGTGTGCAGAATTCTAGGGTCAGCATATTCACATGCATACTATATATGTACCCCTTCAAGTACCAATACATGATCACCACCTTTGGGTGTATGACCACACATCAGATTTGAAGGACATCCCACAACTGTATGAGACTGGTGTTTCACAAATCTAACAAGGAAAGTCGCTTTGGCGGCTGTATCCTGTTGAACCCATGGAACCCTCTTGGGATTTTTCAAAATTACTTACATCCTTAAACAAATTGTGTTATTTTATAATTTATGAAAAGGGGCTTAACTGTCTCAAAATTAACACAAATATGCCAACAGTATTGTTCATCAAAGTAGGTATTCGAGCAAGCCAGAAAATTAGTTCGGTTCCAAATGGAACGAACCGACAAATTCTAGAATAAGGCATGCATCAAAAGAATACCAAGAATATTTTAAATATGCATATATGTTTTTAATGTCTTAAAACTAACACAAAATCCAATGATTCTATTCATCAAGGTAGGTATTCCAGCAAATCAGAAAATTAGTTCGGTTCCCAATGTAAAGAAACGATAAATTCTAGAAAAGGATATGCATCAAAAGAATACCAAAAAAATTAAAAATATGCATATCTAATCAAAACAAAGGCCACCACTGTGTAGAGCACAGAAAAACAGAGCCAACGCAAAAAACGGGACCCCAAACGGAGTCTCGTAGCCCCCAGAAAACCCAATCAAAGTTTTCAGCCCAAAATGGTTGATTGTACTGGTTTGACCGGTCCGAATGGTCAAACCGGTCCAATCAAACCGAATCAATTCATGAGTCAAACCCGGTTCAAACACCAGTTCACCCAGTCCGATCCAACCGCTTTCGGGTGAACCCAAAATGGGTCAATGGGTCGGATCTCCAGGTTAGAAAATGGGTCAACCCGACCCGGGTGGCGCACGTTAGCAGCCCTGTATTTCTGTCTGGGGCGCACGATAGCAAACCCTGGAAAATCCTTTTTTTTTTTTTTTTTTTTTTTTTAAAGCCAACCGGAGAGTGAGATCCACTCGCCGCTTCAGCCGGCGAGTGAGAGAGCGTCCGACGGCCACCGGCGGTGATCCACCCATCGAAATTCTCAGCGTCCCGAGCTCTATCCACTCATGTGGTTTATTTCAACTTTCGCCGGAGAAAAAATCCGACAAAATACCAGTATCCGTACGGGTTTTCTGAAAAATTGAAAAAACCCTAAAAAACTTGATTTGAACCGAATTTTTTTTGATTCCTTTAATATGATCTATTACTTTGAATCCATATAGGTTCAAGAATGGATCTATGGAGGCTCTGATACCACATGTTTGAATAAATCGATCCATATAGGGACAAAATCCCAAAAGCCAGGATCTCCATAGGGCATTCAAGAACGCAATCAAATAAATAATAGAAAACAAGGATAGAACCACCAACCTTGTTTCGCATCCATAGTGATGATGATTGCAGCAAAAAATAAAGAACAAAGATCTAGGTGCTTCCCCTCTATTCCCAAAGTAACTGGCTTGATGAGAATATCAAATGCGCAGGGATGACGAACACTGAATATCTCCCTCTCTTTCAAGAATGCACTTCTCAATAGCAATTAAGAATAATAAGTTGTGATGAGTAGAGGGGGGACCTAGCTCTCCTTATATAGTAATCCCTATAGGGTCTGACTCATCACAGTCCCAATAGGAATCTATCTGGTCCACACTAAGCCAGTCCATATTAGACTTCTAATATAACTTAATGACCCCACTTTATTAGACCAAAACCCTAATTAGCCTGGTTTAGGGATTTAATTATGTTCATATGGAATTTTATTAGAACTAAAATTCTAACATTTTATGTTATAAAAAGGAAGGGAGAGCAACACCAAGAGCCTCAGTAGAGACGAGACGGTCATAGATAAACAGAGAGAGGTTTGTGTGAGTAGAAAGATCTTAAAAAAATGGCTACCCTCGTAGTTCCTAACCACCCTTCTCCCATTGAAGATGCAGAGGTCCTTAGGAAGGCTATTCAAGGATCTTTCTCATCTCTCTCTTTTCATCTTTTGTGTAGATTATTCAATCTGTCATTACTTACATTTCATTGATGGTTTGAGTAGCAACAATTTTATTGAAAGATCAATTTCACCAAGTTTAGAATTTATTCTAAGTAGTTTGTTGTTTCATTTTTCTGGAAACGGATGAGAAGGCCATAATCTCTATACTTGGTCATAGAAATGCAATTCAAAAGAAGCAAATCAGGCAGGCTGATGAAGAAAATTATCAAGAGGATCTCATCAAACGATTTGAATTTGAATCTGAAATTTCTGGGGGTTTTGAGGTTTTTATTTATACTTCAATATATATATATATATATAAATCTAACAAAATCATATTTACTAGATTTTGCTCTAGTAAATTTTATCTTAAATTAATTTGATTTTAAAATTTATGTAAACATAGAGAATAGTGTATTGGTGGATACTAGACCCTGCCGATCGAGATGTCGTGTTAGTTAACATGGCTTTGAGGCATGGTGCTTATCGGGTGATCATCGAAATTGCGTGTGTCAACTCTCTCGATGAACTCTTGGAAGTGAAGCAGGCCTACCATTTACGCTATAAGCGTTCCTTGGAAGAAGATATTTCCTTACATACCAAAAAGAAACCCTAACACATCATAGTTTTTGGTTGAACTATGCAATTTCATCTAATGATTTTCAATGTTATGGTTTATGTTTCAACTTTTGGTTGCATTAGTTAGCACTTACAGGTTTGTTGGTGCTGACATAAATGCAAGCCTAGCTAGGGTAGAAGCTAATAGTCTTCATGAAGCTATCAACGGAAAGCACAGGAGTAACCATGAAGAGACAGTTAGAATCCTAGGCACAAGGTGCAAAACACAGCTAAATGCAACTTTTAGTCACTACAAGATTGAGCATGGCACTTCAATAACCAAGGACTGTAAATTTAATCAAAATGGAAAAGAATTTTATCGTGAAATACCTTTTCTTGGTTTTTAGGTCTTGTGGAAAGTTCCAGATGATGAATTCTTAATAGCATTGGATACAACTATCTGATGCATCAATGCCCCTCCAAAATACTTCACAAAGGTGAGACATGTTTATTATATTGCTCTTCCTTCCTTTTCTTCTTTGAGGTTCTCACGGGCTTCTAGATTGTGTGGTTCAGGTGCTAGACAATGAATTTCCTAAGGTGTGGACTAATACGGACAAGGTCACACATGTGATTGTTACGTGTGCGGAGAAGGATTTGAAGGAAATTAAGGAGCTTTTTTTCAAAAAAAAAAGACTCTTGAGTATGCCATAAGCGGGAAAAAATTTAGGGCCTATAAGGCTTTCCTCATCACCTTATTAGGAATTCAAGGGCATTAGCTCAATCTAATTTTACAAGGCTATAGCTTATGCTTTGAGTTTGGAGACAATAATTTTTTTTGCTTCCTTAGTGATAGTTGAAGTATAGGCCATGTGTGGATCATATTCTTTGGTTTCCAGACCTCCCCCTCCCCAACTCCACCAATCACCATCTTTCAGTTTGTGTTGTGTTCAGGTCTCAGACTATAGTTTATTATTGCTTTAGTGGTGCTTTTGGGTTTCTAAACTTATATTGATGCCTTCTTGAGTTTTCAATAATTCTGGTGTTTTTTTTTTCGACATTTGTTTTTTTGGGGTGAATTGTAGGGATTTGGAAACCTCATTCAATCATTCACATGCCCATATAGATTTGGAACACCATAATCTAAGAATCATAGATAACATACCTTGTTTAATGGCGGCTGTAGTCGATCTCCAAGCTTTTTCCTTCTTTTTATCCTTCCACAGCCTTTCCACTATTGCTCCCGTGAGTAGGAATACAAAATAACAAGTGACGGCTGTGGGGACCTTAGTGTTGAATATATATTATGTTCTCCCTGACCCTAACCACACTCCCACAATATGTAAGGTCAGTTATACCCCTGACTTAAACCTAGAGTGAGTTATTAATATTTACCTTATGGGCCCAATAAAGATAAGATATATTAATGAAGCCCAAAACCCAGCAATCTCCCACTTGGGCAAAATTAATACACATATCTTTATTGGAATTGGCCAGAATCCCATTTTCACTCAAATTACTTTGATTTTTATTAATACCCACTTGTGCCGAACGACAGTAGAAGACATGCCTCAATATACGGCATACAACTTTCTGTCATCACAGCCACAAATGACCTAGTAACTCGAACCTCTTTGGGTATATGTATCAATAAGGAAACAAGAGCATAACAAGTGATCAGTAAGTACATGCTCATTTCCTTATAGGTCCTCTACCTTGAAATCCTCACAGGTAGTATACTTTGATATTAACTCATACTTGGGCTAAACCGCCATGAACTAGAGTTAACACCATACTTTGGCTTACCGCCCACGGCTTTATCCGCCATTCTAAAAGAACTTTAGCTTTATACTGCCTATGGCTAATCGCCACTTCATTATCTTTGGCTAAATACTGCCTATGGGTAATTGCCATTTTGTTATCTTTGGCTAAATACCACTATCGCAAAACTTTGGCTAAATATTGCCATTGTGTACATATAAGACATTTCATGTAACAATGTACAAAGAAACCATAACCAGTAAATGCATCAAGATGACAGGAAATACAGAAATCACTGGTCAAATAAAGAGCTCAAATAACAATCAAAAGGGGAGCAACATCCTCCCACTAAACCGACATATCATGAACATAATAGTCAAAATTGTCAAAACAACACAGACTCCCACTAAACCTCGGGAATCACACTGCCATTACCCAAACAAACATGTCAAGTACTATGCTGTTTTATACCTCCATGAATCTAGGGACTTTTGCTCGTACTGTACTAGTTGGTCTCCTGAAAGCATGACCACATAGAAAAACCCTACTGAGCGAAACCATAGAAAAAGATTCAGTCACCAATTGCCCAGTAGGGACGTAAACACCATCGACCTCTCCCTCACTTACCTTTTCTCTGACAGGAGGATACTTTGTCCCTATACATCTTGAACTGTTTGCCTTTGTTGTTCCTTGGGTAGATAACTGCAGAATTCTTGTCTCACCTCAACCACAAGGGTTTAGGGATAGAGTCAGCAACCTTTAGTTCTGCAGTGAAAAGCCTAACCAAATAGCCCGCTTGATCGCCTCAAAATCGTCATCACGCTTTTTACATGGTGGATAGAGCAACAACAGTCTAATAACCGTCTGCTTGACACCTTTCCATTTTCCTATAGAACTCCTCCAACCACCAAGTAGACACAACTTGAAATCGATTCCACGTCATCAGTATAACCACTGAAGTCTGAATCTGAATACTCGGCCATTCCGAGACTAGCCCAAAACCTCTAGCACTCAACAAGTACCTCACTACCTTCTCATCCGTGGTCCAATGACCCAGTCCTACAATGGACTGAAAACTTCCAAGCACGTTAACTTTTAGGCAATATCAGGTTGAGTGCACTCCTATGCCTACAACAACCTTACCGCAGCTGTGATATGAGGCTTATCCTTAATGGGAACATTCCCAAGAATCTTCTTTGAACATCATTGCTTGTTTAAGTTGTCCCCTTTGTGGATAGGTGCATCCTTCCAGATCATTGGATAAGTTGAACCTCAACTAGATCTTGTTAATATAATCCCTCTGCGACAACCCAAGATGATCTTCCTTTCCATCACGACTTACCACGAAACCAAGTACATGGGTGTCCTCCTCTATGTCCTTCTTTGGTCTCTCAAAATAGGTCAAGATCACTACATGCTAGCAACATGCCATCCACAAAAGGCACCTAAAAGATGAACCTTCCCCTGGCAATTTTCTGGTCGATGCAATTGCCAATTGCATCCTCAATCAAAACCATATGGAGTCATCATCCGAATGAACCTTAAAACATTGTCATGCTCCTTGCATTAGTCCTTACTATGATTCCGATAGCTTAAGAATTCGATGGTCCTTTCCTTTCCTCCTCAAAACATTCATAGTCACACATGTGGACTCGCTTTGCCTGATTATTTGCAGTTCAACTTACTAGATTGGTGGTGGCTTACCAGTTGAAGTTCATGTCCTCGAGGAGATCCACGATATCGACTCTCAAGTCTTCCTACATTTGTGACTCCACGGTAAGGGTGCTACATTAATGATTTTGAAAGATCCCTGCGAGGATACTGGAGAAACAGCTTCCTAGCAATCAAACCCTCTCCTTCTCAGGTGAGATCTTCGGTACTGTTTGGAATTGAGGTGTTCTGTCTTCCGTGGTGTTCTACCTTCCCCTGAAGGTCAATATCGGTTTTAAAACAAATAGCTTTGATGCAACAACCTTGCACCCCTGAGGAAGCTCTATTTAATTTTCAAACACCATTTCATCATTAAACCCTTCCAACCATCTCACAAACGCAGACACTTTACCCTCATCCTCAAGGGACTTCGCACAAGTGAGCTTATTAATTCTACTCTCTGAGCCTGGGTGTCAAATCTATGACCCAACGGTCTTACTAAATATCCTTCAAGCTATCACCCGCCTTAGATTGTAAGAATTTCTTGAGGATAGTTCTCAGGTAATCCTTGGTTGTGTCCGATGGGGTATTTTAATTGACTAGTTCGAAAAAACTATAGTTTCAAATATCATACCCCAAAATCCCAAAATCTCAACCTTTAACAGAGGGGCTCAGGATTTTATTTTTCTTTCTAGTTTACTTCCTTCTCAAGTGTTGACTAGCATCACCACTACTTTTGTGACACTTCCAAGTACTGTGGGACTAATTTTCTCTCGAAAGTTATCATCTTCCCCTTGATGCAATCAACACAGTTCCCTAAACCTTCAAGGGCTAAGTATCATTAATGCCTTCCTGTATAGGCCCGTCTTGACCTTTGTTTGGCTAGGTTATCTAGTTGCATAAGTCCAAGTCTATACTGCGACTGATTAAACTATGGGAGAGAATAACAATTCATGTAATCATCAATCATATGATCAAAACAAAATGAAAGAACTAATTGATGAGAATACCCAACTTTATTAAAAATGTATAAATGCTTATCCAAGTAAAACAAAATTTTTCCTGAATTAAACAAAACTACATGCTTCAATAAAAACAAAACAATGAAGGAAACATGAACAGAATGGTCTAAAGGTTCTCAATGGCTCCTATGGCTTCTATATTTTCATAACCTCATCTCTCACTAAGACCTTCACTTCCCCTTCACCCCTTGATCATGAAACAAAAACTCATCTTCCGAGGGCTGTGGTGAATGGTCACGAGACCTGCGAGTGTAGAATGATGATTCTGGTCTATCCACTTCCTCAGATTCGGCTTCATCTCTTGGTGGGGACCTTGGAGTATAGTAAGGTGAGTCCGACTTATCCACTACATCAGAGAGGATTTTCTCAATTGGTCCGCACCCAGGTGGCCAATCCCTCATCACCAATGGTCTTGGCATCTTGGATCCTTTGAAAATCGCTACGCATGCCCTCATGATAGCCCTATATGTTCGTGCATTCAAGCGCATCTTCTTACTTCCTACTCGAGTGCAGTTTCCTATGCATTGGGAAGAATCTAAGGCACAAGTATTACAGTTTTGCATTTATCGCCTACAACCGACTGTTCTTTGGTGGGTGACATCTTGTCAAACAGAATATCAAATCAATAACTAGCATTTGCCACACCCATAACTTCAATAATTATCCAGTGTCAAGACTGTGTTGGTTCCAACAAAACAAACTAGCGCAGTGGCTAAGAATTTTAGTCTGGTGTATAGTCCTAACCTATGCTTCCTGAGATGCAGTGGTCCACATTCATTGTCAATGGGAGAATGACTAGGGTGTGTTACAAACATGCCATAAAAGACAAGCTGATGCTGAAAGCCACACAATTTACGAGCAACATAATCGGAACATATCTTCCCCTCTCTGGGCATAAGATGTGTAGAAGCTTTCATAAACTTGCCGTAAAACCAAAAGTGACTACAGTAGTCCTATCACTTTTGGGCAAAAAGAGCCCCAGGGTGCCGATCCTTTGTATACTTACATGTGCATACCTAATCTCTTTAAACTTGGGTAGCAACTCTTCTAAGCATGTACTACCAGCTTTGCAGCCATGACCGAACTGCAGAGGAAATTGATGTGCCACTGTGGTGGTCAGCACCTCATTCCCCTATAGTTCTAATAAATGAAAAACTGCAGCTAATCACATATAGCAATGTACTTTCTTACAAGCACGTGTAGTATCGTCAACCACCTTAACTAATGCTAGTGTATAAGGTTTTCTATGCACAATCAAGACATTTCGTTAATTTAAGTTTTGGTTATTGTTAATACCTATAACTTATAGTCCATGCCAGTTTCTAATAAACTAGTTTATAAAATCAGAAGAGTATCAACTGGAACTGCATTTCTAACCTTTGGGTTTTGAAATGCCCTGGTCCTCTTCACACTTTGCTAGTTATACAATACAATGTTCCAGCACCTAACCAAGAGTGTCAACCGAATCTACATCCCTAACCTTTGGGGTTTTGAAATGCAATGGTCCACTCAATACTTTGTAATTACTGCGGTAAACAACTATCCCTAGGCTAGTCTCTCCCTATGTGTGTGTGTCTATTAATTTGGTTTTAGATGACGCTACCTTTGGGTGAGCATCACCTTTCTTTGCTGCAATAAGAAAACCCTCAAGTTATCGAGCATTATAATAAAATCAGATTTTACCACTTTTGTGGATTCCAACTGACCTTATTATAGCACCCAATTACTCATGATGCAGCCATGGGATGTTTGTCTATAAATTCAAACAATTATAAATGAATCTTATCACACACGATGATTCCACAAAAGAAAAAATACTGTTGTTTTGCATTGCATCATGTCATAGTATTGCAAGTGTATGACGCCTCATAAAAAATAGAAAATAAAATAAAAGGAGAAATGCAGGAACACACCTTTTAGGAGTTGTAAAAACACAGAAAATGGTCACTTTGGGTCCTAGAGGTCACATTTGAAGCAAGTGAGGCATACCATTGCGTAGCCCTTGAAAAAACAAGCACAACGAAAAAAATGGGGACCTCAAACTCCCTCTCACGTGCCCTCACACGCGGTTTGAATCCGATGCGTGATATCACACGCGATTGGTCAAACCAAACGGTCTGAACCGAGTTGGACCGGACTAGTTGGACCACACGGGTCGATTTTTTGGGTCAAAAATCCTGGTCAACTGACCCGTCCAACCAGGTTTGGGTCACGGGTCCGGGTCAACCCATATTCGTCGGGTCGGGTTACCCATTCGGATTGGATCTGGGTCAGCCTACTTGGATTGAGACTGACCTGACCCATTTGGGTTGGGTTCGCTCTGGTCCAGCTGGGTTGGGCCTGGTCTGGCGCACCTGGGTCGGGCTGGGTCTAACTGAGTCATGACCCGCCAGCTCACCGGGTTGACTCAAAAACCCTACCGAGTCGACCCTGCGATGAATCGTCCGCCGCCGTCTCACCAACGTTTTTTTTTTTTTTGGGACGAAAATCAGGCCTGTGAGATCCACACGCTTTTTTTGAGAGCACGTGGAGACGATTCCAGCGAAACGACTTATATGGCCGTGACCGCCTCGACTTCCTGTTCCATTCCATATAAAAATTTTCAAATTTTGGTGGTCGTACACCACCGGCAGTGACCGTACAAGGTCAATCCAAAATCCAAAATTTTTTAAAAATTCTTTTCATTCATAAACATGGATTCCAGATCCATATGGGTTGGCTTTGATACCACATGTAGGGATTTGGAAACTCCATTTAATCATTCACATGCCCATATAGATTTGGAACAGCATAATCTAAGAATCATAAATAACATACCTTGTTTAATGGCGGCTGTAGTCGATCCCCAAGCTTTTTCTTCCCTTTAGCCTTCCACAGCCTTTCCACTATTGCTCTCGTGAGTAGGGATACAAAATAACAAGTGATGGCTGTGGGAACCTTAGGATTGAATATATATTATATTTTCTTTGACCCTAACCACACTCCCATAATGTGTAAGGTCAGTTATACCCCTGACTTAAACCTAGAGTGAATTATTAATATTTACCTTATGGGCCCAATAAAGATAAGATATATTAATGAAACCCAAAACCCAACATGAATAACCAATATATTCAACAAAGCACAAGGAAAAGAAGGCCCCCCTTGCAAAAAAAGTCGGGGAAAGCAAAGAGAAAAAGAAGAAAACAACTTTACATTCAAGAGCAAATCTCCCTTAATTGGGAGAAACAACAGTCCGACGAGCCTAGTAGATTAACCCCAAGAAGCAACCAAAAACCTATTGTGGGGAGTATCAATACAAGAGTCTTGGAAGGCTTGCACTTTACCCCTAACATCAAATGAGATAGAAACCCAAATTTGGTGAATAGTTCTAGATCGCCTAGCCCAATTTATAAGGTCCGTTCCATCCTTATATGATAGATGGAAGCTCCAAACGTAATCTTTCCAATTGAATCTAAAACGGTGACTCTTTAAAATATTTCGTTATCCACCTCCACTCTACCTCAAGGTTCCCAATCCTTTGGTTGTTAGGCCAACATTTATACATTAACCCTCACCATAGACGAGAAGAAAATGGACATCGGAAGAATAAATGTTGAATATCCTCGACTTTATTTCAACAAAAATAGAAAGAAGGGGAGAGGGAACTTGTCTCCTTTGAAGGAAACCCTGAGTTGGGAGGATTTTAGTCAACACTCTCCACACAATAAAATTGTGCCTAGGGATGTGATTCTTGAAACACATTACATCAAACCAAAGCACCAGATTTGTTGAAAATCTCACTAGATTCCAGGCTGAATTTGAGGAAAACCTCTCGTGGGAAGCATTCCATATTACCAGATCCTGAGAACCTCTAAGCTTTCTATTAATCTCCTCACAGGCTAAACGTACCTCAAGCATACTAGGAGCAAATACCTAACCAAGGTTCCATCTACCATCAATAAGAATGGAAGATACCTTGACACATCTATTAGTCTTAGAAAGATAACGAATTGATCCTCTATAAACTTTAAAAGGAACCACCTAGGGATGCCAATTGTCTAACCAAAGAAGGGTGGAAGAGCCATCATCCAATCTGGATTTAATAACCAAAGCAACCAAATGCCTATATTTTAGGATCTTCCATCAGGACCAAGATCCATCTAGTGGGCAACATACTGTCCAAATGCATCCTCCTTAAGTTACCTGGAATATATCCAATCAACATATACTCTTACTCTTGGATGCCAATTCCAAATGAATTCAAAATGTAATGCCCCACTATTGAATTGATTAATTTATTATTGTGTTGACAGGTGTGCCAGTGGGGTCGAGTTGGAGCCGACCATGATTGACTGTGATTGTTGTCTGATGGACCTTATGAAGCATTTAAGGTTTTTTTTTTGAGTGGTTTTATGGCTGATTTCTATGGTTTAAATAAGGATCCAATGGGTTGGTTTATTATGGATTTAATTGATGGTTTGGACCAATGGTTTGGTTCAATGAGTTCAACATGGTCTAATTTAAGTTGTTGGAGGTTTTTGTGTTAATAGGACTTGGATCCTAGGGTATTTTTTGGAAAGAAGAAAAGTTTAATGAAGATTAAATTAAAATCTATTGGATTAGAGGATAGTGTGGTGGCTTGTGGTAGTTTTTTTTTTCTTTGACAACCCTTGTTTGTCTAGTCTTTTCCTTGCTCTGCTTCAAGGTTTTCTCACATGTGTTTGGGTTTTTCTTAACTCTTTAATTTGCCCGCTTCAAAGTGCCTTCATTCCTTCTCGGGCTATCTCTGACAACATTTATGTTGCTCATGAGGTTCTTTTCCATTTGCGGAAATCTAAAAGGAAAGAGGGGCTTATGGCCATTAAATTAGACCTTAGCAAAGCCTACGATAAGATTGAGTGGCTTTTTCTAGAGAAAGTCCTTCGTTTTGGGTTTGATAGTACTTGGGTTAATTCGATCACGCAATGTGTTAGCATGGTTAAGTTTAGTATTAAGCTGAATGGAGGGATAATTGGGCATCTTTCTCCTAAGAGATTCTTCGTCAGGGGTGCCCCCTTAGCCCCTACCTCTTCCTTTTGTGTCAAGAAGCGTTTTCACATGCTTTGCTTCAAGTTAAGCTCTCTAAGACCATTTCAGGCATTAAAACAAGTTGCTCAGGTCCTACCATCTCCCATTTGTTCTTTGCAGACGACTATATGTTCTTTCAAGAGCTAGTTTGGGGGACTACAACAATATTGTCAATATCCTTTAACAGTATTGGGAGGCGTCTGGTTAGGAGATTAAATTTGGGAAGTCTAATATTAGTTTCAGCCCTTTAACCACCCCCAGTACCCGACTGGATATTTGTAGGATTTTCTCCTTGACTCAGGTCACAGATCATGGGAAGTATTTAAGTATCCCTACGGCTCCGTTTGGTTGCAAGGGGAATTAAAGGGAAGGGAAGTGAAATTTTCATACTTAAAAAATGAACTTTTTTAATCATTACCCCATGTGACACCAGGTGACAATATATCTAACTCCAAATCATTCCATATTTGGTTATTAAATTTCACTTGCATCAATTTCCCTTTGGTTTAAAATGTAAAATAAATATTACATGTAAAATGTATCTTTACTAGATATGGTAAGAAATTTAAATAATTTATACAATCACATGGGATAATTAATGATTACAAAAGTTTCTTTTGTAGGTTTGAAAAATTTCCCTTCCCTTCCCTTTAATATCCCTTGCAACTAAACGGAGCCTACTCACTTTGGTAGATCGAAAACTAGACTCTTCTCTGATCTTGTAAGTCGTGTTCAGTCCAAGCTTGCTAGCTAGAAGAGTGTTTTGCTATCCCAAGCAGGGAAAGAAGTCCTAATTAAAGCAGTGGCCACAAGCCTGCCATCCTATGCAATGTCTATGCTTCTGCTTCCAAATTCTATTTGTTCCGACTTAAGCAAAGTTGTCCGTCGATTTTGGTGGAAGGATAGTAATGATAAAGGTATATTTTTAGGTTAGTTGGGACAAAATGTGTCGAAACAAGAAATCAGGTGGGCTGGGCTTTAGGGACTTCAAATGTTTTAACCTAGCCTTATTAGCTAGGCAAAGTTGGAGGATTTTGCACAATCCTAATGCGATGTGGGTAAGGGTTCTTAAGGAAAAATATTTTGCTAATTTGACTTTTTTAGAAGCTCCAGCTAGGAAATCTGCATCTTAGGGCTGGCATAGCATTCTTAAAGGTCGAGATCTTCTACTTCGGGGTTTGCGTAAGAGGGTAGGTAATGGGCAGTCCATTAGTATATATAGTGATTCTTGGGTTCCATCTCTACCCTCAGGTCGCATCTCAAGTGCACCAATACCTGGTGTGACTATGGTCTCTGATCTGCAGCCACGCCAGGTTCTACATTGGGATGTAAGTTTGATTTCATGCTCTTTTTCTCCTGTGGAGACTAGGGTTGTCCTTGGGATTCCACTATCCTTAAATCCTCAGACTGATACTTGGTTCTAGAAACCAGGCTAAGAATGGTAACTTTTCCATTCGGACAACTTATCACCTAGCATATACTATATTTTGTCCCCCATCCCCCAGCTCTTCTCGTGCTCTGGTTAGCCCTATTTGGCATAAGATTTGGTCTATTCTTAATTTTTCAAAGTTGAAGCATTTCTTGTCCTTTAATTGCCCAGGTTAAGTTCGAACCAAACAGGTAATCAAACCAGAAGGACCAGCCAAAACCGGAATCAAACCAAAAACCAAAAACCAACAGACCAGTAAGGATCTGGGCCAAAACAGGGGCACAAAGTAAACCGATCGAATCAGAAAAGCAAAGCTACGAGACGTGCAGGGGACACACATCGCGCCCAAGCCCCACGATCTAAGGCGTAAAAAAAATAGAAATCAATCACAGCCATCAATAGAGATTCCATTGCAATGAACGAACCCTAACTAGGGTTTCTGCCACCGCACAAAGAAAGCAAACCAGGAAAACGAAGGACGGTGGAGAAGATGACCGGCGCAGGGCTGCTTGCGCCCAAACTACCGGCGAGTCTAACCCTTGGCAAGGGCTATTCATCGAACCGAAAAGGAGCTCCAGCTACGCTCTAATCATAAAACAGAGAAGACAGCCCATAGAAGGGTGGCCGGGATCAGAGAAGATGGCCAGAAATTGGTTAGGGAGATCAAATCCATAACCGAAAATCATCGAAGAAAAGGGAGAGAGAACTGCTGCCAAGAGCTGTACAGAGGTTGGGGGTGGGTTTTATTACAAACCTGCAAAAAAACTAAATGGGGATGCAGAAATGGGGACAGAGAAACTTCGCCGGAAACACAGCAGCGCCGGAGGGAAGCATTTAACCTTAAACCCTAAGCCAGGAACGGGGCCAGTGAACACAGGACTTCAATGTCCACTGAAGACGAGAAGCTTCACCAAGGTTTGATCGAGGTGGGCAGAGAAAGGAGAGATGAGCCATGACCAGGGCTCATGGGGAGGAGTAGGGGTTGCAGAGCTGCGGTGGTGGCGATGGTATTCTCTGGTAGAAGATGTGATTAAGGATTAGGGAGTAGACGGCATGGGTTAGGGTTCATAAAACCCTAAACCCCTAAGCAATTAATAAAATGCCTATTACAAATCAAACAAACTAATTAACATGCTAATCTATCTAACCCATAAAATAACTAATTTAATGTGACACATGCAAAGCATTATATAATTGACTAAACTAAGCATAAATTAATTAAGTAAGAATGGAGAAATTACCTTAATCCAATCCCAGTATAGGATCAGTAAAAGACGGCTTCTAACGCAGGAATTAAAATAATCCCAAGCTCAAAAGACCATGCTGCCCTCCACTGCTCTCAAGCCTTTGCCTTCTTCTGGAATTTCTCAACAACTCTCCTATTTATTATAGGAGGCTGGCCCAGTAGGGAGGGTTTGCTAAGATTAAAATGTCTAGGATGGTGCCACTTGTCACCATCTAGAGGCCGCCTACAAATGCAATATTCTGATAATACAAAAAAAAAAAAAAAAAAAAAAAAAAAAGCTGAAATTGCAATGATCGTAACTTTTGATCCGACGATTAGATTTTGCCATGCAATATGTTGTCAGAAAGTTCGTTCCGAGCACTATCCAATGATGTGGGATACGTGCATGATCGCAGGTACAAGCTTGCGGAAAGCAATTGAAAACTCAGGATGCTAACTGTACTAAAAGTGGGGGAATCGGAGGCCGATTCACACTGCTTTTCGCACCAAAGTGTATTGTTTAGACCAGGACATTAAACAACACTAATCTGCAATGTCATCATCCAATTTTCAGAGTAATTTTCATAAAAACATTGGCAAGCGTATTTTGATCAATTTTACGTTAAAATTCGTATATTGCTAGAGAGTGACTGTGAGGGAAAATTAATTCGTAATCATCGTTGGGGGGTAACAAAACTGGGGTGTCTACAGATGGTGTAGTGACTTGTGTAAGAACTGTGTGAGGATCTAGATAGTGAATTCTTATTCACAATTGGATTTACATCAAGGATCAACTTTAAACCCTGATTTGTTTGTGCTTATTATGGATGATTTAACTAGAGACATTCAACATGGGGTTCTTTGGTGTCTGCTTTTGCTGATGATATTGTTTTGGTAGATGAGACAAAAATAGAGATTAATGCCAAGTTGTAGTTATGGAGTCAAAAGATTTTAAGATATGTGGAGTTTGGTTGGATTTTTTAATATTGGTGGGAGATTGGGCTTGGAGATAATAAAGAGACGTGTTTTTATTTTCTTTTATCTTTTTTTTTTTTTCCTTTGTGATAAGGCATAAAACACCCCACCAATCAGAGGCTACCGTGTGGCCGAGCTGAACTCGGTCTAAGAACCGAACTGAGCTGAGCGGGAAGCCGGGCCGACCCGGTCTCCGATAAGCCACACGACTAGGCCAAACACTTGGTCGAGCTTGCAAAGCACCACCCAAGTCAGCTACAGACTCTGAGCTGAGCTCACGTGAGTCAGCCGAGGCCGACCTCGAAGGCCGAGCACTGAGGCCGATCTCTGAGGCCAAACCCTCCACCAAAGCCATCGTAACGACCAGCCAAAAATAGCGGGGCCACGTCAGCACAACCCGAGAATCGCGGGATAAGGATCGAGCCACAATCCTAACGCGATACAAAATTACACTCAGACATGGACTTTTACCTTAACAAGAATCCGACCCCGAAAATAACTCTTCACTCCGCTCTACACGATAGAGCCTTCCAAGAAAAGAACTCCTACCATACTAGGACTTTCCCAACCGCCTCACCTCATCCTATAAATACCCAGGTATGGAGCACCATTATTCATCTAACTCTTTACTAGCTGTTACGCGGTTGCATTGGAGACCTGACTTGAGCGTCTGAGAGTCCTAGGCCAAAGCCACACCGGCTCTCTTGCACTTACTCGGTTTTTGTAGACTCATTCGTGGGCGAACCGGGCATCCGAGGTTTTCACACGCAACAGATTTGGCACCGTCTGTGGGAATGACGTCAGCAAGCCATCGTCGTTTCTACCAACTTCAAGAGCAGGAACAATGGTGCATACGAGATCAGGGCAACATGGCTCGACTTCCTGTGGGGACAAACAACAGTCGGTTGGGCAGGAGAGACATTCACCGCCCCCTGAAGCATCACAACAAGGCGTGACCGGAAGACCCCCTCGAGCAGGGGGTGTGCAGCCCAGCACGGGTGCCATGGCCAATCCAATTCCCCCGCCGGAGGGTGGGAATGGTGGAAGCGTGCTGGACACGACGGCGGCTGATCGGACATAGGTCGAGCCAAACTTGAACTGGCTGAGCCTACCACCGTCGTCACCCTTACCGAAGAATTTGGATCCCGAAGCCCTGAAAAATAACCGATAAGTTATGGACTTGCAGCTGCAGATGCTCCACACCAATGAGATGCTGCGTACTTTCATGACCCAGATGGCCAGGGCGGGCTGATGGGACAACCGCTGGTCAAGCCCCCTCCAGCCCCGGTGCACGTAGAGGAAGACCCGCGCAGGTAAGGTAGCAGGCGTCAGGCCAAACTGAGCCGGGCCGCGTCATCCCAGTCGTGTCGTCAGAAGACTCCTCCTCCATGCCCTAGTAGGGGCGCTCGACGGGATGAGCAAGAGCAACATCGGAGTCCGAGGGTAGGATAAGAAATTGAACCAGGCGGCGTCGGCCGTGAGAAGATCGGTATTCTCCGGTCGGCTCAGAGAGGATGGATAGCCTGGAGGAAACCGAGATCGAGGTGAACAACTCCGTGCCAGACAAGACGCGAGGAATGGGGAAAGATCTCGCCATAGCCCTCGGCATCGAAGCCTGCCTCTCCGAGAAGAGCAACAGAGAAGTCCCCACAGGTCAAACTTCCATGGTGAAAGAAGAGCCGGAAGGGGTGGGGCTAGCCGAGCCGAGGACAATGGCAGACCACGACGAGACGACCGCCCAAGCCAATCCCAAGTCGAAGAGCAGAACAACCGACCGAATGAGCAGGATGACCTGCACTGGGCGGACGAGCCGAACAGCCGAGCACCCGAGACTGAAGTGGAAAGAAGGTTGAGAGAGTTGGCTGAGCAAGTCAAAGGGTTGAAGAAGCAGGCGACTCCGGACGCCTTCTCTCTGGTTGGACGACACCCATATCCTCCGGAGATCATGACAACACCCTTACCAGTGGGGTTCACGCCGCCTCCTTTTGATCGGTACGACGACACTACAGATCCAACCGACCACATCAATTACTTCAACATGGTGATGACCATGTACGGGGGGACCGAGATAATTTCCTACCGAGCCTTCCCTTCATCGCTTAAGGGAGCTGCCACCTAGTGGTTCTCGTGGTTGCCACCAAACTCCAGTACCAACTTCGATCAGCTCTGCCAGGACTTCGTCATGCGCTTCTAGAGCAGCATAAAACATAAGAAGACGGTGGTCAACCTCCTCAGCGTAAAGCAGAGGCCCGACGAGTCGATCCGTGCGTTCGTCTCTCGCTTCAATAAGGAATCTTTGGACGTCAAGGATTTAGATGAGGCCACGGCCCATACCGCGATGAGCAATGGGCTCACCAACATGAAAATAATTAAGGACTTGGCCTGGAAGCCGACCAAAAGCATGGCCGAGCTCTTGGACAGGTGCAACGAGTTTACAAACATGGAGGATGTTCTCCTAGCCCGCAAGGCAAGCGAAAGCAATGGGGAGAAGAAGAGGTTGGCCACTGACAATCGGAAAGATGAGAAAAGGACTCGGACAGATAGCCGAGCCGAGAGGTCAGACCGAGCTCAAAGCCCCGAGTACACACCCTTGAACACGTCACGAAAGGTGATCTTAATGCAAATCCAGGACGACGGATACATCCGCTGACCTCGGCCAATGCAAGCCTGGTCATCCCAGAACCCCAACAAGTATTATCTATTCCACAAAGACCCCGATCATGACACTAAAGATTGCTATCAACTAAAGCGAGAAATTGAAGAGCTGATCAAGGCAGGTCACTTAAAGCGGTACATCAAGGGAGGCCGAGAAGATCGCGAAGGTCGAAGGCTCGAAGGCCGCGATCAGAAGAGAGCCGACCCGAGGTCTAAGAATAGGCGAGCCGAGCAGGACGAGGATAAAGCCCGAGCCGAGAAGAAAGACAATGGATCCAGGCCGACCAATGACAAAGGAGCTCCCATATATACAATCCTGGGAGGGACCGAGCAAGAGTCCACCCAAAAAGCCAAGGCAAATGCGTGGTTCGTCTGGGTCGCAGAGATGTCGAACAAGAAGTCGAAGTCCGAGACGACAATCTCCTTCATCGAGGCCGACCTCGAAGGTATAAATTTTCCTCATGATGATGCTTTGGTGGTGCAGGTAGAAATTGCAAAAAGACCCATCCACCAGGTATTGGTCGACACGGGCTCATCCGTGGACCTTATGTCGCTAGACGCGTATCGACAATTCTACTTCGGCGATGACGCGTTCAAACCAGAAGGCACCTCACTCCATGGGTTCTCGGAGGCCCCGCCACCATCAAGGGCTCAATCGACTTGCTAGTCACGTTCGGACAAGCTCCATGTCAAACGACGATCCAAGTCAAATTCATGGTGGTACGGTAGGTGGTGATTTTCAATGCCATACTAGGCCGCCCATTGCTAACCACCCTCCATGCCATCATCTCACCGATCCACATGAAGATGAAATTCCCCACGGAGAACGGTATAGGAGAGGTCCGGGGGGACCAAAGGAAGGCTCGGGAATGTTACACCACATTCGTCAAGCAAAACAAAGGCAACGTCCGAGGAATGGCAATGTGCGTCGAACACTCCCTGGAAGACCAGAGGGATGAGCTCACTGAAAGAAGAGGACGACCCGTGGAAGACCTGACCCCATTCTCCCTCAGCGAAGAAGACCCAACGAAGACAGTACAGCTCGGATCACTGCTGAGCGAGGAACAAAGAAATAAGCTCGGGAATTTCTTGAAGGCAAATGCCGACGTCTTTGCCTGGTCGGCCGCCAACATGTCCGGCATACCTCAACATATAGCCGAGCATCGACTCCACATAGACCCGAGCCGAAAGTCGGTTCAACAGAAGAGAAGGAACTATGCCCTCGATCGCCAAGCCGCCATCAAGGAAGAGGTGGAGAAGCTTCACCGATCAGGATTTATTCGAGAGGAAAAATTCCCAACCTAGTTGGCTAATGTCGTCATGGTCCCTAAGCCTAATGGGAAGTGGAGAATGTGTGTCGACTACACCGACCTCAACAAGGCTTGTCCGAAAGATGAATACCCGCTACCTTGGATTGATCTCTTGATCGACGTCACGGTAGGGCACGGAATGCTAAGCTTCATGGATGCATACTCCGGCTACAACCAAATCATGATGCATGAGGAGGATGAGCCATACACGGCATTCCAAATTGACCAACAAAACTTTTGCTACAAGGTCATGCTGTTCGGATTGAAGAACGCCGGAGCGACATACCAGCGGCTCGTGAACTATATATTCCACGAGTAGATCGGAAGAAACATGGAAGTCTACGTGGACGACATGTTAGTGAAGAGCTTGAAGATTGAGCATCACTTGGCCGACCTGAAAGAACCCTTCGATGTGCTAAGGAAGAACTAAATGAAACTGAACCCCACCAAGTGTGCATTCGGCGTGACCTCGGGAAAGTTCCTCGGGTTCATGGTCTCCATCAGGGGCATCGAGGCCAATCCGATGAAAATCAAGGCCATCCAAGAGATGAGCCCTCCAAGGGCGATCCGAGAAGTACAAAGGCTAAACGGGCGAGTGGCGGCGTTAGCACGATTCATGTCGAGGTCAGGCGACAAGTGCCTGCCGTTCTTCAAGCTCTCAAGAACATTCGAAACCCGAAGGACTTCATTTGGTTGGGCGAATGTCAACAAGCTTTTGAAGAGCTGAAGAAATACTTGGAGAACCCGCCTCTTCTCAGCCGACCTGAGCCAAAAGAAGAGCTTCAAGTTTACTTAGCCGCTACCCCGATGGCGGTCAGTGCGGTGTTGGTTAAGGAAGAAGGCCTAGTTCAGAAGCCCATATACTACATCAGCCATGTTCTTGTTGATGTCGCGACGAGATACTCCAAGTGCGAAAAGGTAGCATTCGCCCTTGTCACAGCTGCGAGAAAGCTAAGGCCATATTTTCAATCTCATCCCATCGCGGTGCTGACCAACCAGCCTCTCAAGAAGATATTGCACAAGCCCGACGTATCAGGTCGGCTGATCACTTGGACAGTCGAGCTAAGTGAGTACGATATAAGTTATCGCCCGAGGACCACAATCAGTTGGGATAAGGTTGAGTTTGTTGTAGGATTTCTGCAACATCTATAGGGCTTAGATCTGAAATTTGGGGCTTGGTACTTGAAGATCAGACTTGGGAGTGAGGGTTTCTTCAAAGACGTAAGATATGCTTCTCCCCAAATTCTGTTTAGGTATTGTTTTGGGTTTGTTGAGTAGTATTTTGGAATGTCAAATTAGAAAATTTTAGAGGGTTAGGAGCAAGATGATAAGAGTAAAAGGAAGATGATGAAATGAAGAAGAGGAGTATAATGAGAAGAAATAAAACAAGGGAAGGATGAAGAAGTGGGAATTGAAAGGGAGGAGTTGCTGCCGCACCAACAGTCAGTGCAGCCAGTAGGTCTGGTTGCACCACCGTGTTGGCTAGCCTATTGACCAACCTGTAATACCCCTTTAATGCCTTTTTTTCCTTTCCCTTTGGTGTGTAAGTGTTTGGGTGGTGTTTGATTATATTGGGACCTTTGTTTTTGTTAGGGTTTAGGGTTTAAGCACTGGTTGGTTAGAGCATTACACCTTGTGTATCAAGTTTGGAATACCCAGGCTACTGCCTTCAGCTAGTATTTATAGGAAAACTAGGATTTAGGTCAGATGGGCTACCTACTAGATTGCCCCTCACAACTTGAGCTATAATACAAGTAGGATTATATTAGAACATATAAGGGGATATTACCATAATACCCTTACAGTTTTTTCATCACCACTGCTATTTGTGTGAAGAAAAATAAAACAAAATGATGAAAAGAAGAGAAAAACCTGTCATAATGCTTAAATACAACGCAATGGTTTGATTTGGCTACATGCATCGTTGATGTCAAATTGATCTTATGATTTATGAATGTCATGATTAATGTTGGGTCCTAGATGCTTATGTGTATGGTGTATTCCAACTCTAGATTCTTAGTTTGGTGCTTGCATTTGTACCAGTATATCTTGAGATGAATGGTGATGACAGCTTAAATTAGTCTCCAATGAGCATTGAATTGAACTCTATTTGTTTGTTATCTCTTTAGTTTCTTAAGTATCTCTAATTACCTTAAAATGCAGCTCATTGTGAATGCTCTGTGTTGAGTTCTTAAGTATTATCCCATACCACTAGTGTACAGGTGCTTAGCTGAATCATTTTTCTTAAGTGGCCAAAATGCCATTAATGGCAATCATATGATGTATTTTGTGATGAGCTTCCCAAGTACTTTGTTTTATGGAATTACAGGTGAGAGGAATCCAGCCACATACTTGCATGTTTTCCTCATTTCAGTATTTCTATTGTTCCTCCGAGTTGTAAAGTAGTTTTAAATTTAAAAGAAATGTTCAAATGCTCTGGTTGTTACAGTAACGTATGTTTTTTTGGAAGATGAAAAATCACCAGAATCATTGAGGTTTTGACCAAGAAATGAGCGGTGAAATGGAAAATCACCAGAACCAATTAGGTTTCAATCAAGAAGTGAGCGGTGAGATGGAAAATCTCATTGAGATTTCAACCAAGAAGTGAATGGTGAGATGGAAAATACCAGACTCATTGAGGTTTCAACCAAGAAATGAGTGATGAGATGGAGAATCACCAGACTCATTCATGTTTCGACCAAGAAATGGGCGGTGAGATGGAATCACCAGACTCATTGAGGATTCGACCAAGAAGTAAGAAAATCACTAGACTCATTGAGGTTTCAACCAAGAAGTGAGCGGTGAGATGGAAAATCATTAGACTCGTTGAAGTTTCCACCAAGAAGTAAGCGGTAAGATAGAAAATCACCCGACTCATTGAGGTTTTGACCAAAAAATGGGTGGTGAGATGGAAAATCACTAGACTCATTCAAGTTTCGACCAAGAAGTGAGCGGTGAGATAGAAAATCACCAAATTCATTGAGGTTTCAATCAAGAAATAGACGGTGAGATGGAAAATCACCTGATTCATTGAGGTTTCGACCAAGAAATGGGCGGTGAGATGAATCAGGACATCAGACCAGTACCTAAGTAACAGTACAAGAACAGTATAGAACAACACAAAAAGAAAGAAACATTAAGAACAAAAATAAATGAAGAAAGAAAAGAACAGAAGATAATAAAAGAACAATACATAAAGTTATAAGTAGAGAATAACAGATTTATAGGCACAGTAAGCGATAGAAAGAGAATAAGAGAATGACAGTTGAAGTAATGTTATAATAAGAAAACAACAGATTGACAGACACCACAAGTCATGAAACAAGAAATGGTAGATATATGATGGTTTCATTGTTTACAATTTTCAAGAATGACAGTTATTTTTATGATCATTAATAGCATATCAGATTTACAGACTTTTGTTACAGCATGAGTTTTCCAGCATTAGCATGACTTTTATAGCATTAACATAATCTTATATTCATGAGTATGATATGCTTTGATTTCCTTCTCACTGAGTTAGTTGCTCACCCCATAGCTAATATGTTTTTACAGCGCACACATACATGGAGTGCCAACATGCCTATTGCATCCAGAAGGCTAAGGGGAAAGGTGTCCAGCCTTCCTAGTAGAAGATTGGAGGTACAGTTTATAGGAGATTCTTTTGTGTATATAGATATTTTTGTTGTAATTAGATAAATAGACTTTTAATGAAACTCACAGTTTATTGAATTTCATAGATAGATAGCATTGCGTGGTTTATTTGAACAACTATTTATGGACATTAATGTTGATGGACTGCTGGTCTTCCAGTGTTCAGAATGTAATTTGTTTTTCTTGGTGTGTTCTTTTTTTCTTTTGTGGCTTGTGAGAGTGTTCGGCACCTTGGGTTGGGGTAAGTTGGTGCCTACCATTGGGATTTTCCCTACTATTTACCATTATAAGTATTGGTAATGCATTGATAGAGACCAGAAACAACTCAACAGCTTGGTTTGGACATGAAAGAATGCATAATAGTTTCTGGGAGTAAGGAATATGTGCATGGACATAAATGGGGTGTTTGATTGAATATGAGTGGTGATCACATCCTCTACTTCCTCCTTGTCCGGTACTTACCACCTTACCCCTACCTGAGCAAGGGTAAGGCGGTAACTTCCACCTTGCTTGTGTGTGGGGCACACACGGCAGTAGGGGGCAGGCAGAAGGAGAGGATGTGAATTTATATGAATACGGAAATTTGAAAATTGGCTAATCCAGACCATGCCATCGCTATTCAATGGTCACATCATCTAACGATGTGGCATATAATGTGGGTGGGCCATTTTTGAGAACTGAACCATGTGAAAGAGTTCCATTAGATAGAACTATAGAAGAATTGGTAATGCATTGAAAGCGACCAGAAACAATTCAACAGCTTGGGTTGTTCGAACAGAATTCAAAACTTAACATTGATAGGGTAACGCATTTAGACAAACAGAATATGATAGAACAAAAGGGACTTCCATTTACCATATTAATTAGAAGAATTGGTAATTAATGCTGCATTGATAGAGACTGGAAACAACAACTCAACAGCTTGGTTTGCTGAAACAGAATTCACACAAATAGAATATCCTCTGTGCCTTACAAATATTTCTTGTATCGTCTTCTACTCTGTATCTATCTATCTCTATATATATAGCAGTAAGAACTCTCCAGTTCTCACATCTCGTTCTACATTATACACAATCAGGGTTACCAACTATTTTAGTTCTTGTTCACCCCTACCTGCTCTCATAGTCTTCTCTGTTTACTTTATTTCCACATTTTCCTTAGCTCTTGTTCTCTGCAGAATGCGTTCCGTCAATCACTGATTTGTGTATAATGAGCGAGTAAATGGCCTAGAATTGGCCTAGGCGGGGGTCCGCTATCACTGATTTCACAATTGAAACCATCTATTAATGGTGCCAAGTTCTCGGATCTTTTAGGTGTGTGTGAGTGTGGTGTGTGTTGTGTATATCCGCCATTTCTCGGTCCTAAAAGTCGATTAACCTTTTGGGGTTGGTGTGTGGTTTGTGTGATTACACTTTCATAAAAAAAAAAGACCTCGGATCTTTATCCTCTCAATTTGCCTGTCCATACTTGCCGTCAAGTACATCTAACAAAGGGGGCAGAAATGACTATTCTACCCCCTGTCCAAACACACTGCTCGAGGTGGGGTCCACCTCCCTCCATTAGATGTACTTGATGCCAATACGGGCAGGTAAATTGAGAGGATAAAAATTCTAAACTCTATGGTTACATTAACAAAACAGTTGTGGAAGTGGAGCCTAAGTAATGAAGCACCCATTCATGGAAGTGGAGCCTCGATTCAGGTACACCTTTGACATATCTCCGATCCGACTATAATCTTGAATCCGAAGTGAAGAAATTGATTCATGGTGAAAGTGTTCACAGCCCTAAACCATTTAAATTATGTTACAAAGTTGGTACTGATGTCAAAAATGTGGCAATCACTGCCCATTGTTCCGGTGGTGCCGATCTGAAGTTGAAACAGCAGAATACTTTTATTAAAATATCTGAAAAACTCGTATGCTTTGCCTTTGTCCCGAATATATATCCTCAGGATATCTATGGGAGCACGGTTCAAGTGGATTTCTTGGTTGGCCATGATCTTGATAAAAGGAAGGTGTATTTCAAGCCAGCTGATTGCTCCAAGCAGAAGTTTGACGTTTCATGAGTTGAAATTTCATGGATTTGTCTTTAATTTGAACTATGTTTATTCATAAATTCTCTCAATAATAAAGTGCTGGTATTTCATGGATGTGTCTTTAACTTGAAATTTCATGCTTTGTCTTTGATTTGTTTTTTATTTTTTATTTTTTATTTTTTTATTAGTTTTGAAGATCTTTTTTATTTTGGTAAGGATTACTTTTGAAGATCATATCTTGGAAAATCTCTCTCTCTTTCAAATTAATTTGACTATATGAAAAACATAGCACTCCTGTTTTCATTGGAAAGGATAAATTCAAAGGAGGGCATCTTTGTTAGGATCGTGATCGTCTACGGCCTGCTGCTTGTAGCGGCCATAGCAGTGCACTAATGAGGCGAGACGTAATGACTGCCTTACCCCCGCTCGGGCAAGGCGCTCGGGCAGGGGTAAGGCGGTCATTGCACCATGCCTCATCAGTGCCCTGTTCTGACCGCTACGGGCAGGCAGGCCGTAGACGATCTGGATACTCTTTGTTACGCTCTACATAAAGAAGCTTTAGAGGGATAGCCAAGGCTTTAGCCGCTTTACCTTATGAAAGGGCCCCTTTTTGTCTATTAGACAGAGAGAGAGAGAGAGAGAGAGAGAGAGAGATGTCTCCAGGTAGTAGCTTTTTCTCGATTCCTTAGAGTTTTCTTTGTATACAATCAAGAGAAGTACTAATACTCCTTTGATAACAGTGGTCTCTGTTTTGCCACTTCCTGTTTTAAGAAAGTATAATCAGGGGAGTGAGTATATAAGGCTTTGGGTCATAAAGGTTGTTTTTTGTAATCATGGATATATAGTGAGGACGATCATACACAAAGAAATCATCAGTCATGCTATTAGCAATTTGGTTTCAGAAAACCCAAAACATCCAAAATAGGTTATGAACCTTCCTTAAAACATTCCAATAATCAAGATGTAAAACAAGGTATAACAGTCCCCTAGCTTCAAGAATTCAAACATCCATTTGTCTTAACAAGAGACATAACTAAATCCATGCACCTCACTTTTAAATAACATAGCATGATCCTAACATCGATTTCACATAAAATAGTCCCAAAATCATGCTATAAACTTATTCCTAGTATGCATAAAATCCCAACTTCCAAAAAACTCTAAAACTTACTTAGTATTGTGAATCATAGATCAAAGCATCTTTCTTTCAATTATCAAAACATGATTCCATTCTTAATAATACTAAACAGCATTCACGGCATATGAATCATAATGGTTCTTCTTAATTTTGACACAAATTAAACAGCCCCTAAAAACATACCATAGTCCCTACATGCTTTCCAAATATCTCAACATTAGTAGCTCAAAAATCATACATAAGCATGTAAAACAAAAGCCTAAGCATGCTTTCTAACAAAAATAAAAATAAAAATCAATCATGTATGAAAAATTACTAGGAAACATCTCTCAAAAGACCAAGATTCACACATTGTACTCGCATATAGATTGGTCATCCCTTATTCTTTTGACCCCTGCTATACTCGCATATGGATTGATCAATCTTAATTATTTGACTCTAGCTATACTCGCATATAGTTTAGTCAACCCCTACATCCTTAAACCCCGCTACACCCGCGTATAGATTGATTGAAGCCCTTTTGACCCTCGTTATACTCTCGTACAGATTGGTCAACCATTATTTTGGCCCCCGCTATACCCATGTATAGTTTGGTCAACCATAGATTATTTGACTCCCGCTATACTTGCGTATAGTTTAGTCGACCCCTACATCCTCAATCCTCGCTACACCCGCGTGTAGATTAATCAAAGCCCTTTTGACCCCATTGTACTCGCGTAAGGATGTCAAATGGTGCGGTTCTGGTTCGGTGCACATTTTGCAAGGTATAAATCAAAACCGCACCGGATAAGGATCACTCAATATCAGAATCGTTTTATATGCGGTGTAGTTTTAGTGGTTTTTATTCGATTTTCGTTACCTGGTTTACATGCAGTTTTTAATACCAGTTTCACCTATGTACCCTTTAATTTTATTTTCATATCCTTGTTATCTAGGAGAAATTATATTGTTTCAAACACATCTAACTCTAGGAAAAGTTCACTTGGAGACATGCTAGTTGCAATAATAATCATAAGTGATTACTCAAGGCCGCAAAGTATCGCAAGGAAAACCAACATGAGGACATCACCAATCCACCAATCAATTCATTAGCAAAGTCCACTAAGACATGCTCGTACCAAAACCTTCCGTTCCTTCATGAATTTGGCACTCAAACTAAAATTCAAAACAATCTCAGTAAGGAGTCCTAATAGTTTTAGAGTGCTTAACCCCATTCTAAACAAATTAATATTCCTAATTTTGGTTTTCTATCTTGTATCTATTTGGTTAACTGACGGTTTTCCGATTTTGAATCGAACCAAACCTATAATAGAACCTATAAAATCAGAATCGCGTTGTTTTTATATGGTGCGGTTCGATTTGATCGTAAACGATTGGTTCCGGTTCCGACAATCGGTTTCGGTTCCATTTTGACACCCTTATTAACTCGCGTATAGATTGGTCAACAATTATTTTTGCCCCCGCTATACCCACATATAGTTTGGTCAACCATAAATTATTCGACTCCCGCTATATTCGCATATAGTTTAGTCAACCCATATATCCTTCGATCCCCGCCACACTCACGTGTGGTTTGATCAAAATCTTTTCAACCACCATCGTACTCGCGTAAAAATTGGTCGAATCTTTCGATCCTTAGATTGATCAAACTCCTGTACTTGTTATTCCAATCTTGAACATTGATTCCAGATTGAACACATTCACACCTCTTATGCTTGTAGTTGTGTTCTGTTCGATCAGTCCCATATTTTGATTACATCTGATTGCATCCTTTTTGAATCTTAGTTTTAACTTTCATTTTGTATCTATCTTTGCATTATTGGCCATCCTTAAGCAACATATCGGCAGTGTATACACCCTGGTGTAAGGGTGTCAAACGGTGCAGTTCCGGTTCATTGCACATTTTGCAAGGTAGAAATCAAATTCGCACCGAATAAGAATTACTCAAAATTAGAATCGTTTTATATGCAGTGCGTTTTTAGTGGTTTTTATTCGGTTTTCGTTATCCGATTTACATGCGGTTTGTAATACTGGTTTCACCTTTGTACCCTTTAATTTTATTTTCCATATCCTTGTTACGTGGGAGAAATTTTATTGTTTCATACACATCTAACTCTATTCAAAGTTCACTTAGACATGCTAGTTGCAATGATAATTTTAAGTGATTACTCAAGGCCGCAAAGTACCGCAACGAAAACCAACCTGAGAACATCAGTAATCCATACCCCACTCAATTCATTAACAAAGTCCATTAAGACATGATCGTACTAAAACCTTCTGTTCCTTCATGAATTTGGCACTCAGATTGAAATTAAAAAAAAATCTCAGTAAGGAGTCGTAATACTTTAGAGTGCTTAACCCCATTCTCAAACAAATAAGAATATTCCTAATCTCGGTTTTCTACCCAGTTTCTATTCGGTTAACCGATAGTTTTCCGGTTTTGAATCGAACCGAACCGATAATAGAACCTATGAAATCAAAATCGCATCATTTTTATATGATGCGGTTCGGTTCGATCGTAAACGGTCGGTTCCAATTCCGACAACCGGTTTCGATTCCAGTTTGACACCCTTACCCTGGTGACAAAATTTTGGTGTTCTTTTTCTTCTTTGACTATCGTCCGCTAGTGCCTTTAGTTAAAAGGGGGCATTCTATAGATTTGTCACCCCTGCACACATCTCTACATTGGTTTCCCAACTTTTAGCTCATCCTAGGGGCAGTTAGGTCTTTTCACACTAATCCCAATATCCCAAGGATAGATAGTGTATGATTTCAATATTCTAGGGGCATATATGTCATTTCCAAATCATCAAAGTTCATTCAAGGTTTAGGGTCATTTGGCACTTTAGTAGGGGTATTTTGATTGTTTAGAAGGGGAGAAGTTTGAAAGACATGTTTATTAAAAAAAACAAAAAAGTTAGAAAGACATGTGGGTTCGGTTATGGCAGTTTAGGGGTGTGTTTGGTTGCGTAATTTCACAGAAAGTATTTTCCTGTAATCATGATTCTCAATTATTGAAAGTGTTTGGTTAGTAATTGGATCTGATCTTGGGCAGAATCAAATGAACCACACCTAATTCCACATTTTCTACTAAAAGTTGCTTTAGTCCTGAATGCAATTCACATATGTCACCAAACCAAAAAAAAAAAAAGAAAAAGAATTCAATTCACATATGAACCATCTGATTCTTTTTTTTTTGTTTTTTTGTGTGTGTTTTGGTGTGAAACCATCTGATTCTACCCTCCATATAAATAGCATAATGTCCTATGGAAAAGGATTCTGTCCCACTTGGGCCCCACATGTGAAATGATCACCCCACCCCTGTTTTTGCTGCCGTTTGGTGGGGTTGGATGCTCTAGCTCTTGCCACGGCTGGACGCGAGCCAGGTCCGATGCTCTATATCAAAACCCCTGGAGAAGCTCGAATGGAACTGCTCGCGCTCAAAGTCGTCTTCTTCGTTAGGCAGTTGCATTTCTACTCGATTGTATGATGATAACGTTTAGTGACTGTGGGTATAGCTTTGCCTCTCTCTCTCTCTCTCTCTCTCTCTCTCTCTCTTTCTCACTAGTTTAGGGTTGAAACTTGCAGAGCAACTTGAAGCTTGAACATAGTAGGTTCTTAAAGTTTTTGGTTGCTTGTGTTTTCCTTATTTACGCCCGTATAACAAGCATAAGATGGACTTTTGCTCATTGCCATGTGTTTTTCTTGGCTATAGCCCCTCTCACACTGCTTATCGTTGTCTTCACATTCCTTCTAATCGTATCTTCATAGCTAGACATGTTCGTTTTGATGAGAGTTCTTTTCCTTTTTCTACTAGCATTTTAGGACCTCCTCCACCTTCTTCCACCATTGCATCCTCTCCATGGGTTGCTACCTTTATTCGGATCCCACCTCACCATGGTGTGCCCTTACCAGTGCCAACACACATATCACATGTGATGAAAATCAATATCACATGTGATGAAAAAGAGAGAGAGTGTGTGTATCGTACTATTAAGTGTAAAGAAGTCATATGAAGTTAATGGAGCTCGACCTTTTTTCCCTCTCCAGTCCTGGGCAAATGGCAGTTGTTATTGATACAAACTAGTTACAGGGAAAGGTAAGAAATTAAGTAGAGGAAGAAGAAGGGGAAGGGAAATGATGGCTTATAGGGCAGCGACCTCCTAGAAAGATAGACAAAGAAGAGAGTTTGATTAATTCTTGATGCCGTTTACAACCGATCTCTTACACTATATAAAGCCATATCTTATCAAATTAGCCAACTACCCTTAACCACTAATTACCCATTTACCCTTAACAACTAACAGAATACCCTAGAACCTATGATCGTAACAGTAACTAACATTGTTCTTTTCTTGGCCACAACCCATAGGTATCTGTGCATTGATTGCTCAGCCATCATCAATTTCACCCAATATTAATGTTATGTACGCCGAGGAGTATATAATGCAAAGCAGAGAAGGATTAAATGGTAGGCAACTAGACGTGCACAGGATATTGAAACTCCTTCTCTGGGCTCGCTAGGATCGGCATGCCTCAGCTTCTGCCTGGCATTCATGGGGAGGAGGTTCTGGAGGTGGCGGAGTTGGGACCATGGGTGTAGGGGCCTCACAATGGAGGTTTAGGTGCGGGGGCCTCGAGGAGGTTCCGCTCCTCAACTGCGATTGGAACAGGTAACAGGTGGGGTGGGGTGGACATGGTTATCGGAAAAGATAAAGTTCAGGGATGTTATTCACTGAAGAAGAGAGAGAAATAGAGAATAAGAAGACGGCAGAGGGTTTCAAAACCATTCTTCTGAGTTTGGCTTGGGAAGATCCATTTGATTTTTTTTTTCCTGAATCTGAATCCATTGAAGTGGATTTGCAGGTTTGGGGAAGATGAGTTGTAGGTTTTGGGGAAACGATTTGGGGAAGATGAGGGCAGTTTGGTCAATTAAAACACAATTTTAACCATCTACAGTTAACGGACTGGGTATTTTTATTACTTAGTTTGGAAAGCAGGGGAGGTACATGAAAATTTCCAAACCTCAGGGTGAAAGTGTACATAAGTCATACCTCAGAGGAGGTACATGAAATTTTCATTAAAATAAAAGGCCGGATACAATAACTAGTTTGGGGAGAGGGGAAACAACTTTGGTCTAAAACCAAACATAACAATATTACAAGCATGTAACTATTGATAAAAGAGGATGCAACTAGTTTGGGGAGAGGGGAAACCCTTTCGGACTAAAACCAGACATACAAATACAAACATGTGACTAAAAATAAAAGAGGGAACATAAAAAAGGGGATATACTTTATTATGATAAAGCACTCAAATCTCATCTATTCTAATGCTCAACATTGATTCATTTCCCTCTATTGTGTTGTTTCCTCTTTTTTCCTTTTCTTTGCTTGGATCCTTTGATTCTCAAATCACATACAGAGTATCGGTTGCCTCTCCAAAACAATTGTTGTCCAATGATCAACCCAACTATTAAACCAGAGCAATATCCAGCTACGACAAATTTCCAATCAAGCAGAGGTGTTGAATCATCATTTTGTTGGAACGTTGATGTTGGAGGTAGTGCTCTATCTGATATTCCACACTTCCTTGACAAAGGCAACCCACATAGTCTTGCATTTCCCTCATAGGAAGCATTTGAAAAAGTGTCAAATTGGCTCCCTTGTGGTATACTTCCTATGAGGTTATTACATGATAAATCCAAGACTGAAAGGAAGGTCAAACTTGTTAATTGCCTTGGGATTTCTCCTGAAAGTTTGTTTCTTGAAAGATCTAGTGACTCGAGTTCGCTTAGATCCCCCAGTGAAAATGGAATTTGACCTGTGAGACTATATCTTGACAAGTTGAGTACTCTAAGTGTCTTCAAATTGCCCAAAGCATCTAGAATCTTTCCTTTGAAATTGTTATTGGATAAATCAATGGTGACGAGGGTGCTTAAAATTCCCGGCATTTTCAAGTATAGTCCCTTGTACGCAATAGCAATTGTGTCTTGATAGTGGTAGCCGGAAGTCTTTGCTTGGAAACTGAGGTAACTCAAATCTGAATTGTTACATTCATCATCGCTTTCCAATGAAAAATATATCACAATGGTAACTTCCCCCTAAAAGCATTGAAAGAAATGTCAAAGACACGTAGGTTTGGGAAGGGGGAATCCACATGAGAGAGTTGTCCAATGTGACCACCAAAGTTGTTGGATCTCATGACAAGAACACGCAATTCAGAGAGATTCTCCAACCAATATGGGAAGGTACCATTGCACTGGTTGTCCCCAATATCTAACACTTTCAATTCATCGCAGTTAACGAATGATCTCGGAACTTGTCCTTGAAGCATGTTTTTATTGAGTTTTAGCGTATTTAGAATGCATCCACTTATGAATAATATAGGAGGAATAGGACCATGTAATATGTTGCCCTCTAAATTTAGTACCCCCAATAAGTTACTATAGCTGAGGCATATTGGGATGGTGCCACTCACTAGGTTATTGGAGAAATCCAAAATATCCAAATTACTTGTATTACAGATTGAGAAAGGGATATTTCCAGCTAATTTGTTGTTCTTCAACTTTAGTACCCTCAAGTTGCGGCTGCCAAGGCATTTTGGGATGGTGCTACTCAATTGGTTATTGGACAAATCCAAATATTTGAGAGTAGTTGCATTATAGATTGAGAAAGGGATTTTGCCAGTTAAATTATTATCTGAAATTGAAAAGTAACTGGCTTTGGAAAGAAGGGACGTGAGATTCCCTAAGATAGATGACACAAACTCATTGAATGTTTGATTCATTGAATGTTTGGGAAAAGCATGACGCTGTTGAGATACACTCTTCTTCTTGTATCATGTTTGAGCTAAGATCAAGTATATCAAGGCCGACAAAGGAGTGATTATTAGTAGGTAATGGCAATTCCAGACCAGTCAACGAGCGGATGATAAGTGATGACACCAATCCCTATTTTTTGGAGCTGACAAATGTTGGCTAAACAACGGTCCAGGGATCAAACCATGGTTCCCTAGGGAGACCAAGATATTTATCTTTAGGGTTTTGCACGCCCTGGGTTAGCCCATGGTGTCCCATGGGTGCCCCATTTTAATTTTAGGGTTTCCCATGGTCGCCCATGGGAACCCTGGTGCATCCCTATTAGGGTTTCTCCTTCCCTATTGCATTCCATAAAATTAATTATCACAATAGGGACGGAGAAACTCGTCTCTAGTCCATCACATGGCAAGAGGGATCCATCCCATACTCAAATGCGCAGCGGAAAATAATCGATTCAAGTTTCTTTCGCATCCCATAAATATTAATAATCAATGAACAAAAGGAATTAATAAAAATCGCTAACCTGGTGAGCCTCAAGTGTTGCTCCTCCAATAGACAGTGGTTCTTCCTCCAATGAGCGCTCCAAGCAAAAAGATCTCGAACCTCCAATGGTGCTACCAAGGTTCTACACGCCAATCCCGATGCCCTCAAACTCCTCAAGACAGATCTAGGGTTTCACAAACCCTAACTCTCAAACACAGGTGAGAGAAGCAAGAAGAAGAAGAGAGATCACAAGAGGGAGAGAAAAACCAAAAACATAGGAGAGAGAGTGTCTGCGCTCCAAAAACGTGGAGAGCTCCCCTTCTGCGTATTTTTGGTCCCCTATTTATAATAATAGGGTTTAATTAAATCCTAGATAGATTTAATAGAGCCCTAGTGAGAGTCCGACTCTCTCTCTCTCGTCTGGCGATTCTGTTTAAACTCAAAGTGTTACACAGGTGAAGAAGCAGAATCTAATAGGGAAAGTATTAATTAGATTCTTTATTTAATTATTAATGGATAATTACAATTAGCACCAAATCCATTAATTAAATAAATAGCCAATTAAATTAGCAAATTTCAAATAACTCCCTATATGATAACAATTTATCATATACAACCCCCCCACTAATCAACACCATCATTATGGAATCTAGGGCATGTACACATGTACTACCAAACCCCAATCCATAGTACATGTCCATATAAGAGCGTCTGTGCATTCGATCGGGTCCCGCAAAACTCGATAAAACACTTTATTTGAAATAACTATAAATAATGTATCATTTTATGTAAAATAAATTTTGCAAAACCATTTCCAAAACGTGCATGGATCCGCATTCGATCCGACCATGCACAGACGTTTCTATCTTGGTGTTCCCCAATCGGGCAGTGGTGACCGTGTTGGATAACTCCTTCACTCACAAAGTGTTCACGCATTCCCAAAACACCGGCTTTGACTCGCTTGAGTCTCAATCATTGATGAACCAAAGAATGCGATCACACTTTGCAGTGATAGGGTTCCTCAGTACAGTGGTGTCGGTGACACATGTCTATCCCTTCCTACATCCGGGCAAGTAATACATGAGGGAATCGACAAAGTAGATTCTTCGCCAATGCACACATCAAACATGTGAGCACTCGCATTCGCACTCGACATCACATGTCTAGGCATACCCAATGCGACGACCATATGATAAGGGTGCCCAGCCCAAACCCTAGTCATGACTACCATTTTAAGTATAACTTACGGACACATAATGCTCAAAAAGTTTATATCGCATGTGACAAAATTAAACTAAAATGTATAAATGTTCAATACAAAGGTGAACCGGGTTGAACCGGACCGAACCGGGTTTGATGGACACACACTTGTCCAACAATCTCCCACTTGTACATCAAAGCCAATTCCCCATACATTTTAAAACCATGCCCTCCATGTGTTTCTCAAACACTCCTGGTGACAAGCCCTTTGTCATGGCATCAGACACATTTTCAGTTGTGTCCACTTTGGAGATACTCACGTCACTCTGCTAGATAATCTCTCTGATGAGGTGATACTTTCGCTGCACGTGGTTGTTCCTCTGATGAGGCCTAGGCTCCTTAGGCCCCTCTGTTGTCACATAACAGGGGAATAGGGCCCTTGAGAAGATCAGGGACTACTCCAAAAATGTTAGGAACTTCCTAACCTAAACACCTTATTAGCCGCATCACATGATGCAAGGTGTTCATAAAAATAGGGATCAGCTATAGATTTCTATTTTGTACTCCTCTATACAATGGCACCTCCACTCATTAAACTCATAATGACTCACAATACCTACTGCATAGCAGACGTCCGGCCTCGTGCGCAATATAGCGTATATTAGACTTCCTACTACTGAGGCATAGGGATTCCTCTTCATCTCTTCAATGTCCGTCTGAGACTGAGGACATCGTGATCTGGAAAGACTGACTCCATGTCTGAAGGAAACACTTCCCTTCTTGGAGTTCTCCATACTAAATCTGGCCAGGAATTTGTCTATATAGGTAGCCTGTGACAAGCCTAGCATCCTTTTCTGGCGATCTCTTACAAGTTTGATCCCAAGGATATAGCTAGCCTCACCAAGGTCTTTCATCGAAAACATTGTGGATAATCACTATTTTACTGATGAAAGGAATCCTACATCATTACCAATCAGCAATATGTCATCTACGTATAAAACAAGAAAACATACTGCCCTCCCACTGATCTTCTTGTAAACGCATGGTTCATCCATGTTTTGATCAAAACCAAATGATTTGATTGATTGATCAAACCTGATGTTCCAGCTCCTGGAAGCCTGCTTCAGCCCATAAATGGACCTCTGTAATTTGCACACCTTTCTTTGTTCCTCCAAGGAAGAGAACCCCTCTGGCTGTTCCATGTAGATTTCCTCTTGAAGGAACCCATTTAGAAATGCAGTTTGCACATCCATCTGCCAGATCTCATAATCAAAGTGTGCTGCGATAGCCAATAGAATCCTGATGGACTTCATCATCGCTACTAGTGAAAAGGTTTCCTCATAGTCCATACCCTCTTTCTGGGTATAACCCTTTGCCACCAGTCTCGCTTTGAATCTCTCGACCTTTCCATCTGCGCCCTTCTTCCTCTTGAAGATCCATTTACATCCAATCGGCTTGACGCCAAGTGGTGGATCGACTAGAGTCCAGACCTCGTTGGAATGCATCGAATCGATTTCAGAGCGCATTGCTTCAATTCCAGCCACCTAGTGGCATCAACATCCTTTAGAGCCTCAGAGTATGTCATCGGATCATCATCCGATTCAACCGATACCATGTGGAACTCTTCCATTGTTTCCTCTTCGGTTAGAAGAGTTAGCCTGGTGGGTGGTCTAATAGTCCTCCCACTGCGTCGAGGTTCCTCAGGTGTTGGTATTTCAGCGGGTATGTCAGTTGGTCTCACTTCTGGAAGTGACGTTTCTGAGCCATCTGATGGCTCTTCTATGACTACTGGTTCGGACCTCTGGGTCATCATTTCTTCCTCCAAAAATGTGACATGTTTACTTACAATGACCTTTTGGTCAACTGGATCATAGAAATAATAGCCTATCGTGCCTTTGGGGTAGCCTAAGAAATAGCATCTCGAAGTCCTGGATTCTAACTTGTCTGTCTATTGCTTTCGCACATGTGCTATGCAACCCCATACCCTAAGGTGTTGAATACTGGGCTTTCACCCTTTCCACAACTCAAAGGGTGTCTTGGCTACAGACTTAGATGGAACCCTATTCAAGATATATATCGCCGTCTCTAAAGCGTACACCCAGAAAGAAAGAGGCAGCTCACTATAAGTGAGCATCATCTTGACCATATCCAATAGGGTCTGATTACGTTGTTCGGATACACCATTTTGTTGTGGTGTGCCTGGATTAGTTAGCTGACTAACTATCCTTTGGGATATGAGATGTTCTTTAAACTCATCCGATAGATACTCCCCTCCACGATCTGATCGTAAGGACTTGATGCGTTTATCGAGCTGTCTTTCGACCTCCGCTTGGAATTCTTTAAATTTATCAAAGGCTTCCGATTTCCTACGCATCAAGTATATGTAACCATATCTAGAGTAATCATCGGTGAACGTGATAAAGTACTCATACCCATATCTTGCTTGTATGTTTATAGGTCCACACACGTTAGTGTGTATCAACTCCAACAGATCTGTGGCTCTAGCACCTTTATTGCTAAAGGATTTCTTGGTCATTTTGCCCAGAAGGCATGACTCACAGGTGGGGAATGGTTCCACCCTCAGACTCTCTAAGGACCCATCCCTCACCAATCTACTGATTCGGTCCACATTAATGTGACCCAATCTTAGATGCCACAGATATGTTGAGTTCACTGGAGCTGCTTTCCGTTTCAAATCAACATTTGAAGCAACATTCGTTCTAATAGGGCAATCTAGAAAATACAAACCACTTTGCATATATCCGGATGCCACAAAGGAGTTATTAAAACGAATAATCAATTTAGAATTAAAGGAAAAACTATATCCGTCCAAAACAAGTTTTGAAACTGAAATTATCTTCCCCTTGAAAGAGGGTACATAATAGCAATCCTTTAAAACTAAACTAGTAGAACTAAAATTTAAAATAAAAGTTTCCACAGCCAACGCCATGGTCTCAGCTCCAGTGCCCATCCGAAGACGCACTTCATTTCTTTCCAGGCTCCTTGTCTCCTTGAACCCCTGCAAATCATTGCAAATGTGAACAGTGGATCCACTATCCACCAACCAAGAATTGGTCGGTTCAAAAGACAAATTAGACTCATAAAGAACGTGAACATCACATGTACCTTCTTTAGCAGCCTCTGTTTCATCCGGCTTCTTGTCTTTCAAAGTTGCCAGGTAAGCACGATAGTTTCTTTTCCAGTGACCCTCCTTCTTGCAATAGAAGCACTTGCCTTTGCCTTTATTCCCAGACTTCCCACCCTTGGCTTTCAGGGTCTTGCCCTTATTTCCCTTTTTCTTCTTCTTCCCATTTGAAGAAGGCTTTACCTCAGTTGCATTGACCTCAGCCTTGTCCTTTTTCAAGGACGCTTCAGCCTCTACCAGTGCATTAGCAAGCTCGGTGAGCTCCATCTCCTTCTCGGACATCTTGTAGGACATCCTAAAAGGTGCATAGGCAGAAGTGAGTGACGCTAAGATCACATCAGTCTTGTATCGCAGGCTGAAATCAGTCCCCATGGATTCCAATTTTTTAAACAAATTGATTATTTTCATTACATGATCCATCACTGGAGTCCCCCTGAGACATCTTGGAGTTATGGATTTGACTCACCACATCAGAATGTGCGTGTGTCAACTGCCTGTTGAACAATTCAGCAAGCTTATCCATTTTACCCCCAGCAGTGCGTATATCCTTGACTGAGTCTACAACTGATTTTTCCAACGATCCTAGGATATAGAGTGATGCCTTGGAATCCCTCATGAGGAACCCTTGCATCTCTTCATTTGCCTCAAAATCGTTCGGGTCGGGTTGAGGAGGAACTTGTTCATCTAGAACTGTATACAGTCCTTCAGCAGTCAGGAGCAACTTAATGCTCCGGTACCAATCGACTTAGTTTGTACCATTAAGTTTGTATTCGCTAATGAGTGTTAACAAGTTGGAATTAACGGCAGCCATCGTATATTAATCTACACATGCACAAGTAAATAACCACATGCTAATTAATGACCATTGAAAATAATAAATTGAGCACACACACATCAATGGTCTTTCATGATTTGGGTTTCCCTCATAACCCAAAAGATGAATTGGATACCTACAACCCTTGCATGCATAACTTACCCTGTCGGGAGTCATTATACACACCATGGTAGTGTGGACTAAGCTGTCCGCCTCATGGGCTTCCAATATTTTCGGCCAACTAGGTGTCATGTCCAGATCCTGTCGGCTGACATACACCCAAGTCATGTACTTACCTATTGCATTAGTTAGAATCATGGAATCATGAAAGATGGCCCACTGTCACAGTGCCCTCTCACTATCCATACCCTAACGTATCTAGATGGAGGTAAATATAGATAAATACGTGACAGAGGTCCTGACAATGTCCTGTCGGCTTATGCGGGGTCATGTCACACATTTTTTATATTTATCTTCAAGAGGAGGCCATGGACATGTCTACCGATTAAGACTAGTCCATATCATACATGTATTGTGAATAAAGAGGGATTAATTAACTCTCACATACATGGATAGATTTAAACAACATAATTAATCAACATTAATTAAAAGTGATTATGGGATGGCGGCATTTTTATCAGAAGCAATTAAAGAACCCTTCCAATAAAAATAAAATTAATAACTTTGGGTGCATTTATCATGCCATGACTGCCACGCCTCGATCATCTCCTCCGCCTGATCACGTCTTCAAAGTAGGTGACTTGCATCTCCATAAGCTTTGAGCACCACATGTGGATCACCATCTACATGCCCTGGGAGTCCTAACTCCTCTAAAATTACAATGGAAACCTAGAAAAATTCTATACACTTTCTTTTCCATAATAATAAAGAAACCCCGAATGGAGAAACCAACCCACCATTTGGGTTGCCCATGGGGTGGAGTACATTTGTTTATAAAAAAGAAAGGGGGAGAGAGAGAAAGAGAGAGAAGCATCACATCCACCCATAACCCCATGTATCACATACATAAACAATCCATCCATTTATTAGAATGCCATTCCCATAATCACATCATAATATAATTTCATGCATGGGCATTAAAGCAAGTGAACCAAAAATTAAAACATGGATTCCTTCAATTATTGAACCACCACATCGCATGTGATATCATGTATCCAAGCACATAAAATTAAAATCGCATTTTAATTGCAAGTGGGTAAAGAGGGAATCTCTTCACCCATCATCATCCTCCAAAAACAAAACAAAATAATAAAATTCTGTTTTGAAAAATACAACTTTTTTTTTTTTTTTTTTTTGTTAAGGGAGGAAACAAGGGTGCATGCCACTTGCGCAGCCGCAGCACTCCTCGCGCAGCCCATATGCACAGGGCCCACGGACAGCAGCCTTGGGCTGCGGCCGCAGCCTGCCGCGTAGGCTAAAGCCCATGGACAGCAGCTGCAGGCCCGCTGTCGCAGCAAAGAGCCCACAAGGGGATGCGCACAAGGGTAGGTTCATGGGGAAGGGCGTGCACGAGAGGCTTTGCAGCGTGCGCTCCCCCTCCACATATAGAACATGATTAAAAAATTTTAAAATAAAAATTAGTAATCACAACCTAATTGGATACATGTTTCAATAATTGGAATAAACAAAACAAACCAAATCCATCATCACATGGGTAGGTTGTTACACTAACAACCTTGTAACTACCCATGTGGACATGGGAATGTTGTTACAACAACCATATCCTAACCACCCATGTGCCAACTTGCATCATACTCATGATAATCATATTAACCATTAATTATCTAATATTCATGGGTGGGAAAAGTGGCTCTGATACCACACTGTTGGCTAAACAACGGTCCAGGGATCAAACCATGGTTCCCTAGGGAGACCAAGATATTTATCTTTAGGGTTTTGCATGCCCTGGGTTAGCCCATGGTGTCCCATGGGTGCCCCATTTTAATTTTAGGGTTTCCCATGGTCGCCCATGGGAACCCTGGTGCATCCCTATTAGGGTTTCTCCTTCCCTATTGCATTCCATAAAATTAATTATCACAATAGGGACGGAGAAACTCGTCTCTAGTCCATCACATGGCAAGAGGGATCCATCCCATACTCGAATGCGCAGCGGAAAATAATCGATTCGAGTTTTTTTCGCATCCCATAAATATTAATAATCAATGAACAGAAGGAATTAATAAAGAGCTGCTAACCTGGTGAGCCTCAAGTGTTGCTCCTCCAATAGACAGTGGTTCTTCCTCCAATGAGCGGTCCAAGCAAACAGATCTGAACCTCCAATGGTGCTACCAAGGTTCTACACGCCAATCCCAGATGCCCTCAAACTCCTCAGCACAGATCTAGGGTTTCACAAACCCTAACTCTCAAACACAGGTGAGAGAAGCAAGAAGAAGAAGAGAGATCACAAGAGGGAGAGAGAAAAACCAAAAACGTAGGAGAGAGAGTGTCTGCTCCAAAAACGTGGAGAGCTCCCCTTCTGCGTATTTTTGGTCCCCTATTTATAATAATAGGGTTTAATTAAATCCTAGATAGATTTAATAGAGCCCTAGTGAGAGTCCGACTCTCTCTCTCTCGATCGTGTTCTGTTTAAACTCAAAGTGCTACACGGTGAAGAAGCGAGAATCTAATAGGAAAATATTAATTAGGTTCTTTATTTAATTATTAATGGATAATTACAATTAGCACCAAATCCATTAATTAAATAAAGAGCCAATTAAATTAGCAAATTCCAAATAACTCCCTATATGATAACAATTTATCATATACAACCCCCCCACTAATCAACACCATCATTATGGAATCTAGGGCATGTACACATGTACTGCCAAACCCCAATCCATAGTACATGTCCATATAAGAGCGTCTGTGCATCCGATCGGGTGCCGCAAAACTTGATAAAACACTTTATTTGAAATAACTATAAATAATGTATTCATTTTATGTAAAATAAATTTTGCAAAACCATTTCCAAAATGGTGATGGATCCGATTCGATCCGACCATGCACGACAGTCTCTATCTTGGTGTTCCCCAATCGGGCAGTGGTGACCGTGTTGGATAACTCCTTCACTTACAAAGTGTTCACGCATTCCCAGAACACCGGCTTTGACTCGCTTGAGTCTCAATCATTGATGAACCAAAGAATACGATCACACTTTGCAAGGATGGGGTTCCCTCAGTATGTGGTGTCGGTGACACATGTCTATCCCTTCCTACATCCTGGCAAGAATACATGAGGGAATCGACAAAGTAGATTCTTCGCCAATGCACACATCAAACATGTGAGCACTCGCATTCGTACCTTGACATCACATGTCTAGGCATACCCAATGCGACGACCATATGATAAGGGTGCCCAACCCAAACCCTAGTCGTGACTACCATTTTAAGTATAACTTACGGACACATAATGCTCAAAAAGTTTATATCGCATGTGACAATATTAAACTAAAATATATAAATGTTCAATACAAAGGTGAACCGGGTTGAACCGGACCGAACTGGGTTTGATGGACACACACTTATCCAACAACAAATTCACCCCATCAAGACGTATTTCTCTCAAGCTAGATGATGATAGATTTTGATGATGAACAAATAATAATGCTCTCAAGTTAGGGATTTCAAGTTGGGAAGCCCTGTAGCGAGAGAGGTCAAGGAAAACAAGCTTGGTCAGCAGTGAGATTTCAGATGGGATTTGGCCCTCAAAACGGTTAAAAGAAAGATCAAGAGAAACCAAATCTGTGAGTTGTGATATCTGTGATGGAATCCGACCTGAAAAAATGGTTACCAGAGAAGTTGAGGGTTTGAAGGTGACGAAGATGGATGAAGAGGGTGCTATTGGAATGAATGGAACCGTAGAGAGATGAATGAGAGAGGTCAAGGCCAACAACATGACCATTGGTGGCATCGCAGGTGATGCCTTCCCAGTAGCAACAATCAGTATTATTGGGCTTATTCCAAGACTTGAGAGGATGGTTTTTGGATTTTGGATGGAAATGATAGTGAATTTGCTTTAGTTGCAGCAAGGCATGTCTCTCATCATGGAGACATAATTGGGGAGGAGGATGAGAAGAAGGAAAACAAGTTTGAAACAGATCAGACAGTAAGAAAATGATCAGGAAACACCACCACCACCACCACATATTTCTCTATATATGCCTTCAAAAGAACTAATTAATTAATAAGAAGAGAAGTAAAGGAGAGAGGGACAATTCAGAGCAGAGCCAGAGCTAGAGCCAGAGGGGGGAGCTAGAAGGTTTGGTATGTACTTTGTAGAATGATAGATGAGTGAGAGAGCCTTCACCGCTTCCTATTTATAGACACAAGATAGGAGGATCCCCACGGACCCGTGGGACCCCATCCACAGGATTTTTTTTTCTTAATTTTAATTGTCTTGAAGGGCATGAGAGAAAATTACAAGCATACCATTATGAAATAGTGGATTCAAGGATATGCTTATTCACAGGATGTGGATCTTTATCCGCTCAATTTGCTTGTCCATCAATATCCTTAATTCCATCTAATAAGGGGACAGAAATGATCACCCTACCCCATGCCCGAACACACTGTCCGGAAGGGGTCCACCTCCCTCTATTAGAGGGAATAGAGGAAATTGATGGACAGACAAATTGAGGTGATATTTTTCGCACATTTGATTTGATTTGATTTGATGACAGTAAAAACCTTCTCTCAAAGCCCAAAGCTGATCAATTGCCTTCCCCATTGATTTATTTTTTTGGTACGAATTGCCTTCCCCATTGATGGTGATTACGTGACGGGTCGCTAAGGGAGAATCTTGAAGAAATTTGTACATTCACTCACTGGTGACTTTGATTTCAACAATATTAATGAGTTTCATTTTCTTCAGTACTTGGGCGTGTGCAGTGCGTTGCCCATGCACCTAGACACAGGGGCATGCGAAATGACCACCACACCCTCATAGAAAAACATAATTTTTTTGGGGGGCACAATGATCATTTTACAGATCCTTGTGTCTTGGCACAAAGACAACGTACCACACGCGTCTAGGTAGCGTTCTCTTTCCCATGTCTTAAATACACCTTATTGGACAATTTGAAAGGGGGAATCCTCATATTCCCCTGCATTAGAAAACAAGTATCGAAGGAAACCCTCTCCCTTGTATAAAACTTACAACTTATCCGAACTCAAGGATTTTACTGTGACGATTGAGATTGTATGTTTGAGCATTTTTTCCCCCTTTCAAATCACTGCCTGTTCTTTTCATGATCCATTTTCTTTGTAGTCGCCCAATGATGGTAATTACATGACGGGTCTTATGGGCTAAGGCTAAGAAGAATCTTGAAAAAATTAATGTATCCACTCATATATGTGCTAGTAAGGGAAAAAATTTGAATGTAACATATCATTATGTCATTATTAAAAGGCGTCTTTTTCATGTACATTTTTCAAATATACAAGTGAAATGAAACTATTATCTTTATTGGAAAAAATTGATCAGTGTCATACTTAGAGAGGATTCAGATCCTCTATTGCTGAGCTGTCCGGCAGAACCATGCTGTCAAGACACGACGAGGCACGTAATGATTGCCTTACCCCTATCCAAGTGCCTTGCCTGAGTGGGGGTAAGGTGGTCATTGCGTCTGGAATGAGAAATCTCAAGCAAGTTAGAATCTTTCAAAAGCAATTCATTAACTACTGGTGTGTGTCCTCTATGTGCAATAGATATGAGGGGTAGAATACTAGAATTTGAGGGGCCAAGTGTCTTGGTTAGTCTTGGGTCATGTTCTAATAGCAATTGGACAACAAGTGTATAATAAAAGTCACTTTAACTGTATGTTAAAATAGCAAGGATCATTTTTTAACATTTTAAAACATAAAAAATGGTGCAAGACAAGTTCAAGTATATGCATTTGTTCCGGTTCCTACAGTTTCGGGACCAGACTAGATCCAGACTAATAAGCTATTGGGTGGGTCAGTTCCAATCCCTAGCAGAGCGGTTTCGGTCCAATTACCGGTTCCGGTCCAAAATTGACACCCCTAAGTGGTGTTCTCTGTCTCTTTAATATTTAACACTTCTGGAGTTATGGTCTTGGACAAAAAAAAAAAAAAAAAAACTTTCTCTTGCGTTCTCCGAAATTGAGGATTTTCTGTGACAATTGAGATTCTATGTTTGAGCAAATATTTTTTTTCCTCCTTTCAAATCACTGACCATTCTAATCATGATCCATTTTCTATGCAGAGGCCCTTTGATAGTGAATACATGACGGGTCTTATGGGCTAAGGAGAATCTTGAAGAAATTAATGCATCCACTCATGTATTTGCATTTTTTCCTTTTTTTATTTTTTCAGATCAAGTACAGACTACTCTATTCATGGTCTATTTTCCATGGAGAGAGGCCCAACAATGGTGACTATTCATGCTTCATTTTCCGTGGAGAGGCCCAACGATGGTGATTACTTGACGGATCCGATGGGTTGAAGCCAAGGAGAATCTTGAGTGTCCATTTTCTCGTTTAATTTGGTTCATTAAACGGAATCGGGTCTTTCATGACCAGGATAAACCTAACCCCCATCGGGTTCTCTCTAATATCAAACATTGGGAAGCAACCTTATCTCCAAGTCCATCCCAGTCTTTCCCATATCTATCCAGCAGTAGGAAACCAACCTTTAAACATCACACCTTTCTCCTACTTCATGTATTATCTCTCTAAACCAGCTAAATTCATCGGAAGGATACTTTTTACTTTTCACTGATTGGAGTTCTCATTGTGACTCCAAGGAAAGTGGATGGACATCAATATTATACCTTAACTCAGATATGTTTGTATTTTCATTTGATTATGGAATTGTAGATTTTGTAGATGAAGCAAAAGAAAAAGCAATCGAACAAGGCATCTGATCCTCTACAGACAAGGGCATCAAGTGCCTAACTATTTGGACTGACTCGACAAATTTGGTTTTTTGGCTACAGAAGGAAAATGGTCATTGTTGGCCGTGGAAACTCTTCCATCTTTTGCACAATATTTTGTCTTACTTTCAGTTTTTTTTTTTTTAATTCTGTTATTATCCAGAAGGCTCATAAAACTATTATTCAGCCAACTCATTTCTGGCTAACAGAGCTCGTATATCTTGTAAATACTTTTCTTTATGTCCTTTTCATGATTTTAAGTTTTTGCATTTAAATGTGGTATTCATGTATTTATCTTGTACCTTGACCTCTTAAGGGTTTACCAAAAAAAAAACAAACAAACTTGGTCTCTTAAGGGAAATTTCGCCATTTTGAGTATTTTAGTGTTTAATTTCGCCGTAAGTTAGATATTGTTACCTAGGTTGGATATTTTGATTAATTTTTAAAGTCAGCCTTGGAATATTTATGATTGTTAAATTATGGTAAAAATATATAAATTAGTTAAGTAGAGCTCATAATGTACATAAGTACCTACCTAGGGCTAGTAACTAGGATCAAAATATTTATTTTAACTAGATTAACTATGTTTATAAATCTTAACAAAGATAAGTTAAATCTTCCAAACTAGATTAATAAGGTGCATAATGTGTATAAACAACAGTATACAACAAGAATTTGGTATAGGAAGATTAGTTTCGGTTGGGAGTTCTGGGGGTGGCTAACACCTTCCCCCAAGCGTAACTTGACACTTACCCGGCCAGTGATCAAGGCAGGTTAGACTTCAAGTTGGAGTTACTTTAGTCTTCCTCCTGCAAAGGAGGGATATCATTTATGTCTCATAAACCCTAATCTAGATGGCGACTCCCTTTTATCCTTCAATGTGAGCAGGTACAATCTCAAGGTGAAAACACCTTGACCTCTTTTAGATACTTACAGCTTGTTCTGTAACACCTCGTCGACGCTCAAGGAATCTTGTACCTACACATGTCAGGCAATATTTTCTTTGTGTACATATTTTCAATATGTATCATCATGCATGGACTTGTAAAGGAGCCCTCATTATTGGTCAAGCAGTATAAAGTATGAAAGTACACATATTATGCATTGATTGACATATCTTACATATTAGTTATATACATTTTTCCTTATGACTACGTTTGGTTGGAAGGGATATTAGAGGAAAGGGATATGCAACCCTAATTACCTACCATATTCCTAGTTCCAACCTAATAAGTTTGGCTCAAAACTTATTAGGTTAGAACCGGGATTTTCTTGTTTGCTCTGGGTTATGCTCAGCAGAAGGCTTACTTCTTCAGCTCAGCAAGTCTTATTATTGAGTATAATGCATTTGTCATTCACTCCTCCTAATTCCATTCCCATTGTCCATTGACAAGGGTAGTCGGGTGGGTAGCTTGCCCTTGGTATAATGGTATGCCCTCCTATGCTTTTTTCTAAAAGGGAATGTGTGCATAGATATGAGCCCACTCATTCCCCAATTGAATTAAGCAAAAGCACATCCTGTAAAAATAGTGGGCTTGACTTGTACTTCAACCTTTTGTGTACATTTCAAAAAAATTATTGAAATGTAATTCTAAAATTTGGACGATGAAGGGCAATTTAAATTTTAGAAGAAAACCAAATTTCTTTTTTTCTTTCAATGAAATTCTTCTTAGGGCAACATTTTTTATTTATTTTTTAATCTATATAATACAGCTAATAAACGATAGCTAATTAAAAACTGTCTTTTCTATTTCTAATGCTCTCATTAGGTCTAATCTGACTTCAAATTTAATACTAAGCATCACATTTGGTTTCCATGTGTAGAAGACTAGTAATAAAAAAGAGGGCACAACTAGTTGGGGTGGGGGAAGCAAGTTTGGACCTAAAACCAGGCATAAATATATAAGCATGTAACCATAAATAAAAATGGGAGCTTATAAAAGATGGTACACTTTATTATAATATAATACTCAAATCACATTTATTCCGATGCCTAACATTGATTCATTTCCCTCTCGTGGGATGTTTGCTCTTTAACCCTTTTCTCTGCCTGGATCCTTTGATTCTCAAACCAAACGTAAAGCATCGGTTGTTTCTCCAAAACAATTGTTGTCCTGTGACCACTCCAATTATTAAACCAGAGGAATATCCAGCTATGGCAAATTTCCAATCAAGTAAACATTCTGAATCTTCTTCTTGTTTCAATGTCAAGCTTGGATGTAATTCTCCATCTGTAATTCCACATTTCCTTGACAACGGGAAACCACATAATCCTGCATTACCTTCATAGGAATTGTTCAAAAATGTGCCAAACTGGTTACCTTGTGGTATACTTCCTATGAGGTTGTTATCAGATAGATTCAAGATTGAGAGGAATGTCAAACTTGTCAATTGGCTGGGGATTTGTCCTGAGAGATTGTTTCTTGAAAGATCCAATGACTCCAGCTTGATTAGATTTCCCAATGAGGATGGAATTTGACCCGTGAGGCTATTTCCTGACAAGTTTAGGAGCAGAAGTGATTTTAAGTCGCCCATTGCATTTGGAATCCTGCCATTGAATTTGTTGTAGGATAAATCTACAGTGGTGAAGGCTGTTAAGATACTACCCATCTCGAAGTATATTCCCTTGTCCACAATGGCAATTGTGTCCTCATAGTAGTTGTGACCTTGAAAACTTAAATAATTCAAATCAGCATTGTTCTCATCAGTCATCATTGCATTCCAATGAAGAATATATTGCAATGGTAAATTCCCCGTAAAAAATATTGCAAGAGATGTCAAAGACATGTAGCTTTGGGAAGGGAGAATCAACATGGGAGATTTGTCCAATGGAACCACCAAAGTTGTTAGATCTTATGACAAGTACCTGCAATTTAGAGAGACTTTCCAACCAATATGGGAAGGTACCATTCAACTCGTTGCCCCCAATATCTAACACTACCAATTCCTTGCAGTTAGCCAACGATCTTGGAACTTGTCCATGAAGCATGTTTCTATTAATTTTAAGTGTATGTAGACTGCATCCACTTCTGAATGTAGAAGGAATAGGACCTTGTAATTTGTTGCTCTCTAAACTTAGTACCCCCAAATTGCTATTGCCAAGACATGTTGGGATGGTTCCACTCAATTGGTTTTTGGACAATTCCAAAATATCCAGATTACTTGCATTGCAGATTGAGGAAGGAATTTTTCCAGTTAATTTATTATCTGAAATTGAAAAGAAAGTAGCTTTGGAGAGAAGGGAGGTGAGATTCCCTAAGACAGGAGAAACAAACTCACTGTTAGATTGGTTGAATGTTTGGAGAAAGCAAGGAGCTGTAGAGAGACAATCCTGTATCTTGTTTGAGTGAAGATCAAGATATCTAATATTGAAGGAGGAGGAATTATTAGTAGATAATGGCAATTCCAGACCTGTCAATGAGTTGTTAGAAAGGTCTAGTACTGTCAAATTCTTCTTTTGCCATATCCATTTGGGTACCGCACCCTTAATTCTATTACTAGAAAGGTCTAATTGAGACAATTCCTTCTGGTTCCTAAGGAAATCTGGAAATCTACTAATATTGCAAGATTGCATGAACAACATATGAATTTGAGCATTGACAAAGTTGTCACCACTGCTACTATTGATGGACAAAGTATCATAAGAAAGATTTGTATCTTCCACCATGTAGCTAAAGTCATTGAATGAAAGGTCAAGTATCTCAAATGTTCCTGTGATTTTGGAAATTGATCTCATCAGATCTTGTCCTTTCAAGTTGTTTCCATCCAAGGAAAACATCCGTGGATTAGAAATAGAAGAAATGTTGTGAATGGGAATAGGATCATTTATGACTTCACTGAATTGGTTATTGGACAACTCCAACAAACTTAGTGATGGAAGAAAAAAGAAATGAGAATGGATGGGTCCCTGGAGAAAATTTGCGCTCAATCGTACTTCCTCAAGATTGGGAAATCTCCCCAGGAAAATGGAAGAAATTTGACCACTGAAACTGTTACCTGAAAGGTCCAACAGGGTAAGGTGGGTAAGATTTGTTAAAGAAGGTGGGATTAGTCCAGAGAAGTTGCAATACGGAAGATATAGTCCTTTCAAAAGTTTAAGATTCCCAATTGAACTTGGCAATTTCCCTTGAAATTGCGTGTAACCAGCACCCAAATATTGAAGGGCATAGTTGACTTGATCAGGGAATTCAGGCAACTGTGGTATTGAGAGCAGAGGATTGAAAGTTAAGTCAATGTGTGTGAGATTAGGTTGAAGGAAAACGTTGCCTGGAAAATCTCCGTGGAATCCACAATAGTGGAGACTAAGGACAGTCAAAGAAGTGAGGTTTACCAAAGAAGTTGGTACTGTGGAAGTGAGATTTTGGTTCAAGTCAAGGTAGAGCTCCGAGAGGAAACGAAGGCTTGAGATGGATGCATCCAAGGGACCTGTAAGTGAACAATTCCTCATTGACAGCACATGAAGATTAGGGAGTGCAGATGACAAGTGATGACACCAATACCTATTCTTTTTAGCCGACAAATCCACCCCATCAAGACGCAATTCTCTCAAGCTAGATAGGTTTTTAATAAATGCTCTCAAATTAGGGATTTCAAGATGGGATGAAAACCCGCTTTCATCGTAGCCATTAGAAAAGAAAGAAAAATTGACGCTAGAGAGGTCAATGTAGACTAGCTTGGTCAGCCCCTGTGAGATTTCAGATGGGATTTGGCCCTGAAAATCATTCAAAGAAAGATCAAGAGAAACCAAATCTGAGAGTTGTGAAATTTGTGATGGGATTTCTCCTGTAAAAAGGTTACCAGAAAGGTTGAGATGCATTAACCTGGAGAGTCTGTCAAACCCAGATGGAGCAAAATAGTTGAAAGCATTACCTGAGAGGTTTAGCGTTTGAAGGTGATGAAGATGGAAGAGAGTGCTATTGGAACGGATAGAACCATTGAGTGATGAATGAGAGAGGTCAAGGCCAACTACATGACCAGTGGTGCCATCACAGGTGATGCCTTCCCAGTGGCAGCAATCAGTATTGTTGGGCTTATTCCAAGACTTGAGAGGATTGTAGTCAGATTTTGGATCCACATCATGATAGTGGTTTTGCTTCAGTTGCAGCAAAGCATACATCTCATCATGAAGACATAAAAATTGGGGAGAAGAAAAACAAGTTTGAAACAGAGACAACAAGAAGATGAGAAAAAACCACCAGGACATATTTCTATTCTATGCCTTCAAAGGAACTAAAGGAATGACGATTAAGAAAGGAAGAAGAAGTTTGGTTTGTAAAATGATTGATGAGAGAGCCCTCAGCGCTTCATACTTATAGATACAAGATAGAAGGACCTCACTCTCACAGGACTTTTCTTAAACACCTTAAAGTCACTCTTATAAACACTTCTGGTCTGGATGTGGAGTGACCAGAGAGTTAGAATTCAATGAAATACCAATCAAGATCACATTGGTAATAGTAAAACCCACCCCCAAAGAAAATCCTGACCACTTTCCTTAAAAGGTTGGCCAAATTTGACCAAAACTAGTTGATGTTGTGAGGAGTGAACTTTCTATGCATGTGCATTTTATTCAAATCAGAGACCGTTCTGTTCATAGTCCATTTTTCATGGAGAGGCCCAACGATGGTGACTACATGATAGGACTGAACTCCTACTATGCAAGTGCATTTTTCTTTTTTTTCTAATCAGAGACTGGTCTAGTCTTGTAACTATATGAAACCTAACACTCATTTTTAAACACTTCTGATATGGCTGTAGTGTGACCTAATAGGATTAGAATTTTAGAAAAAGCCAAACCCAATGGCCAAACCTGACCAGTTGCTTTCCCTAAAACACCAGATTTGACCAAAGCTTGCAATGCGTATCGTCTATGGCTCAGCTGCCCGTAGCAGCCTGTGCGGCGCAGACTGGGCTGCGCGCACAATGATCACCTTACCCCCTGCCCAGCACCTTGCCCGAGTGGGGGGTAAGGCGGTCATTATGCATGCGGCCCTGTTACGTTGCACAGGCTGCTATGGGCAGCTGGGCCATAGGAGATCTGGATCCCCAAAGCTTGTTGATGTTGTGAGGACTGACCATATATGTATGTGCAATTTTTTTCAAATCATATTGTTCTATTCTTGGTCCATTTTCCATGGAAAGGACCAATGATGGTGACTGTATGGTAAGTCTTATGGACTAAGCAAGCCTAAGGAAAATCTTGAAGAGCTTAATGCATACACTCATGTATGAGGGGGGTTTTTTTATTTTTTATTTTTTTGATTGGGCCCTATTCTGACTGATATTAAATCTAACAGGAAACTGGTGGTCCAGTAGAATATTATTATGTGAGGCAATGGCCATCATTTAATGTCTATATATTCAAAGGTCAATTTGAATTGAAGAATTTTATATGTACATAAACTGATTTTTTATTTTTGATATTTGATTGGGGACAGTTTAGGTTATTCATGTCATAAATTTTTGGTCATGCAATCATGAAGGACTTCTTTGGATTCAAAATTTCAAAGATTCTCAGTTGTATTTTTTAACTGCAAGTCAAAGAGAAGTAGGTGGAGAAGTCGACCTAAAAGTGTGCAGTGCGACAGTGTTAAGTGGAGATGTCGACACCTGGCAGCTCGGACATTCAACGTTCCAAACTCATTAACTTTTGTTTTTTATTTTTTCTTTCTTCTCAAACTCAATTGGATGTTCGAACTCTAGTTGTCGACATCTCCACTTGGCACTGCCACACTGCATACTTTTAGGGAATTGAAGAGGATTAAAATCCCCTCCAATTACTGTTATTGAGGGTTCAATGATGGCTGCTTGAATGGTGGAAGTAACTTGGATAAGTTAGGCTGGTGAAAAGCCACCTTGGTAGACTAGTGAACTTGTTCATGTTGGTAGTTGGATTCTTCTTTCCAAGTTCTGTTTGTAAATTAATGAACTTATACTAAGTACATGACCGCCCAGGTAGCTTTAGATGATGACACACCTCAAAAACCGAATTTTTATCAATTGCTGTAACTAGAGCGCTGCTATGCGTATCATGCGACGTAGTAGTGGCCATGTGTATACAGCAGGCCCCACTGAGAATCTTAAAAATTATCTGATGGTAATTTTTAAAGAGAGGCAATTTTTAGTTAGTTATAGTTTGTGAGGTGATGGTCTAGCCGACTAAGTTGTCACTTATCTGATGGTGTTGTTGCTCTCTCTCTCTCTCTCTTCGGTTCTTTCTTGTCTGTGCAAATACTTTTGATTAAACTTTTGAGAAAATCTACCCTCCCCTCTGATTGTGGGATTAAAAACTTCTACCATTTTAGATGAGCTTCAAATAACATAAGTTTTAACATGCCAGAGAAAATTCACAACTTTTGACAAAATTTAAGATTAAAGTATTAATATGCAAATAAATTAGGTTTCAATTTGTAATTAAAGTATGCAGGCCATTAGAATAATTGATCATACTAGGGGGTAATGTTAGGGTTTGATTTTTCTACCGTGTGGATAGATCTATCCGATCAAGGGAGATTGATTGTATCTACCAATAGACATAGAATTTTGATATGAAAATTTTTAAAGAATGTGGATGACATGTAGATGGATGTCTCTTCCAAATTTGGGTTTGTTTTGATTCATTTGAAAGGGTAAGAAAATATTGGAATTCGGACTGACATACTGAGATCACAAACTGAAAACCGATCTTCGAAAAATCATAACTAGACATTTACAGATAATTTTATGTGAAATTTAGAGGTTATGATTCTTTTTAAATGTTTATTATGTCATAAAATTTTCGGACTATTTTGGAATTGAGAAGTATGGATTCTGCTATCATCTTATCACTATGTACAGAAATATAATGATTCTAGATACTGTATTTTAGGGGTTGGATACTCGACCTAGGAGTTGTTTCTGAGTCTAAAATTTGCGCAGAATATGCCAATGATCTCTAGGGGCATGGGAGAAAATATCTGCAAAAATTGGTCCCTTCTTAGTTCTCACTGGTACACCATGTTTGTCAGTAGTAGTGCAACATCTCAACCTCTCTCTAGAAGCAAGTTTCATGAAAGAAAGATTGGCCACTAATTGATCTCAACTATGGGATTAGTAGAGTAACGGCTTGAGATTAGGGCTCCTTTACTTAAAAAGTGCAAGGATTGTATGCATTTTACTCAGTTGATTAATGAATTGAAGTTCACACCATTGTGTGTTTGGAGACTAGAAGAGCTTCTTTCTCCCTTGAGCTTTTAAGAGCTCATCCTGTTCTTGTATTTTTTGAGAAGCAACAGAGGATAAAAGTTGTGAGCCGTGCTAAAAGGTCCAATTCTCGTGTATGTCCATGTAGGGGTGCAAGTTTGGCCCAGCGAAGCCAAGTCCGAGCCTGCCAAAGCCCACCCTGAGCCTGGGCTATGCTTTTCAGCCCACGAGCTGGACGAGGGTTGAGATTTTCAAGCTGGTTAGGGCTTGGGCTGAGGCCTCGATTAACCCCAGCCTTAACCTGGGCTGGCCCTGTAATATATTCTTATAGATTATAATTTCATACATTCGATAATAAAACAGGGCTAACCTGGCCAAGCCTAGCCATAGAATAATAGAAATAGGGGCTGCTAGGGTCAATCAGGGCCGGATAGGGTTTGGTTGAGCCCAATAGGGCTGGACTTGAGCTGTGATATCCCAGTCCTACCTAGAGCTGAGCTGGGCTGGGGTTGGGTTGAGCCAAGGGGACCTAGGGATTGGAGTTTTAAAAAATTTGGCCCAACCCGGCCTGGTTGCACCACTACGTCCAAACATATTTACGGTACTCCAATCACTTCTGTATGGTCTTTAATTTCATTCTTCTCTACCATGGAAAATTATCACCTCAATTTGACTGCTCATCAATTTTCTCAATTTCATCTGACAGAGGGGGTGGACCCCACCCGGGCAGTGTGTTCAGGCAGGGGGTAGGGTGGTCATTTCCGCCCCCTCTATTAGATGAAATTGAAGAAATGGACGGGCAGGCAAATTGAGGGGTTAAAGGTCCCTCTACCACTTGGTAATCTCAATCTTTGCTGAAATTTAACATAGAATAAGGTGATCTTGGGATCTACCTACCTATTAAATCTGGCCCCATCTTATTTACAATGTCCAAATATTTGGGTTGTGTTGAGAACGTTCTCAACATGGGTTTTTGAAAGAATTCACCCAATAAATATTATGGGAAAAGGAACGCTAAGCGGTGTTGTGCCTTGGCGTGTACCTGTGCCCAGGCATAGCTAGGAGCGAAAAGACCGACACTGTCCCCTGAAAAGGTGGAAAGGATCAGGGCAGCACTGATCTTTTTTGCCCCACACTGTGTCTGAGCACAGGTACATGCCAAGATACATCACCGGTTAGCGTTCTTTCTCTCTTAATATTTCATAATGCTCAATTTAAAAATCATATGATTTCATAATGCATCTAAACAATGTTCCAGTTGTGAACTATATCACTAATGTAGCATATCTCTCTCTCTCTCTTCTCCATACGTCTCTCTATGTGTATGTGTTTGTATGGAATCGTGTGGTTGTTTCTCAGTTTCTCTGACTATAAATTATTCTATTTGTTGTTGTTTGACAGCTACGTTGGGCTTTGAGGTACGTAAGGAGAAAAAAAGGTTGAGAGGAGAGTAGAAATAGGTTTAATCCTATTGTGTGTGTGTTAACCCGGTTTTCCAACTACAGTTAGATCAATATTATGATTTCTTACTCCATATAATACCACCAAATAAACTATAGCTAATTAAAAATTGCCTCTCTTTCTATAACTCTCATTAGGTTCACTTCAAAAATTAATGGTATGTATCACATGTGCCTTGTCTGGGCACAAGACTAGTAATAAAAGAAAAGGATACAACTAGTTTGGGGAGAGGGGAAACAATTTTGCTCTAAAACAAGAGATAACAATACAAAAGAAACGATGGACGATCGCCTGCCGGCTGGCGATGGCAAAGTGGCGGATTTGGGTGGCTTCCGAGGCTTCCCGGTGCTGTTGCACTCACAGGAGCCTATTATTCCTCCTCGATCCTATGCAGCAGTGGCCAAACCTCAACTGCCTGAGTTAGCAAATCTACCATCACCAGTGAGAGATGGCACACTGACGAGAATAAAACTTCCCCAGGCTGCGTACGTGGCCCAGTTGGAAAAGCTACAGTTTTCTCTATTGGGTAGGGTTAACTTTCGTTTCACCATAATGGAAAAAGTCCGCAAAGCAGCCAAGGCATGGGCTTTGAAGGACGCTGTGGCATTGAAATCTATTGGCAAGGGCTTTGTGGTTTTCAGGTTCAATAATGCAGACAATATGACAAGCATCTGGAGGAGAGGGCCAGCTCGTGTTGAAGGCCAGATTCTTCGCTTCCAGCAATGGCGTAAGGACTTCAAGGTTGATGTCCAGTCTATCACACATCATCTTACTTGGATTCGATTTCCTATGTTGCCGCAAGAATATTGGCATGAAGATATTCTATTTTCAATTGCAAAGGCTATGGGGAGGCCTATTGCCATTGATAGAAAGACCATAGATTCTTACTATGGCCACTTCGCAAGAGTTTGTGTGGACGTTGATGTTTCAAGCCCAAGAGTGGATGAGGTTTATGTTGAAAGGGAGCAAGAAGGTTCTTCTGAACTATATGTCTTCAAGCAACCGGTCGTCTACGAAGAGCCTCCTTCTCGATGCACAGGTTGTCTCTGTTACGGTCACAAAATAGAGGCTTGCCCCCAGCGTGAAATGGAGAAGCCTGATGATGGAGCTATCCCGGGGGCAACGTATGTGGATGTCTTGCCTCTGAGAAGGCGACAGCGGTGGCAGCCAACACAAGTTCCGGCAGAGGGGGAGGTGCAGCATGCTTCTGATTAGGACGTTGATTTGGATAAGGAAACTGTGTTGCAATTCCCGTAGGCAGTTGCGAATATCTTGGACTCTTCCACTTTGAGAGAGGATAATCAGGAGGATCTCGACAACGACTCCTCTAGAGTACCAAACTCTATCTCCCCACAAAATCAGGATGCTTTTCTTGGAGAGTCCTCTTGCAATGAGGAATTTGATCGAGACGACGTGGGGTTGGTGCAATCGACCCATGTGTCCCCAACCCAGCAAGTGGAAGCAGCCCAACCAGTTGAAGCGACCAGGCCAAGGCTCCCAAGCCCGGTCTGCTCTCTAAGATGGAACTCTCAAGGTGAAGGGCGCTTAGAGGTGGTTCTCTCCCCGTTATCCGTCACCAGCCATGATCAGGGTCACATGGCAGTGGTTGTGCATGCCCCGAATGACCTAGAGAAGGAAGCTGATGGTGAAGTTCCCTTTACCAAGTGCAGCATCGCCGTCAAATCAGAGACAGGAACGTTGAGCAAACAAATATCGTCCCTAGGACTTGTCGTCGTCGGTGTGATGTGGAGGTTGGAATGGTGGCTAATACCATTCACAACTCTCAGCGAGAGGGTGCCGTGCACGGGTGCCAAAATGAGCTCTCTTCTGCATTCCCATGAAGTGTATTTATTGGAACGTGAGAAGGATTGGCAACGATAGGGCTCGTGTGCATCTGCGTTTGATTGCAAAGGAACACAAGCCTCACTTCCTGTGTTTGGTAGAACCAAAAATTGGGGTAGAAAGATGCCCTTTACTATTTTTCTCTCAGTTGGGGTTTAAAGCGGAGCTTATTTCCAATCCCAGAGTTGGGGGTATTCCGAACATCTGGTTCCTTTGGAAAGAAGGTTTGGTGCGCCCAATTGTTGTCTTGGATTCAGATCAACAGATTTCTCTCCAGGTCAAGGTGAATGGTACTTCAAGCTTTATCTCTGTGGTCCATGCAAGTTGTTTCAGAGTAGGGTGTCGTCAGTTATGGTGAGATTTGGTGTCGCTAGCAGGGGTCGCCCGCCCTTGGCTAGTAATTGGTGACTTTAATGCTTGTCTGTACTCATTTGAAAAGAGGGGTCCTGGCTGATTCAACCTAGGTTCTGCTGAAGATTTTGCAGCTATGGTGGATGCAGCTTCGCTCTCGCCAATCCCATCGATTGGTGCAAATTTTACTTGGACGAACAATAGAAGAGTGGGGAATGTTCGAGCAGTTTTGGATCACAGTTTTTGTAACGATCTCTGGTGGCAGCAGTATGCAGGTTGTGTTCAGCGTGTTATGGTCAGGGGAACCTCAGACCATTCTCCCCTTCTCATCTCTTGTGAGGTTCCCAGCCGCCCGCCCAATGTACCTTTCCGTATGCGGCATTTTTGGTCCGAGCATGGAGAATTTAGAAACTTCATGCAAAATTCATGGGTTGCGCCTGTGCAAGGTTCCCCCCTTTTTGTCGTGGCCAGTAAACTAAAGCGTTTAAAAGGCCCCCTCATAAGTTGGGCGAGAGAAGTCTTACCTCACATTGATCACGACATCTCTCGCACTAGGGCTCTCCTTGAGTCGGCTCAACGTGCATTTGATATTGAAGGAGCTTCAGAGGGGTTATTTGAAAAAGAATTGGAAGCCAGAAGAAATTATGATGAGGCGGTCATGCTTCAAGAGAAATTGTGGAGCAAAAAGGCTAGGGAAAAAAGGGTTAAATGTGGTGACAGATGTTCAAAATTCTTCCACCTATCAGCTAAAATCAGGCACGCTCGTAATACAATTCGAGAGATAAAAAATGAAGACGGAACGGTTCTAACCAACCTTGGTGATATCGGTTCCTGTCTGGTTGCTCACTTTGAATCACTTTTTAAAAGAGGTGATTCAACTAAGAATGTCGATTTGCTCTCTGTGATCCCTTCCATTGTCTCTAATGCTGACAATGCGATGCTTTCTAAGATTCCCTCACTCGACGAGATAAAGGCAGTGGTGTTTGATCTTGACCCCTCCAGTGCTCCAGGTCCAGATGGATTCCCGGAAACTTTCTACCAAGTTTGCTGGGACACGGTAGGGAGAGATGTTTGTCAGGGTATTCAAAACTTCTTCAGGTAAGGGGTGGTTACCAAGGGGATTAACAACAACTTCTTAAGCTTGGTTCCAAAAGTTGACAATGCAAACATGGTGGGGCAGTTCCACCCAATATGCTTGGGGAACTTATTTTTCAAGTTAATCCCAAAAATAATGGCTAGTCGTCTATCTACTATTCTACACAAGTTGATTTCGGCTGAGAAGGATGCTTTCCAGAAGGGAAAAATTATCTTTGAAAATATTGGGGTGGCTTCTGAGCTTACTAATTTAATGTTTGTCAAATGCAGAGGAGGAGGGATGGGCATGAAGCTAGATATTCAAAAAGCATTTGACACTCTTGAATGGTCCTATCTTTTTGATGTTCTCAGCTCTTTCGGCTTCTCACACTTGTGGATTTCTTGGGTGGATCAGATCCTACTATCTACAAGAATCTCGATGTTGATTAATGGTGGTCCGATTGGCTTTTTGGGGTGGAAAGGGGCCTGCGCTAGGGAGACCCACTTTCCCCTCTCCTCTTTATTTTATCTGAAGAGATCTTATGCAGAGGTCTCAGGGAGCTTCATCACAAGGGTTGGATCGTTGCACTTCCAGGCCCACGGCAAGTGCTTACCCCCTCTCACCTTCTTTATGCTGATGACTTATTTATTTTTATGAAGGCGGACTTGAAGGGAGTAAAGCGGGTGAAGCGCTTCCTCGACAACTATGGATTGTACTTGGGCCAAAAAATCAACCTTGCAAAGAGCAAAGTATTCATGGGAAGAATCTCTGCGGCCAGACAACAACGCTTGCTTTTGGAGCTGCAAATCCCTGTTTGTACTTTCCCAACGAGATACTTGGGGATTCAACTCAGGAAAGGCAGGGTGAATAGTGATATGATTTTACCTCTTGTAGATCAATTCAAGAATAGACTAGCTGCTTGGAGGGGTTGCCTTCTCTATATGGCAGGGCGCATTGAGCTTGTCCGATCAGTAATGGGAAGTATCCTGATTCACAACTTCTCTGTCTACCTGTGGCCAGTTTCAATTGTGAAGCTTATGGAGAGATGGATTCAAAACTTCATCTGGTCCGGTGAGGCTGATAGCACCAAATCCATTACAGTCAGGTGGGACAGTCTATGCAAGCCAAAAAAAAGAAGGTGGTCTTGGGATCCGTCGTCTAAGGAATCTTAATCTGGCGCTGTTATCTAAACTAGCATGGTCTATAAAGCTAGAAAACTTGGTCTTCGCAGCTTTCATGTGAGGGAGATTAGTTAAGGCTGATGGCTCCCTTAAAAAAGCTATAGGAACCTCATCTATTCTCCTTGGGCTTCACAAGGTTTGGGGCTTTGTCTGTTCAGCAGAACATTGGATGGTGGGCAATGGACATGCCAATAATTTCTGGTACGACAAGTGGATTGGGAACCAAAGTGTGGAAGACCTTATGCAGCCTTATTTGATTCCATGCTCCCTCTCTGCGGCGGTTTCTGATTTTATAATGGAGGGAGTTTGGGACTTACCGGTGACCAAGGTCCCAGTCCTGCAAAACATTTTTTCTCTTATTCAGAACGTGGATATCTCAGATACCAGCAAGAGTGATCACCATGATTGGGCTCACACCAGCTCTGGCTCCTTCACGGTGGTGTCTGCCTAGGAAGCTTTAAGAATCAAGGTTGCGCCTACTGCATGGGGTTGGGCAATTTGGCACAAAAGTTTGCAGCCCCGAGCCTCAGTATTTGGATGGCGGTTGATGCATGGCGCCCTTCCAACTGAAGATAAAGTATGTCAAAGAGCAGTAGCTCTGGTCTCCAGGTGTGAGCTTTGCGGGGTCGATTGCAAATCTGGAAATCATATTTTGTTGAACTGTGCTTTCTTGTGCAATATCTGGAGGGAAATTTTATTTTATTTCAATGAAAGCTGGAGCGGGTTTCCATCAATCCAACTTTTATTTTCTTGGTGGCTGAGAAAATTCCAGTTCATTCCCCTACCCAAAGTCTGGGGTCCCTTCATCGTTATTATCTGTCACCAGATATGGCTGGAGCGTAACAAACGGCGATACGACAATCTAAAAAGAACCCATTCTCAGGTGGTGAACTTGTGCCTTAGAGAAGTCTAGGACTGTACCAGAATTGAAGGGATGAAGATCAACTCAGTGAATGAGTTGATCCTTGCTAGAGTTGCGGGTTCCTATCACCAAATTACTAGCAAAAAATATTTTGGAGTTGAAGTGGAAACATCTTTGGGAAAGCCAGGATCTGCAGGCGCAGGTGGGATTTTCAGAAACCATCTCGGCTCTACAATTAGATGTTTCACTTCTTTTCAGGGGGTTGGAGCTAATTTCATGGCAGAGATGGCGGCTTTCATGGTGGGAATAAAGGAAGCTCGGGAGCTACGCATCTCCAAGCTTTGGATAGAAAGCGACTCTGAAGCTACAGTATCGGCTATTCTCTCCTGTAAGATCCCATGGAGATTCATGCAAAGCTGGTGGTCTATTTCTCCTTTCCTTGATTCTATCCAGTGGAGAATCACACATTGCTATAGGGAAGCTAATGTTGCAGCAGATGCCCTAGCAAACCATGCGGCAAGAAGAAAGATCTCAAACACTTGGCAAACTCCTCCTGCCTTCATTTCTCATGTTGTAGTTTGGGGTGCACTAGGCCGGCCTTATTACAGATTTACTTAGCATGCTCTTTTGAGCCGTGGGATTTTCACCCTCTTTTTGTTTTGGGTTTTTGATCTTCAGGGCTAGACCACTTGCTGATGGCTCTGCCGAAGGTAAATGGTCTATCAACGGAGAGGGTTCTAGCTTGATCTACAGTCCTTTTTGTAACACATCTTTTTACTTTTTCATATCAATACATTGCTGATCTTTAGCAAAAAAAGAGAGATTCTCCAACCAATATGGGAAGGTACCATTGAACTGGTTGTCCCCAATATCTAACACTTCCAAGTCATTGCAATTAGCCAATGATCTCGAAACTTGTCCTTGAAGCATGTTTTTATTGAGTTTTAGCGTATGTAGACTGCATCCACTTCTGAATATTATAGGAGGAATAGGACCATGTAATATGTTGCCCTCTAAATTTAGTACCACCAAGAAGTTACTACTGCTGTGGCATGTTGGGATGGTGCCACTCAATAGGTTATTGGAAAAATCCAAAATATCCAAATTACTTGCATTGCAAATTGAGAAAGGGATATTCCCAGCTAATTTATTGTTCTTGAACTTTAGTGCCCTCAAGTTGTGGCTGCCAAGGCATTTTGGGATGGTGCCACTCAATTGGTTATTGGACAAATCCAAATATTCGAGAGTAGTTGCATTGCAGATTGAGAAATGGATTTTGCCAGTTAAATTATTGTTAGAAATTGAAAAGTACCTGGCTTTGGAGAGAAGGGACGTGAGATTCCCTAAGATAGGTGACACAAACTCACCGTTGTTCGATTCATTGAATGTTTGGGGAAAGCATGAAGCTGTTGAGATGCACTCTTCTTGTATCATGTTTGAGCTAAGATCAAGTAAATCAAGGACAGAGGAGTGATTATTAGTAGGTAATGGCAATTCCAGACCAGTCAACGAGTTGTTAGAAAGGAATAGCCGTGACAAATTCTTTTGCCATATCCATTTGGGTATTGAACCATGAATTCTAGTACTAGAGACATCTAAATAACTCAATACCTTGAGTTCCCAAAGGAAATCTGGTAATTTGCTGATTCTATTGTATGAAAGGTCAAGCCGAAGTAACAGAGATGCTCTTCCTTTGATTTTTGAAAAAGAAGAAATGTTGTGAATAGGAGACGGCTCATCATTTATGACTACTCCACTGAATTGGTTACGAGACAAGTCCAGCAAACTCAATGATGGGAGAAAAAACAAAGAAGAATGGATGGGCCCTTGGAGGAAATTGTTGTCCAACCATAGTTCCTCAAGACTGGGAAAGCTCCCAGTCATGAAAAAGGATGGAGGAATTTGACCACTAAAACTGTTCTTTGAAAGTTGCAAACTGATAAGATGGGTAAAGTTTGCAAGACAAGGTGGGATTGGTCCAGAGAGGTTACAATTATAGAGATACAAAATTTTCAAAAACTTGAGATTCACAACTGAACTTAGAAACTTACTGGCGGTTAAGAAATTTGTGCCGCTAGCACCCAGATATTGAAGAGAACTGTTGTTGACTTCAGGAAATTCAGGCAACTGAACTGAGAGGGGAGGATTATAAGATATGTGAATCAGCGTCAGGTTAGGTAGAAGGAAAACATTTCTCAGAAAATCTCCATGGAATCCACAATACCAAAGACTAAGGACAGTCAGAGAAGTGAGGTTCACCAAAGAACTTGGTACCGTGGAAGAGAGATCTTCGCTCGAATCAAGGTAGAGCTCCGAGAGGAAACGAAGGCTTGAGATCGATGCATCCAAGGGGCATGTAAGTGAACAATTCTTCATTGATAGCACATGAAGGTGGGGGAGTGTAGATCATAAGTGATGACACCAATCCCTATTTTTCGGACCTGACAAGTTCAACCCCATCAAGACGCAATTCTCTCAAGCTAGATGACAGATTTTGATGAACAAATAATGCTCTCAAGTTAGGGATTTCGAGTTGGGAGTGCACAAAGATTGAAAATTTGGATAACCTATAGCCAGAGAGGTCAAGGAAAACCAGCTTGGTCAGCAGTAGTGAGATTTTAGATGGGATTTGGCCCTCAAAACGGTTGGAAGAAAGATCAAGAGAAACCAAATCCGTGAGTTGTGATATCTGTGGTGGAATTCGTCCTGAAAAATGGTTACCAGAGAAGTTGAGCATTCGAAGGTGAGGAAGATGGAAGAGGGTGCTATTGGAATAGATAGACCCATAGAGAGATGAATGAGAGAGGTCAAGCCCAACTACATGACCATTGGTGGCATCGCAGGTTATGCCTACCCAGTAGCAACAATCGATCAATAGAAGTATTAGTATTCCAAGACTTGAGAGGATGATGATGGTTTATCTCCGTCGTCTGAGTTTATGGGATTAAAGAAAAACTTCTTCCTTTTCTTCTCTTTTCTTAATGCTTTGGATGCATAGAAGTGTCCTGCCAAAAAAACAAGGATACATAGAAGTGCAGTTTATAATTTCAAGACATTGAAATCAAAATCAACATCGATTCCATTGAGAATCTTACACATGGCATAGATGCATGTATACAAGAATTTACGTAGTTCTCAACAAGATTCCCTTTAATTTTAGCATGTACTTTCCTTATGGCACTTCAATTAGACCCTTTTTTTTTAAGGATTGAATTTTCCTTCATCGACGGTGACTAGAGAATCTCTTCATTTATCAGTTCCAATGTTTGAATGAATGGAAATTTGAGAATAATACCAAAGATACTTTGGACATTCGAACACGTACAATAGGGAGGTCACATGGCATTCCATGATGGAATTCTCTTCTCTCACCCGATGAGATAAGCAATTGTCTCTTCTTTCCCTTAATAGATTTGTTAACCAAATTATGCCTCATGCTCCAGAAATTCGTTGAAACATCGGACCCCTTTTCGGCATAGTACATGTTACGTGTGCAGATATTGGTGAGGAGAAAATAGAAAATAAATAGAAAAATAAAAGAAAATAAAGATTTGGTTTTACGGACGAAATTGAGCATCCTGGGCTCAAATTGGGAGGCCACCAATCCTCTCTCAAGACAAACTCAAGAATTAAATTAAGATTTTTTCCCATCCCTTTCTACTTTTTCATTCATCAATTACATGGATTAGCCTTCCACCAAAAAAAAAAAAATTACATAAATTATCCCAACTACCCACTTCCCCACTCCCATAATTTCTCCCTACAACGCTCATCCCACTTTTAATAACTACATATCCATCTACCCATTGAAAATGTTTTAAAATTAATTGACTCGACTTTGTGTGTATCTTATGTAGATTGATCTAAATATATATTTTATGATATAACAAAGAAAGCCGTTGGTAAATGATCTTCCAGAAGATGGAAAGAAGCTTACATGGTGGTTGCTTTCATGTCGGCCAATATTTACTTTTGTGTTCATTTTTTCAACACGCAAGTATTATCATGCATGGAGTCAATGTCGAACAACCAAGTCTTGAGACTTGGCTTTCTACTAAAAAAAGAAGTCTCCTTGACTACCAATCCTGCATATAAGTTCCCACCCCTTGATGGAACATCTAAAAAAAATAGTTTTGAGACTTGTCTCCAAGTCAAATAAAAGAAAAAGAAAAAAAAAACAAACAAAAACCAACTACACATATCTTCTACCGAGCGCTGCCCTGTCTTGCCTGTGTTGCGCACAAATATGGCCACATGCAATGACCGCCTTACCCCAGCATGGGTAAGGTGCTCGGGCAGGGGTAAGGCGGTCAATGCACACTGCCTTGTGTCTGTGCAGCAGGGCAGGAAGGGCAGCCCGCGCCGTAGAAGATCTGGATCGAAAAACCAAATCAATAAGCTAGAAAACCTGGCTAGTATTGTTGGGTAATTGTATTACAACTTCTTACAAATAATTGAAACAATACAAATTGTAATACAATAGATTGAGTAGTAGAAACTAGGCTTGACCTTTGGCTGAAATGAGAAGACCAAAGCTTGGATTTGATGTAGAACCACACCCGCAATAACTTGAACAAGCTTGAGGTTGAGTCACACTTGTGGTGCTGCCTTTAAGGTAATTGATGCCTCCTACTGCCAAGGAGTGTTCAGCACCACTACCCCAAGATAAAATAACCTCCAACTAGAAGATGAAGCAGTCCTTCTAGTCACTTGAAGGAGCCAAGAGCTTCAACACAGCAACCCTCTAACATACTTAGAAGAAAAGAGAGAGAGAGAATAATACTCTTAGTGATTGCTAAGTATGGGCATGAACATGTATCCAAAGATGTATCTTACAATGCAATTGGTTGGGTTTATATAGGCCCAAGATCAATCTTTGCACTCTCTTGGAATTTCTAAGAATAACCATCCACTTATGACCAAATTGAAAAATGAGATTTATGGACATGAATATGGACATGAATTGGAGGTTAATTCCAAATTCATGGTCATTCCCCACTAAGGGGTCATGAATGGCCTTAAAATTCATTCATTCTCCACTAAGACCATAAAGGCCTTAAAACCCCATAAATGGTCATTCTCCATTAAGGACCATAAATGCCTTAATACCCCATAAAGGGAGAGACATCACCTATGGCCATGAATTGAGAAATTAATCTCATTCAATATCCTTGACCCACCTTCCTACTCATGATAGTGACTATAAATAGACTTTAGAGTACCCATAGAATGTTACAACCTTTGGAATTACTTCTTTGATCACATGGGTCCCACACCATAACAAAGCAATCAAAACATTTTGAAACTTAAAATAAAATAAAATATATATTAAATCTAACAAGTATCAACAAGTGACAAGACTCCGAGTCTTCTTGAGTTTTTTTTTTTTTTTTTTTTTTTGTGAGCTTCTTGAGTCATTAGTGATTCGGTATTTTTACCAATGACTATTTTTTCATAAGGTGCTCTAAACTTGTTAAGTTTAGTCATTTCCTCTTCATTCCCTTTAATTATTGTCCTTAGAACATGGAATATAATCATTTGCATGTAGAGTGAAAATCTTGTCTTCCCCATCGACTAAACAGTCAAAACTGATTTGGCTTTGAGTTTTTTTTTTTTTTTCTTACTTTTAATTATTTATCTATATTTATTGAATTTGAAAAAATAGAAAAACTTGACTCTCCCAGACCTGGTTTGACTGCCCGAGTCACTAGATTTTGTAAAGGGTGAGTTGGGTTGGAAGATCTGGTTCTCCAACAATTCTCATAACTCACGGCTTAATCCCCAACCCCCAAAAAAGAATGGAAAAAATGGACACTTGAAGCTGTTAGTGCTTGTGGCAGTGTTGTCATTGTTGGCAACAAGGTTTGGCAATGGTGGTCATCAGCAAATGGTTGTGGGTATAGTATTCTGTTGGTCTTGCGGGGGTTTAGGGGGTGTAGCCCCAAGGTAAATTTTTGGGCTTGCATTTTCTTATTATTGGTCCAGAGAGTATTTATTGGAAAGTATATATATCCACTTAATATGACCAAAAATGCACTTTTAGAGCCCTAGAGAAGAAGGAAATCGAAGAGAAGTAGTGTTCCATCGTTTTGGCGTGGTTCGAGAGCAGAGGCGCGAAGGAGATCAACTGAGAGCTTCGATCTGGTGTTGGCGATGGATTCGAGTGCTTGATTCGTGCTATTGAAGATCTCACAACATTCACTTGTAGTTGGAGGTTTGCCTTTGAGAAGGTAAACGTGATCACAAACTTCTCTGTTCTGGGTTTAGTTCCTGTTCTTGAATGTATTGGGTAGAACCTAGAGTGTAATCTGTTGTGGGTAGGGTTTGTGATTGAATCTATTTATTTGGGTTGATTGATTGTAAGGCTGAGGCCATTATCTTATTGGGATTGAGGTCCTTGCCCTCATTGAGGTGAGAGGTTGAAGCAGGGTAAGGGGTATCCTGGCCGTAGGGGCGGCTTACTGTATTTTGAGTTGAGTACTGGGCATATACGAAACCCCGAGGGGTATTGCTCCATGGACGTAGCCTTCACATACTGTGAGGTGAACCACGTAAATCTTGTCTTGTTGCCTATTGTTTTTTGTTGGAGACTAATCCTTGTTTTGCAGAGTGGGTTTATAGTCTTGGTAGACCTGGCCACATTCTGGTGGTACGAGGTGAGACTGTAAGCGACCGAGTTGTTTACAGGAAACGAAAAAAGGGGAAACTGATTCACCCCCCCTCTCAGTTTGATCCGGTACTTACAAAGGTGTTTTGTGCATGCATAAGACTAGTAGTGATAAAAGAAGAGCATACAACTAGTTTACAGAGACGAGAAGTAATTTTGGCCCAAAACTGAACATGAATATATAAACATGTAACCATAAAGAAAAGAGGAAACATAGAAAAGAGGATACACTTTGTTTTGATATAATACTCAAATCTCATTTATTCTAATGTTTAACATTGATTCATTTCCCTCTGTCGTGGTGTTTCCTCTTTAATCTCTTTTTTTGCTTGGATCCTTTGATTCTCAAATTACATGTAAAGTATGAGTTCGCCCTTAGGTTCACGTACGAGAACCATCTCGTACGCCCCTGAGCCGACGAGATGGAATCCACAAAGTGAGGTCCACAAAGTGGATTCCATATCGTCGGCTCAGGGGCGTACGAGATGGTTCTCATACGTGAACCTGAGCTGCACTTGTAAAGTATTGGTTGTTTGTCCAAAACAATTGTTGTCCTATGACCTCTCCAATCATTAAACCAAAGCAATATCATGACAAATTTCCAATCAAGTAGACATGTTGAATCATTATTTTGTTGGAACATTGAAACTAGAGGTAATGCTCTATCTATTATTTCACATTTCCATGACAAAGCCAACCCACATAGTTCAGGATTTCCCTCATAAGAAGCATTTGAAGACGTGCTAAATTGGCTCTCTTGTGGTATACTTCCTATGAGGTTATTACATGATACATTCAAGATTGAAAGGAAGATGGAATTTGACCTATGAGGCTATTTCCTGACCAATTGAGTACTCTAAGTGATTTTAAACTACTAAAAGCATATGGAATCCTTCCTTTGAAGTTGTTGGATAGATCTATGGTGGTGAAGGTGGTGAAAATTCCTGGCATTTTCAGGTATAGCCTCTTGTCCATAACTGCAAGTGTGTCTTGATAGTAGCTGAAAGATTGAGAGAGACTGATGTAATTCAATTCAAAATTGTCCTCATCAAACATCATCACCTTCGAATGAAGAATAAATTGCAATGATAAATTTCTAGTAAAATAATTGAAAGAGAGGTCAATGACATGTAGGCTTGGGAAAGAAGAATCAACTTGGAGAGTTGAGCAGTGGGACAACAAAATTTGTTTGATCTCATGACAAGAACTTACAATTCAGAGAGAAATTTGAATCAATATGAGAAGTTATCATTCAATTGTTGTCCCCAATATCTAACACCTTCAGTTCCTTGCAACTGCTCAGTGATCTTGGAGCTTTTCCTTGAAGCATATTATTATTGAGTTTGAGAGTATGTAGAGTGCATCTATTGACCACTGTTTGAAAGTAGGAGGGACGTGTCCATGTAATTTGTTGCTTTTTAAATTCATTATTGATGCAGTGAATATACTCCATGGACAGGAATGGGAGGGGAGTTTAGTCCTACATCAGTCGGGTAGTGTGCGGCAGTTTGGCTTATGACTTTGGAAGGGCCTCTCCACGTTGAAGCTCGGGTTTTGGGTTGGACACCATTAATTAACCCCAAATTGCTAATGGCAAGGCATGTTGGAATGGGACCACTCAATTAGCTATTGGACAACATGCCTGTGTGTTAGAGGGGTTAGATATCGGTCATATTCCCGAGTTTATATGAATTGGAAGTGTTTGATATTGGGATAACCAGTTGAATGATACATTCCCATATTAGTTGGAAAGTCTCTCTAAATTGTGTGTTTTTGTCATGAGATCCAACAACTTTAATGGTTCTATTGACAGCTCTCCTATGTTAATTCTCCTTTCCCAAACCTAAATCATTTTTACATCTCTTCCCATACTTTTACCTGGAACTTACCATTGCGATATATTATTCTTTAATAAAAAATGATGATGTAATTTATGAGGATGATTTTGAGTTGAAATATATTAGTTTTCAAAATTTTGCTGGCCTTTACTATCAAGACACAATTGCTATTATGGACAAGGGAATATTCTCGAAGATATACTTGGATAGAATACATGCTTGTATGTTGCTTTGTATGAACTCACTTGAGTTCTTTATCGCAAATAGGTTTCAAGTTGATTAGATCCTAGTTAGAAGGGTCTCTCCACCCTAAAGCTCGGGCTTTTGGGTTGGACATCATTAAATGGTATCAGAGTGGGTGATCCGTCCACCGACTATGTGGGGGCTGATGGCCTAAAGCTAGGGGGAGTTGATGCAGTGAATACACTCCATGGCCAAAAATGGGATGGGAGTTTAGTCCCATATCGGTTGGGTAGTGTGCGATAATTTGACTTTTGACCTTGGAAGGGCCTCTCCACCCTGAAGGTTGAGCCTTTGGATTGGATGTCTGGTATCAGAGCAAGTTGTCCATGCATCAGCCATGTGGGAGCTCATGGCCCAAGCTGGGGAGAGTTGATGCAGTGAATACACTCCATGACCAAGAATAGGAAGAGAGTTTAGTCCTCTCCCATTCCTGAACTCAATAGTTAGAAAACTCAAAAGAAACACAAATGCAATCCATACTCAATTTTTCATCACACAAAATCCTTATAGTCAAATCCATAAATATGTGAAAAGGAGAGTTTAGTCTCCTCCCATTCTTGGACTCAATAGTTTAAACACACAAATGCAATGCGGACTCAATTTTCCATCACACAAAACACTTGTGGTCAAATCCATGCATATGTCAATTGCTGCTAAAATCCTAGAACACACCAACCAAATATTAACATTTGTTGGAAAATTTGACTCGAAGTCTAGTAAAAAAGAAAACAAATACTTGATAAATAGTCTTGAGGGCTTGTTTAAGGGTTAAAAGTAACAAAATTCTGTCTAAGTCTTTTGGAGTTACTAATAATTTGGGATTTTACCGATATTTTTTTACCTAAATAAACCAAAATTCGACAAGTTTGGACATTTTGCATTTCTTTTGATTTTGTTTTTTTTTTTATTTTATCCTAAGACAATTGTTATGATCTATTTTTATCTATATGTTTTGTAACTCTTGTTGTTGCCATCGACTAGACACCAAAAATTCGTAGATTTGCTTCTTTTTTTCTCCTACATTCTCTTGAAGATTTATTTTATATTTTACTATATTTAAAAATAAAAAAAAATGTAATTCTCCCTGACCAAGTTTGACTGTTTGAATCATCACTAGGTTTTATTGAGGATGAGTTAAGTAGAACAATTCGATTTTTTAACAATGCTCATATTCCACAGCTTAGCACCCCCACCGAAAGGGGGGAGGGGCAAGGAAAGGACATTGAACCACCAAAGCTTGATTTAATATAAGTAATAAGTTTACAGAATACAAGTAAGTCAAGATACAAATTCATTCTAAATAAACATGCCTAAATCATGAAAGGGTGCACAACAATGATCGGAGTACTTGAATAGACATACATAGAGATGCATGCAAACACATCGTTATATATCATCGAATTTGAATATGAAATTTGACAACTGGCAATCCAAAATTTTCACTGTCTATCGAATGCTTTAAATTGCCACATTATTTTGTCGTTTGACAGAACTAGGTGGGTTACTAAGATAAACTTATCTACAAGAGGTGAGAAATTTCTCTTATAAATTTTAGGGAGAAAGAACGTTACTTGGTCACGTGCGGCCCCTATGCCTGGACATAGGGCCGTGTGAAATGACTGCCGAGCCCCTATGAAAAAGCAGAAATCCTTGAGGGGGCGGCGGTGGTCATTTAATGTAGCCCTGTGTTTAGGCGTAGGGGCCGCACACCGCATGCGACCAGGTAGCAGTCTCTTTCCTTAAATTTTGATACATCCTTTATACTTTTTACAATAATATTACATATCATTTATACAAATCAAACGATTTTTAAAATACAAAGCTATGCTAGAAAAGAAAAATATGAAAATCTAACGATATCTTATGTTACATTGTCAACAATTTATTTATTTTTTTATTTTCTCTATTTAATGGTTCTCTAAGCTATGCGTTTGTTCTCTATTTGATTTCCTTATTTTGTTCTCTGGCCTTACTGTTTCAATAATCAAGATGTTCTCTCTCTCTCTCTCTCTCTCTCTCACACACACACACACACACACACACATACGTTTCATGTTCAGTCTCCTAGGCTTAAGATGAATATATGATTTTTGGTTGTTCATTTCCTATTTGCATTCTTGATTAATCTCTTAAAGCCTAAGTTGAATGCGTGATCTCTATAATCTCTGTTACCTATTTTTTATAATTACATGTCTGTGGTTCTCTTTTCTGGTGTTTGTATGGATAATCTCTGTTATGTTTGGTGATCCAACATCATGCATCGGCCATTGGATTGAGAGCGACCTTAACCTTGGAAATAGGACCATTCATCAATGTCTTTAATGCAAGAGAGCTGTTGCTGTCAATTCCTCTCTGCAATTAACAGATTTTGCATGCTTAATGATCGATCATATATGTGCCCATGATGAATGCGGTATATGATATTTTCTAAACCCTTTTCACTTCAAGATACTTGTTATGGATTTTCTGCTCATTTTGCTTTATATTTTCATCAGGTAAGGGCTCAAAACCAAAATTTGATGAATCAAAGCTCCCCCTTCTTTCGGTATACTGGAAGGTATGAGCTATCAGTTAACCCCATAACCCTATAATGGAAAGGAATAACAAATTTTGAAGAATGGATCCACATACACACACAGGCCTAAATGATCCTCTCAAAACTGAATTGTATCATCACTACCCACTTTCTTGCTGGCCCTTTCTGAAGCAGCAATTCTTTCCTTCAAAGAATGTTGCATGCCTTCCAAATTCTTTTTATTTTTTCATTTTTCAATTTAATAGAACCAGACGTACTCAAAGCCCATGGATATAGATGCAATGTGAGCACTTCTACATTGATAATCTTGCTACAGATGCAAGATTGCCATCCTACTCTTTGATGGGCTTGTAATGCTGTAGCATTTGTGAATTGTGATTACATATGTATATGTTTTTGTTTTCTTTTTATCTGAACTGTTCATTATAGGAATATTGACTTAGTCCAACATTCAGTATATGCAATTGTTATTCTTCCACATTGCCCTGCAAACATAAGGGTTCTACTCCGGTTTTGTTTGGTATGCATTCTCGGAATAGTAGATTCTAGAGAAAAAATAAAGAAGAATCGGATTTCAGAATATATTCTAGATGAAGAATCTATTCCGTTAATGCATATCAAACACATCCTACATCTTTCCTGAAATTTTGATTACTATCAAAGCTAAATGGGTGTGGATGCTATTGCAACAGGTATACGTACAGATGAGAGCGACATCTTCAGTTTTGGAATAATATTGGGGGTTTTGCTAACTGGGAGAGACCCTTTAGATCCATTCTTTGGGGAAGCAGCAGGTGGGGGAAGTTTGGGTCGACGGCTTCGACATTTGCAGCAAGCAGGAAGGCACTAGAAGCACTAGACAGGAGCATCCTTGGGGAGGAAGGAAAAGAGGATGAGACGCTAATGGCTGTGAGGATTGTTGTTGTGTGCCTATCAGATTTGCCGGGAGACCGGCCTTCAAGTGATGAGCTTGTTCTCATGCTCACCAATTAAGCTGCATAGCTTTTGAAGAAAATGTATATGAAATGAAAATTTGTGTAAATTATTGGCCCCATGTAGACTCTCAAATCTTTGCACAACAGCATCTATGCATGCCATTTTAAGAAAAAAAGTATATTTTGCCTTTCATTTCTGGGTTCCTAGACTTTTTTTTCTTCTGTAGGGTATTTATCTGCATCACATGCCTAATTCCAAGGGAATTTAGGTTGTTCGAGAGTAGAATTTCTGTTTGAGTGTTCCTTTTCATTTTGCAGGGCATTTATCTACATCCCTGCAAGCTCCCTCTCTCTCTCCCTCTTCGCACTTACCTTCTTTTAACAAATGTAATCAATAAAATCTTACTTCTTAGCTATTTATATTAATATATAAATATGTTAATCAAATATTGATCAATTTAAAGTATACAAATGGTAAGTACCAAAAACCGATGGTTACTACACCTTAAACCAATCAACATTGGAACAAGACCTTGTCCATTTCGGAGAGAAGAAAATATTATTTGTTATAGAAAATCTATTCAACAATTACAAGACCTTGTCTATTATTAAAACATTAGAATTACAAGACCTCTCTCTCTCTCTCTCTCTCTCCCACCTCAGCTCTCAAATATCTCCTCTACACTTACATATGGTCACATGTGCATTTGCACGTGCATATTTACTAGTATATATATATAAATAGCTTTTGTTCGTGTGACCCAGATGCCATTCTAGTTGCCATTAAGTACCCACCTTGTACTTTGGTTTTGAAATCCTAATTTCAACCCTGATCCTATAAAGTGGATTCATCAGAAAAATTAGTTGATTATTGGCTGAATAGAAGGATTCTTTTCTTGTTTTTTTTCCCGGTAAGAAACAAATTTATTGAAAAGAGAGAAACAGCAAAGCCGAGGCATCCGAATACAAAGTCTTGGAGCCAATGGATGGAAATACACCACAGTGTCTTGTTCGCTAAAGACGGAACCTTTTGGGATAAGGAGTTAGTTGTACTGTTTAACTCTCTAGAAATATGAAAGAAATGACATTCTTCAAAATGGGATGATAAGAGGTGAAAATTATGCAATAATTGAGGATACAGAAGAAGTGGGGAACTTTCAGGGGAGGACCCAGGAATGATATGAGATCTTTGCAATTGGACTCAACCCAAATTTTATCATAGCAATACGAAATGGCATGGAAAAGGATGGAATGGACTGCAAGCGCTTCCCCAATCAAAAGAGTTTGGAACTTAAGAAACTCAGAAATTGCCAGATTGGGCGTATCTTGTACTGTTCATATGTGGATGAAAAATAATCAAGAAAATCTTTTTCGAATATTCAACAATCACAGCTTGGATACAATCACAACTTGGATCGAAGTCTTCTACGGCTCTGTACTGCAAGGACCCAAGATCATAGTATTTATAATACTATCCTAACCCTAATTTACTTTCACAATAAATAGGATTGATCTATCGCTTTAGGTGACAAACCGAACCGATTCATGTCTATTAAAAATTCTTCAGACTTTGAGCTGTATCTGTGTTGATACCCAAATGGAATCTTCCCTCCCAGACTTCTTCAAAATCAACACAGATGCTGCTGAAAAGAAGAATTCAGATAGGAATTGGACAGAATCGATGGAATTGATAAGAAGAGTCCCACATACCATACGCTTTCATATTAGAAAACTGACAACCAAATTACAGGACTGTTATTTACGGTCAACTTTTTGACTTTGAGTAAGAGAAAATTGAGATTCAACTTTGTACGTGCAAGGATGTTTCTTATTTTGAGGAGAGAGAGAGAGATTTCTGACTTTGAATGAAAGAAAATTGAAATTATTGAGCGAGGGAGAGGTTCAACTCCCCTGTGAACTCGGCAACTACTCCTCTACTTGATGAACAATGGTGATTCAGGTATTCTATTTTATTTTATAGCTTCGACTCGCACAATCATTTGTTTTTTTTTACTAAGGCTTTCTTTAATTGAAATTCAACTCTATACGTGCAAGGATGTTTTTTATTTTGAGGAGAGAGAGAGATTTCTGACTTTGAAAGAGAGAAAATTGAAATTATTGAGAGAGAGAGAGAGAGAGAGAGGTTCAAACTTATGCTTTGAGGGCAAGTAAAAATAAAATATGCATTGAGGCAGTATCAGGTTAAGCGAATACAGAGAGAGAGAGTGACAGGTTCACACTTGAGAGTTTGAGCTCCTCTCCAGGGAGCCTAACACATTCAAGGAGCATCCAGCCGTTGGGCTGTGTCGCACACATTCCTAGACATGCACCGAGATGTGTGCGGCATAGGCCAACCCTTGGATGCCCCCTGGGTGCTGAGCTCCCTGGAGAGAAGCCGGATCCCATTAGAGGTGTTAAGAAATACATTATTTGAATTTTAAGAATACGGCAATAAACTTTTGGTTTTTGAATTGGTTTGACAATTTCAAACTCCATATAACTTCATATACCTTCTTTCTAACTAGCCACTCGATCCTCTTAGTGGCTAAAATGTCTTCCGCTACTTTGTCCTCACCTTTTTCTTCTTATCTTTTACGAGGGGCACGGAGATGTGTGCGGCATAGGCCAACCCTTGGATTCCCCCTGGGTGCTGAGCTCCCTGAAGAGAAGCCGGATCCCATTAGAGGTGTTAAGAAATACATTATTTGAATTTTAAGAATACGACAATAAACTTTTGGTTTACTGAATTGGTTTGACAATTTCAAACTCCATATAACTTCATATACCTTCTTTCTAACTAACCACTCGATCCTCTTAGTGGCTAAAATGTCTTCTGCTACTTTGTCCTCACCCTTTTCTTCTTATCTTTTACGAGGGGCACGGAGCAGCCTATGGAAAACTGAGAAATCAATGAAAGCAGCTTCCCATAGTTAGTTATTGGTCATACTCTCCAGATGGGAAGAGTATGGGAAGAGTGAAATTATGAATGAAGGAAGCTTGCCAGAAATTTCAACTGATAGCAGCCTATATAAATGCTCACACAGCTCAGCCACTTGTTGATCGATAAAGAAATATTATTACAATTAATTATATCTTTTCTATATGGCTCGGGCATTTGCTGTTGCGTTGAGTGACAATGGAAATACTCCTATCTTTCACATTTCAGGAGGCCTGTTTTTGTTTTGTTTGATTGTGGTGTCTTTCTCTGTGATTTCTATGATATTATTTGTCTGTGGTGATTCTTGTAAGGGTATTTATGTAATATTCCTTTATATGTTCTCATATAATCCTACTTGTATTAATGCCTCAGGCTGAGGGGCAATCTAGTAATTAGTCCATCCGACCTAAACCCTAGTTTTTCTATATATACTAATTGGAGGCAGCAGCCTGGTATTCCAAACTAGATACTCAGTGGTGTAATGCTTTAAGCAACTTTCGCTTAAACCCTAAACCCTAACAATCTTAAAGCATTATTATTTTTTTTTTCGTTTCTCTGCGATCAAGATCGGCTTCGGCAGAATTGCGTTGAAGATCGCATTAAGATCGATCCTTGATTCGATTTTGGAGATCGTATGTGACGATTTTACAGGTTTTCTTTTGAGAGATTGGCGTAGGTTTTCCTTTGAGAAATCTGTTTCACGTCTTCGGCTTTAGGTGCGATAGTGGTTCACAATTTTGATTTGAGAGATCACATTACGCTTGGAAGATCATTTCTTGTTTCGGCTTTTGGACAATCGTACGTCACGATTGCAGTTCTCTCTAAGGCTTCATTTGATCAAAGCTTTTGGTTATCTTTCCAAAGTATTTATTACGTTTCCAAAGCATTATTTGATATTGAAAGGCTTTTTTGTCCTTTCTTCATCAAAAGGTTTTGATTTGATAGATTAAAGAAAAAAAAAAAAAACCATTAACTTGTCAGAGAAGGACGTTTGCTTTTGGATTCTTTTGCTTTTGATTCAATTTCAAAAGCCGAAGTGGTTTTCAGAAAGCTTTCTTCAAAGAGCATCGATTGGTTTTTCTTCTTTTTTTTTTTTTTTTTATTTGAGAAAAGGATAAAAGCAACTTTTGGCAGAAATTTATTTTTGGGTTCGGCCATTATCTGCGAGCAGCCAACATCCGCGCTAGCAGCCTGCATTAGCGTGTATATTACAAGTGTCGATACCGCTGCACCGTCGCGATCTTTTCCTCCTTCATCTAAATCCAGGGTTCTCCATCTCAGGTGTGACTGTTCCTTGAGCATTTATTTTTTTTTTATTTGATCTTTTGTTTGGGCATATAAACAAATCACTTAATATGGAGAAACACGCTGTTCCAATTGAGATGATCAAATTGGAAAGTTTTAGTGGCTCTGAGTTCAGTTCTTGAAAAAGGAAGACTCAGTTTGGACTGAAGTACCTTAATATTTTCTACACTGTAGTAAATACTTTTTCTGATTGTACGGACCTAACTGAAGCCCAATGGATAAGTGATGAGGACTTTTGCAAAGACTACCTATTGAACTGCCTGTCAGATAAGCTGGCAGAGACCTATAGTAAATATGAGTCTGCAAAAGAGATTTGGGAAAACCTAGAAGCCCAATTCAAAAAGGAGGAGGACCTATCAAAAACTCATTTGGTTGACAAGTTTATGGACTTCAAGTTTCAAGAAGATAAGGAAATACTTCCACAAGTAACAGACTTTGAGAACTTGAGAACAAAATTGAACCAAGAAAGCATCCCCGTTGTTGATGCATTCTTAGTGGGTGCAATTATCTTTAAGTTACCCTCTACCTGGCATTCCTTTAAAACTGAGATGCACAGAAAGAAAACACAAGTGGGGCTGGATGATCTCAAACGGTTCATTAGAATCGAAGATGAGAACAGAGCGAATAACTTGGAGATGGTGAAACAACAACAGCATCCGCCAATTTGGTTTCACAACCCAAGAAATATCCTAGGCACCCAAGCCACCTAAGAAAGAACCCCAACAGTTGGAGGCCAAAAAGCCTAATTTTAAAAAGAGGGGCAAGTGCCGCAATCGTGGAAAGTGGGGTCACTATGCATCCGAGTGTAGGGGTCCTAAGAAAGGGAACACCGACACACCACGTAAGAAAGTTCACATGGTGGACAAGATCGAGCCTACTAACTTTGTTGCCATGATTGGCAAGGGTAAGGGGTTGGCAGACATCTTGATTGGTGGTTAGACTCGGAGCGACTTGTCATGTTTGCAATAGCAAGGACCGCTCACCGATGTTGTTCAAGTAGCGTAGATCCTCATGTGCAAATGGAGACGCGTCGTGGAAGTGGCTCAACAAGGGACACGAACCTGGTTCTCTCATCGGTAAAATATTAACTTTGAAAAATGTTAAAATCTTTCCTGGTTTTGAAAAGAATTTAATTTCCATTGGAATTTTGCTTGATGCTGGCATGTCTATTACTTTTAGTAGTGGTAGAGTAACATTGTCTGTTAACTCCTTTTATTTTGGATGTGCTTATAATTTGAATGGTATGTTTAGGTTGAGTTTAGCTAATGAGACAATAAATCAGGTTAACCATAATTTACTTGATCCCAAAATACTACATTGTAGGCTAGGACATGTGAACTATAGGAAAATGCTCAAACTAGCTAAAACTCATAGTTTACCATTAGACACTTCAATTAGATTTAACAGATGTGAAGTGTGTGCTCAAACTAAAATAACTAGAAAATCGTTCAGACCGGTTTCTAGGAGCACTCAACTTCTTGAACTTATACATTCTGACATTTGTGACTTTAAAAGCTACACAACTAGAGGAGGTCGGAAGTATTTGATAACATTTATAGACGATTTTTCTAGATATTGTCATTTATACCTGTTAAAATCTAAAGATGAAGCTTTTGAAAAATTTAAAATTTTCAAGAATAGGGTAGAAAATCAGTTGAACTTGAAAATTAAAAGATTTAGAAGTGATAGGGAGGAGAATACAAATTGCAGAGTTCAAGGAATTCCGTGCCTCTGCAGCATAATCCTTGAAACATCGCTCCTTACTCACCTCAATCAAATGGCATATGAAAGAAAGAAACGGACGTTACAGAGATGTTAAACTCCATGTTATTGACATGGTATGCCCTCTTGCTATTGGGGAGAAGCAAGTGTTGACTGCAAATCACATTCTAAATAGACTACCACATTCAAAACTCGACTTCTACACCTTATGAACTATGGCATAATCATCCTCGTAGATATGACACTCTTAAGGTTTGGGGTGTGTAGCTTATGTTAGGATACAAGACCCTAGGAGACCTAAGGTGGGAACTAGAACAAACACTTGTGTATATCTTGGTTGTGCGAAGAGCTGTCAGACCGGTTTTTGGATCTATCAACCAATGTGGTGATAGAATCTAGGGATGCTATATTCTTTGAGGATAAATTCCTTAGAGATAAAGGCCCGACCTTGCCTGGTTTGACTGAAGTGGTTACAGAATCACCTTTGGAATCTGAACCAATTGTTTCTGACACTACTCCCACAATGCTCCTTGAATCAGAATCTAGAAGAGTATCTACTAGAGATCGAGTACCCAAGAATTTTGGTGAGGATTTTGTGACCTACAATTTTGGACCTGGTAGAGGTGGACGCGGGGGTGGTGGTGGCTGTGGCTGTGGTTGTGGTTGTGGTGGAGGCGGCGGTGGTTGTGGTGGTGGCTGTGGTGGTTGAGGCGGCGATAGTTGTGGTGGTGGTGGTGGTGGCGGCGGCATTGACTGTGGTGGTGATGGCGGTTGTTGACCTCTCCACCTCTCTCTTAATCTCTTTATCCAAAGAGATTTTATTATTGTGACCCTCATGGGAGTTAAAAAATTTGTAACTTTACTTTTTTGTCCTTTTTATGTTACACTCAATTTTTTTTAAGTGATATTCCTATTGATACCCACAGCCCACTAGGTGTCAAATAATTTGAACATCTTATATATATATGGGAGAATGTTTTTTGTGCCAGTGGCGCAGGCTACGCCCAGACACATGGGGTTGGGCGAAATGATCACCCTGCCCCCCTGAATGGTAGGTCCATGTGTCTGGGCGGAGACTGTGTTGCGACACACTCCCATATGTCTATCTCTCTCCTCCTTGAAACAAGGGGGCAGAGACGTCTTTTCACATGGGGAGGAGAGAGATAGACTCATGGGAGTGCTGGCATAGGCCACACTCCCGGACAGAGTCTTTTTCCCATATATATATATATATATATATATATATATATATATATATATATATATATATATATATATATAAATCCAATTCAGTCATTAGAGTTTTTCATCCAAAAAAGAAAAAAAAAAAATTCAATCATTAGAGATTTGTTTATCGGAAAGGCCAAAGGAAAAGAAGTTTCCCTTGAGTATCAATTCATACATCTCTGCTTATAAATTAAGGCTCAAGAATATAATTTTCTAAACCCCAACCCTTACCTTCTAAATAATAAACAAGCATCATCATGAAAACACCATTTTAGTACTAGATTCAATGCATACAGTTTGGTACATTGTTGAACACATTTACATCATCTGGATAGATGGTAATGGAGGTTATAAATCATCATGTACTCTTTCTTCATTCTTAGCACCATGAGAATACCAATAGTGTCGTGAACGAAACCTTCTCACTGTGGAGCAAGATGATGACCTTGTCAAGAACCATGAAGCTTTTATTTCCTTTAAAAACTAATAAAACCAACTAAACTCTTGCTAATCTTGCCAAGAACCATGAAACTTTTATTTCCTTCAAAAACTAATAAAACCAACTAAACTACTTCTTTAGATTACCACCTGCAGTGTGAGAAAAGAATGAGATCAACCTGAATGCTGTGAGACATGTTAAATGAACTAAAATTCTTTCATAAAAATTATAAATAAAAAAAAAAAAAAAATTCTCTGTATTTTTCCTTGCATCTAGTTCGGTCTCTGTGATGATTTCTCCTTCCATTTCTTTATCATTGTAAAAACATTTCAGACCTGCTTCTGTTGTAACCAGGTGGGGTTGATCAAGTCTTGAGGAATTCATTTCTTTTTCAGGTGGGTTCCTCTTTAGAATGGATGAACAAGTATCTGTACCGGCATTTAGGTTGGAACATAGGGCATTATCTCAGAAAATTATCCTCTCAGGTTCTCTGTCTGATACAGTTCCCTAGTGCCTCTAATAAGAGATGATGGACGTGGACCCCACCCAGTCAGTGTGTTTTGGACAAGGGGTAAGATCATCATTTCCACCCTCCTATGAGAGGAATTGGATGAACTGTACCGGACAGGGAACCTGAGATGATAGAGAGGCCTCTCTAGTTTTCAAACCACATATCTTTTTTTACTTGCTCACTGGTTTCATGAGATAAGTTAACACCCCCAACCCCCAAAAAAAAACAAGGAAAAATTACAAGATTAACCACTATTGGGTTTAAACATTACAAAAGTATACATTTACTGTTTTAATTAACAAAATTACTTAAACTCAAGTTTGGGTTTACAAAACTAACCAAAATTGTGAACCCACCACACTTTTTGACATTTTTGCCCCCCATTCCTCTGTGCCTGGCTAGCCACCATCTCCAATGTATCCCTCCAAGACCACCACGACACCATCAATACTGTCGTAACCACCGGATACATAATGATGAGGCATAAAACACCCCACCTGTCAGAGGCTGCCACGTGGCCGACCCGACCTCAATCCGAGAACCGAGTTGGGCCGAGCAGGAAATTGGGCCGACCCCATATCCGAGAAGTCACCTGACAAAGCCTGGTTTGAGCGAGCTGGCCGGTGACTGAGGCCGAGATTATACGGGTCAGCCAGGGACTCCTAGCCGACCTCATGGCCGAGACCAACCTCCTCTCGGGCCGACCTCCATGGCCGACCCCACGGGCCGACCTCGTAGGCCGAGCCCTCCTCCATCGAGGCTCCCATAGCACCCCACCGGGGATCTCCGGGCCACGTCAGCACATCCCGAGAATCACGGGATAAGGACCGAGCCACGATCCCAGCACAACACAGAATCACACTCTACATGGACTCTTACCTTAATAAGAGTCCGACCCCGAAAATAACTCTCCACTCCGCTCTACGCGAGAGAACCTTCCGAAAGAAGGACTCCTACCATACTAGGACTCTCCCAACCGTCTCATCTCCTCCTTACTCTATAAATACCCAGGTATGGAGCTCTATTCCACATCTGGCTTTTTAGTACGCAGTTACGCTGTCGCGTTGAAGACCTGACTTGAGCATCGGAGAGTCCTAGGCCGGAGCCACACCGGCCCTCTTGCGCTCATTGCTTGGTTTTTGCAGGTTCATTCACGGGCGAACCAAGTACCGGAGGTTTTCACACGCAACAGATTTGGCGCCGTCTGTGGGAACGACATCGGCAAGCATCGTCGTTTCTGCCAATTCTTAGAACAATAATAATGGTGCATACGAGGTCAGGGCAACACGGCTCTACTTCCCGTACGGAGGAGCCACAACCCGTTGTGCCGACGAGACGATCACCGCCCCCCGAAGCCTCTCGGCAGGGGATAAACAGAAGACCCCCTAGGGCAGGTGGTGCGCAGCCCATCACGGGCACCATTCCACCTCCAGAGAGCGGGAATGGGGGAGGTGCCCTAACCACGGCCGCGGCTAGCCGGGTACAGGCCGAGCCAAGTTTGGACGGGAATGTCCTACCTGCACCGCCACCCTTGCCGGAGAGTTTGGACCCAGAAGCCCCGGCAAATAATCGACAGGTAATGGATTTGCAGCTGCAGATGCTCCACACCAACGAGATGTCGCGCACCTTCATGAACGGATGGCCCGAGGCGGGTCGATGGGTCGGCGCCGGCGCGCGCTCCCTCCGCTCCGCCCGCGCCGAAAGAAACTTGCAAGCAAAATGAGGGCCGACATAGGGCCGAGCCGAGTCGAGCGCGTCCTCGCACCCGTCTCGTCAGAAGACTCCACCTCCGCGCCCCAGTAGAGGCGCTCGACGGGGTGAACAAGAACATCGCCAAAGCCCGCGAACAGGGCATGAAATTGAACCAGCCGGCTCTGTAGCAAGGAGGTCGGTATTTTCTGGACGAATCGGAGAGGACGAACCGCCAAGGATATTCCGAGAACAAAGGAAAGACCCGGTTGAAAGGCGCGCACCGAGACACAGAGAAGGATCGCGTCATACTCCCCGGCGTCCGAGCTCACCTCCCCGAGAAGAACAACAGGGGAGTCCCCGAGGGTCCAACTTCCAAGAAGAAAAAAGAACAAGGAAGGACGGTGAGGACCGAGCTGACCAGAATGGCCGACTACAGCGGGATGACCGATCCTATCAACCCCGGGCCGAGGGGCCGGTTGGCCAAGCACCAAACCGAGCTGGAGAAGCGGCTACGAGACTTGGCCGAGCAGTGGAGGGGTTGAAGAAACAGCGACCCCGGACGCCTACTCTTTGGTCGGGCATCACCCTTATCCTCCCGAGATCATGACCGCGCCGCTACCACACGGTTTCAAACCTCCCCCGTTCGACAGGTATGACGGGACGACCGACCCGACAGATCACATCAACTACTTTAATGCGATGATGACCATGTACGGGGGTACCGAGATCGTTTCTTGTCGAGCCTTCCCTGCATCCCTCAAGGGCGCGGCGACCTCATGGTTTTCCTGGTTGCCGCCGAATTCCATAAAAAGCTTTGCTCAACTCTGTCGAGCCTTTGTCACGCGCTTCCAGAGTAGTATGAAACATAAGAAGACCACGGTCAACCTCCTCAGCGTGAAGCAAAGGCCCGACGAGTCGATCCGAGCATTCGTCTCCCGCTTCAACAAGGAATCCTTAGATATCAAGGATTTGGATGAGGCCACGGCCCATACGGCTATGAGCAACGGATTGGCCGACATGGACCTTATCAAGGACTTGGCCCGGAAGCCGACAAGAAACCTAGCCGAGCTCTTGGAGAGGTGCAACGAGTTCGCAAATATGGCCGAGGTCCTCCAAGCCAGGAAGGGCAACGAAGGTCGTACCGACAAGAAGAGGCCGACAACAGACGACCGGAGAGAAGACAAAAGGCCAAGGACGGATCGCCGAGTTGACAGGTCGGATCGAGCTCGGAGCCCCGACTACACGCCATTGAATGCATCTCGCAAGGAGATCCTGATGCAAATACAAGATGGGGGATACATCCGCCGACCCCGACCGATGCAAGCGGGGTCATCTCGGAATCCCAACAAATATTGCCAATTCCACAAGGACATCGGTCACGACACTGAAGATTGTTATCAGCTGAAAAGAGAAATCGAAGAGCTGATAAAAGCGGGCCACTTGAAGTGATATGTCAAAGGAAGCCGAGAAGATCGTGGAGGCCGGCGGCCTGATGACCGAGATCAAAGAAGAGCCGAGCCTAAGGCCGAAAATAGGCGAGTTGAAAGAGACGATGACAAGGTCCGAACCGAGAAGAAGGAGGACGGATCCGGGCCGAGCAAGGACAAGGGAGCCCCCATATACACTATCCTCGGGGGGCCCGGGCAAGAGAGTACTAGAAAGGCTAAGGCAAACGCTCGCTTTGTCGGAGTAGCCGAGATGCCCGTCAAGAAACTCAAGCCGGCGGTGACGATCTCCTTCACGGAAGCCGACCTCGAAGGTATAAGTTTACCTCATGACGATGCTTTAGTGGTGCGGTAGAAATTGCGAATGCACGCAACCGTGTATTGGTCGATACCGGCGCATCCGTGGACCTTATGTCATTGGAAGCGCATCGACAATTTGGCTTCGGCGACGAAGCGCTTAAGCCGAAGGAACCTCGCTTCACGGGTTCTCGGGAGCGGCCGCGACTATCAAGGGCTCGATCGATCTACTAGTCACAATTGGGCAAGCTCCCTGCCAGGCGACGATCCAAGTCAAATTCATGGTGGTACGGTCGGTAGTGGCTTTCAACGCCATACTCGGCCGTCCGTCATTGACCGCCCTCCAAGCCATCATCTCCCCGACTCACTTGAAGATGAAGTTCCCCACCGAGAACGGTGTCGGCGAGGTCCGAGGCGACCAAAAGAAGGCACGAGAGTGCTACGCTACCTTCGTCAAGCGAAACAAGGGTAATGTTCGAGGAATGGCCATGTGCATCGAACATCTCCCCGAAGATCAGCGGGATGAGCTTATCGAGAGAAGAGGGCGACCCGTGGAAGACCTGACCCCACTTCATCTCAGCGAAGATGACCCAGCCAAGGTGGTCCAGCTCGGATCACTACTAAATAAAGATCAAAGAAGGCGGCTCGGAGTTTTCTTAAAAGCGAACACCGATGTCTTCGCCTGGTCGGCCACTGACATGTCGGGCATACCCCGACATATAGCTGAGCACCGACTCCATGTGGATCCGGGTCGGAAACCAATCCGGCAGAAGAGAAGGAACTACGCACTTGATCGGCAAACTGCAATCAAAGAAGAGGTGGAGAAGCTTCGCCGATCAGGATTCATTCGAGAAGAGAAATTCCCGACCTGGTTGGCTAACGTCGTCATGGTCCCTAAACCGAACGGGAAGTGGAGAATGTGTGTCGACTACACCGACCTCAACAAGGCCTGCCCAAAAGATGAGTACCCACTACCTCGGATCGACCTCTTGATCGACGCCACGGCGGGTCACGAGATGCTGAGTTTCATGGATGCGTACTCCGGCTACAACCAAATCTTGATGCATGAGGAGGACGAGTCGTACACGGCCTTCCGAACTGACCAAGAGAATTTCTGCTACAAGGTCATGCCGTTCGGATTGAAGAATGCCGGAGCGACATACCAGCGCCTCGTGAACTATATATTCCGCGAGCAGATCGGAAAGAACATGGAAGTCTACGTGGACGACATGTTGGTGAAAAGTTTGAAGGCCGAGCACCACTTGGCCGACCTGGAAGAAGCCTTCAGCGTATTGAGGAAGAACCAGATGAAGCTGAATCCCGCCAAGTGTGCATTCTGCGTAACCTCGGGAAAGTTCCTCGGCTTCATGGTCTCTGTCAGAGGCATCGAAGCCAATCCTGGCAAAAATCAGAGCCATTCAAGAGATGAGTCCTCCAAGGACGATCCGAGAAGTACAAAGGCTAAACGGACGCGTGGCGGCGTTGGCGCGATTCATGTCGAGATCGGGCGACAAGTGCCTACCATTCTTTAAGGCCCTAAAGAATATCCGGAACCCAAAAGATTTTATCTGGTCATCCGAATGCCAAGAAGCTTTTGAAGAGCTGAAGAAATATTTGGAGAACCCGCCCCTTCTCAGCCGACCTGAACCAAAAGAGGAACTTCAAGTATACTTAGCCGCCACTCCCGTAGCGGTCAGTGCGGTGTTGATCAGGGAAGAGAGTCGAACTCAAAGGCCGATATACTATATCAGCCATGTTCTTGTTGATGCCGAGACAAGGTATTCCGGGTTCGAGAAAGTAGCATTCGCCCTAATCACGGCTGCAAGGAAACTAAGGCCGTACTTCCAAGCCCATCCGATTGTGGTACTGACCGACCAGCCACTCAAAAAGATATTACACAAACCCGACGTTTCGGGACGGCTGATTTCCTGGGCAGTTGAGCTAAGTGAATACGATATAAGCTATCAACCGAGGACGGCGATAAAAGGACAAGCCCTGGCCGACTTCATCGCCGAATGCACGGGGCCCGAGCATGAGGTTGGAGAAGAAAAGACGGTCGGGGAGGTCGGGGCTACGGCCGACCCTACTTGGACCATGAATGTTGACGGCTCAAGCAATTCCGGAGGAAGCGGGGCCGGCCTAATACTTGTAAGCCCCGAAGGCTTTCTGGTCCAATATGCCCTAAGGTTCAAGTTCTCCGCCTCAAACAATGAGGCTGAGTATGAAGCCCTTCTAGCTGGACTTCGAGTCAGCAAAGCCATGGGCATAAAGCGGTTGAAGGTGCGAGGAGACTCCCAACTCGTGGTCAACCAAGTCAACGGAGACTACGAGGCAAAAGACGAAAGGATGATAGCATACTTGGGTCGAGCCCGAGATCTGATCTCCGAGCTCGAACACTTCGAGATGACTCGAATACCGAGAGAAGAGAATGCCGCGGCGGACTCCTTATCTAGGTTGGCCGAGGCCGACCTCCAATATCTGAGCCGGTCAGTATACATAGAAATATTGGAGAAGCCATCCTTACAAGACGAAAGCATAAAGCACATTGAAGAGGATGGGCCGACCTGGTTGGACCCCATTGTCAACTACTTGGAAAATGACCTGCTCCCGGGGAATCGAGACGAAGCAAGGAAGGTCAAGATCCGATCTTCCAAGTACTCGATGATCGACGGAGTACTCTACAAAAGGGCAATCTCGGCCCCTCTTCTCCGATGTCTGGGACCGAAGGGGGCCGAGTATGCATTAGCCGAGGTGCATGAGGGAATATGCGGGAGTCACATGGGCGGCCGAGCTCTTGCATACAAGATACTTCGGCAAGGATTCTATTGGCCAAGAATGCAGGAAGAGGCCATGAAATACGTGAAGACGTGTGAGAAGTGCCAACTGCTCGCGCCAATCCCAAGCCGACCACAACAACAAAATTAACCTCAATGCGAGCCCAATCCCATTCGCTATGTGGGGAATGGACATTCTCGGAGATTTCACCCCAGCATCGGGAAACAGAAAATACGTAGTAGTGGCGATCGATTACTTCACCAAGTGGGTCGAGGCCGAGCCCCTTGCCACCATCACCGAGAAGAACATGGAAAAATTTTTTCGAGATAAGGTCATCTACCGGTTCGGGCTACCGAAAGTTCTCATCACTGATAATGGCGCGCAATTCAACAACCCGGCCTTCCGAGAATTCTGCGAGCACTTCCACATTGACTTCCGACCCATCTCGGTCGCTCACCCACAAGCAAACGGACAAGTAGAAGTGTCCAACCGAACATTACTCTCCGGCATTAAGAGGAGGTTGGATGAGGCCAAGGGGAGATGGGTGGAAGAACTCCCAAGCGTCCTATGGGCATATCGGACAACTGTAAGAACTCCAACCGGGGAGAGTCCATTTCGCCTCGCTTATGGGACCGAAGCCCTCGCACCGGTTGAAGTTATGGCTTCATCATACCGAGTGCTCAACTTCGATGAGAAGACCTATGAAGATGGGCTGCGAGCCAATTTGGACTTCCTCGATGAAGTCCGAGAAAATGCCCTACTCCGAAACGCGGCGTTCCAACAGAAGACAGCAAGCTACTATGATTCAAGAGTCAAAGAGGGGCATTTTCGTCAAGGGGACCTTGTTCTCAGAAAACTCAGCGCATCTCAGCCGAGGCAACAAGGAAAATTAGCACCAAACTGGGAAGGCCCGTACATAGTCTCCAAGCAAATTCGCCCTGGCACATATCGCTTGCAGACTCCAGGGGGCAAGAAGGTACCGAGACCTTGGAACTCGAAAAATTTGAAAAAGTTTTTTCAATAATGGAACATGCTTGTATTCGGTTTCAGTTCCGACATTTGATTCAATAAAGTCTTTTCCCCAACACTCAACGTATTTCTCCAACACTCAACGTATTGGCAAGCTCCCAAGTCGAAGTCATAAGACCGACCCTCATAGGTCGGCAGCCAAGTCATAAGACCGGTCCTCATAGACCAGGCCGACATCAAAGATCGACCCTCATAGGTCGGCAGCCAAGTCATAAGACCGGTCCTCATAGACCAGGCCGACATCAAAGACCGACCCTCATAGGTCGACAGCCAAGTCATAAGACCGGTCCTCATAGACCAGGCCGACATCAAGGACCGACCCTCATAGGTCGGCAGCCAAGTCGTAAGACCGGTCCTCATAACCAGGCCGACATCAAAGACTGACCCTCATAGGTCGACAGCGAAGCCGTGAGACCGGTCCTCATAGACCAGGCCGACATCAAAGACCGACCCTCATAGGTCGGCAGCCGGGTCGTAAGATCTGTCCAAATAGACATGACCGACATCTCAAGGGCCGACATTCCTATTTGGCCGAGCCTAACGAAGTACTAAACCACGCTAAGGCATCATGCTCGGCCAAGAAGGATATTCGGCCACACGTCCGCTTATATGATAGCCTCTCCAATCGGACTGAAAGGAAAGGCGGATTAACAACCAAAGCGAAGATCGCGTTGACCGCCGACAACGTTGGGCATGGATAAAAAAGAGACGAGTTCCTAAGCTTGGTTAGTGAAACGACTCGGCAGCTTGGCCACAAACGAAACAAAATACGCAAGGAAAAGAATACTGAGGGCGCCGAGTTCAAATACTTAGACAAATTTTGACAAAAATAAGTTGTTTTATTCATTGAAAGCCGACTGATCGGCACGGTTACAAAAGGGGCAGCTCGGCCCCACCGATACAAAAAAAAAAATAAAAAAAAATAAAATTTTTACATCTCCGCCTCCTCGGCGTGGGACTTGGAGGCACCCTCGGAGGCGTCCACGGGGTTGGGCTCGGCAGCAGGGTCTTGAGGTCCAGCTCCCAGAGGGACGACATCGGTGGCAGTGCCTCTGGGCGAGCTTGGGTGACCTCGGCCCCCTCCTCATCTCCCATCTCCCCTGCAAAAGTAGTCGCATCATCGTCAAAGCGGGAGAGATTGAGATCGAGATACGCCTTGATCTCGGCCAAAAGCTCGGCTCGGCCGCTTCAAAACCTTCGGCAAAGGGAGGCTTCCGATCTCGTGGCAGATATCGGCGTACTCCTACGATTGGAGATAGTCGCTAATCGCCGCGCTCCGAGCCGTGGCCAGATCTTCCTTGGCCTTCTCCTTCACCTCGGCGAGCCGAGCTGCAGAGCCGGACCTTCTCTCTCTGCTGGCCACCTCGGCCGAGAGCTCTCACTTCCTCGGCCTCGGCGGTGAGCTTTTCTTGGGTCTCCGACGCCTCGAAGCGGCATCACAGGCGTCTGATAAGCCTTCTTACCTTTGGACGTCCAAGGAATAGCTCTCGGTCAGGAGCCGCTCGAAGCGGAGCATGGTCTCCACTGCTTTGGCGAACCCCTACAAAAAAGCATGAGAACAAAAAATCAGGATAAACTACACATATCAGATCATGGGCAAGAGCCGACAAGGAAACTTACCATGTTGAAGTCTTGAAAAAGGGTGGAGAGGAGCTCAGGGTCGGACAGCGCCTCCAGCTTCTCCTTGTCGGCTGGGAGCCGACTGGCATCCAGCCACTCCTTGGCGTGAGCGGCCGACGTCAAGGCCGAGTCCCCCGGGAAGAGGCGCCAGGTCGGCCTCACAGGGACGTTGTTGGCCGAAGCCCTCCCCAGGACGTATCGGGAGATGTTGGTGGGGGAGGCCACGGGCGGAAGGCCGCCACTTGTCAGGTTAACCGAGAGCTTTTGGCGTTTAATGTCTCTCGGCGGGCTCCTCTCGCCTTTTCGGCCTTTCCCCTTCCTCGGAGACCCGGCCTGACCCGTGTTTTTCTCGGCCTCCAAACCGACCACCGCGTCCGATGGTCCCGGCATCACCCCCTTTCCCTTGGAGGCCTTGGAGGACTCGCCCCGGGGTCTTTTCTCGGCATTCTTCTTTTTCCTATCCGCGATAATCTCGGCCCTCAGCCGAGCTGTGTCCATTGGAGGAATGTGGCCGACCACTGCAAGAGAAACCGAAAACATGGGAAACAAGTCAGAAAAGGAAAAGAAAACTAAGTTAAGGGGTCGGCTCGGATAACTGAGATAAGCTCGGCAAGGTTTCCTACCAGGGGTCATATGCCAACTCTGAAGAAACCCCTCGTCCTGAAGCAGGAGAACATCGAAGGGCGGACGGCGGGGATCGAGGTCGAGCGAGGTCATCTCGTTCTCGGTCAGGGGTAGTACCCTATTTACATAGTTCAGGTTCATCTCCTTCCACTCGGTTCGGAGAGGGCTGTTGGGGATGGAAGCGAAGAAAAAGCGGGGCTTCCAGTACTTGTTGAAGGTCGGCGTGCCGACCAGAAACTTGTGACCGCCTAGAGCCGCGCTCTTCCCTGATCGGCGGCAGAAATAATACCACCCCTTCTCGGGAGACTTCTTCAGGAAGAAGAGCCGAGAAAAAAGCGCCACGCTAGCACCTCGGCCCATCTCGCAGAACAGGGCATAGAAACCATAGACGGCCAGCCAGGAGTTCGGCACCAGCTGACCAGGAGACAGGTGGAAGTGGTCCAGGATCTGGTCCACCAGGCTGAGAACGGGGAGCCGAAACGCATACTTAAAGGGCGTCTCGTACAGAGCCACATCGCCGGGCCTGATGAAGCAGGCCATCTCCCCGGGATTAGGAACTCGGAGCTGAATGTCCTCGGGGATGGCGTAGGTCGTCCTCAGATAGTCGAGGTCGGCCTCCGTGATTGTGCTCGGAACGGTGCCGACACTGCCTTCCTCGGGCTCAGGGGCGTCGGTAGACGAGCTTACCGAGCCAACCCCCATCTCGGACGAATCTCCCTCACTTGATTCCTCATCGGATGAGGACGACCCGGAGTTCTCGGCCCGGTCTGCGGCTATGGATTGGGCCGCGTGGTCGAACTCCATGGGTAACGGGGGCTCGGCCACCTCGGCCTGACGAAGCTCCACCACATCGGGCTCGTCTGAGGTCGAGCCCAACAGGTCTATGGTGGGAGAGCGGACGGGGAGTTCTCGGCTCATAGGACTACTACCAACTGACATATTGGGCGGAGAAGACTTACTGGTTGAAGAAGAGTTGAGCGGGAACGAAACGACGGCCGAGTCGATCACGAACGAAGCTTCAGCCGAGTCGATCACGAGCAGACAAACGACGAGATCTATCGAGTTGACGGTTCCAAACTGGCCGAGAAGTCAATAACTTAGAGTAGTGAAGAATGAATAGTTAGGAGTCGCCTATTTATAAACCTTGGGTTTCACTGATCCAACGGCCGACCAGAGCTCAGCATGATCCAACGGCCCAGATCAAAGGACGTTTCGAATTCCCGAGCCCGCCATAATGACTCTGCTGACATGGCACGGACGCCCAACCGTCAGATCGTGCAGCGTGAAATCCGCGGCAATAAATAGTCTCGGCCCAACCGCAAGAATCTTCCCGACAAGCGCCCAGGAAATTTCACTCATCAGCGCCGAGCCGACACCGATGAGTGGGGGGCTGTGATGAGGCATAAAACACCCCACCGTCGAGAGGCGCCACGTGGCCGACCCGACCTCAATCCGAGAACCGAGTTGGGCCGAGCAGAAATTGGGCCGACCCCATATCCGAGAAGTCACCCGACAAAGCCTGGTTTGAGCGAGCCGGCGGTGGATCGAGGCCGAGATTATACGGTCAGCCAGGGACTCCTAGCCGACCTCATGGCCGAGACCAACCTCCTCTCGGGCCGACCTCCATGGCCGATCCCACGGGCCGACCTCGTAGGCCGAGCCCTCCTCCATCGAGGCTCCCATAGCACCCCACCGGGGATCTCCGGGCCACGTCAGCACATCCCGAGAATCACGGGATAAGGACCGAGCCACGATCCCAGCACAACACAGAATCACACTCTACATGGACTCTTACCTTAATAAGAGTCCGACCCCAAAAATAACTCTCCACTCCGCTCTACGCGAGAGAACCTTCCGAAAGAAGGACTCCTACCATACTAGGACTCTCCCAACCGTCTCATCTCCTCCTTACTCTATAAATACCCAGGTATGGAGCTCTATTCCACATCTGGCTTTTTAGTACGCAGTTACGCTGTCGCGTTGAAGACCTGACTTGAGCATCGGAGAGTCCTAGGTCGGAGCCACACCGGCCCTCTTGCGCTCATTGCTTGGTTTTTGCAGGTTCATTCACGGGCGAACCAAGTACCGGAGGTTTTCACACGCAACACATAACTGTGGCACCATAACATATTAATATAGCTCTCTCTCTCTCTCTCTCTCTCTCTCCTGGATTAGACCTGGATTCTCCATTCCGAATCACCCATGTTTCTTTTGCTTTCCATTCAAATAAGACGAACTCAAAAGACCAAACGTTTCATCCCTTGATCTACAAGTTGAAGGTTCTCTTCTTTGGAAGCTAAATCTGTTTACCATAACTCAACCCTGACCCAACCCCTCCTAAGTCTTAACCCGTAGGAGCAAGATGGGGTAGGGATGCACAGGGGCAGGGCAATGGAGGCTTGCAGCGGCAGCCTCAAAAACCCATTTTTTAGAACACAATACAACCGCATTAAACTTTTAAAAATTGCAACACCATGAAAGGGAAGCAACCCCATCAATTTCAGCGTTGAGAGATGGAACTTGGATCTAAGAAGGATGAGAAGGAGAGAGAGGAATGAAGGAGGGTTTGAGAGTTGGGGTGACTGATTCCAACGAAAACAAATTGATTTCAATTGGAATCAATGGAGATTGACCAGTGTCCACCCCTGAGTTTTTTAAAACATTGCTCTCAATTCAGAACCTTTGGATTGGTTGAATTAGAATCGTTGAACGACTGCTATTCACGATCCGAATCTTCACCGACTCTTCACCGGGGACTGATGCTCTGGCACAAATTTCTTTAGTTTATGTTCATCGTGGTTAGCCGAATACAGGGGGTACGGGTGGGATTCCAGGAAGGAAGAAGGTATGGGTAGGGCTTCTGTGGCGGCGGAAGGAAGAACACGACCCCCTTCACTGCCCTCAAGGGTAAAATTGTCCAAAAAGAAAGAAAAATACTGAATTGACTAGTTTTAAATTCTCTCTCATTTTTAAGTAAAATGTCTTCATTAATCCCCTGATTTAACTTAAGGATAATCTCTCATTTTTAAGTGTAGCACCTTCATTAACTCATAGTAGAATTAGGCACATAAGGAAAACAAACTTAAAAAAAAGTGATTAATCTGTGCCCCCAAACACCACACGAACTAGAGAGGATGCTGGGGGCAGAGAACTACAAGAAACCAGAGATTGATGATTAATACTCCCAAGTTTAATACAATCCATAAGTTAAAAAGGATTATGAACACCTAATCAATACTAAACTAGATTAACAGTCTCCACACCATACACATATTGAAGCTTTGATTGGACAGGAGTAGCCATTTGCACGCTATGCTTTAGTCTCAGGAAGGTCTTGTGGACTGAACCTCAAGGGTACTTAACCGAACCTCAATGGTGTTTACCCGTTCCTCAATGGTTTTTAACTGCCCCTGAATGGTATTTAGCTGCCCGTGAATGGTATTCAGCTGCCCATTAAGATTAGCTAGGAACCCTGGTACGAGTTTCAACTGCTCGAACATTGGTGGCCAATTTTCTACAAAATTTTCTGCAATATTGTTGATGGCATTAACAAGTCCAGGGTAGTTTGGGAGGTTTGGAGGTTCAGCCATGTCTGAGAAGCTTAGTCCTTGCCGAGAACAAAAAATAATTGCAGATCAGATACTATGGGTTATGCTATTTAGTGTACAACCAATCTAAGTTCTCACTATATTATTCATGCAAGTATAACTATGTTCAGTCCGAACCAGATCAGGTAATCAAACCAGAAGGACCAGTCAAAACCGGAATTGAACCAAAAACCAAGCCCAAAACCAATAGACCAGTAAGGATCTGGCCTCCAACGGGCAAAAAGTAAACCGATCGAATCAGAAAAGCAATGCAGGGAACACATATCGCGCCCAAGCTCCACGATCTAGGGCGTAAAAAAAACGGAAATCAATCACAGCCATCAATAGAGATACCGTCGCAAAGAACGAACCCTAACTAGGGTTTCTGCTGCCGCCGCAAAAAGAAAGCAAACCAGGACAAAGAAGGACGCCTGAGAAGATGACCAGCGCAGGGCTACCCGCGCCCAAACTCCCGGCGAGGGCTATTCATCGAACCAAAAAGGAGCTCCAGCGACACACACATATGGCGATCTAACCATAAAACAGAATAGACAGCCCATCGAGGGGTCGCCGGAATCGGAGAAGACAGCCAGAAATCGGCCGGTGGAGATCATATCCATCAACCGTAACTCTTAGACGGTAATCCCTGTAGAAAATAGGGTTTGCAATCGAAGAAAAGGGAGAGAGAACTGCTGCCAAGAGCAGCACGGAGGTTGGGGATGGGGTTTTATTACAAACCTGAAAACTAACTAAATGGGGAGAGGGAGACTTCGCCGGAAAGACAGCAGCTGCGGTGGGAAGCATTTCACCTTCACCTTTGAAAAACCAGAATAGCAGCAGTGGTGATTACCTTGGGTTTCTACCGGAGGTCGCAGGAGTAGAAGAACTCTGCTGGAGCTTCAACTCAATCGAACAATCTGATCCCCAAGCAAGGAACGGGGTCAATGAAAACAGGACTTCAATGTCCACCGAAGATGAGAAGCTTCACCAGGGTTTGATAGAGGTGGGAAGAGAAAATAAAGAAGAAGAGAAAGCAAAGAGGAGCCATGACCGGGGCTTACCGGGAGGAGTAAGGGTTGCAGAGCTGCGGTAGTGGCTATGGTATTCTCTGGTAGAAGATGAGATTAGGGAAGAACATGGGATTAAGGATTAGGGAGGAGAGGAAATGGAAAGGTTCGTAAAACCCTAAACCCCTAAGCAATTAGTAAAATGCTAATTACAAATCAAACAAACTAATTAACATGCTAATCTAACAAACCCAGAAAATAACTAATTTACTGTAACACATGCAAAGCATTATATAATTGAATAAACTAAGCTTAAACTAATTAAATAAGAATAGAGAAATTACCTTAATCTAATCCCAGAGTCGGATCGGTAGGAGAGGGCTCCTGATGCAGGAATTAAAATAATCCAATTTGTTGCCCAGCTCAAAAGACCATGCTACCCTCCACTGCTCTCAAGCCCAAGCCCAAGCCCAAGCCCAAGCCTTTGCCTTTGCCTTTGCCTTCGCCCAGAATTTCTCAAGAACTCTCCCATTTATAGGAGGCTTAGGATTTAGTAAGGATAAAATGTCCAAGATGGTGCCACTTGTCACCATCTAGAGTCGGCCAATAAATGAAATATTCTAAAAGTACCAAAAAATGATGAAATTCTGGGAACATAACAAAAGATCCGATTTTGCCGTGCAATATGTCGTCTGAAAGTTTGTTCCAAGCACTATCCGATGATGTTGAATACGGGCAAGATCGCAAGTAACAACTTTGAGGAAAGAAATCAAAAACTCAGGATGCCAGTTGTACCAACAGTGGGCGAATGGAGGTCGATTCGTGCCGTTCTCGCACCAAAGTGTAATGTTTGGACTAGGACACTAGACAACACTAATCCACAGTGCCGAAGTCCAATTTTCACAGTAATTTTCATAAAAACCTTAGCAGTGGTATTTGTAGGAATAGTCACGGGATCATCTCTTGGGTTCACAAGAATTGGAAAGAACAAACCTCCATGGTTGCCCATGGGAGACCAACTATAATCCAAGGGTTTGGTATAAAAAAGTTTATCGAACCCTCTCTTTTCTTGTCCCATAAAATTTATGGGATTAACAAGAACAGAGGAACACATCTCTTTTCCATCCCATGGAAAGAGGGATCCATCCCATACCCGAATGCGCAGCAGAAAATAGATCGAATTGGATTTATTTCATATCCCATGGTTATCAAATAATTAATAATACTTAAGGAATAAAATAAACATTAAGATTTGTTAACCTGTAGAGCCTCAAGTGTTGCTCCTCCTCCAAATAATGATTCTTCCCCTAACAAGCACTTCAAGAAAACCCAAATTTTGATCTCCTTGATGCAATAGAAGATCCTCAAGCCAAACCAGAATTTCTTCTCCAAGAGCATGATCTAATCCAAAAAACCTAGGGTTTCCAAAACCCTAACAAGCCTCACAACTTAAGAAAGCAAGGGAGCAAGGGAGAAGAGAGAGAGAAACGAATTCCAGAGGGTGGTGGGGGGAATTCGCCCAAGCATGTTAATCGTCCCCCCTAGTGTGTTTAAATAGATGAGGCTCTAAGAGCCCCTTCAATCCCAGTGAGAGTCTAACACTGTCTCTCCTGTTTGACTTAAAACCCTAATGGGCTTTCCTGATGGGCTTCTAATTAGTGAAAAAGCATAATCGAAAAGGAAAATAAAAATAATTAAAGTTTGAATCTATAATGGGCCTTTAAATAAAAATTGCTTTAAGCCCGTTTAAGATTAAACAAATTAATTATTAATTAATAAATCCCAAAAATATCCCTGCATAACAATTATTCACCAATCCTCCATTAAACAACATCACCATTATGGAATCTAGGGCATGTATACTAGTATTGCCAAACCTCATTGCATGGTGCATGTCCATATCAGAGCGTCTGTGTACATGATCGGAATCCGCAAAACATGATTTAACAATTTAATCAAAACAATAAATTTAATAATCATTTTATGTGAAAATAAGTTTCCCAAAAACTATTTGCAAAATGGTACATGATCCTGTTCTTATCCGACCATCCACAAACTAATTCCCCTTGATCGAGCAGTGGAAACCATGTTGAGTGACTCTTTCATTCACATAATATTTACGCATTCCCAGAACACTGGCTTTAGTTCTCTTGAACCGCAGTCACAATCATTGATGAACCAAAGAATACGTTCACATCATATAATGACAAGGCCCTCTTAGGTACAGGGTCTCGGTGATGCATGTCTATCCCAAACCTACATCAAGTAGTAATAGATGAGGGAATCGACAAAATAAGATTCTTCACCAATACACACCCATGTGCGTACTTGCATTCGTACCCTGACATCAAAATATCTAGGCATACCCAATACAACGTCCATATGATAAGGGTTGTCCAGCCCAAACCCTAGTCATGACTACCAATTTAAAGTTGAACTTATGGACATACATTGCTCAAAAAATTTATATCGCATGTGATCATATTAAACCAAAATGTATGAAAATTTTAATACATAATAAATTGAGTCGAACCAAATTGAATCGAGTTTAATGGGCACACATATCTAATAATCTCCCACTTGTACATCAAAGCCAACTCCCCATACATTTTAAATCCATGCCCTCCATGTGTTTTTCAAACACTCCAAGGGATAAACCCTTCATCATGGCATCCGACACATTTTCAGTAGTGTCCACTTTGCAGATACTCACGTCGCCTTGTTGGATAATCTCACTAATAAGGTGATACTTCCGCTGCACATGCGTGTTCCTTTGATGAGCCCTAGGCTCCTTGGCTTGTCTAATTGCCCCTCTGTTGTCGCATAACAGGGGAATAGGACACCTGACATGGTCAGGGACCACCTCCAGATCTAATAAAAACTTCCTCACCAAATGCCTTTCATTGCCGCATCACAGGTTGCAAGGTATTCTGCTTCAGTAGTAGAATTGGCTGTAGACTTTTGTTTTGCACTCCTCCATACAATGACATCACCTCCCATTAGGTAAACCATCCTAGATGTGGAATTTCTGTCATCGCCTAAGCTACCTGATATGGAACCACTTGAACCCCAGGTACGCACTCTCTGCCAACCGCCTTTGTGCACCTTTGCAACCTATTGGCTTCCTTCAAACTTTATTAGTGATTAATAACAACAAATAAAGGAAGAAAACCGGGTTCCCAATCCTTATAACTCAATGGGCCAATTCTCTTACTTGAGCTGTGTGATAGGTCAGTGATTTTTGGCCTATTTCTTTGAGTAACCTGCTTTACAAGTTAATTGCCAAGGTACTGCCAAATAGGTTAAAATATGTTATTGATGATTTGGTGAGTATTAACCAATTAGTTTTATTCAGGGTAGAAATAATTTTGATAATATTCTGTTTTGCCTTGAGATTGCTACGGGTTTTGGTAGAGCCAACTCCTCCCCCCCCCCCCCCCTTTTGCTATGATGAAAGAGGGCATTAAGATGGCATTTATTTTTGTTAGGAGGGACTACAATGTGAGGATTCCATCCCTTATGCATTTCCATTTCCCTTTCATCCATTGGATCTCTACTTGCATTTCCACCCAACCATACATCTATTCTTTGTTGGATTTATGTGTCCGTCAAACCCGGTTTGGTCTGGTTCAATCCGGTTTACTTTGTATTGAACCTTTTATACATTTTGGTTTAATATTATCACATGCTATATAAACTTTTTGAGCATTATGTATCCATAAGTTTTACTTAAAATGGTAGTCACGACTAGGGTCTGGGCTGGGCACCCTCATCATATGCTCGTCGCATTGGGTATGCCTATACATGTGATGTCAGGGTATGAATGCGAGTACTCACATGTTTGATGTCTGTATTGGTGAAGAATCTACTTTGCCGATTCCCTCATGTGTTACTACAAGATGTAGGATGGGATAGACATGTATTACCAAGACCCTGTACCTGAGAGGACCATGTCATTGCAAAATATGGCTTCATTTTTTGGTTCATCAATGACTAAGACTCAAGTGAGTCAAAGTCAGTGTTCTGGGAATACGCAAACATTTTATGAGTGAAGGAGTTACTCAACATGGTCACCACTGCCCGATTCGGGAACACCAAGACTGAGGTTGTCTATGAATGATCGAATCGAAATCTGAATCCAGTGTCGTTTTGGAAATGATTTTTGCAAAATCTATTTTACATAAAATGATAGATTATATGTAGTTATTTAATTAAAATGTTTTATCGAGTTTTGCGAGACCCGATCATATATACAAACACTCTTATATGGACATGTTCTATGAAATGGGTTTGGCAGTACTAGTGTACATGCCCTAGATTCCATAACGATGGTGTTGATTAGTGGAGGGTTGGTACATGATAATTTATTATCATGTAGGGGTTTATTTAGAATTTGCTAAAATAATTGCTTATTTATTTAATTAATGGATATGGTGCTCATTATAATTATTCATAAATTAAAATAATTAATTAATTATACTATTTCCTATTAGATTCTGCTTCTTCACCAATTAGAAGCACTTCAGGATTAAACAAGATCAAGCAAATGAGGAGAGAGAGTGTCAGACTCTCACTGGGAATCATCCAAGTAGGGTTTTAGAAACCCTATTATTTAAAGACACCAAGGGGAGGGGGCAGCCCACGTTTTCTCCAGCCCTTGGATGAATTTGGCTCCCCCCTCCTTGGACGAATTTGGCTCTCTCTCTCTCTCTCTCTCTCTCTCTCTCTCTCTCTCTCTCTCTCTTTTGTGATCTCTTCTCTCCCCTTCTTCTTGCTCTCTAGTATTTGAGAGTTAGGGTTTTGGAAACCCAGATCTGTGCTTGAAGAACTTAAGAGGATCTAGGATTGACTTGGAGAACCTTGGCTGCACCATTGGAGGTTTAGATCTGTCTACCTAAAGTGCTCGTTGGAGGAAAAATCACTATCTATTGGAGGAGTAACACTCGAGGCTCATCAAGTTAACAAGTTCTGGTTAATTCCTCTTGTTAATAACTATTGATTATTCATGGGATGCAAAAGAAACTCTAATTGATCTCTTTCCGCTACGCATTCGGGTATAGGATGGATCCCTCTTTTTATAGGATGGAAAAGATATGAAATTTCTCTTTCTTGGGGATCCCATAATTTTATGGGATAAGAAAGGGAAGGATTTGGTAAAGTATTCTTATGCCAAATACCATTGGGTTCCCATGGAAGACCATGGGAATCCCTAAAAATTAAATAGGGAGCCCTAGGGCAACCTGGGGTGCCCTAGGGACAATCCTGGAGATCCCAAGAGTTGGGAACTCAAAGTATAAAGTTTAATGGTTTACCAAGGTGAGCCACAATGATCCCATGGACCGTAGTTTGACCTACATTCTTGTTAATGGCTCTCCTGTTGGGTATTTCTCCCTAGAAAAGGCATTATACAAGGATGTCCCCTTTCTCTTTTTTTGTTTACTTTGGTGACGGATGGTCTTTTCCACTGCCTTCATTGGAAGCTTGAGTAGAATCTCTTGGAGCCCATGATCTATAATGATGATGTGTTTATATTTTCTAGACCCTCTACTATCTCATATGAGGCTATCATGGATGCATTATAGTTATTCAGGGATACATCTGGGTTTAATGTTAGTACTAAAAAATATGTGATCTTTATCTCTTGAGTTCCTATTGATGTTGAGGAGCAGTTAAAAGTTATTATGGGTTTTGAGATTGGGCATCTTCCGATCACATTTTTTGGGCTCCCTCTCATTTCCTCTAGGATGTTTCTACACCATTGTTCTCCTATCCTTGATTGGCTTAAAAAGAGATTTTAGTTGTGGAAACGTTTACTTCTCTCCTATACAGGCCTTTTGAAACTTCTTAGAGCGGTTGTGCAAGCTTCCTATCTTTATTAGACTAGAGTCTATGGTCTCCCAATGTTGTGATTCGGAAGATTGAGGCTGTTACGTGCATGGTGAGAGAGGGAATGAGAGAGAAGGATAATAGGGGAAGATAAGAGAGAGGGAGAGAAAGAGAGGTAATAAGGAAAATAAAATAGGAAAAATAGGCGGCTTTATGGAGGAAGCAGTGCCTCCTTCTCTAATGGAGAACTTGTTGGAACTTTTCATCATAGTTCATTCCCTTCATTGTGCCAATTAAATAGCTACATATGAGGTGGCAGCCCACTCACATATCTCCACATCTCCTCAGGTACAACTTCTATTTGGTTACATCCTAAGGGGTCAGCTCAGTTGGTAAAAGACCAACTCCTAAAATAAGAGGTCAAGAGTTCAAACCACCTTGGGGCCTATCCCCATCCCCTATCCCCCCCTTATTATAAAGCTCCAATTCCAAAAAAAAAAAAAAAAACTTCTATTCGGTTACCTCTCCTATTACAACAACTCCTTCCACTAAGATTTAATTAACTACCCATGAGGATAACTAACTACCATGATGATAACTAACTATCTTCCCACATACAATAACTACTACATTAATAACTAACACCATACTTAGACATTGCTAAGGTTGGGATTCTTAATCTTCAATGGAAAGTTGTTGAAAAGAAAGAAGGCTTATGTATTCAGTGGATTTATTTTAAATACCTCTGGGAAGATTCAATTTGGATAGTCAAATGTGTTCTAGATGCTTGATGGGTTTGAAAAAAGACTGTCAAGTTGAGACACCTGGTTCAAGATCACATGATTTTCAAGGTTGATGATGGCTCCTCCACTAGACTTTGGTTGGAGAACTGGCACCCTTGTGAAGTTCTTATTTTAGTTTTAACCTGGGGATCAAATCAAATATTATGCTGGCTCAAAAAGGATGGCTCTTGTCTCCTCGATCATCTCAAATTGTTCTTGGTGTCCTAGCCCTTCAGTTTTTTCTCCTTGACCTTGTTTTGTAGCAGTTACTGTTAAATTTATGCCCAAAACCCGATTTAAAACCCGGTCTAACCACCGGTCTGGTTTGAATCTTTTGTGTAGAACCAGGAGCGAAGTACGCTCGTGACCTGTGGGTCATGATACTCAAGCCATCCCACAAGATTGTCGATCGTGGCTCAGGGAAAGTCGTCGAGGATAGGTACCTCGATAGAGATCGGGGGAAGTTTGTCTACGAGGGTGCATTCCTAGAATTCCCTCATTCCGAGGATCCGCATGGCTTGCACCTGGTGTACCCGTACCCACTTAGAGATGATTGGGAGTAAGTCGGTATGCTAATAACTTATGTGTATAAATACTAGAATGGGCTTGGGCTTAGGACCTTAGCCCCTTTCTATTTGGAACTAGAATTTAGGCCCAAGTGGATCCAATGGCCCAATGACTTAAACTAGACCTTGGGCTTACACCTAACCAAACAAGCTCCTAAGCAAATGGACCTAAGGACCTAATACTAACCAAACAAGACCTAATGCCTAGATAGGTTATTAAAGACCCAAAACTACTATTCACCTCACATTACAACCCTAAATCGTGGAGAGGAGAGGAGAAGAAGAAAGAAGAAGAAGGAAGAAGAGGAAGAAGGAAGGAGAAGGAAGAAGTGTGGTGGAGCTCAAGCTACCATCATCAACCCTTGGTGAGTCTCTTTCTCTCTCTCTCTCTCTCCCCATCTCTCTTTTCCTAATCCTATTACCTAGGGTTTGAATCGGTTGAGCACACCTTGAGTGCTCCATCTACTCAATTGGAAGGCCATTAATGGTTGACCTTGTGTCTTGTGGGGGTACCTAACCTCACATTGAGCCTCTCTCCCTCTACATCTATTCCTATTAGCTAGGGTTTTGGGGGTGAATTACCATTGATGGATCATTACTTACCTAAGTAAGGAAGCCATGAATGGATAGTGTCATTCTCAAGAAATTATTTCACTTTAAACCCCTCTCCATTTAATGGCCCTAAGTTGGGGTTTTACCTCCATTCATGGCCTTCACCAACCCTTATAGTAAACCATGGGATTGTGGCTTTAGTAATGTCCAACAATGTTGGTTTGAAGCCTTGTGAACCCCAATGCTCATCTCCCATGAGCATCTCCCTCATATGTACCTTAATAAAGGAATCCATTTAATCATTGGGTTCATGGACCCAAGAGTTGATGTGCATTTGCACCTTGAAGGTGGTTGTTCTCATGGCCAAAGAGACCCCTAAGAATACCCCATTTTAGCCCAAGACCTTGGGGTTACAAAACCATTCTTAAAATGGTATGAATAGCAGGACCGGTGGGGCCAAGCACATGAACAAGCACATGCAGGTGCCGGTCCCTGAGATGTTATAAGTGTCGTGGCTACCAGGGGACAGGAACATGGACAGGCACATGCTGTATGTGCCGGTCCCTGAGATGTTGCAAGTGCCGGTGGGCTGCTGCCAGAGGATAGGCACATGTTGTATGTGCCAGTCCCTGAGAAACTGTTTTTGCCTGTGGTATGTCCCGAGAGGGATAGGCCCATGGATAGGCAGATGATATCTACCGGTCCTGGCTTTGCTGCATGTGTCAGTCCCCTGTTTTTAGCCTTGTTTGATAACTTATGGGGCCCAACTCTTCTGGCCCTAAGACACTAACCTCATCCCACATTGTACACCCTCTTTAGGTTGACTCACCCGGCTCGGGGGCGTATTGGTACATGGGACAGTGAGCTTGGCGTTGATCGTCAATTTGGAAACTCGATATTGATGACTGATCGAGAATCAAGGTGAGTGAGTTAAGCAAATGTCTTAATTTATGGAATGTTTATGTGTCTGTCTTGCGAATACCATTCATGCATGTGTGCTATATTATATAATTATCGTTAAGATGTAGGATGATATACATGTTTAGATGTTGATAGGACTTTACATTCTTGTCTTGCAATATTATTTATTCTATTGCACTATAGTGCGAATGGTATTGGATTTAGTTATGGGACTCGGGTGCCGGTTGGTGCTGGACCTGGGGTTTTCATAATGTGGATTCACTCATGGCATGTAGATCTAGGGCTTCGAAAGCGGGATCCAAGTGCCAGTGGGTGTTGGGCTTGGGATTGCCGTACTTATAATTGCATTAGAGTTGTCTACTGCATTAGGTGGAAATAGGGTGGTGACCAGCCGACCGCTTTCCGTAATCACATCCCGTACTTGTATGTGTATGTATAGGCTAGAGGGGCGAGAGGATAGCCGTCGACCGTCTTTCGGTACTATGGACTCAACCTCTGGCTTATGCATGTGCGTACCCTTTTCATACAATAGATGCATTTGGCTAAGATAATGTACCCCGTACTACACCCCTTACCAATAGGGGGTAAGGTGTTGGTTAACCGATGGTAATATCCTATGTGATGGGATTACTATTCTCAAAACTCGGGAGAACTTCGATGAGTTCACGGGACCGGGAAGTAGCTAGGGTTATTATAGGGGTTTGCGTATATCTCTTGGTGGAGACCGATACTGCAGGCTTCCAACCGTAACTCGGGTTTATCATTGCCGGTATACCATCCACTTATGGTACTGACATCGGGGATGCTACCTAGGGTGTTGCAGTAGTACTTTACCAGACTTAGGCATTGTTTGTTAGGTGGATAATAATAAAATTTAACGTCATCATGCATTCATGTGGCATGATTGTAAACCATATATGATGTGCGGATTATCCTGATGGTATGGGACGCTGTGGGATTCGCTTATCATGTTTGGTTTGCGATCAAACTCATTCATTATTATTATTATGTATGCTTATGTGGTTTAACTACTCATTGGGCTCAGTGGAGCTCACTCCTCGAGGAAACACATTTTTTAGATGATACAGGTACATTTGAGTAGGGTGGCGCAAAGTTTGAGACTCCTGAAGAAGGCCATGAAGAGTGGTGGACTCCGGAGTGTAAGGATCATGGATCGGAGTGCTACTGTGAGATGTGTTCCATGAGGGAACACTGATTCTTAGCCGGTAGCCATCTTCTGATACACTTTGATATCTATCTTTTGATTTAAAGGTATATTCTTTTAGATTCCTTTCATGATCGTTGTATTATTATACAGTACGTAATATATAGGTCCTAATCAGAATGAAATGCACTTGTAGGGATAAACTTAATGTTATTAATGTTATTCTTTTCTTAATCTCCTAATGTTGTGTGTATGAGTTAGTCTTTAATACTGCATCAGTGATTCTGGTGGTTAGGGAGTGTAGTTGTATGCTCCAGTTGCATTTCCTGTGGTTCAGAGATGGGGGTGTGACAGTTACAATATAAAAGTAGAAGGCCGCTTGGCGCCCGTGACATTGTTGAATGGACCCCCTCTACCAATAAGGTGTTCTCTTCGGCATAGGCTTGTGAGCTTATTAGATCTACAAGAACCAAAGTTCCTTGGTGGAACCTGATTTTATTCTCTCATCACATTCCTAGACATAGCTTCATGACCAAGCGTGCTTTCACTAACTCCCTTCCTACCTAGGAATTCCTTTCTCAGAGGAACCGCTCCACCTCCAATTTTTTTTGCCTTTGTTGGAATGCTATTGAAAATATTGATCATCTGTTTTTTAACTGTCCTTTCTCAAAGGCGATTTAGGATGGAGTCCTTCATAAGTGTTGCCCTTCTCACTCAATTCTTCCTTCTTTTGATAGTGAAAGATGTTGGTTTTAGGAGTTTAAAGAAAAGTCGATCAGTAATAGGGCTGTGAAGATGATCTTTTGTGCTTGTATTTATCATTTATGGTGGGAGAGAAACAAACACATACGGTCCTCGTCTTCTAGGACTCATAAGCAGATTTGGTCCGCTATTGAGTTTGATGTCAGAACTCAGAACTAAGATAAATCATCTTCATGCTTTGGACCTAAATAGTCCTAAAAGAATCAATACATAGTTTCTTCCTGGGGTCTTCATATGAGGATCTATTAGCCTCCTGCTATTTTGTTGTATTGTGTTTGGGGCTTTTCCTCTTGCTCCCTTTTGGGTTGTTGTAATTAGTTTTGCTTCTTCTGATAAAAGTTAGGGGAAGTATCATCTCCCTCCCCTCTAAGTTTCCTTAATATCAACTCAACACCTAAGTTTTGAAAAATGATAATGCCCTCCCGTATTTTTTAAAGATTCTATCAACCTTACCCTAACCGTTAAAAAAAGCCATTAAGTGATAACGTAGGCATATCCAATTTTTTCGAAACCCCAGATTACCCTTAATGTAATTTTATTCTAATTTTGCCCTCTTCAACACGAAACCCCATTTCCTCTCCTTCCTCTCTACGTTTCTTCTTCTTCCGCCAGCACCACCATCATCGCCACCGCTGCCGCCACAGATCCTCTTCCACCACCACCACCATCGCCACAACCACCGCCGAACCCCATTTTCATCTTTTAACCCAGCGCCTCCATCCCTCTCTTGGACTGGATATTATCCATCTCTTTCTCCATACAAAATTGAAACCGAAACCGAAGCCCTCATCTCCATCTCCAATCTTCTTCCTGTCTTCTTCTTCTTCTTCTTTTCCAAACACCCTAACTGACCCATCTCTCCACTGAACTTCAAAACCCATCTCTCTCTTCCTTCTATTAACCAAATTTATCATCACACCGTGACCCACTCCCTTTCCAAAACCCCATAAAATGATACCCAAAATTCTGGAATCCAAAATTTGCAGGTTTTGGGAGATTTCAGATAGCAGCCAAGATATTGATCCGATGCCCACCAAACTAAGGTCGAAGGTTACCTAGGAGATGCTCCTTGATGTCCCAAAAGTTGGGGCTGAACAGGTTACAAAATCAAATTTAATTAACAAATCAAACCAGGTTGAAATAGATAGAAAAATAGAGAATCCGTTGGTTTGTTAAAACTGAAATTAAGCTTTGGAGATTTGATTTCTGTTATCTTTTATCTTCAACCATCCACAATCACCCTAACTTCCACCTTTCACCCTCCACCCAACTTCTATTTGGCTTCCCATTTCCATCTCCTTACCTTATCTCTTCCCTACCTTCTTCCTTATTTTCTTTCAACCCGGACCCTTGTACATATCAGTATGTCACTTTGACAGAATTACGATTTGGACTCAGGATTCAAGAGATTTACTTTAACACACTCAAAGAGACTTGGATGAGCTTAAGAATCCCATCGAGTGGAGATAATGTATCAAGGGATAAATTCTGAAAATTTCAAGTTAAACAGATGAATATATTCTAAGATATGCCAATTCTTGATATAGGGATCAGATGTAGAGATTTATCAGCATAGACCAAACCTAATCTCAGACTAGCCTTCAACTGCTGTTGAGTAGCCCTTCTAGTTTGATCTCCAAAATATCAGCAGCAATTGTCATTCGCCCATGAGTTTCAAGGCTGCCGGCCCTCCTTTTGGCCTCCACAAGGGGCGGCGGTGGTGAATTGAAACCCTAATAGGGTTTTTTCCTTGTTTGTCGATTTGGGGAAGAGGATGGGGAATATTCTCCGTCTGATTCCCCTCATTATAATTTAAAAAAAAAGGTTTTCTTTAAGTTAAGTAATTGGGATTTGCTAGCGTGCACTGTTGAGAAGGTGCTAATGTGCACCAGGGTCGGGTTAGTGGATCCACCCATTAACTCCAATTTAAAAGGGTAATATCGACTTTACATATGCTATTTTAACAGAGTTAGTCACTTAAGGTATGGTTGATAGAATCTTTAAAAAGTAGGGGAGGACATTGTCATTTTCTAAAACTTGGGTATTGGATTGATATTAAGGAAGCTTAGAGGGGAGGGGGATGATATTTCCCCTAAAAGTTACCCAAAATAAAAACCCATAACATATTAACCATATGATGGAGAATAATTGATCTAGTTTGTGATATTGGGGACTAAACTCAACTTATCTATTTCTCTAGGATTTTATTCCAAGGAAGAGAGAATTTAGAAACTACAATTTCAATGAAATATCCATTCATATATCAAAAGGAAAATGACACATAGACATAACAATATATATAACAAAGTACATATACATGTTACCAAAAAAAAAAAAAACAAAGTACATATACATTGGAGAAGTAAAACCATATATGCCATGGACTCTAGCAAGTCCAATCAATTTGGTCAATCCATAGGTTATGGCCATAGCCAGCGCACCCCCAACCAACATCCTCAAGCAAGATCTCTTCACAGGTGCTTTCCCTAGAAATGCAGCTAACCCTCCAAATATTACCAACGCCAAGCATGCCACTGCAATCACCACCCCTAACCTCACCTTATAAGATTGTATAAATGATGCTGATATCAGTGGCACCACAGCTCAACCTACGAATGAAAGAGCAGATGCTGCGGCTGCCTTGAATGGGTTCGGCAAATCTTCATTCTCTCCCTCATCCCCACTTTGTTTTCCATTCTCCCTCTCATTTTTTCTCTTCATATCAAACACTTCTATATCTAACTGCGAGTAAACTGATACAAACTCTCCTATTGCCATACTACAAGCACCAACAACCATCCCAGCAAAACCAGTGAGGATCATAGATTTCACGTCCTGTCTAATTGCTCCAACACCCAACATCAACGATGAGACGGATATCAATCCATCGTTGGCTCCAAGAACTGCTGCTCGAAGCCATTGTGCTCTTTGAATGTAATTGATACCGCTGTCGGGGAACTCTATGTCGAGGGCTTCAATGGCTCGTTGGTTGCCAGCTTCTAGGTTTGCCATTGATCTTGATAAGGAAGGAGATTGATGAAGGCTTGTGGTAGCCACATTCCCTCATCAAAGGTATTTATAGAGAAAAAGGCTAATGAAAGAGACTCTTATAAAGGACAAACAAACACTTTGCAAGATACATACATACACACTCACGTACACATATAAACACCAAAATTCAATTACATGAATTATGAACTAACAGTTCAAATTTGGCAAGACCATGCATACCTGCAGCATGCCAACTTAACGTGGCATCACATATAACATCATCTTCTGTCCTCTATCATTGAAAAATGATTAAAGAATAACATTAACTGGTGAACAAGTACTAAAGAAAGTGCCTAGATCCGAGCCAGTGTGGACTGGCTCAACACCCAACTAGAAGAATGAAGATTGGTTGATTGTTATGTGTCTAATGAAGGCCCACTCTAGTGTATGGGCGCAAGATTGGGCCAGTATAGTATGGGATACGTTAAAGGGCTTAAATTAACGCGTTCCATCAATTCTGTAGCTTTTGACGTATCAATCAAGTACCTAACAATTAGTATTAGAGCTGGGCACCATGTCAAGGGTTTGAGTCACTAAGAGGACTACTTGGAGTAGGCTGAAAGCTGTTAAGAAAGGGCTACCTGCCTTCAGGCAAAAACTGTAGAGCAGAGTGGAGTTGCTTGGAAAGGGTTAATTACCGTCAGAGTGAAAGCTGTCTAGAGTGAGAGCCGCTGAGGACGACGGTTGCAGAAGCGTGGTGGTCTATTATGTGCCTAATGGGGCCCACACTAGTGTATGGGCGCTAGATTGGGCCAGCCTAGTATGGAATAGATTAAAGGGCTTGATTTAACGTGTTCCATCAGCTCTGGAGCTTTTGGCTTATCGGTCAAGTACTTAACATTGACTTACTCATAAACTAAGTCAAAATGAAACAAATATGAAACCTAAACTTAATAGAGCACCATCTTGGAGAAATATGAGTTAGTTTATTTAATAATAATTACCTTCCCCTTACTAGTTACTAATGTGCGTACATCTTCTTGGTTTATTTACACTTTTCGATCGACCTTTGGGATTTCAACCAAAAGATTGACCCTAGGGAAGATGAGGATGATGCCTCGGTCTATTTATACTTTTATGAGAAAAAAAAAAACATAAAAGGATACGGCTCCTAATTATCTTGATAGAGTATAAATTCCGTGCAGACCCATTGTCTATCAGTACATGTACCTCGAACCCTTTTAATTTCCACTGCATCGACTGTAACGTGCATGACCTTAGTGTGGTTAATGCCTTCAACTGAGAAGTCCTTATCATTAAAGATGATCTAATTTGTTTCATATACTACCCCTACAATCTTAGATAATTGTTGGGGTTGAGTTTCAAAAAAGAGTGTGGATCGTGTCCTATGGGTCCCACAGTGGATTCCATTTGAGTGACCTTGGAGGGTTTTGGATGGTACTTGTACAAGAACACAATTTTTCACCAAATCGTTTGTTTCTTAATTTATTCGTTTGTTTCTATTTATTTTCATGCTTTTCGGTTTGGAGCTTTGCTATAGTTGTGGATTATGCCCTTTTGATTAGCCTTTCTAAGGCTTCTTCCCAGATTTTAATAAATTTCTTATTCACCTAAGAAAAAAACTACAGAGAAATCAACACAAAACACAATAAAATTTAGAACTGGATAGCTCGCTATATGGAAATAACAAAATTTGCTTCTTTTTTTTTTTGTTTTCATAGAAAGAAGGCTATTCATTCATGTGCGCCCAACGCCAAGCAAAGGAAAACAAGATACATAAAACATATAGAGAGCATGATAAACACAAGGTATGGATATACGGTATCCAAAACCAAGGAGCGGAAATCTGCTTTCTTTGTCTCCTTATCGTTCCTGGTCCTTACTATAACGTCACCCTCATCCCCCGTCCTTTTCTATCACCATATATTTTACAAAAACTATAAGGGGCAATTACTATCACTACCCTACACTTAGCCTATATTTACTAAAACTACCCTACCTTAAACTTTTTTTCTGATACTACCCTACTTTTAAAATTTTACATCTCCTTCTACCCTCATGTTTTTAAATACCTAGATTGCCCTTCCTTTTCACCTAGTAACCTGCTAATCTATTTAACCTATCATTCTTCTTCTATTTTTGACTAATTTTGCCATTAAAATAGTAAAAAATGAAAGCACCCACCCGCTTCTTCTCTCTCCTATTTTTTACTCCATTCGGTTTTTTTTCTTCAATTTTTTTATTTAATTAATTTTTTATTGACAAGAAGGCAGAGACAATCCGATGATTGTTCTTGTGTCATTCTATCCCATGGTTGCGAGGTTGAGGAGAGATGAAGATGGTCATGTAGAGATCAATTGTAATGGAGAGGGAGGGTTACCTTCTGCTTCTACGAATATGAAGAGGAAGAAGAAGAGTGACGACTCGAGAATCGCATTGTAGGTTAATAAAAAAATAAAAACCACGGAAAGGTAAATTGAATAAAAGAGGAAGAGTTTTGTCAAAAAAAAATAAAAGAGGAAGAGAGAAAAGAAGTGGTGTGCTTTGAAGAGAGTCGATCTGTTCCATGATTTTAGTGCACGGTATCGGAACGGGTATCAGTAACTTGCAAAACTGACACGATACCCTGGATTGGCTGTATCGGACAAAATTACCATTGAATCTCCTTACGTATCCCCCGATATGTGCGATACGATACCGATACTTAGAACCATGATCTATTCGAAGAAGAATGATGAGGATGAAATGTTGAATAAAAAATTAATCAAATAGAAAAATTGAAGAAAAACAAAAAAAAATGAATGGAGTAAAAAATGGGAGAGAGAAGAAGCGGGTGAATGCTTTCATTTTTTAGTGTTTTGATGACAAAAATAGAAGAAAAATGGTAGGTTAGATAGATTAGTAGGTTACTAGGTGAAAAGGAAGGGCAATCTAGGTATTTAAAAATATGAGGGTAGAAGGAGATGTAAAAGTTTAAAAGCAGGGTAGTATCAGAAAAGAAGGACTTGAGTTGTCGTCCATGTTCGTTCATTAGCGATTTAGTGGCCATGTGGATTTCCACTAACCTATTACCTTCTCTTCCCACATTCCATATTTATTAAACTCCCTCACAACTCCACCCTTTCTTCTCTCCCATATATTTATTAATCCAACTTTTAATACACATATGAATTGTTAATTTATTTTAAACTAATTTTTATTCAATCTCATTCCAATCCTTCTTGTTACCGAGAGGTTTAATATTTGATAGGGATGTATACGGATCGGATACGGATCAGATGTGATCAGATCTGGATATTCCCTGGCCAAATATAGATACCTCTAAACGGATTCGGATTTTCGACCATATGTTTACATCTCTGCCTTATGTAACCCGAACCTTCCTCCCCCTAGTGGATACAATCCACTCTCAATTCATATCTTTTAGATCATGATTCTCTTTTCATCATATTCTAGAACCTGTTGAATCTTATAAAACCCTCAAAATCATTATTTACTTAATTTTTTATTATTAAGTATTCGGAATTTTTTTTTCAATAGATTTTTATCAAAGTATTCGGATTTTTTTCTTCCTAATATCTCTAAATGAATACAGATGTCCCTAAACGGATACAGATACAGATGCAGATTCAGATTCGGATTTCGGTTATCCATTTACATCCCTAATAATTGGCATCTATCTTAGACGTTATCCAATACGATGCTACAACAAATAGAATAGTGCCATCTCATTGATGATATTAATAAAGATTAAATAAAATATTGATAATCATTATCGTTCCCAACTGATACCAATGCGAATCGTTAATTTTGAATTGTTTATTTATTTAAATTTTTTATTCAATTCCATTGCATCCCCTCTCCAGCCAACACCGATACGAATTGCCCTATTAAGATGGTCCGTTAATGATACCCTACCCCCATCCATCCACTCATGCCCTACCTCATTTACAGAAGGGAGGTTGAGATGGGCACATATCAATATTAGTTAGGGATGATATCGATCTGATACCAATTATTAGTTTTACTAATAATAGCTTCTCGAGCAGGTCATTCCTACTATCTAACTTACTTTGACATTCATAATTTAAACACCAACAGCCAAGTCATTTCCCTTGATGTTGAGTGTTGTTCATCAACAGTCACTCGATGTCGACCTCACCCCTTATCGATGTCGACTCGACCTTAGTTCAGTGTCGAATCTGTGCAAATCCAAGAAGCCAAAACTTACTTGTCATGTTTAGCTCCAATTTTGATTCCTTCCGCGACTAAGCCCAATTTTACCAACTTGAATGCGTATATTGGCTCCCTTAGGCCCTAAGAAACTCATAGTTTGGCAACCAAATACTTTTCCACACCTCATGGGTTCTTACCTTGACTAAACACTCACCGTCGATGCAAAGACACCTACTTTTAAAGATCCGGATCATACCTAGTATCCTTACACAAATTTGGGACTACATACACCCCTTTACGTCTACAAATACAGCCTCTCTCATGTTAAGGATGGTTACATGAACACATCCACAAGTTCCCAAAAGTCTCTAGTTCAATTTTCCTACTCTAGTGCTTGGAGCCTTAGTCTTTGGCCTCCTACTTAGCCTTAGCCTATTACTTCCCCTGCCCTTTAAGTGCTACCATCCACACTTGAAGCTTCAAAATAAAAGCCTAGAGTCATCAATCCTGTGATTTCGGTGCTCGGGCAACGAAGTGTCACTTAAGAGGAGTCAAAAGAAGCCATCACAAGCGGCAACATTTGCTCCCGTACAAGTCTCCTGAGTCACAAAAGGGAAACCTCCACACCTTCGATTTTCGATCTCCTTCTAATGAGGTAGGTAGTACTTTGCCTCCTCATTTTGTTGAAATCTCCTTGTCCTTGTTTTCACTTTTCAATTAGTTCTGCATCTCTAAAGAGTGTGATCCCATCTCCCAAGATGGTGATCACACATCCTTTTTCTCTCTTTTCATAATGTATTTCACTTGCATGCATGCATTAATCTATGATCCCCATCTCCTGTAGTATATGACTTCCTTTAATCTTTGTTTATGTCATAAGTTTCCACGTTTCCATGCTCTTTGCATATTCCTTTCGTACGTTCATGTTTTTATCCTTGTATGATCGTGACCATGATATGTTTTGTCTCTAATTTCGTATCCCCTTCTATAACATGCATGTGATCTAGGACAAAGCTTTTTTAGTGCTTTATTGCCTCTTAATTATATCATGTGTGCTTCATGCTTACCCTGTTTGATTCTATCTCACCATTCCCACTATCAGTACATCCCATTCGTCAGAGTCTTTTATTTTACTTTTTTGTATACTAACTTATCCCTTACAGTCGAACCTCTGGGTATGTGTTTCTTCACTCTCCATTGTACTTTACTTATTTTCTTTATTTTTGTACTTTACTTTCTCCCTCAAAAAGCATGGTATGACCCTACCATTGCCTAGCAATACCTTCCTCAGACCGTAACTTGGCTCGTACCCAGACCAATGGATTGATCAGTCTCCAAAGGCCATAACATGAGAGTGATTACATTTGCATTATGGGTCCTAGACCCTCCTGTAGGTGGCGAATCCTGTATTCAATTCACCTTCCTCCCTTTCCTGTCAAAAGAGGGATGAGGTAGAGGACGCGTGGCGATCACTCGCCGTTTCATTTGTCCTCACAAGGTCCAGCACCCATTCTTTCAGCTTATTAATTTCGATATTAATTATTAATTTTTTATCACTACTCTAAGTACACTTGGATTTTTCCTTTGTTTACCAAGGATGAAGTTACACAAATTTTTATTATCTTTGCTAAACAAGTTGAGAATCAATTTAATGCATTCATTAAGAGTTTTCAAACTGGTGGTGGAACTGAATTTATAAATTCCAAACTATGTACTTTCCTTCAGTCAAAGGGTATTTCACATTGTATTGCTTGTCCTCATACTCCTCAACAGGTTGAACATGTAAAGCGTAAGCACCGCTACATTGTAGAAACATGATTCTCTCTTCTTCTATGCATACACATATATTCTCCTTGTTTTGAGTCTCACTCTCTCTTCTATTATATTTCCTGTATCTCCATGCCTAGCTTTGAGACCATCATGCTTAGGTCCGTAGGTTTTGAGTCCTTTATTTATGTTTCAGTATGCTAACCTCTGTTTTGCAGCCGAACCTTCGGGTATGTGCATCTCACTTTCCCTTGTATTTTGCTTCTTTACATTTCCTTTACATTATATTATTTCAAAAGCATGTTATCATTTTACTCTGCCTAGTAATAGAAAGACCGGCAAGTCCGGGCCGACTGGGATGCCTAATACCTTCCCTGGACCATAACTTGATCCGTACCTAGACTAATGGACCATTTGTCCCCGGAAGGGCATTACATGAGAGCTATTACATTTACATTATGAGTTCTAGACCCTCCTCTAGGTGGCGACTCCCAATACATCATGACTCCAATTCACCTCTCTCTCTTCTCCCCAAAGAGGGATGAGATGGAGGACACATGGTGATCCCCCGCCATGTCATTGTCCTCACAATATGCTCAACCCATATACAACTCAATGGGAAGCTGTCAAAAGAATACTCAGGTATCTTAAAGGAACCATCAACCATGGTTTACTAATCAACAATGGGCCTCTAACGCCACTAGCTGCATATTCAGATGCGGATTGGGCCGGTGATGTGGATGACAGGCGTTCCGTAATAGGTTATTGTATTTATTTGGGTCAGAACCTAATCTCTTGGGCTCCTAAGAAACATACAGTGGTGTCACGATCAAGCACGGAGTCTGAATATCGAGCTCTAGCCGTTACTGAGGCAGTGCTCTCATGGATTAAAAGTCTACTCAAAGATCTTTGCATCTATATTTCCACCACTCCAACAATTTAGTGTGATAATATAGGAGCCACAAGTCTTGCTGCCAACCCTATTTTCCATACTAGGACGAAACACATTTAGGTGGATGACCATTTCATTCATAATCGTGCCACTCGAAAGGACTTACAACTTCGGTATATCTCCATGCAAGATCAGGTTGCAGACCTCTTTACCAAAGGTCTCACTGTCCCAAGATTCAAAAACTTAAGAGACAAACTAACTGTGATCGAGAAACCCATTAGTTTGAGGGGGTGGGAGTAATGATAGAATTACCACCATCAAAGACTCAGTTTAATGATCTACTTTGTAATCTCTATTCTCTCTCCTTTGATGTATATCTATTGTAAACTGGTTTCCTAAGGTCAAGGAACCACTTAGCTAAACTTGTGGAGTCCAAACTCTCCATTCACTAGTATAAAATCACACAAATACTTCAATAGAAATCATCACTTTAAAATCCAAGACTATCAAGTCTTTTACCCTTGTAATATAGGGGACTAAACTAAATTCATCTATTTCTCTAGGATTTTATTCCAAGGAAGAGAGAATGTACAAACTAGAATATTTTTATTGGAATTCCTTAATATATCAAAGAAACAAAGAAAAACGATACAAAATAAATATCACAAAGTACATATATAGTGGGAAAATAAGAAAAGGGATGTAGTTTTCTGTCCCATGTATCTATCTCTCTCCTCCACAAAATAAGGGAGCATAGTTGTCTTTTCATATGAAGAGGAGAGAGATAGACTCATGGGAGTGTTGGCCTAGGCCAACTCTCGGACAGACTTCTTTTGCCCTTTTAAAAACCATACATGCCATGAACTCCAATAAGTCAGGCCCTTAAACTCCAACAAGTCCAATCAATTTGGTCAATCCATAGGTTATGGCCATAGCCAGCGCACTCCCAACCAACATCCTCAGGCAAGATCTCTTCACAGGTGCTTTCCCAAGAAATCCAGCTAACCCTCCAAACATTATCAACGCCAAGCATGCCACTGCAATTACCACCCCCAACCTCACCTTATACGATTGTATAAATGATGCTGATATCAGTTGCACCACAGTTCCAACTATGAATGAAAGAGCAGATGCTGCGGCCGCCTTGAATGGGTTCGGCAAATCTTCATTCTCTCCCTCATCCCCACTTTGTTTTCCAGTTTCCCACTCATTTTTTCTCTTCATCTCAGACACTTCTATATCCAACTGCTAGTAAACTGATACAAACTCTCCTATTGCCATACTACAAGCATCGGCAACCATCCCTGCAAAACCAGTGAGGATCATGGATTTCACGTCCTGTCTAACTGCTCCAACACCCAACATCAGTGATGAGACGGATATCAATCCATCGTTGGCTCCAAGAACTGCTGCTCGAAGCCATTGTGCTCTCTGCATGTAATTGATACCGCTGTCGGGGATCTCTATGTCGAGGGCCTCAATGGCTCGTGGGTTACCAGCTTCTAGGTATGCCATTGATCTTGATAATTAAGGAAGAAAAGAAGGCTATTTAATTAATTACGTAGAGATGGGATGGAAGGAGATTAATGAAGGCTTGTGGTAGCCACATTCCCTCATCAAAGGTATTTATAGAGAAAAAGGCTAATGAATGAGACTCTTATAAAGGACAAACAAACACTTTGCATGATACATACATACACACTCACATACACATATAAACACCAAAATTCAATTACATGAATTATGAACTAACAATTCAAATTTTGCAAGACCATGCATGCCTGCAGCATGCCAACTTAACGTGGCATCACATATAACATCATCTTCTGTCCTCTACCATTGGAAAATGATTAAAGAATAGCATTAACTGGTGAACAAGTACTAAAGAAAATGCCCAGATCCAGGCCAGTGTGGACTGGCTCAACACCCAACTAGAAGAATGAAGATTGGTTGATTGTTGTGTGTCTAATGGAGGCTTACTCTAGTGTATGGGCGCGAGATTGGGCCAGTTTAGAATGGGATAGGTTAAAGGGTTGGAATTAATGCGTTCGATCGATCAATTCTGTAGCTTTTGACGTATCAGTCAAGTACCTAACATTTAGTATCAGAGCTGGAACCACGTCATGGGTTCGAGTCACTGAGAGGACTACCTGGAGTAGGCTGAAAGCCATTAAGAAAGGGCTACCTGCCTCTAGGCAAAAACCATAGAGCAGAGTGGAGTCGCTTAGAAAGGGTTACCTACCGCTAGAGTGAAAGCTGTCAAGAGTGAGAGCCGCTGAGGATCACGGTTACGGAAGCGTGGTGGTCTGTTATGTGCCTAATGGGGCCCACTCTAGTGTATGGGCGCTAGATTGGGCCAGCCTAGTATGGAATAGATTAAAGGGCTTGATTTAACATGTTCCATCAGCTCTAGAGCTTTTGGCTTATCGGTCAAGTATCTAACATTGACTTACTCATAAACTAAGTCAAAATGAAACAAATATGAAACCTAAACTTAATAGAGCACCATCTTGGAGAAATATGAGTTAGTTTATTTAATAATAATTACCTTCCCCTTACTAGTTACTAATGTGCGTACATCTTCTTGGTTTATTTATACGTTTTGATCGACCTTTGGGATTTCGACCAAAAGATCGACCCTAGGGAAGATGAGGATGATGCCTCAGTTTATTTATACTTTTATGAGAAAAAAAAAACATAAAAGGATACGGCTCCTAATTATCTTGAGAGAGTATAAATTCCGTGCAGACCCATTGTCTATTAGTACTTGTACCTCGAACCCTTTTAATTTCCACTGCATCGACTGTAACATGCATGACCTTCGTGTGGTTAATGCCTTCAACCGGGGAGTCCTTATCATTAAAGATGATCGAATTTGTTTCATATAGTACCCCTACAATCTTAGATAATTGTTGGGGTTGAGTTTCAAAAAAGAGTGTGGATCGTGTCCTATGGGTCCCACAATGGATTCCATCTGAGTGACCTTGGAGGGTCTTGGACGGTACTTGTACATGAACACAATTTTTCACCACATCGTTTGTTTCTTAATTTATTCGTTTGTTTCTCTTTGTTTTGATGCTTTTCGGTTTGGAGCTTTGCTATAGTTGTGGATTTTGCCCTTTTGATTGGCCTTTCTAAGGCTTCTTCCCAGATTTTAATAAATTTCTTATTCACCTAAGAAAAAAACTACAAAGAAATCAACCCAAAACACAATAAAATTTAGAACTAGATAGCTCGCTATATGGAAATAACAAAATCTGCTTTTTCTTTTTTTTCGTAGAAAGAAGGCTATTCATTCATGCGTGCCCAATGCCAAGCAAAGGAAAACAAATACATAAAACATATAGAGAGCATGATAAACACAAGGTAGGGATATACGGTATCCAAAACCAAGGAGCGGAAATCTGCTTTCTTTGTCTCCTTATCGTTCCTGGTCCTTACTATAACTTCACCCTCATCCCTCGTCTTTTTCTATTACCATATATTTTACAAAAAATTATTAGGGGCAATTACTATCACTACCGTACACTTAGCCTATATTTACTAAAACTACCCTACCTTAAACTTCTTTTCTAATACTACCCTGCTTTTAAACTTTTACATCCCAGATTGCGCTTCCTTTTCACCTAGTAACCTACTAATCTATTTAACCTATCATTCTTCTTTTATTTTTGACTAATTTTGTCATTAAAATAGTAAAAAATTAGTCAAAAATGAAAGCACCCACCCGCTTCTTCTCTCTCCTATTTTTTACTCCATTCTTTTTTTTTTCTTCAATTTTTTTATTTAATTAATTTTTTATTGACAAGAAGGCAGAGACAATCCGATGAATCCGATGATTGATCTTGTGCCGTTCTATCCCATGGCTGCGAGGTTGAGGAGAGATGAAGATGGTCGTGTAGAGATCCATTGTAATGGAAAGGGAGGGTTGCCTTCTGCTTCTGTGAATATGAAGAGGGAGAAGAAGAGTGACGACTCGAGAATCGCATTATAGGTTAATAAAAAAATAAAAAACATGGAAAGGTAAATTGAATAAAAGAGGAAGAGAGAAAAGAAGTAGTGTGCTTTGAAGAGAGTCGATCCGTTCCATGGTTTTAGTGCATGGTATTGGAACGGGTATTGGTAACTTGCAAAACCGACATGATACCCTGGATCGGCTATATCGGACAAAATTACCCTTGAATCTCCTTAAAATGAGTTTTTTTTTACCATTTTACCCCTTATCTGTACCATTCTAAAGATATGGTACCAACACGGTATCAGTATCGATGACTAGCAGAACCGGTACGTATCCCCCGATATGTGCGATACGATACCGATACTTAGAACCATGATCTATTCGAAGAAGAATGATGAGGATGAAATGTTGAATAAAAAATTAATCAAATAGAAAGATTGAAGAAAAAAAAATGAATGGAGTAAAAAATGGGAGAGAGAAGAAGCGGGTGGGTGCTTTCATTTTTTAGTGTTTTATTGACAAAAATAGTAAAAAAATAGAAGAAAAATGGTAGGTTAAATAGATTAGCAGGTTACTAGGTGAAAAGGAAGGGCAATCTGGGTATTTAAAAACATGAGGGTAGAAGGAGATGTAAAAGTTTAAAAGCAGGGTAGTATCAGAAAAGAAGGACTTGAGTTGTCGTCTATGTTCGTTCATTAGCAATTTAGCGGCCATGCATGTGAATTTCCACTAACCTATTACCTTCTCTTCCCACATTCCATATTTATTAAACTCCCTCACAACTCCACCCTTTCTTCTGTTCCATATATTTATTAATCCCACTTTTATTACACATATGAATTGTTAATTTATTTTAAACTAATTTTTATTCAATCTCATTCCAATCCTTCTTGTTACCGAGAGGTTTAATAATTGGTAGGGATGTAAACGGATTGGATTCGGATCAGATACGGATCGGATGTGATCAGATCTAGATATTCCCTGGTGTTGCAGCAATGGCTATGGAAGACAAAGTAGAGGCATGCCAGACCCACCCTAAGTAGCACTGACGCTCCAAGAGGATCCAAGAGAGGCTGGCGCTCCGCCGACCCAAGCACTGACCCATTGGTGCTCCATCACAGCAGCCTTAGTTTCCTATTTTACTCTATCATTTAGATTGCAAGTTATTTACAAAGATATTATTTTATTTCCCATTATCTAGTTTCCTAATTTAATAGATTGCTTGTAATTGTTGGATTCAATAGCTATGTAATATAGCTATTTTTCAGATTGAATATACATTATTGGATATTGGATTTATGAATCTCTCTCTTGGAGTTTATCTCCATTAATGAACCTTGAAGAGTTCTTGATTAAGCCTAGAAGAGCTTACATGTTCGAGTATACGGTGATCTAGAAGAATCACCCACCTTCTTCTCCATCGATCCTGCATTATTTGGTATCAGAGCCGGAATGAAGAGAAAATTGTTCTCATGGCACCACGCCGTGGAGGTCGTACAAGTCCCGTGGAGGACATCAATACAAGTGAAGTTCATACGACAATGAATGATGTTGCAGACGAACGAATCATTGTTCAGGTTGATTTCAATAAACCCCCAATTTTTGATGAGTACCAGGATGAGTACATCGATGAACGCGGTGGTTTCGAAAGTCTTGAACCAGATTTCATTTTGAAAGCACAATAAGATTTCTACCTGTATCACAACGAGGAAGCCGCACTCAAATCATAGTACCTAAAAATGCACAGTCAAGTGATCAGATGCATTAGCACTATTAGTGCATATGTTGACCCATTTTTGAAGGTGATGACATTGCCATTTGAATGCCAATTTCTTCAAGTTGTCAACAATGGGAATAGACCAAATTTGGTTTCAGCTTCAGAGGAAGTTTTGTTCGAAAAATTTGATGTGAGAAAATGGAATCACATTTGTGTTCCAATTTCGTTCGGACCTGAGATGTGCAAGTATCTTTGTACAATCAACAAGACCAAGGTTCACTTTGAATTGTTTTCATTTGATCCAGGTGGACGACAAACACCATTGATTGGAACAAGAGTTCGAGGATGAACTTTTTTCAACCAGGAGGGAATGATGTAGCACGCGGATTCGCCAACCTTCCCAGTGCCTTCGCCACCTCACCTAAGCGCCACATCAGTCCTTGGGGTGCAAGTCATTGGCGCCTTCCCTCCTATCTTAGCATATCTTTTAGATTCTTAGATTATTTGCTTTCCTATTTACTAGTTTCCATATGTACGTAGGATCTCTTATGTAATGCAACTTGGGTTGCAAGTTTTAGTAGTTTAGGCAAGTTTCCATTATTCTTAGTTTCTATTTTCCCTTCTTACCATATATTTGTAATCAATTCATGGGCTTTAAATCCCCATCCATGGAATGAAATTGCAAAATATTTGATGTGAATTAATTGTGAAGCTAAAGCTCCAACCGATCCTTGAAGAGATCGCCCTCCCCAGGCCTTGAAGAGCCTTCCATCAACAGCCTAGGAGAGCTGTCCACTCCTAGAAGAGAGCCACCACCCGCGGCCTAGAAGAGTCACAGCCCCGCTCCACCGTCTCACCTCCACCATCTCTCGGCTGCAGCAAATAGACTCTCCGTTCGTAAGACAGATAAAATGGCTGTAAGGTGCTGCATATGCTCCTCAACGGACTTACTAAATATTAGTATGTCATCAAAATAAACCACTGCAAAATGCCCCAAGAATGGCTTCAAGATTTGGGTCATAAATCGCATAAATGTCGAAGGTGCATTGGATAGCCCGAAGGGCATAACCAGCCATTCAAATAACCCATCACGCATCTTAAACGTGATTTTCCCCTCATGTGACTATGTCTGGGCTTTCCTCCCTCCGGAGCGCCACCCCGCAGGCAGTTACGGGAAGCTTAATGATCGAAAGATTGGGCCTTTGGAGGTGTTGGAACATCTCAATGACAACACTTACCGCTTGAAGATCCCATCGCACATGCGCACCCATGATGTGTTCAATGTGCGCCACTTGACACCTTATCTTGGCGACTCTTCTGATGATGGCTCCCCGAATTCGATGGCGAATTCTTTTCAACCTGGGGGGAATGATGCAGCAACGGCTATGGAAGATGAGGTGGAGGCACATCAGACCCACACTAAGCAACTCTGGCACTCCAAGAGGATCCAAGAGAGGCTGGCGCTCCGCCCACCCAAGTACTGACCCATTGGTGCTCCATCACAGCAGCCTTAGTTTCCTATTTTACTCTATCATTTAGATTGCAAATTATTTACAAAGATATTATTTTATTTCCCATTATCTTATTTTATTTCCTATTATTTAGTTCCCTAATTTAATAGATTGCTTGTAATCTTGTTGGATTCAATGGCTATGTAATATAGCTATTTTTCAGATTGAATATACATTATTGGATATTGGATTTATGAATCTCTCTCTTGGAGTTTATCTCCATTAATGAACCTTGAAGAGTTCTTGATTAAGCCTACAAGAGCTTACCTGTTCGAGTAAACGATGATCTAGAAGAATCACCCACCTTCTTCTCCATCGATCCTGCACTACCTGGTCAATATAGATACCTCTAAACGGATTCAGATTTTTGACCATCTATTTACATCTCTGCTTTATGTAACCCGAACCTTTCTCCCCCTAGTGGATACAATTCACTCTCAATTCATATCTTTTAGATCATGATTCTCTTTTCATCATATTCTAGAACCTATTGAATCTTATAAAACCCTCAAAATCATTATTTACTTAATTTTTTATTATTAAGTATTTGGATTTTTTTTTTCGATGGATTTTTATCAAAGTATTCGGATTTTTTTCCTGGATTTCTCTAAATGAATACGGATGTCCCTAAACGGATTCAGATACAGATGCATATTTGGATTTGGATTTCTTTTATCCATTTACATCCCTAATAATTGGCATCTATCTTGGACGTTATCCAATACGATGCTACAACAAATAGAATAGTGCCATGTCATTGACAATATTAATAAAGATTAAATAACATATTGATAATCAATATCGTTCCCAACTGATACCAATGCAAATCATTAATTTTGAATTGTTTATTTATTTTAATTTTTTATTCAATTCCATTGCATCCCCTCTCCAGCCAATACCGATACGAATTGCCCGATGAAGATGGTCCGTTAATGATACCCTACCCCATCCATCCACTCGTGCCCCACCTCATTTGCAGAAGGGAGGTTGAGATGGGCACATATCGATATTGGTTGGGGATGATATCGATTCGATACCAATTATTAGTTTTTACTAATAATAGCTTCTTGAGTAGATCATTCCTACTATGTACTTTGACATTTAGAATTTAAACACCAACAGCCGAGCCATTTCCCTCAATGTCGAGTGCTGTTTATCAACAGCCACTCGATGTCGACCTCACCCCTTCTCGATTTTGACTCGACCTTAGTTCAGTGTCGAATCTGTGTAAATCCGAGAAGCCAAAACTTGCTTGTCATGTTTAGCTCCAATTTCGATTCCTTCCGTGACCAAGCCCAATTTTGAAAACTTGGATGCGTATATTGGCTCTCTTAGGCCCCAAGAAACTCATATTTTGGCAACCAAACACTTTCCCATATCTCATGGGCTCTTACCTTGACTAAACACTTACCGTCGATGCAAAGACACCTACTTTTGATGATCCGGATGATACCTAGCATCATTACACAAATTTGGGACTGCACACACCCCTCTATGTCTACAAATACAGCCTCTCTCACATTGAGGATGGTTACATGAACACATCCACAAGTTCCCACAAGTCTCTAGTTCAATTCTCCTACTCTAGTGCTTGGAGCCTTAGTCTTTGGCCCCCTACTTAGCCTCAACCTATTGCTACCCCTGCCCTTTGAGTGCTACCATCCACACTCAAAGCTTCAAAATCAATGCCGAGAGTCATCAATCCTGTGATTTTGGTGCTTGGGCAATGAAGTGTCACTTAAGAGGAGTCAAAAGAAGCCATCACAAGCAACGACACTTGCTCCCGTACAAGTCTCCTGAGTCACGAAAGGGAAATCTCCACACCTCTGATTTTTAATCTCCTTCTAATTAGGTAGGTAGTAATTTGCCTCCTCATTTTGTTGAAATCTCCTTGTTTTCACTTTTCAATTAGTTTTGCATCTCTAAGGAGTGTGAACCCATCTCCCAAGATGGTGATCACACATCCTTTTTCTCTCTTTTCATAATGTATTTCACTTGCATGCATGCATTAATCTATGATCCCCATCCCCTGTAGTATATGACTTCCTTTAATCATTTTTCATGTCATAAGTTTCCATGTTTCCATGCTCTTTGCATATTCCTTTCGTAACATTCATGTTTTTATCCTTGTATGATCGTGATCATGATATGTTTTGTCTCTAATTTCTTATCCCCTTCTATAACATGCATGTGATCTAGGACAAAGCTTCTTTAATGCTTTATTGCCTCTTCATTATATCATGTGTGCTTCATGCTTACCTTGTCTGATTCTATCTCACCATTCCCACTATCAGTACGTCCCATTTGTCAGAGTCTTTTATTTTACTTTCTTGTATACTAACTTATCCCTTACAGCCAAACCTCAGGGTATGTGTTTCTTCACTCTCCCTTGTACTTTACTTATTTTCTTTATTTTTGTACTTTACTTTCTCCCTCAAAAAGCATGGTATGACCCTACCATTGCCTAGCAATACCTTCATCGGACCGTAACTTGGCTCGTACCTAGACCAATGGATTGATCAGTCCCCAAAGGCCATAACATGAGAGTTATTACATTTACATTATGGGTCCTAGATCCTCCTGTAGGTGGCAAATCCTACATTCAATTCACCTCTCTCCCTTTCCTGTCAAAAGAGGGATGAGGTGGAGGACACATGGCAATCGCTCGCCGTTTCATTTGTCCTCACAAGGTCCAGCACCCATTCTTTCAGCTTATAGATTTTAATATTATTTATTAATTTTTTATCACTACTCTAAGTACACTTGGATTTTTCCTTTGTTTACCAAGGATGAAGTAACTCAAATTTTTATTATCTTTGCTAAACAAGTTGAGAATCAATTCAATGCATTCATTAAGAGTATTCAAACTGATGGTGGAACTAAATTTGTAAATTCCAAACTACATACTTTTCTTCAATCAAAGGGTATTTCACATCATATTGCTTGTCCTCATACTCCTCAATAGGTTGGACATGTAAACCGCAAGCACCGCCACATTGTAGAAACATGACTCTCTCTTCTGGCCCATGCCAATGGACCCAAAGCACTACAGGTCGATGCATTCCAAACTATCGTATATCAATTCAATACGTTACCATCACGCACAACCAAGATGCGCAGCCCATATCAAATCTTATTTCAAAGAGAGCCAGACTACACTTTCCAATGTGTCTTCAGTTGTGCTTGCTACCCCTATTTGTGACCATATCAGCCTTATAAAATTGAATACCGCAGTGCAAAGTGTATCTTCTTGGGGTACAGCCTTACCCACCATGGCTATAGATGCCTCAACCCGTCCAATGGGAAAATCTACACAAGCCGCCATGTTATGTTCAATGAGAATTTGTTTCCATTCCACACCATCACTATTTCACCACCATCACCGCCATCTAAAACATCAACAAGAATACAGCTTCGGTATCTCCCTTGTGCAATGCCACAAACACAAAATAGCCAATCAGCATTGAACCACTGTTCTGCCCCAACAGAAAAATATCCCATGGTGGCTAGAATACCAGCTCCACAAGAGCAAACTATTTCTGATCTTGCTCATACAGAACTGGCAGTACCCAATTTACCTTCTCCAAATGCATCAAACACTTCAGATGGTTCCTTGTCATTGATGAGTCAACCAGCTCCAACTAACACTCCTCCAATGGTAACTCGTTCAAGAGATGGAACGAGAACCCCTAAAGTATTGTGCGATACTAAATATCAACTAGTCATTGCCCTACATTTTGCGGTTCCACATGAGCCAACTTGCTTCCCAGAAGCAACAAGAATACAGCTTGGGTATCTCCCTTGTGCAATGCCACAAACACAAAATAGCCAATCATCATTGAACCGCTGTTCTGCCCCAACAGAACAACATCCCATGGTGGCTAGAATACCAGCTCCACAAGAGTAAACTATTTCTGATCTTGCTCATACAGAACTGGCAGTACCCAATTTACCTTCTCCAAATGCATCAAACACTTCAGATGGTTCCTTGTCATTGATGAGTCAACCAGCTCCAACTAACACTCCTCCAATGGTAACTCGTCAAGAGATGGAACGAGAACCCCTAAAGTATTGTGCGATACTAAATATCAACTAGTCATTGCCCTACATTTTGCGGTTCCACATGAGCCAACTTGCTTCCCAGAAGCAACAAGAATACAGCTTGGGTATCTCCCTTGTGCAATGCCACAAACACAAAATAGCCAATCATCATTGAACCGCTGTTCTGCCCAGAACAACATCCCATGGTGGCTAGAATACCAGCTCCACAAGAGTAAACTATTTCTGATCTTGCTCATACGAACTGGCAGTACCCAATTTACCTTCTCCAAATGCATCAAACACTTCAGATGGTTCCTTGTCATTGATGAGTCAACCAGCTCCAACTAACACTCCTCCAATGGTAACTCGTCAAGAGATGGAACGAGAACCCCTAAAGTGTTGTGCGATACTAAATATCCACTAGTCACTGCCCTACATGTTGCAGTTCCACATGAGCCAACTTGCTTACCAGAAGCAAATAAATCAATTAATTGGCGCCTTGCACTATTTAAGGAGTTTGATGCCCTACTTCGAACTGGTACCTGGTCCCTCGTACCCCGACAACCACAACACAACGTAGGTTGTAAATGGGTATACAGAGCAAAAAAAAAAAACAAATGGCAAAGTTGAGCGTTATAAAGCCAGGTTGGTGGCAAAGGGGTATCATCAACATGCTGGTATTGATTATGAAGATACTTTCAGCTTGGTTGTTAAGCCTACAACCATTTGTACTGTTTTATCTATTGCAGTTAGTAGGAATTGGCCAATTAAACAATTAGACGTTGATAAGGCCTTCCTACATGGGTTTCTACATGAAGAAGTGTGTATGGCGCAGCCACAGGGATTTGTCGATGCCCAATATCCCAATCATGTCTGTCACTTTCATAAGGCTGTCTATGGTCTAAAACAAGCACCACGGGTCTGGTTCAATCATTTCACTACATTTCTTCTTGGCCCAGTTTTTATTGCATCAACGACAAACTCTTCCCTCTTCATTTACAATCAGAATGATGCCTTGATTTATCGTCTACTTTATGTAGATGATATAGTAATAACTGGCAATTCAGTTACAACCTTGCAGTCACTTCTTCACAAGCTTGGTGATCAATTTGACACGAAGGATCCGGGAAATTCACACTATTTCCTTGGCATTCATGCTCACCAAGATCAAGCTGGGATTCATTTTAATCAGACAAAGTTTATTACTAATATCCTGAACCGGACGAACATGGCTGCTGCAAAACCAATGGCATCACATGTTGCTACAGGTTCAAAATTATCTACTCATGGTGGTGATCCTATTATTGATGCTACTCTCTATCGAAGTACTGTTGGATCCCTTCAATATTTGGCCTTTACTAGACCTCATATCACTTATTTGGTGAATCAAGTGTATCGACATATGTGTAGACGACTCATTTTGTCTTTTCCCCCAGAGGTTTCCCGTAATGCTGATGAGCACCCTCAAAGGCCTAGAGTCGGTGTACCTGTGGATGTAGCGTCAGTGTGTACTGCCCGCATTCATTTATTGATCACCCATTCCCAAGCCAGAGCCTCCAAGCCCTCCAAGAATCCCTAGAAAGGCTAGCCCTTACCCAGACCACTTGGAACCAGCCTGGCCCAGCCTCGAAACCTGGCCCAAACCACCCAAGCCTCCCTGTTGACACTGGAACCTGGATCGACATTCAAAAGCCCCGATTCGACACTGAGCATACCCACCATCGACATCGACCCACACCCCCTCATTTTCGAACAGTACCTTTTGACTATCTATCTAACTTTGACATTCAGCTAATGTAAATCGACATTCAAATGTGAATCCTCGATGTCGAGTTTTGTTCATCGACAGCCACTCGATGTCAACTGTACCCCAATTTGATGTCGAATCAAGCATTTTCACTGTTGAAATACAGCAAATCCGAGAAGCCCAAACCTTTCATATTTTACTCTGATTGCGATTCCTTTCGTGTCCCAACCTATTTTTGACACTTTGGATCTCAATCTTAGCTCCCTTAGGCCCCAAGAAACATTCCCTAAAGTAACTAAACACTTGCCCAAGCCTCATTGGCCCTAGCCTTGTGTTAACACCAACCGTCGATGCAAAGATCTTCCATTCGGATGATCCAGATTAACTCAGCCATCCCTACACGAATTTGGGAGTACACACACCCCTCTACATCTATAAATACACCCCCTCTCATGTTGAGAAAGGTTAGATAGCCCTTGTGTAAGCTAGAGTTGGCCATATGCACCTTGCTTGCTCCCCTTCTCAAGTGTTTTTGAGCCTCTAGCCTTTGGCCTTGACTTAGCCTTAGTCCATTGCTTCCCCAACACTTAAACACCACAATCCACCATTGAAACCCCACGCACCAAAGCTTTGGAACACCAAATCGGAAATCTTGGCTTGACTACGAAGTGCTTAAGTACAAGTGACAAGAGCAGCCTTACAAGCAGCGGTACTTGCTCCCCGTATAAATCTCCTGAGTTACGAAAGGGAAACCTCCACCTCTCCATTTTGGTCTCCTCTTAATAGGTAGGCCTCCCTCTCTCTTGGTCTTTTTACCTGTATTTTACATAGTTTTCATTTTACTTTCGTTTTGCATCTCCAAAAGTGAGTGAACCCATCCCTCTAGATGGTGATCACTCCCATCCCTTTTTTTTTTTTATTTCCTGCAATGGATTCTCTTTGCTTGCTTGCACCTTCACATGATCCCCATTCCCCGGTAGTATAAATCTCATGCTCTCCTTAGTATCTTCTTCCATGCATACACGTATATTCTCCTTATTTTGAGTCTAACTCTCTCTTCTATTATATTTCTTGTATCTCCATGCCTAGCCTAGAGTCCATCATGCTTAGGTCCGTAGGTTTTGAGTCCTTTATTTATGTTTCAGTATACTAACCTCTGTTTTGCAGCTGAACCTTCGGGTATGTACATCTCACTTTCCCTTGTATTTTGCTTCTTTACATTTCCTTTACATTATATTATTTTCAAAAGCATGTTATCGTTTTACTCTGCCTAGTAATAGAAAGGCCAGCAAGTCCGGGAGGACTGGGGTGCCTAATACCTTCCCCGGACCGTAACTTGACCTGTACCTAGACTAACGGACCATTTGTCCCCAGAAGGGCGTTACATGAGACTCATTACATTTACATTATGGGTCCTAGACCCTCCTCTAGGTGGCAACTCCCAATACATCACGACTCCAATTCACCTCTCTCTCTTCTCCCCAAAGAGGGATGAGATGGAGAACACATGGTGATCCCCCACCATGTCATTGTCCTCACAATATGCCCAACCCACATACAACTAATTGGGAAGCTGTCAAAAGAATACTCAGGTATCTTAAAGGAACCATCAACCATGGTTTACTAATCAACAATGGGCCTCTAACGCCACTGGCTGCATATTCAGATGCGGATTGGGCCGGCGATGTGGATGACAGGCGTTCCGTAACAGGTTATTGTATTTATTTGGGTCAGAACCTAATCTATTGGGCTCCTAAGAAACAACCAATGGTGTCAAAATCAAGCATGGAGTCTGAATATCGAGCTCTAGCCGTTACTGCGACAGTGCTCTTATGGATTAAAAGTCTACTCAAAGATCTTTGCATCTATATTTCCACCACTCCAACAATTTGGTGTGATAATATAGGAGCCACAAGTCTTGCTGCCAACCCTATTTTCCATGCTAGGACGAAACACATTGAGGTGGATTACCATTTTGTTCGTAATCATGTCACTCGAAAGGACTTACAACTTCGGTATATGTCCACGCAAGATCAGGTTGCAGGCCTTTTTATCAAAGGTCTCATTGCCCCCAAGATTCAAAAACTTAAGAGGCAAACTAACTGTGATCAAGAATCCCATTAGTTTGAGGGGGGTAATAACAGAATTACCACCGTCAAAGACTCAGTCAATACTGATCTACTTTGTAATCTCTATTCTCTCTCCTTTGATGTATATCTATTGTAAACTAGTTTCCTAAGGTCAAGGAACCACTTAGCTAAACTTGTGGAGTTCAAACTCTCCATTCACTAGTATAAAACCATATAGATACTTCAATAGAAATCATCACTTTGAAATCCAAGACTATCAAGTCTTTTACCCTTGTAATATTGGGGACTAAACTAAACTCATCTATTTCTCTAGGATTTTATTCCAAGGAAGAGAGAATGTACAAACTAGAATATTTTCATTGGAATTCCCTAATATATCAAAGAAACAAAGAAAGATGACACAAAATACATATCACAAAGTACATATATGGTGAGGAAATTAAAAAAAAAAAAAAAAAAGAGGGAAGTAGTTTTCTGTCCCATGTATCTATCTATCTCCTCCTCAAAATAAGGGGGCATAACTGTCTTTTCATATGGAGAGGAGAGAGATAGACTCATGGGAGTGTTGGCCTAGGCCATACTCTTGGACATAGTTCTTTTTCCCATTTAAAAACCATTTATGCCATGGACTCCAATAAGTCAGGCCCTAATTAAACTCCAGCAAGTCCAATCAATTTGGTCAATCCATAGGTTATGGCCATAGCCAGCGCACCCCCAACCAACATCCGCAAGCAAGATCTCTTCACAGGTGCTTTCCCTAGAAATGCAGCTAACCCTCCAAATATTACCAACGCCAAGCATGCCACTGCAATCACCACCCCCAATCTCTCCTTATATGATTGTATAAATGCTGCTGATATCAGTGGCACCACAGCTCCCACTACGAATGAAAGAGCAGATGCTGCGGCTGCCTTGAATGGGTTTGGCAAATCTTCATTCTCTCCCTCATCCCCACTTTTTTTTCCATTCTCCCTCACATTTTTTCTCTTCATCTCAGACACTTCTATATCTAACTGCGAGTAAACTGATACAAACTCTCCTATTGCCATACTACAAGCACCAGCAACCATCCCTGCAAAACCAGTGAGGATCATGGATTTCACGTCCTGTTTAACTGCTCCAACACCCAACATCATCGATGAGACTGATATCAATCCATCGTTGGCTCCAAGAACTGCTGCTCGAAGCCATTGTGCCCTCTGGATGTAATTAATACCACCGTCGGGGATCTCTATCTCGAGGGGCTCAATGGCTCGTGGGTTGCCAGCTTCTAGGTTTGCCATTGATCTTGATATTTAAGGAAGAAACGAAGGTTGTTTAATTACGTAGAGAAGGGATAGAAGGAGATGTATTGATGATGGCTTGTGGAAGCCACGTTCCCTCATCAAAGGTATTTATAGAGAAAAAAACGCTAATGCATGAGACTCTTATAAAGGACAAACAATTACTTTGCATGATACATACATACACACACACATACACATATAAACACCAAAATTCATTATATGAAGTTATAAACTAACAGTTCAAATTTGGCAAGACCCTACATGCATGCAGCATGCCAACTTAACCTGGCATCACATAAAACATCATCTTTTGTCCTCTATCATTGGAAAATGGTTAAAGAATAACATTAACTGGTGAACAGGTACTAAAGAAAATGCCTAGATCCGGCTAGTGTGGACTGGTTCAGCACCCAACTCGGAAGACTAGTTGATTGTTATGTGTCCAATGGGGCCCACTCTAGTGTATGGACACAAGATTGGGTTCAGGCTCCGAGCTTTTGACGTGATCGATCAAGTACCTAATATTGACTCACTCATAAACTAAGTCAAAATGAAACAAGTATGAAACCTAAACTTATTAGAGCACATGTTAGGGACCATCTTGGACAAATATGAGTTAGTTTATTTAATATAATCACCTTCCCCTCACTAATGTGCGTATGTCTTCTTGGTTTATTTATACTTTTAGATCAACCCTAGGGAAGATGAGGATGATGCCTTAGTTTATTTATACTTTTATGGGAAAAAAAAATAAAGAATAAGGCTCCTAATTATCTTGAGAGAGTATACATTCATGCAGACCCATTGTCTATCAGTACTTGTACGTGGAACCCTTTTAATTTCCACTGCAACGTGCATGGCCTTAGTGTGGTTAATGCCCTCAACTGGGAAATCCTTATCATTAAAGATGATCGAATTCGTTGCATATACTGCCCCTGCAATCTTAGATAATTGTTGGGGTTCAGTTTCAAAAAGGAGTGTGGATCGTGTCCTGTAGGTTCCATAGTGGATTCCATATGAGTGACCCTGGAGGGCCTTGGACTGTACTTGTACAAGAACACGATCTTTCTTCAAATTGTTTGTTTCTTAATTTTTTTCCTTTGTTTCTACTTGTTTTGATGTTTTTTGGTTTGGAGGTTTGCTCTAGTTGTGGATTTTTCCCTTTCGATTGGCCTTTCTAAGCCTTCTTCCCAGGTTTTAATAATTTCTTATTCACCCAAAAAAAAACTAGAAAGAAATCAACACAGAACAACAATAAAATTCCAGAACTAGATAGCTCGCTATATGGAAATAACAAAATCTGCTTTCTTTGTTCCCTTATCGTTCCTAGTCCTTACATCATTAGCTGAGCTGACTGTATTTATAATCCATACTACAACGTCTCTTTCACCTTCGCCTTTGCCTTCGTCCTCGCCCCTCGTCTTTTTCTATCACCATATATTTTACAAAAATTATAATCCACCACATTTTCAAACACATCACCAACAAAAGGGAGCCTGCACCAGATTCATCTATAATTCATCATTGACCCATGCTTTTCTACCTCATCGACCCATGCTTTTCTACACATGCAGATAGCTAGTTTGCATTGCAATCCTTTTCCATGTTTACATAGCTTCACGCTTTGCCTTTTATTTTTTGTTGGGGGTATGTGGTTTTCTTTGATATGACAATTATGTTTGGAAGGCAAGAAAAGAAAAGAAAAACTAATAATAATACAGAAATCATGATGGCACAATGATTGATTTATGTATCTTTTTCTATCTTCTCAAATTAATATTTTTCTAAACTTTTTCTATTCTTGTCGTGTCTTGACTTCCAAACATAGTAAGAATCAATAAACCAAAAAAATATCAATCACATGGTAGTGCTTTGTAGTAGACATGTAAACCCTAGGCCCCTATTCAAATGTCAAATTTCTAATAGAAGAATACAACTTATTAAAACGAAATTGATAGATAAAAATACAAGAAAATAAAAAATGTCAATATACATGAAAAAGTATATGATTAAATTTGAGTCTGAAATTTGACATGTGGTCAATCTAAATGATTTCCTAGACATCCAACTGTTAAAATTATCACACCATTATTCCATGTGGTACAACTAAGTGGATCATTTGTAAATTCCAAAGTCGATGTACAGCCTCTGTCCAGCACCCTATCTGGGCTGCATGTGCAGCCCGGACTTGGTGAGGCGTGAAATGACCGCCTCACCCCTGCTCGGGCAAGGTGGTCGGGCAGGGGTGAGGCGGTCTTTTCACGCCTCATCAAGCCCGGCGCTGCACATGCAGCCCAGGCAAGATGCTAGACAGGGGCCGAGTCCGACATACAGTGCAAGAAAATCTTTATCTTTTTGGATTGGTGATAACCACTACGAATAACTAACACATAATATTAGTAAACTACAATTAATATATATTAGAGGGGTGAGCCTTGGTGCAACGGTAAAGGTTGCTCCATTCTGACTAAGTGGTCACAGGTTCGAGTTTAGAAACAGCCTCTTTGTGAAAACAGAAATAAGATTATGTAGATTATGATCCTCCCTAGACCCCGCAGAACTGAGAGCCTTGTACGCTGCATCTAATATGTAAAACCTACATATGCCATACCATTCTACATGCCTCATTGCAGCTACTAAAAATATCATCATTAAAAACAAGGAGAGTCAAAATTGGACAAAAAACTCGGCGTTATTGAGCCCTATCACAATGAAGATGGGGGTCTGTTCCATGCGAAGTGGTTGTACGACACTCATCGATTGAAGCCCCCAAGTTCTTTACCTCCTTAACCATGCATATGCACAGAATGCATATGGATTTTATTAGTTGTGAAGCTTAAACTTAAAACCATAAATGGAAGAGTATGTGCATGCAATGTGGAACCCACTTCAAAAGGTTTCCACACTTAACTTTAGCTCATCTTGTCGACCTAAGAATCTTCACAGATCACCCCCCCCCCCCCAAAACAACAAAAAATAATGGGTCAAGTGCAAATTGTTATGCCAATATCAAATGACTATTATTTTCCATCAGAATATCAAATAATTTTGGGTAAATTACATGACACCCCCTGATAATCTATTCATATTCAACTCACCCCCTCTTATTTGAAAATACACACCCACCCCCCTCTATTAGATTACTACATTACAATTTAGTCCCCGTGGTTAGTCTTATGCAGTTAAGTTATGAAGTCAGCAAGTTAAATATTTTTAAATCTCTAAACTACCCTTGACCAGTGTAGAGTTTTTTTTACCGTTGAATCTAAAATCCCCAAAATCGTTCTTCTTCCTCACATGATCTGCAATTCAATCTCCGCCAGTCCAGTCGAGCCATGCATCGAAGAAGAAGTCTTGGGGGAGTTCAATATTAGAAGGTATCCTCCCCAAAGAAGTTGAATCCTTGTAGGAGTCTGATATGGGAGGAGATTATATAGAGAATCAAGGGAGATACTGGACACGTGTCTCGTGCCACATGTTGTCAACTTACGAGTGGGTAATATCCCATATCAGGCCTCTCTCTCTCTCTCTCTCTCTCTCTCTCTCTCTCTCTCTCTCTCCAAATAAAACTCATGATAACACCACAGTGAAGTATTTTGTATTCTAGTATCAAGGCAATCCCATCCTCCGGTTTTTCCAACACACTATGTAAGCACTACAACAAGTGGCTCTAATCTAAGAACAAACATTGTAACTTTAATTGCTACCTGAGAGAGGGGAAAGGGAGTGCCTTATAGCACAACTGAAGATGGAAGAGTCAAACCCATGACCTCCCAGAGCCTGCACTTTACTAACAAGGGACCTACCAACTAAGCAATCAATTCTCTTCACTCCCCTTGTGGAGAGTATACCAAAAAATGACCACAGACCAAATGGTTCGTGTCATAGCAGTTAGAAGTTACAATTGTACTTTTTTCCTTTTTAGAAAACAAGACCAGGGATGGAAATTCCATTGTGTTTCGTGATTGGGGCACTTCATTAGGAGGTGGTTCAGGTTCATGTACGAGAATTTTCTCTTACGTCTGCAAGCCATCTAGATGGAATCCATGGAAGGCCTAATGAAGGGACTTGGCTCAAGTTCATGTACGAGAGCATTCTCGTAAGCGTGCAAGCCATCCAGACGAAATCCATGGAAGGCCTAATGAAGGGACTTGGCTCAGGTTCATGTGTGAGAACATTCTCGTACGCTTACAAGCCATCCAGATGGAATCCATGGAATACATCTCGATGGCTTGCAGGCGTACAAGAATGTTCTCGTACGTGAACCTGAGTCAAGTCCCTTCATTAATCATTAGGCCCTACCTGGGATATATTAGGGGAAGCTCAAGGCCGCCCAAACTCAAGTTTAATTTGTTTAGCCCAGGGACAATACACAGCTAAGAGCTACTTAAATGGGTTTCTGGACTTATGGGCTGAAAGAAACGTGCATCCCATAATGGTTTACATCCTTCCCTTTGATATCCTATATGTTGGTAATAAATATAAGTACTCTTCTCGTCACTATGTCTAGTGAAGTATAAGACTGCACTATTTGCCATATGAAAGTACATGGATTAGTCCATGTGACAGAAAACCAGACAAGCATCACATTGGTACAATTTTTCCTCATAAATAAAGATTTTATACATGATCCTAAATATTTAAGACATGATTGCTAGTTTGGAACCTAAAAGGTTTCACATGTTCATCTTCTACCCATTTAATAAGTTCCAGTGTCTGAATGAGTTTTCCCATGCAGCCTTCACATCTTTTAGTTTAAGAAATCAATTCTTGAAGATATAACAGTAAAAATTAAACAGAGGAATGATTTTTTTTTTTTTTTTTGGGGGTGGGTTAGGGGGGTTGTGAGGGGTTAAGGGTGTCAATTTTGGACTAGAATCAGGATTCAGACTAGAAATGATCCACTCAATAGCTTATTGGTCCAGTTCTCTATTGATTAAGTTATTGGTCTCCTAACAGTTCTATAACGTACTGTTAAACTCAATTATGAACTGTTGGAACCAAAAGTGGTGCAACTGAAAAAAATCCACATCCAAACCCTATATATTGTATAATTCTTATGACTTAAAGGTCATGTAAACTAAGGTCAAGCCCTTTATTTTTTTGAGTTTTTTAATTTTGACTAGTACTTCTTTTCTTATATTCTATTTTACCAAAGATTCGGTTGTTAATTTAAAAGTCTATTTGGAATATTAACTTAAGAATATACCTTAAAATAATCCTAAATTCCTAATTATGAGGATGGTGGTGTCCCTAATTATTAATTAAATATAAAACAAGAGGTACATGGACTCGTTCCATGTTTTGAGAAAAAAATTATGGTGGATTGCATATCTCATGTGATTGAAATCAGTATCTTATTATAATATTATTGAATCTATGTAGCATGTATTGGGGGATTTTTTTTTAAATTATTTTAGATTGCTTAACCGATAAGGAACCGGAACAGACCCACCTACTAGTCAATGGTCCTAGATTCAAGTTTGAAACCGATTAACTTATTGATACGGTTCTGATCCTAGCCCTGCCCTCTGTCAAAAAATTGAATCGATAACCAAAAATAGACCAATTCATACCCTTAAGAGGGGTGAACTTGAGGTATATTATGTTTACCAAAAAAAAAAGGGAAAATTTCACAGACACGCCCTATAAATTTATCGAATATCACAAACACCTCAAAAACTACCAAAATATCATAGACCCCTATAGCTAGTATAACTTTATTTCGACTTACTCAGGGTGAGCTTCCCATAATACCCTTAAGGATAAAACCAAAATACAAACCATTCTCTTCATTGTCTTCGTTGGTCTGAAGGCGGAAGAAGCAAGAACAGGAAGGGAACGAACTGCTCTGCAAGGCGTCATTTTTGCTTCGATTTCCATGCTTTGAAGACGAGAGAAGCAACAACAGCAGGACTGGTATGTATTCTGCCCTTCAATTTGTCATATTCGTTTCATCTACATCAATAAATTCTAATTTCTAAGGTTTTGAATAGGTATAAAATCCCAGACATAATTGGTGAAGTCCATTAGACATTCAAGCTTCAATTTGTCCTATTCGTTTTTTTCCGTATACAGCATTCATAAGATAAGCACGGAGGGGCTTTTCTTTATCATTACTAAATTCATTCAAGATTTTTATACTACAGATTTTCAAAGTCAAACTTCCAATGGGTTATATTTAAAGAGTGTAGAAATGATGGGTGTTTTCGATCTTAGTGATCTCATACCTATTCAAAACCCTAGAGATTATAATTTTTTGCTGAATAATAAAGATATGGAGAACATGGAAGCAGGGGTGTAAATGAATAGTCAAAATCCGTTTTCGTATCCGTTTAGTACTATCCGAATCCGTCCGAAAGTTAAACGGATGCGGATACGGATAGGCTATAGCTATCCGAAAAGCTATGTTTACATGTAAACGGATAAAATATTCGATTCGTATTCGTGTCCGTATCCGTTTAGCACTATCCGAATCTATCCGATAGCTAATCGGATGCAGATGCGGATATAGCACTATCCGAGCTGAATCCGATCCGTTTACAGCCCTACATGAAAGAGAAGAGAATCAAGAAAAAGTTGGTTTTATGTTGTTAATGGTAAGAGGTTCAAGGTATCCAAGGTCGACCCTTCCACTACTTTGCTTGAATTCTTACGGACTCAGACTCGTTAAGAAGGAACTAAGCCTGGCTGCGGTGAAGGTGACTTCTTTCTCTATGCTATCCTTTCTTCTTCTTATTCTGCTTGATTGTCGTTCCTTTGAAATTTGATTTCTTACTAGCTAATATAAGATCTTTCTCTTATTTTTTTCTTCCCTGTTGAGTTGATCCACAAGCAGGCAAAGCTTCCTACTCGATGGTTCTTTTAGCTCTTGCAATTTAGTCTAGTTAATGGTTATTTCCTGTGTCTCTATATATGCCTTTTATTATCCACCAATTTTATAGGTGGATGATGATGAGTTGCCGTAGGTGATGGTCGCTGAAGATGGAAGTGCCGCCGCACTTGTTTGTCGCTGGAGTTAAAGTTGGCGCACGTGATGGTCACCCAAGAATGGTTTTGCAGCAGTTCTCCAAAGTTAGGAATAGGGAAGAAGACTCTCAAATGGTAAAAATAGAAAACAAGAGGGAACAAGATGAAATGAAAGGTTCCTATTTAAATTACTAATGGAGTTAAAATGGACATTTCAACTTTGAGTGCTAACTTTGCTTAATGTAAAGGGGAAGGTTAATATTTTTAAAGTTTTTGGGGTGTCGGTGATATTTGATAAACTTATAAAGGGTGTTTGTGAAATTTTCCAAAAAAAAAAAAAAACCTTGGAAGACATTATGATTATGGTATAAAGAACACCCGGTGCAGGTCCTTTTCCCTATGATTATAGACACCAAATTTAGGGGTGCCTAAATCGTGCTTGAGCATTTTTGAGGTCATTTGGGTTTTGGATAAGTTCGGTTATGAGGCCCTCTCCCGTTTTAGGTTCGTTTCAGCCCCGGACACACATTTCTTTGCAAATTTAAAGCCATGTCTAAAATAGTCGGTTTTAAAAAATTGATGAACATAATACATCGGGAACGACTTCACTGGGGATCTAACCCAGAATCCCTGGTTCCGTAGACCAGCGCTTTATCCATTGGACCATCAAGTCATACTTGTTTATGAACGTCCAATTCTAAAAGTACTATAAAATAGTAATTTGAGATTGTAAGCTAAGAATGTAGAGTGGAAGACCTGGAAGACCTAAGCGACAAGCGCGCAAAACCTTTGATCCCTACCCCTTTTTTATGCCATTGCACAGGGGATGGGGAATAAACATTTCACAAATGATGGAACCTGAAGATGCGTCACAATAAGATACTTGATCTTCCCCCAACCCAAATTCCGTCTTTAATATTTAAAAGATTCTAAGAAAACTATATAGGCATGGGTCGGAGAATCAAATTCTGATCAGTGAAATCGACTGATACAAATTCATATCGGGGTTAGCACGTGAAGCAGAGCGACTGCTCCATCCGAATATGATCTAGAGTGATCACTCCACTCAATTCTTCATGGTGGACACGAGTAAGAACTACCCAAAAAAAAATTAATCGAACCTACCGTAGAGAGAGAGTTGCAGGGGCTGGAGAGGGCAGAGCTGGAGTCGGAGCCAGAGAGGGAGAGGGAGGGGTTAAGGGAGTCGGAATTAGAGAAGGAGAGGGAGGAGGGAAAGCCGAAGAGGGAGAGTTGGAGCCAGAGAGGGAAGGGGAGCAGCAAAGACCTGGTATTGCAGTGGAGCATTGAGGGATGTGATCGTAGTGGAGGATCCAGAAGATAAGGCATCTCTAGTCAATGCAAGGTTGCATAACTATTGGACAAGTGTGTGTCCATCAAACCCGGTTCGGTTCAGTTTAACCCGGTTCACCTTTGTATTGAACATTCAAACATTTTAGTTTAATATTGTCACATGCGATATAAACTTTTTGAGCATTATGTATCCGTAAGTTATACTTATGTGCCCGTGGTGGGGGAGGGTGAGCAGTACCTCCTTCAGTATTTGATAAAAGGGTCTTATAAGTCATTTTAGGGATGTTAGGGTGATTTGGTTTATATGTAGGGACAAGAGTCCTTCTTAATAGAGATACCGATGTCTGTCCGTGTCCTGTTGTCATCATCGCCGAGGGGTGATAAAATTTAGTGTCTACAGCGATATATATCTTGAATAGGGTTCCATCTAAGTCTGTATCCAAGACACCCTTTGAGTTGTAGAAAGGGCGAAAGCCCAGTATTCAACACCTTAGGGTATGGGGTTGCATAGCACATGTGCGAAAGCAACAGACAGACAAGTTAGAATCCAGGACTTCGAGATGTTATTTCTTAGACTGCCCCAAAGGCACAATAGGCTATTATTTCTATGACCCAGTTGACCAAAAGGTCATTGTAAGTAAACATTTCACATTTTTTGAGGAAGAAATGATGACCCAGAGGTCCGAACCAGTAGTCATAAAAGAGCTATCAGATGGCTCAGAAACATCACTTCCAAAAGTGAGACCAACTGACATACCCGCTGAAATACCAACACCTGAGGAACCTCGACGCAGTGGGAGGACTATTAGACCACCCACCAGGCTAACTCTTCTAACCGAAGAGGAAACAGTGGAAGAGTTCCACATGGTATCGGTTGAATCGGATGATGATCCGATGACATACTCTGAGGCTCTAAAGGATGTTGATGCCACTAGGTGGCTGGAAGCAATGCGCTCTGAAATCGATTCGATGCATTCCAACAAGGTCTAGACTCTAGTCGATCCACCACTTGGCGTCAAGCCGATTGGATGTAAATGGGTCTTCAAGAGGAAGAAGGGCGCAGATGGAAAGGTCGAGAGATTCAAAGCAAGATTGGTGGCAAAGGGTTATACCCAGAAAGAGGGTATAGACTATGAGGAAACCTTTTCACCAGTAGCGATGATGAAATCCATCAGGATTTTATTGGCTATCGCAAAGACACTTTGATTATGAGATCCGCGAGATGGATGTGCGATCGCATTTCTAAATGGGTTCTTTCAAGAGGAAATCTACATAGAACAGCCAGAGGGGTTCTCTTCCTTGGAGGAAGGAAGAAAGAAAGGTGTGCAAATTGCAGAGGTCCATTTATGGGCTGAAGCAGGCTTCCAGGAGCTGGAACATCAGGTTTGATCAATTAATCAAATCGTTTGGTTTTGATCAAAACTTGGATGAACCATGCGTTTACAAGAAGATCAATGGGAGGGCAGTATGTTTTCTTGTTTTATACGTAGATGACATATTGCTGATTGGTAACGATGTAGGTTTTCTTTCATCGATAAAACAGCGGTTATCCACAACGTTTTCGATGAAAGACCTTGGTGAAGCTAGCTATATCCTTGGGATCAAACTCGTAAGAGATCGTCAGAAAAGGATGCTAGGCTTGTCACAGGCTACCTATATAGACAAAGTCCTGGCCAGATTTAGTATGGAGAATTCCAAGAGGGGAAGTGTTCCCTTCAGACATGGAGTCAGTCTTTCCAGATCTCAATGTCCTCAGTCTCAGACAGACATTGAAGAGATGAAGAGGATTCCCTATGCCTCAGCAGTAGGGAGTCTTATGTACGTCATGTTGTGTACGAGGCCGGATATTTGCTATGCAGTAGGCATGGTAAGTCGTTATCAATCTAACCCTGGACGCGAGCATTGGAGTGTTGTCAAGAATATCCTCAAGTACCTAAGAAGGACTAAGGAATATTTCTTGGTTTTTGGATCTGATCAGTTGTCAGTATTGGGATACACAGATTCGGATTTCCAAACTGACAAGGATGATAGAGAATCCACGTCCGGGATGGTATATCTAATGGGTGGAGGTGCCATTGTATGGCGGAGTGCAAAACAAAAGTCTACAGTCGATTCTACTACCGAAGCAGAATACCTTGCAGCTTGTGATGCAGCAAAACAAGGTGTTTGGCTGAGGAAATTCCTATCAGATTTGGAGGTAGTCCCTGATCTTGTCAAGGGCCCTATTCCCTTGTTATGTGACAACAGAGGGGCCATTGCACAAGCTAAGGAGCCTAGGGCTCATCAGAGGAACAAGCACGTGCAGCGAAAGTATCACCTCATCAGAGAGATTATCCAGCAGGGTGACGTGAGTATCTCCAAAGTGGACACAACTGAAAATGTGTCTGATGCCATGACAAAGGGTTTGTCACCAGGAGTGTTTGAGAAATACATGGAAGGCATGGGTTTAAAATGTATGGGAAATTGGCTTTGATGTACAAGTGGGAGATTGTTGGACAATTGTGTGTCCATCAAACCCGGTTCGGTCCGGTTCAACCCGGTTCACCTTTGTATTGAACATTTATACATTTTAGTTTAATATTGTCACATGCGATATAAACTTTTTGAGCATTATGTGTCCATAAGTTATACTTAAAATGGTAGTCACGACAAGGGTTTGGGCTGGGCACCCTTATCATATGGTCGTCGCATTGGGTATGCTTAGACATGTGATGTCAGGGTACAAATGCGAGTGCTCACATGTTTGATGTGTGCATTGGCGAAGAATCTACTTTTTCGATTCCCTCATGTATTACTACCAGATGTAGGAAGGGATAGACATGTGTCACCGACACCCTGTACCTGAGGGAACCCTATCACTGCAAAGTGTGATCGCATTCTTTGGTTCATCAATGACTGAGACTCAAGCGAGTCAAAGTCGGTGTTCTGGGAATGCGTGAACACTTTGTGAGTGAAGGAGTTATCCAACACGGTCACCACTGCCCGATTAGGGAACACCAAGATAGAGACTGTCTGTGCATGGTGGGATCAGAATCTGGATCCAGTACCATTTTGGAAATGGTTTTGCAAAATTTATTTTACATAAAATGATACATTATTTATAGTTATTTCAAATAAAGTATTTTATCGAGTTTTGCGGGACCCGATCGGATGCACAGACACTCTTATATGGACATGTACTATGGATTGGGGTTTGGCAGTACATGTGTACATGCCCTAGATTCCATAATGATGGTGTTGATTAGTGGGGGGTTGTATATGATAAATTGTTATCATATAGGGAGTTATTTGGAATTTGCTAATTTAATTGGTTCTTTATTTAATTAATGGATTTGGTGCCAATTGTAATTATCCATTAATAATTAAATAAAGAATCTAATTAATACTTTCCCTATTAGATTCTGCTTCTTCACCTGAGTAGCACTTTGAGTTTAAACAGAACTGCCAGACTGAGAGAGAGAGTGTCAGACTCTCACTAGGGCTCTATTAAATCTATTCAGGATTTAATTAAACCCTATTATTATAAATAGGGGACCATAAAATGCAGAAGAGAGTAGCTCTCCATGTTTTTGGAGCAGACACTCTCTCTCCTATGTTTTTGGTTTCTCTCTCTCCCTCTTGTGATCTCTCTTCTTCTTCTTGCTTCTCTCACCTGTATTTGAGAGTTAGGGTTTGTGAAACCCTAGATCTGTGCTGAGGAGTTTGAGGGCATCTGGGATTGGCGTGTAGAACCTTGGTAGCACCATTGGAGGTTCAGATCTGTTTGCTTGGAGCGCTCATTGGAGGAAGAACCACTGTCTATTGGAGGAGCAACACTTGAGGCTCACCAGGTTAGCAGTTCTTTATTAATTCCTTCTGTTCATTGATTATTAATAGTTATGGGATGCGAAAGAAACTCAAATCAATTAATTTTCGCTGTGCATTCGAGTATGGGATGGATCCCTCTTGCCATGTGATGGACTAAAGACGAACTTCTCCGTCCCTATTATGATAATTAATTTTATGGAATGCAATAGGGAAGGAGAAACCCTAATAGGGATGCACCAGGGTTCCCATGGGCGACCATGGGAAACCCTAAAATTAAAATGGGGCACCCATGGGACACCATGGGCTAACCCAGGGCGTGCAAAACCCTAAAGATAAATATCTTGGTCTCCCTAGGGAACCATGGTTTGATCCCTGGACCGTTGTTTGGCCAACAATAACTGCATTAACAAAGTGTGGAAGAGGAAAAGCTCAAGTCCTCCTATTGAAATGTTGGGAGAGATAGAGGTATAGTCCTACATTGGCTAAGTTCAATCCTTAATGCCTTCATATACTTGAAGAGCTATCTCCAATAAAGCCTTAAAGTTTTAGGCTAGGCCCTCCAACATATTATCAGAGCTCATGTCCGTTCGTTATCGTCCCTATGTTATATGTCCACATATAGAGCCAAGTATGCCAAAGTTATATGTGAGAGGGAGTATTGAGATGTTTGGAATTATAGAGGTATTGTCTCACATCGGTTAATTTCAGTCTTTGGTGCCTTCATGTACTTGAAGAACTATACTTAACTTAACACACCTTCCATTTGTTGTCCTCCCTAAGCTATATCTTCAATTATAGAACCAAGTGTGTCGAAGCTACACATGAAGGGAAGTATTGAGATGTTGGGAGCTATAGAGGTATAGTCCCACATCAGTTAAGTTCAGTCTTTGGTGTCTTCCTATATTTGAGGAGCTCTCTCCATCTTCCAAATCGATCTCCCAGATCTTAGAAGGTCAGTCTGCAATTCCCCGTTAGATGATCGTTAGACTCCTCAAATGTGGAATGTATGCCTACTATGAAGGTACTTTGATGTTCTAAAGAAGGCGGACAAAGTGGTGGAGTAGGCGTGAGAACAAGATGATGATCTCAATGCTCTCCTTATAACTTTGAATCCTATCCTATTGTGAACATTCATCCTTTATATAGGAGACTGAAAAGACCTGAACAACCAAACTAAAGATTTAAACAAATCTCATTAAGGAATTCAAGCCATTTGAGATAGTTCAAATCAGAGTAAATTTCATATACAAATATCAAACCAGCTCGAACTATATTTGTTTTAGGAAAAGGCTAGGTATGCTAGCAGCATACCATAAGCTAGCACCTTGATAAGAAACGGTGAGAGAGAGAAATGAAGGAAGAAGATAAGAGGCAAAAACACACAAAGGTAATGTGGTTTGGTTGTGACAATCAACCTACGTCCATAGATGGTAAAATCCGCTACTCAATCAGTTGGCTTACAATATTGTTTTAAACAGAATTGGTGAGTAGTTGAAGGGCTGATTTCATTTACAAGGAAAGATTATTATTGCAATAGCTTGGATCCTTATATCACTAATTATATTGTCAAGTTGGTGCTTATCCATATGAGAGCTAGGATCTGTATCATTAATCCTCATCCTCTTATCAAGTTGTTTGTCAAGCTGGTGCTTATCCTTATGAGCTAGTGAGAGGAATAGATTATGTGCACTCTGTTTGCCAAGTTGTTGATGATTAGGTGTTAGTGATATATTTTCTCTATCATGTCCCCTCAAGCTCAAGGGGGTAGTTTCACCTTGAGATTAGACATGAAAGATCTAAACCGGATAGTAGAGAGCGGCTTTGTGAAAATGTCCGCTATTTGATCCATGGAAGATAGAAATCTAACATCAAGATCACCTTGGGCTACCTTGTCTTTGACAAAGTTAAAATCGATTTTCACATGTTTCGTCCATGTAAGAAATATTGGATTGACGATAAGGTATGTGACACCTACATTGTCACACCACAATATAGTAGTTGAAGGAAGAAAAATATGGAGCTCTTTAAGGAGAGATTGAAGCCATGTGAGTTTGGCAGCAGTGTTGCCAATGGCATGATAATCAGACTCAATACTCAATCATGCCATAGTAGCCTACTTATGGGAGCTCCAGGTGACTAAGTTCCTACCATGATAAATGGCAAACCCTCCTGTTGATTTTTGGTCATCAGGGCACCCTTCCTAATCAGCATCTGAGAATAAACAAGCACATTGTGGACTGCCGATGGAAAAGAAGTCCATGGCTCATAGTTGATTTTAATTATCGTATAATGCACTTTACAATTGTCCAATGGTCAGTTGTGGGATGATGCATGAATTGAAAAACTTTGTTAACGACATACTGAATATCTAATCGTGTTTGAGAGTAGCATATTGTAGAGAGCTGCCAGTACTACGATATAGCATGGGGTTAATCACTACATTTCTAGTGAACTTAGAGAGCCATGTAGAGCTTGATATAGGGGTAGATAATTATTTGTATTCTATCATCTTGTTTCTCGCCAACAAATCAATAATGAAGAAATGAAAAGTAATGAAGATTTCCCAAATCTTTGATGGCGAAGGCAACAACAATTTCAGTAATGAAATTGGTTAGGAGAGCATCATTGTTGCCAGTGATGATAATATCATCAACATAGATTAAGGTGTAGATGGTGTCACCATTGTTGTTGTAGATAAAGAAAGAAGTATCTATCCTGGAGCTTGCAAAACTCATTTTCAAGAAGAAATGAACTCAAGTGATCAAACCAGGCCCTTGGTGCTTGCTTCAGGATATATATAGATTTGTGGAGTTTGCATACATGTTGTAGCAAGTGGGAGTTAATAAACCCTGGTGGCTGACTCATTAAGACTTATTCATTTAATACACCATGCAAAAAATGCATTTTGAATATCCAGTTGATGAATTGGCCATAACTGTGATAGTGCAATAGAGAGCACAAGACAGATCGTAGTGGGTTTAACCACTAGGCTTAATGTTTCATTATAATCTGAGCCTTTCTGTTGATTGTAGCCCTTGGCAACAAGATGGGCTTTGTATATATCAATTGAGCCATTTGCCTTCCATTTGATTCAAAAAATCCATTTATGTCCTACTATATTCATGGATGGATGGTAGAGTACCAACGACCAAGTACCATTATTAAGGAGAGCAGTGAATTCAGTATCCATAGTCGTGTACCATTGAGGAGATTTGTTTGCCATTATGAAAGAGGATGGTTCGGTTAGGTCAAGATGAGAAGAAGGGATAATGGCGGTCGTAGCCACAAGAACCTTGGGCCAATGGGTACCACCTTGGCTACGGGTTATCATTGGATGATTGTTTAGAGGTGGGTCCATAGGGAGGTCAACCACAAGATCTATGGTGGGGAGGGAAGATGTGTCACTTGGTTGAGAATGAATAGAAGAGGTGGTGTTATGGAGTGAAGGTGGTAGAGGCGGGGAGCTATGTACAGGAGGGGAATTTGTGGTCAAACTCGAGGATGTCGGGGGAGATGCTTGAGGTGGGGATAATAAGGGAACCAGGGTGAAGAGTAGGGGTCGGGATGTGGGGGATGTGGGTTAGAAGGCAACCATGATAAAAAGGGTGGTCGACCTAGAAGAGAGGGTTGTGTATCATCCTTCATGTTAGGTTGGGTAAGGGATTGCTTAAAGGGGAACCGATCATCAAATATCACATGGTGGAAGATAATTATGCTCTTGGTGGCATTGTCAAAAAATTTGTATCCTTTATGACAAGAACTATATCCCGGAAAGATGTGAAGGCCAAACCTATAATCGAGCTTGTTTTGATTAAAAGGTCGCAAAAGAGGGTAACATGCGCTACCAAATACCTGCAGCTGATCATATGTAGGATGTTTTTCATAAATCTGATACATAGGAGACACATTATTGAGCATTGGTGTGGGTAGCCTGTTGATAAGGAACACTGTCATATTGAAAGCATGGTGCCAAAATTATCGTGGTACAGAGGCATGTCCAAGAAGTGCAAGACCGGTTTCGATAATTTATCGATGGCGACACTCAATCGACCCATTTTTTTCATGGGTGTGAGGACATGGAACTTGGTGTTCAATGTCATAGACTTCAAGAAAGTGGGAAATTGTTCGGTACTCACTAACCAAACCACCATTAATTTGTTTGATGTTGCATTCAAATAAGTTCTCAACTAGTACTTTGAACTTTTGAAAAATACCAAATACTTCAGATTTATATGTTAGAGGAAACAGATAAATATATTTTATATAATCATCCACAAATATAATATAAAAATGATGACCATCTGTAGAGGTCATTGGAGATGTCCCCCAAACATTTGATAAAATTAATCTAGTGGTCCAATTGATGTTGACTCAAATGAACGAAAAGGTAGCTTATGGCTCTTGCCTTGTTGACTTGCACTATAGATAGTATATTCTTTATGAGTAATGATAGGTAACTGAAAAGTGGAAATAACACGACCATTCACACGTAAAGTTTGATGGCCCAATCGGCTGTCTCATTGATACAGAGAGGTACCTTCTCCTATCACTGCCTACGGAGAACATTTATATATGGTTTTATTCAAAACAAGCTGATAAAGGCATCCTTAGTTCGTTCCTGAAAAAGACACTTCCTCGTGCAATGAACCTTCACATAGAAACAGTCAGGATGAACTCAAAAAGAACGCTATTATCCTTTTTAAATTGAGATATAGATAATTAGTTGTAAGTTATCGATGACATATGCAGAACACCTTGAAGCAATAATGGTATAGAAAAACTTGAAATAAAACTACTATCCGTGTGGTGTATGGGAAAACCAATTCCATTTCTGATATCTACTTGATCGGTACCTGAGTAAGCCTGAGACAAGTGAAGGTTCTCAAGATTTACAATTATGTGATTGGTTGCTCTAGAATCTGGGAACCAAACATTGTTAGTGGAGGGTGTCATAGCCACAGTGTAGGCAACAACATTGGCAGAAGGTGGGGCAATAATGGTGTTCTGATATGTATGGTGAAACCGTTGTCTACAACCAATAGCCGTGTGCCCATGTCAGTTGCATATTTGGCATTGGTTGGAGTGTTAGGAATGCAAGGGATACAGCTAAAGTATTTCCATTAGTGGTTATGTTGGCAATTCCACGCATATATGAACGAGAGTTATTGTTGTTGTTGTTTCGACCATGGTAGTTGTGGTCATGCTGCCCACCAAGACGTTCACGGTAGGGGCCATTGCCATGAGATGAACGACCCCACCGGAATCAGAAGTGGGTGTCATGGAGAAATTAGCAGTGGCATGCGAGAAGTCGCTGAAAGTTTGATCATCTTTGAGACAAAGCTTTTGAGTTAGTAGCATACTGTGAAGATCATTGTAACTTACTGGTTCACATCACATGGATATAGACGTCACAAAGGCAGCATAGTCTACTCCTAAACCATGAGAACATAGAGGCAAACATCATCATCAGAGATTAGTTTACCTATTGCAACTAATTGATCAGTGATGGTTTTAATATTTAGTAGGTATTCATAGATTTAGGAGCCTCCACGCTTAGTATGCTATGGAGGTGGTAGCATAGAGATGTTCCAGAGTGGTCCAGACTTCCTTGGACGTTGTACAACCGATTATCTTAGCGTTAATAGAATCCATTAAGGATACAAGAAGTTAGCACATTAGAAGCTGGTCTTGGCGATTCCAGGAAAGAAATATTGGATTGTTGGTTGCTGCAGGCGAGTCATTTTCCGTCATGGTGGTGTTGTCAGGGAGTGAGGCCGGAGGGCATGAAGAAGACACAATGACAATACCGTAGAGATTATAGCTTTTAAGAAGAGGAATTATTTGAGAGCCTCAATGGAGATAATTGGATTCTGAGAGTTTAATGGAGAGAAAGCTATTGAGGGAGGGAAAGCTATTGTTATGGTTGAGAGGAGGTTGGATCCCATTGTGGACTGGGCTCTGATACCATGATAAGAAACGGTGAGAGAGAGAAATGAAGAAGATAAGAGGCAAGAACATATAGAGGTAATGTGGTTCAATTGTGACAATCAACCTACATCCACGAATGGTAAAACATTGGGTGTTAGCTTACGGTATACCGTTAGCATACCCATCCTACTCCCATTTGTTTTTCTCCAATTAATTCTTACAGGCGAAAGTTTTCCTTAATTCACCCTTAGAGAAGGAAGAATCCACGGGTGAAGTGGCACCATGATTGGACTCTTGAGTCATCATTACACTTAATCTATTGGCATAGTCCAACCTACACTCATCTTTGGCAATATAAGGTAACATATGCCCATGGTGAAGGAATGGTTGAGGGGAAAATCAGTCCATTGTTGAATACATAAAAGATCATGCTAGCAGTAGCATATCTTTTTGAAGCCCGCTCGGGCTTTGGTCACTTGATCGAGTCTTCTTATCTGTGTATGGTGCTTGGCATGCACCCCTCCACATATGAATATTAAGGGTGTCAATCTGGTACCTAAACCGTATACCAAAACTGAAACCGCCCGTGTAAAACCGTACCAAACCGCACCGTTGCAAAAATGGTACAGTACGGTATGGTCAAACAATATTGACCATGGTACAATACAATAATGGTTTTTATGTGCATACCGTCGGTATGTACCGAAATCGTACCATTTTACCATATTTATACCGTAACCGTACCATTTTGGGTGTAACGGTGATACACTAAATGGTAAATGCTAATAATACCTAAAGGCTAAAAGCGAAAAATCCCTAAAACGTAAATCCCTAAAGCCTTTGCTGCGTTTCACTCTTGAGTTTGTCCCTTCCTGGCTTCACCTTCCTCGCGGCGCCTAGAGCGACAAAGCCTTCGACCCTCTCGCCTCCTCAGATCTCAACTCGACTGAGCACTGAGCAGTGAACACTAGGTTTCACTTGAAGGCTGAAGGAAGCACTACAGTACAGACTACAGAGTCGTCAAACGAGCATTTGGGATTTGGGAACACGGTCATCAGATTAACTTGCAGAGTTGCAGTTGCAGCACTACAGAGTACAGAGCGTCCCTCTCCTCTTGCTCTCTGATCAGTATTTCTTCCAACCAGCAATGAATTTTACATGTTTATCACTTTATCTTCTTCTTTTTCTTCCCTCCATCAGTTCATTTGTTTCATTTATGCCTGAATCGCGTCGGTGCTCATATTTTTTGGTTTTGTTCTTGATTTGGAGCTCTAATGGCTGCCATTCTGAGTATCTTTCATGGGTTTTTGTTTGGTTTGTCTCTAAGACTTGTTTTGTTTTATGTTCTGAAATTAGGGCTCAATGTGTCATTGGTCGCTCTTAAGGGATTGAAGATTTAAAGTGCCAATATTGAAGCCTTTTATTTCTACGAAGTTAGTAGCACTGTGAGTTGTTCCTTCATTTTTCCCCCAATTCGTTAATTTTAGCCACACGATAGACTATGGCTCTGGTTCTCTGTACTTTGGTTTTATAAACTGATCTTTGAGATGTGTATATAAATATGTATTGTCCCCTTATTGTGGCAGTGTAAGATCTCATAATTCTTCTTTCAATTTTAATTATATTTTTGTTCATTTGTTTTTGTTATTGCTGTAAACCCATTCTGGTTCTGGGTCTATCTAAATTTCCTCCATATTTCTTTCTAGCCTCTTCTAGTTGTTCTACTCCATTGAGAACACCACCAAGAAAAATTGGGTTGGGGAGGGCATATTAATGAATAAATTGATGATTAGTGTAATGTTAATTTAATTACACTATGATTTCTATGCTTATCTTGCAGTTGATGGAGCAATAATGTTCTACATAATTGTTGTTCATAATAAGATTATGTGGTCTGAGATTGCTCGTAATGTCAGTTCTCAATTTGTTTTCTATGAATCTATTTGAACTGTTTGGGTAAGATTGACTTGAATTGTCTTGTGGGATTTCTGAAACCATTGCAATGTTTCTTAGATCACCTAAGGTCTCCTTTTCCATTGGATGTCATGGGATCATGTGTGGCTATAGTGAGTTAGTGACCAAACCTCCCCTCAACCATTGAGCCAAGCTTGCATCAAGTCTTTGCCAACTGTAGCTGCTCCTTCATGGAGCATTTCTAGCTTACTAGGGGAAAGAAATAGATGTACATTGTAACACCAAGGAGTTGCATGTCCACTTTTCTCAGAACATTCTTTTGGCTAACCAATTTGTTGGCAAGTATACTGTCTTCTTCTTTCAGTACCTACTGCTGAGAGAAGCTCTCAACAAGATTGAGAACAGGATTGACATAATGGGACCTGATCCTAGCATTCTTCTAATTTCAATGATTCTCTGGGCTTACTAGATAAATGGTTCCAAGAGTTTGCATCCCATCAGTTAGTCTTAGTGGCAGCAGTTAGTCTTAATGGTATTTGATAAGGAGAATGATTAGATCCATTATGACTACCTTGGATCCAGATTGCTTCAAACTCTTTCAATTTGATGGATACTTGCATAAATCTGTACCTATCATCCTCACTAACCAACAAAACCAAGAAAAGAATCTCATATGGTTGCACAAGTATTGTATTCAAACTGGACTTGTATCCTTGTTTTTTGTTTTATTGGCTTCTAACCAATTTTCAACCCAAGAACCAGCCATTGTATCTTTCTTGCATTTATCTTATCATTGATAGTTAGAAAGGACTCAAAGGAGTATTAACATGATTCATTAATTTGGATTTATACTTAGCATGTAAATTCATTTGATTGATTGGCTCTTTCTTTAGTTATCAATAAATGGATCTTTGAGTAGCTATTTGCCTATTTCAATTGCTTTTGTTCAATTTCAGCCTTCTGAATTTGTTTCCCTCTTCTAATTTAGTTGTTGATCTTTCGGTTTTCTTCTCTAGGTTTGAGTGTGCAAGACCTGTAAAAATGGGTGGAAGTGGACTATGTACTACGGAGACATTAGAACAAGAACTCTTTTTACTTCCAACTTCATTGTTGATGTGGTTTAGACTTTAGAGCAAGAGAGAATATTTTTCTTATGTCAATTTGTTTAGTTGTCATTCAATGTTCCATCACATTATCTGAGTTGATAATTGGAATATATTAGCAGGTGTTTGGCTTTTGATCTATTGTTGCCTTGTTGGGTCTTGTTTCAAATGCGAATCTTATTGTATTCATTCTGATTGTTATATTGGTAAACAGGGATTTAGTTCACAGTATATCGGTACTGATATTGGTCTTCCCTTAAGATTCTGATATCTTATGTAAAATTTGCTTTCAAAACTTATGAGAATGATTTCAGGCAAACAATTTTCATGTGCCAGATTTCCATTCTTGATTGGTTACCCCAACCAGGTATGAGAAATCCTTCCTCCTTGCAAAAGGGTTTAGAATGGGCTGGACTCGAGCCCAATCTGCATCCACAGGGCAGGGAGGCGATCATCTCTGAACTCTTGCCACTTCAAAAATTATCCCACCTCATATTTTTTTTAACCTGGGGTAAATGAGTAAATCTTTTTATTATGCAGCAAATGTCCACGCAAACTCATTCTTCACCAAGCTCCTACTCCCTGTGAAAATTCCAGAAAAATGATTGTTAGTTTTCTAAATTTGAGAGAATCCCTAGCTGACCATGGAACCTACATATACATAAAAAACAAGGCATTATCCAGTCATGTGATACTTTCTATAAAATGAACTATATAGAAGCTCTCAAACATCCATAATACATCCACATCCTGGTCTGAGCAGAACCTAGGCACTTTTCTTTGAAATAAACAAGTGTACAATGCAACACAAGAAAGGCAGGCCCATGTACAAGCACTCAAAATACCCGTGATACAACCATGGACAATTGGAACCAAATCTGCGAGAAATTAGTGGACACTAAATACTTGAAACTTCCTAAGATGATGTACCCTAGAGGCCAAGAGCATATCGTATCAAATTTAAACTATTTTTATACCAGTTTTTATAAAAATCGAATCTATACTATTTTGTACCATATGAATACCATTTTCATACCATACCAAAACCGTACCATGTGCATACCATTTTCATACCGTACCAAAACCGTACCGTGATGTTACGGTTGCGGTATTGAAAAGTGGACTCCTACACGGTATGGTACGGTATCGGTATTGGGTACCTATTTTTTGTACCGTACCGAAACCGTACAGGTTGACAAGCCTACCTATGATAGTTGGTTATCCTATCATGGTTCTGCGGATTCCCTTGCTATTTGGAAGTTGAGCTATAACTGTTAACCACTAAGTTTATTGCATCTTTAAGCTGTTTTTTGGAAGCTTTGATGTATGTGTTGGATATGTGTGTCCATCAAACCCGGTTCATACCGGTTCCAACCAGTTTATTATGTATGGACTTCCAATTAGATTCCAGCTGAGTCATATTCTTAATGTGGATCCAACTTGTGTTTTTTGTTACCAAGCTGAAGAATCTGGCTGGCACCATTTCTGATCTTGTATTTTTTCAAAATATGTTTGGTTTGTCAGTCTGGTAAGTTTATGAACTGAATTTTTCCCGAGTGAGTCTTTGGCCCATCTTTTTCTTTCCCTTCTCTTGGACTCTTCAATATTATCTCCTGATTTACATTATCTTTTTGGAGTCATTTGTTTACAACTTGATACACCTAAAACCGTCCCACTTATGGCAAGTTGACACATGGCACGATTAGAACGAGGTCCTCGATTACTGCCATATAGATTCACTAGGTCAACATTGGATTGTACCAGAGATGTCTGGGCACGCCACCTTAACATAGAAAGGTCTGAGCACACCATCCACAGGCAGAAAGGCCTATACACTCCACCACCAAGTTAAGAAGTTAAATCAATCCACCACTTCTCCTAGAAATAGGAAGGTGAAACTCAAGCTAAACTCTCTACGCAACATCTTGAACTATTCCATTCACCACTGCTCTCATATTGTTCCAAAACTCTTCTCCTGTTGTCTAGATTCTGAGTTAAGCATCGAAGAGAACAGATTCTAACTTAGTCCCTCTCTTATGTTTACTTAAGCATCAGAGAGTCTTCAATGTAGTCCAACTCTATCCCTCTCTTGTGCTAATTCTCTGGTTTAAGGTGATGTGCAAGTCTCTCAGTGACATGTCATCCATTCAGATTTCAGCGGCAACACTATTTATTTTATTTGGGTATGCATAACGCAATAATTGCTTCTTTGCTTCTTGCAAACCTTTCCCAATGCAAATTATTAGTAATGTCTTAAGATGGGTTAATGATGTTAATCTTAGAATTGTCCCTACAACTTCCTCTTCTGTTCTTCCTAATGTTTCAGAAACTACTTTTTTACATTGGCATGATTTATTATACACTGCTACACCACAACCAATTCTTTTATTTGAAGCTAGCTAGTTTCTTCCCTAGAGAAGGTATGGCAGGTTAGTGTTTTATTTTGTTCTATATAACAATCTAATTTGTGGATATATGGGCTATTAGAATGTAGGATGCATACAAGAGGCGCAAGCTCGAGCATTCCAACAAGGATTATGAGGGGCTTTAGCGTCGAAAGCGTTTTCTATCTAGGTTGTGGGATGTATCTCCTATTTTCTATGCTATCCATATTGGTATGAAAGTTCTTCTTCTTGGGCCGGGGGTTGGGGGTGTGGTAAGAGTCTGAAAGCTTTTGGGTCTATGTAAATATTGTAGTTATAGACTTACAGAATCTGTCTTAGTTTATAGGCTATCTTATTTTGTTAAAACTATGCTGAACTAAGGTATTGTGAGTTTGTGACTCCTTTGGATATTATATCTTTATTTAACTTTTAATTTTATTCAATGTTTGGTATGTATTCTAGGTCGATTTTTCATTCTTGGATGATAAAAATAGTTGTTTTTGTCGCCCGAGAGTGTGAAAATGACCTAAAATGCATACCAAAGACAACCTTAATGTTTCTTTGTTTCTCATAAAAATAAATTTTTAGTTAGACCTAGATAAAGCAATGGCAATATCTATATCCCACCTAATGAGTGGATAATAGCTAAAAAAAAAAATAAAAATACATTGGGTCAAGCGAAAATAAATAAATCCGTTACACAACTAATTTGATATCCAAATCTGTACCCTGGGCTCCATTGCCATTAAGCTCAGTCCTGCTCAACAATATCATTAATCTTTGGGACAAGTATGGAGTTGATATTTTCCAAGAGTTCAGTTCCTCTACACGTACAATCACTTGCATATACAAGTCAGGTGCCTAACACATGTCCCTCTTGCTTTCATAAATACCCCTCTTCACCCTTTAAATGGCAGCAAGTGTGACAGGTGTTGGCACCTGACTAGTATGTGTCAGGTGAACGTACATGCAAAGGAACTCAACTCATTTCCTATATCATCGATCTCCCTTACTATCCCATCGGCTGTGTTTGGTTATTAAATTTCACTTTACTTTGCATCCAATTCCCTTTGGTTTAAAATGTAAAATAAAAATTACATGTTAAATGTATCATTACTAAATATGGCAAGAAATTTAAGTATTTTATACAAAAATTATTACAAAAGTATCTTGTTTAGGTTTGAAAAAATTCCGTTCCCTTCCCTTCCCTTAATTCGCCTTGCAACCAAACGGAGTCATCATTAATCGCACAAATACTGGCAATATCAGCCATGACTAATTCGATCTTGAGTTCCAATCCCTAAATCCTTTGTAGAGACAATAGCTAATCGGAATAGGCTACAAAAATTTTCATGGACTATATACTAATCAGAGCATTTCCTTTTGATAGAATGACTTCATAGTGGATAAAACAAAGTGTGAAATGCTAATTCATACTGGGTTGTTCAAAGAAATAAAAAAGGGACCAAATTACATGCACTCCCTGGTGTTTGAAACAATAATAGAACACCCCTCGTTGTTTCACCTTTTACATATAACCCCTTGATGGCTCACGATGTTAATGAGATGTTAGTTTTGAAAGTAAAAAAGATAGCTTTACCCTTATTGCAACTCAAACCTAAAGACCTCTTTGGTATCACTTTTCATTTCATTTTCTGATGCATAAATGTTTTTACAAGTGTTTGGTACAATTTATGGACCCTATTTCTATTTACAAACCATCAAAATAATAGAAAAACCACAATAGAGTTGAGAACTCATTATGGACTTTGGCCAAAAAATCATTTTTAGTCATTATTTCGGAACTAATGAGCATGTGCTTATAAAGTCCCAAGGTTGAGGGTAAAGGAGTCATTTCCTCCTTTAGTTAGAAAGGTAAGCCCCCACTCTCCTCCTCTTCTTCTTCTTCCCGACCAAGGAATGTTTGATCATAACAAATAAGGATGGTCTGGAAGCATTTGTTTTCTTATTATTGAAGAGCATAGCATAATGATTAGTGCATACATCCATGTGTTTATGATCTGTGTGCAGTAGACTGTGTTTGAAGGTCTGCAATGTTAAGGGTTTTCTTCTTTTTATCCTAGTGATGTACCATATATCCCATTATTTCTCTTTCTTTGCTACATTCAGGATAGTCTATGTTACATCCGCACCCAAATATACCCCTATACCCGGGGCAGTTTAGACCTCTTACCTTAGGGGCAATGCCACGGTGGCACTGGCCAACACCAGTAACCTTAGACTTAGAATATTACTAAAAGTATCCCCTCGAAGTCCTGGAAGTGTGGGCCAAAGCCCCACAATTTTCCTTGAAGTTTGGGCCATAACAGCAGCACTAGAGTCACGAACGGACTCAATCTTACTGAATCCGCTCGAGGATCCGCCCGTGCTGTCATTAACCTTTTTAGATTATTTTCCTGTGGGACCCACACCCTCGTGTCCTAGACACCCTAATTGAACCTGTGGACCATATGGACCCCTGCCCTCACCGTTGATTGATTGAGTGGGCCATGAAAGTGGACCCACAAGGCTTAACTTAGGTGAATAATGGGTTTTATATACCCTAACTTAAACCAAACATGACCTAATGGACCTAATGGTTATACCTAAGGCCAAACAAACCCTAATTAACTAATTGGACCTAAGGGCCATGACTTGGACCAAACATGGCCTAAAGCCTAACCCAAAACCTATTTTAAAGACCTAAGGGTCACTAAGTGATTAGGGTACCTAAACCAAACACACCCTAAGGCCCATCTAACCCCTTAAAAGATAGGAAAACCCCTCTCTTTCACTTATCTCTCCCCCTCTCCATAAACCGTGGAGGAGAAGAGACAAGAGAAGAAGGAGAATTAGAAGTAGGAGAGGAATAAGGGAAGAAGATGGAAGCCATGCCAAAATGGCTGGCAGCTCCACACCTCCTCCCAAGCTAGCCGGACCCAAAGGAGAAGAGAAAGAGGAGGAGAAGAGATGGAGAGAGTGGCTGGAAGAAGGAAGCTCACCAAGTTAAGCTCCCCAAACCTAGCTCTCCCCCATTTCTCTTTGGTTTTGATGGTTTCTTGAGCTAGGACTAACCTAGGGTTCCATTTGGGACTCAAGGTGAAGCTCGGCCCTAGTTGGGAGCTCTAATGATGCTGATCTAGGCCTCTAAGTGCTGCAATTGCAGCCATGGCTAATGAATCCCTGGTTTAAACCATGAAACCCAACCCTTGGACCAATGTGAGACCCAAACCTTGTAGGATCTTGGATCCTTGAGGTGAGCTTAGGACCTAGTGACCCTAGGAAGGCTTAGACACCTCTCCTTTGTCCCTGAGAGCTTAGGGCACTCCAACCTTCAAGCTGGAGCAGAAGCCCTTTGAAATCTCGGAAGAGACTACCGGCGAACGAACGACTGGATCCACCAATCGTGGTACCGCCCATTAGTCCGCCCAGTATAAATCTTGTGTGTTGGCCTGAGCGGATGAAGGCACGGATTCACTTTGTTTGCCTCCGCCAGAAGCCTATTGCTCTCGGGTCTGTCTCAGGAATTGAACGGATGCAAGGGCGGACCCAAGATGCACATCCGCCAGTTCATCCGCTCCCTTTTAGGAGCGTCTCAGGTGTCGAATGGATGCACGATCAGATCCAAGTGAGATGTTCCACTCGTGGATCCGCTTGTTCTATTTTTACTTTTTAGCCTGAACGGAGTCAGGGGCGGATTCACCTCTGCTGAGACCACCCATGAGTCCGCTCGTGTTGTCTTGGTTGAAATCTGATTTTAACCTTAAGGGCCTAGCATGGGACCCATCTATACATGCTTTAATGATTGTTTTTGTATTCCTAGGCTACCCAACTCGATGGATAGTAGGGAGCCTAGGTGAGATTCATGTCAACCACACATGGCGACACCGATGTTAGGTGAGTGGGTTCTGGGTGACTTTGTTGGATTTGAATATTATATAATTGTTAATATTAAGCATGCTATGGTATATTTATAAGCATTGTGCGCATTACTTTATATTCAAATGTGATTTGTTATGAATGTGATAGCATGCTCACCATTGTATCGGGCTATGGTGCCGGGTGTACCGGTACCGAAACTCCAATTTATTTAAATTATAAAAACTATTGTATTTCATCCTGAATTGTATGTGCCGTGTCGTGCTGGTACCCGGGTACTAGATGGAATGGGACGTTGATGCACCTGGAATACCTCTCGGGACGATAGGACCTGTATATAGTATATCTACGGCTAGGATGCTTGTTCCCTTATGCTACGACCCTTGCCAACAGGGGTTTATGTGTTGGATAGTCTGACCACCTGTGGTCTGTGGAGGTGGGAGAGGCCAAGACAGGGATAGTGATGGCTATCGGGGTTTACCACTGGGTGGTCATGATGGCTTCTATCAACGCAAGACCCCTTGTGATAATTGAGGTTTCACTGGGGCGATAGGATAAGTGACCCTCAGTGTTTCCCGAGTTATCACAGTAGCATATACTTGACTGATAGAATGGTGTGCTAGGTGGAAAGTGAATCTAACATTAGCATGCATCATTCTGATTGATATTGTTTGTATAATGTATGTACATTCCCCTTTGCTCTCTCACTAGCTAGTGTAGCCAACCCCGTTGTGCAACCCCTTTTTAGTTGTTATGCAGGAGGTACTACTTAGATGAGCACCGTTGGATGCGAATCAAGTGGAACCAGTGGCCGTGACTTAGATGTAGATATACACCCAAGATTGGTGCTCTTGTGGCAATTATTTATTATTTAATTTATTGTTTTCATTTCCACATTTATGTATAAATTGTATGTTTATTATAGAGTGAGTAATGAGTGGTTAATCTATAACTTCACATGATTTAATTTAATTTCACTTCCGCTAACTCTATATCTGGAACGATTTATTTCCTTCTATACGTTCCTTTCTGTTATCAATATGTGATGACAGTGTGGATTGTGGCTCGGGGCACTATATCTGCGATCCTGGTAGGTGTTGGGATGATGTGTGATTGTCCCAGTCATACCCCTATGTGGTAAAATATCTTACATCAGGATAGGGGCATGACAATTTACCTATAGTGATGCAATTTATCGATCTCATCTTCATCATGAGGTTCAGAACACGAAACATTATCATCAGCAACAATAGTAGCAGAATCTAAGTTTTGTAGACCTTCAAATTTGAATTTTCCTCTTGTTACAGCACCATCAAACTCTTTGTAAAACACTCATTTGGAGCTAAGACTGGTTTCTTCTTTTTGTTATTAGAGTGTCTATACTCTAGATAAGGCGAAATCATAGTTGGAGTGAGCAGAGAGAGAATTGGGTTCGAATATGATTCTGATTTGTTACTCGCTGCGATCTGCCTCCTGTAGCAACTCTTGAAATCATCTTAATGATGTTTAGCCCCCATCCCCAGTCGTAGCTTCAAAGCCTCATACACTGAGACTGTGAAAAAGGTTTGTGAGCAGAGGAGAGAAGCAAAATAAGAAAAAGGTTACAAGAAATACATCCTGAGGAGCGCAAAAAACAGATCCATTTTGACGAGAAAGAATTTGAAAAAACAAAAAATTGAATACAACAACTCTCCTCCTGAAATCTCTCACCAAACCGATAACCCACCGACTGGGGAAGAGGAAAGAGTAAGAATCCCCATCCCTTAAGGTTTAGGGTTGATTTGGGAAAGAAGATGGGTGATGGGAGAATTTCTTCACCTATCACTAAAATATATATGGGCTTTGGGCCAATTTTCTCTAAAAATTATTTACACAACCAAACTTATTTTTCATTCTACAATCTATTGTGTTTTGTAGTTACCAAATAGTTTTTATCTTTTGACCAAAATGGTTTTTGGTAATGATTTATGTTAAATAGGTAAAAATGAAAATGAAAAGTGATACCAAAGAGGCCCTAAAATCCCCAACTCGTTTCTTGTTCTTCTTCTTCCTCCTGCCCCCATCCCTCTGCAATCCCGCCCCATCTTCTTCTTCTTCTTCCTACATTATTCTTTTTCTCCTATAACATACCATTAGATTGCTATTAAGAAAGATAGAGAATTGGTATGTGCTGGTTAAAGAAGAAGTTAGATCTGACCCATTTCAAAAGAAAAGGAAAAATAGATAAGAGAGGTAATAATCAGAAATCCATTTGATTAACTGTTGGCATCACAATCGTAACCCTCGTCTTCACGTTGTTATCATCATCCAATCAATCGCGATACAACCACACCTCAGCACCACCCATCACCGCTCGACATCGCTGCAAACCACACCCTCTGTTCCATCACCACTGTAAGCTCGCCTCTTTGCATCCCCTTCTATCCGTCACCCCTGTGTAACAACCCCACTCCCTTGCCTTTGCATCACCCTGTTAAGGATGTAAGCTAGTGTGTCACAGTTTGTTTATATATTGCCAGCTGGCACAATTATTCTTGTTTAAGCACATGGGTTGTTGCCTCTTGTAACTATAGCACGTGGGTTGTTGTCTCTTGTAACCGTTCATCAATTGATTATAAATAGATCATGGATCCCAAGACGAAGATCGAGGGAAGGAGAACTTTTCAAGTCTAATATGGTATCTTAGAGCAAGTCAGTCCTCTGACTTCTTATTTTTTTTGCTTTTCTCTATTTTTTCATGGCGTCATCATCTTCAACCTCTAATCTGGTTTATTCATCTTCCACTGAAAACTCGCTTTCCTTCTAGAATATTCACCATTTTCTTTCGATTAAGCTTTCCTCAACCAATTATGTTGTTTGCCACTCTCAATTTCTGCCTCTTCTTCGCAGTTCAGGGCTGCTAGTGTTTGTTGACGACACTTTGCCTTGTCCTCCTGCGTTTGTGGTTTCTTCTACATACTCTTCCATAGATCTTAATCCTGCTTTAGTTTCTTGGAAAAAGCAAGATCAGGTTTTATTAAGCTGGATCTTGTCCTCTTTGATAGAGAGTGTGCATTCTCAAGTCGTAGGTCTTGAGACATCCTTTGAGGTCTGGACTACTCTTGCATCAGCTTATGCCTCTCATTCACATGCTCGAGTGATGCAGTTGCACATGAATCTCCATAGCATAAAGAAGGGTTCTGACTCCATGGCTGAGAATCTTTTGAGGATTAAACGGATTGTTGATGAACTAGCTCTTGTTTCCAAACTAGTTTTTGATGAGGATTTGGTGTTCTTCACTCTTGGTGGTCTCGGTTAAGATTTCTCTTCTTTTATTACCTCTGTGATGACTTGTGAGACACCGGTGAAGATGAAAGATCCTCATGGTTTACTCCTCAGTGAAGAGATTTAGAGTGCTTCTAATCTTCAAGAATTGACAAATTCCTCTGCTCATGTTGCTACCTCTTCTCCTGGCGCTGATCTCTCTGTACAACCACTTGCTGTGGTCAAAGATCGGTCTCTGGCATCAAGGCATGGTGATTCCTCTGCTAGTCGATAGGGTCATGGCTACCGCAACTCTTGTGATTGTGGTCATGGCTATCGCGGTGGTGGTGGTGGGCGTTTTGATAGGGGCGGCCGTGACAATTCAACCTATTATGGTCGCACTCCTTCTATTTGTTAGATTTGTAATCGCCTTAGACATTCAGCCAAGTTTTGTTATCAACGTTTCACCATCGATCCTCCACAGGCTAATTTCACTGGTTTTCAGGCTAACAATCAATCCTGGTATCCAAACACAAGGTTATTCTTCACATAACTCTAGACATCAACACTGTTCAATCTTCTTTTGAATATACTGGTACTGAGAATGTTCGTATCGACAATGGCTCAGGTCTGGCTATCAAACATCTTAGGCACTCTTCATTTTCTTCTGGTGCTATGAATTTTCATCTTAAAAATATTCTTCATGTTCCTTCAATGAAGCCCAATTTACTCTATGTGCGTCAATTTGTTCAAGATAATATATTGTTGGTATTTTGAGTTTCACCCTCATTATTTTTACATCAAGGATCGCTGCTCGGGGAGTACCCTACTGGCCGGACCACTTAGATATGGCCTGTATCAACTGAATCTTCTGGTGCCTTCTATGTCTCCAACTTATAGTTCTACTATTAGATCATCTCCAGCCAGTTACTCTGTTGCCCGGTCATCTCCAACTCTTTGGCACATTCGGCTTGACCATGCCTCCAATAAAAATGTGTAACGGCTTCTTTTAGAACATAACCTACCAGTTGTAGCTACTCGGCAGTTCTCTGTACGCAGTTCTTATCAACTTGTTAAAGCTTATAAACCACCATTTCAACTTTCTGCTTCTTCTACTACTGGCCCTTTGCTGTTGGTCCATTCAGATTTATGGGGACCAGCCCATGTGTTGTCTATGAAAGGTCATCGCTATCATGTGGTATTTGTAGATGATTTTACTCCTTTTTCTTGGCTCTATCTGCTAGCCAATAATTCTGTTGCACTCTCTGCCTCTCAAATGTTTATGGCCTCGATTGAGAATCAATTTAGTTGTTTTATTAAATCATTTCAATCGGACTGGGGAGGTGAATATCGTGGTTTCTCCCACTTTTTGACTAAGTGTGGTATTGTTCATCATCTATCTAGCCCACACACCTCTGAGTAGAATGGCATAGTGGAACGAAAACATAGACATATTGTTGACATGGGTTTATCTCTTTTGGCTCATTGTGGATTACATTTTCAATTTTGGGGGCATGCCTTTAGTACTGCCATGTATCTTCTTAATCAGCTGCCCAGTGTGGTTCTACGATTTTGTTCACCATTTTTTAAGTTGTTTGGACATCATCCAGACTATACCTTTCTTAAGGCATTCGATTGTGCTTGTTATCCTCTGCTCAGGACTTATAATCATCACAAGATGGAGTATAGATCTAATAAATATATATTTTTTAGCTACAGTCCCAGCCACAAGGGTTATAAATGTTTGATCTTCGCAGAAACAAGATCATAATATCTCATCATATTGTATTTGATGAATACGAGTTTCCACCTTTTACTTGTTCTCCATCTGTTACACCTTCTCTGCCTTCCTGGCCTGCTTTTCCTCCACGCATAGTTCAAACCTCTATTGCTCCCCTTGTTAGCCCACCACAGGCCCCTCAACAGCCCTTACCACAATCATCCTCACCAAACCATTCTACATCTGGTTCATTCCAGGCCCATTCTCCATTTGATTGTTTACAAGCCCATTCTCCTTCTATTTCTCTACAGGTCCATTCTACTTCTGATTCTTCCCATGCCCATTCTCCATCTAATTCTCTACAGGTCCATTCTTCATTTGTTTCCCAGCAAGCCCATTCTTCATCTGCTTCCCCACAAGTCCATTCTGATCCAATATAGGCCGGTTTGCCACCTGCTCTCACCTTTACTATTTTGCCCATGGTTTCTGGTTGCACACGCTCTATGATTGCTCGCCCTGAAGATGGGACTCACATTCCTAAGGTTCCACAGAGTTTTCTTACCACCAGACACCCTCTTCCCTATGCTCTATTATCTTCTGTTTCCCCCATTTCGGAGCCCACCTGCTATACTCAAGCTTCTAAGTCTCTAGAGTGGAGGAAAGCAATGGATACTGATTTTAATGCTTTGATTTCTAATGGTTCTTGGACTCTTGCACCAACTCCATCCCATCGTCGCATTATTGGTTGCAAATGGATTTTTTGGGTCAAATATAAGTCCGATGGTATGATTGAGTGGTATAAAGCCCGGTTAATGGCTAAAGGTTACACCCAAGAGTATGGTCTAGATTATTCGGAGACGTTTAGTCTGGTGGTCAAACCTACAACTATACATATTATTTTGGCTTTGGCTATCTCCAACAATTGGCCTGTGCATCAACTTGATGCCACTAATGCATTTCTCCACGGGCATTTGATTGAGAAAATTTATATGGATCAGCCACCTAGCTACAAGGATTCTCATTTTCTGGACTATGTTTGTAAGTTGCGCCAGTCCTTCTATGGTCTGAAGCAAGCCCCATGGGCTTGGTTTCATCTCTTAAGTACATACTTGCTGCAGTTGGGCTTTACTGGATCCAAAACTGATACGTCCTTATTCATTCACCATACTTCCAAGGGCCCGATCTATATTCTCATTTACTTTGATGATATAATAATTACCGGGCCTTCCGCTGGTGCTATTCAAGGTCTTTTAACTGATTTAGCAGCGGAGTTTGCCATAAAAGATCTTAGCCCGGTCTGTTATTTTTTTGGCATCGAACTCATTCCCAATTCTGATGGGCTATTACTATCTCAACAAAAGTACATTTATAATCTTCTACAATCAGCCAATATGTTTGGTGCCAAACCCATTTCTTCACCAATGGCGTCCTCTAGTACACTTTCCAAGTGTTCTAGGACTCCTCTTTTGGATCCTACGGAATACCGTAGCATTGTGGGGTCACTCCAATATGCAACATTGACCAGGCCCGATATTTCCTACCTAGTAAATAAGCTATGTCAATTTCTGGCAAACCCAACTGAAGACCATTGGCTGGCTGCTAAATGGGTTTTGTGCTATTTGAAGGGGACCATTCTTCATGGGCTGCAGTTATTTCGCTCCTCTTCTTTATCTCCTACGGCCTATATGGATGCGGAATGGGCCCGTTGTCCTGATGATCAAAAATCCACTAGAGGTTACTTAGTCTTTCTTGGGTCGAATCTTATTTCTTGGCAATCTCGCAAGCAAACTACCATGGCACGCTCTAGTTCGAAGAGTGAATATCAGGCCTTGGCTCTTGCCACTACTGAAATCACTTGGATTAAGTCTTTGCTAGGTGAACTTCATGTCTCTTTGGCAACACCCCCGGTTCTCTAGTGCGACAATGTTGGTTCTAAGTTTCTCACCGCGAACCCGGTGTTCCATGCTCACGCAAAACACATTGAGATTGACTTTCATTTTGTGCATGATTTGATAACCAAGGGCGTTCTTTGGGTTCGATACGTCCCTACAACTGATTAATTAGCAGATATTTTAACGAAGGATCTCTCTTCTACTTGGTTTGCTCAGTTGTATTTCAAACTCCCGTTCCGGAGTCTTGACTTTGAGGGGGGATGTTAAGGATGTAACCTAGTGTGTCACGGTTTGTTTATTTATTGCCAGCTGGCACAACTATTCTTGTATAATCACATGGGCTGTTGCCTCTTGTAACTGTAGCACGTGGGCTATTGCCTCGTGTAACCGTTCATCAATTGATTATAAACAGATCATGGATCCCAAGACGAAGGTCGAGGGAAAGAGAACTTTTCAAGTCTAACACACCCAATCCCCACACCCATTCGCTGACGACATCCCTTCTCCCATGCCTTTGTACATCACCTAATCTCTTCACCACCGCACCTCCCATTGCCCAGTTTCATTACTGCAACCCCTATTCCACCCCTACAATCCATTTCCTTACGCCTGCCTATCACCCATCTCTTCACCCCTATAACCCGCAACCTCTATTGTATCCCCTTTTACCATGATCCCACCCCCTCTCTCTCTCTTCCTAACTTAAAACTTCAAAGAGAAGAATTCCAATCCTCCAAAATTCTGCAGGCACCATTCTTGCAACACACTCCTTGAGTCAGGAACTCCATTAACATCATTTGCTGAACAAAACCCATTGATAAGAACATTCGATTTCCCCATGATTTTTCGCTTTTGTAGAGTTCTATTAGAAGCAAAAAAGAAGCATTGCAAGATGACCCCTGTTACGTACCATATGCTAATTTGTGGGTATTGCAAACTTGAGGAATTTGATAAGGCTCTGAAGTTGCTGAGTGAGATGAAGGAATTTGGTGTCACTAGCTTCAAATTCTGATGATTATAATAAGTTGATTCAGTCTCTTTGCCTCAAATCCTTAGACTGGAAGACATCAGAGAAGCTGTTGAATTTGTTTATCTATGTTTCTTTTTCATGGTAGGATCCTATACGAGGTCAAATATATATATTAATAGGATTTAAGTCCAAAATGTAGCTTTTGGTGAAGCTGGCTGCAGAAATTTGAGTAGTTCCCCCCCTTCTCTTTATGCTTTTTATTTCTTCGTTTTTTTGGTTTAGTTTGGATAGAAGGCAAAGTAACTTGATCATGCAGACATAAAGGTGGATCTTTATCCTCTCAGGTTCTCTGCCTGGTATAGTTGTCCGGTGCCTCTAATAAGAGGGGGATGGACCCCACCTAGGTAGTGTGTTTGAGCAGGGGGTTAGGTTGTCATTTCCACCCCCTATGAGAGGAATCAGACAACTGTACCGGGCAGCGAACCTGAGAGGATAAAATTCCATAAAGGTACCTTTATTACCATGACTTCCAACTCTATCTTGTTTAGTAAATCCAATAGCAGCAACGGCGATGATAAAGATACTTCGTAGTCTGTCGAAAAAGAAAGGGATAGGGGGAGATGTGTATGGAATGTTGGTTTTGGGGGAGATGGGTTTGGGCTATGGTTATGTTCTATAAGATTAAAATTATCCATGGCAAAAATTGAAGGCTAATATAGTTATTTTCAAATATTTAACTAGACCTAATGATTTAAACTTAACAGTAAGGGCTTATTTGTAAGCCTCCCAATCATCCAGGGGGTGCACATAAAAGGTGAAACTACGGGGGTTGTTCTGTTATTGTTTCAAACACCAAGAGGATGCATGTAATTTGCTCCAAAAATAAAATTAATGCTTGGCCATAAAATTGAAATGGGCCACAAAATTTTACATTTGGCCCATCCAAATATCAATATCAATCCAATTATGTCGCTGAAATGGTGCTCCATGTGATCACCCTTAGATCCTAAACGAGCCTCCCGTTTGGTTGCCAAAGTAAGTTTGAAGGCCCATGACAGTCAACTTTGCTAGGCTTGAATCCATTGGACTAGGAGCATTTTCAAGGCATTGAGCTGGGGTAATATTTTAAATGGAAAAGGAACGCCACTTGGTCATGTGCTGTGGCGTATACTTGTGTCTAGACACAGTCGATTAGGTGCGAAATAACTGACACCCCCTGCCTTTCCAGTGGGGCAGGGCAGTCATTTTGCGCCCAACTATGTCTAGGCGTAGGTACACACCACAGCATACGACCCGATGGCGTTCTTTCTCCCTATTTTAAATGTAAGTTTAATTCCTCTGGTACGATGCTTATGTTTTCAAGGTTGTGATTTTCTTTAGTAAAAGACATTGAAAATAGGGAGAAAGTTCTCTGTCAGGGAGTGTGGCCTACACCAGCACTCCCATGAGTCTATCTCTCTCCTCCCCATATGAAAAGACACATCTACCCCCTTGTTTTGAGGAGGACAGAGATAGACACATGGGAGTGTTGGCATAGGCCACACTCTCGACAAAAAACTACTTCCCTTGAAAATAATATACTTTGGCTAGGACCTTTGTGGTGGATGAAGAAGAACAAAACTTCATCCTCCACAGAAACTACTGGTGAAAATGATGTGTTGGAATCTCTTGTTTGAAAAAAACAAAACATCGAAATAATCCTGACACTGGTTTAGGATACTATCCCAAACAATTTAAGGATGATGATATCATAAATAATTATTTAAATAATGAAAACAAATCTCGAATGCCATCTCGATGTTTTGAGTTTTATTGAAAAATTAAGTTTCTCAAATAGATTCGTCTCAACAAAATCTGGTGACTCGGACGAGTCAAATTTTGAAGGGAGAATAATGTTTTCACATTTTTAAAATACAATAAATATACATCCATTATTAAAAATTCATAAAAAACAATCAAGAAAAATGTGGGAAATTCAGAAAAAAAAATATGAGACAATCACATATGTATGAATTTTGATTGTTCAATCAATGGAAAAGACAAGAGTAACTATACATATAAGTGCTTTACCTAAAAAACACACTATACATGTAAGTGCTTATGTTTGTTGTGGGTAAAAATAGCTATAGCTAGCCCAAGGGCGACTAAGATAATCCCCCATCGGTGAGTACAGGGAAAACTGTGGTTCTTATAAGATTGGAGTCCTCACTCCCTCATGAGCCCTTTTAAAATCGTGAGGGTGACATTAAACATTTATTTTTTTTTCTTTTTTTGGTGAAAGACATTAAACATCCAGAGCGGATAATATCATCAGGCGTATTCCCTGACCTCATCATTGACATTGTCGGTGGGAATCCTTGCTTAGGCCAGTAAAGCAACAGATACTCTTCCCTCCACTGGAAAACTATGGTTCTTATAAGGAATGGAGTTCTCACTTCCTTATGAGACCTTTTAAAATCAGGAGAGGTGACATTAACCGTCTGGAGCGGTTAATATCATAAGATGTATTCCCTAACCTTATCATTGGCATCGACTTTGGGAACCCCTTCTCGGACTGGTAAAGCAACACACAGTCTTTCTTTCATTGGGGGGCCGCTGTTGAAGGTAGAAGATAACCATGGACAACTAAGATAATCCCACATCGGTGAGTGAAGGGCAAATCATGGTTCTTATAAGGATTGAAGTCCTCACTCTCTTCTCAGGTCTTTTTAAACCGAGAAGTGTGACATTAAAATGACTAAACTCGGCAAATTTTGGTTGACTAGAGTAAAAATGTATGGTTTACAACAATAATTTTAAGTAAAATCAGTTGAATCCACCGATTTGGTTTGATCAACTCCAACCTAATCCAAATACGATTCAACTCAAAATCAATAGAGACCGATCCGTCTACTCATATCCATTTGTTTTGGTAGAGAGAGAAAGAGCATTTTAAAATGTAAAGCGATAGAAGATTGAAGTTTAGAGATGTGGTTTAAGTTAAAGGTAGATGTTACCCATCCGTTAGCTAGCTTCCCCGCCGCCACGGGCTCTGAAACAACATTCATGGATGAAATAAGATGGGTTGTTGGCTTGAATTTTAAACCACTACTTCTACTTGGGTCAATGTCCCCATCCATTGCTTTACGTTAAATACTTGGTTTTCACTTGCAACATGCCCTGTGGCGACTTTTCATGTGGAAGAAGATATGGCGAACGTCAGAATGATGTGGGCCCTTGTATAGAGAAGTATAAAGTTGTCATGTTCCACAGGAATCTTATGGAGAATTTCTAATACAATAATTTTTTTTGGGAGAGGATTGCTACCAAGAACCATTTCCCACCAATTAGGTATTTTGCACACGAATCATTTAAAAGGAGGGTTTTAATGAGGACAGTGAGTGAGGTTCACAAGTAGGCTGTGAGAGGAGGGTATGTATAGATGAATTTTTTTTTTTTTTTGGTGAAGAGTATAGATGAATCTTTATCCCCTGCAATTCACTGTCTGGTCCAATTCCCCTAGTGCCCTTAACAAGGGGGGGGGGCACAATGACCATTCCACCCCTGTCCGAACACTCTGTCTAGGTGGGGTCCACCTCCTCTTATCATACGCACTAGGGAATTGGACTAGACGGGGAATTGCAGGAGATAATTTTCTATGCATAGATTTTTTGTTTTCAATTGAAACCCTTTTAACATCGAAATTAGCCTTTGAAATAGCTATCCAACCCCATTATACAAATGAAGTCCCATCAAAGTGAACTCTCCATTGAAACCCTTGATTTCATTGCTTAGATCAGACCCCCAAGGTTCGCATCCCTTCCTTATATGGTTGGTTGGCCATGATTTACAGAATAAGTAGATAATGAAAGAGAATACCAAATCATATTAGTTTGTTAGGGATTTTAACGTACAAAGTTGATGAGGTCCTTTGATAGCTAAAAATGTAGCCAATAAGGAAGAGAAGGCTTCCAATAAAGAGTTGTAGGTTGGGATGAAAGGAGCTGCCACTAAATCTTCACTCCTACTACAAGTTACAGTTCAAGAGGATGAATCGGTGTACAAGCTTACTGTGAGGTCATTGTCAATGGCGGGGAAGATGAATTACAGGTGTTTTGTTTGGAGATGTTCATGTATAGATATGATGTGCCTTCAAACCTTAAACATTGGATTGTGTTCTTACGCATAGATCATGTCATCATTTAACTCTATCAAGAATATATTGATTATAAAATGACTAAAAAACCCTTACCGTTCGCAACCAACGGATTGGAAAGTAGGGGTATATAAATTCCTATAGGCTTGATTTTCAAACCTCATTTTTATTACCTGACAAACTTTCTTTGGGTCCATTGGATCAATAAGCAAATAGTTGGACTGGTCATTTGATAACTTTATCCCTTATGGCTATGTTTGGAAGGCAAGAAAGATCTTATCAAAAGAAAAAACAAAAAACCGTGGTTAATGTTGATAGAGAGGCAAACCTAATCAAAAAATTTTTTTTCGGTAAAGACAAACCTAATTAATTAGGGTAATAGATGTTTCCCTCTTTTAGTTTTAACTATATCTGTTTATTGACGACTTTGACTTAGGCATATCTACTAGCAAATATAAAGAAAGCACGTGGCTTTCGCCGAACATTTGATAGTGACTTTTAAAACGCTTTCCTCCACTAGCCAGAACGTTCCATATACCCGAAAGTCCTTTTCGCTGGAACAATTTTGAACCAAACCAGAATGAAATCCCAAATGAAATCCAAATTAAACTCTCCTAAATGAAAATTTCAAATCAATTTTTAACCAATCACCTTTCAGTATTTGATAGTCTCTTCAACGCCACAACCTGAGAATCTGAGATACGCACTATCCGACCTGGCATTACAGAAACATGCATATCTTACCAATCACCTCCTTTCACATCATGCCACGTGGCACCGGCCCTCCAATCCCAACTCCTTCCTTCTCTCTCTTTCTCTCCAGTCCCAGTGTCTCAGAAAACCTACGTCAAACGATTTTACTGTGGAAAACCAAATTGAACCCTTTTGTAATCCTGCACTTGTTGATGCTGTCATCGGTGTTTTGGGCAATCTTGGGTTGTGGAAATTTCAGGGTGCTCTCATCGGTGTTTCGGGCAATATTGGGTTGTGGAAATATCTGGGTTGTGAAGAAAGTGATCATTTTTGGTTCGTCTCTGCAGATTTGGCAATGTTCAAGCGGGACTCCGAGCGCTTCATTGGACTGGGTATTGGTGTAGGGATCGTCTACTTCTTCATCGGAAATGTTTGATTGGAACGAAGAAGAGGTAAAAACTCTACTGCCCTTTTGGTTTTTATCAGTTGAAATAAGCGAATCCTATGAAAATTAGCTTCTTCTGTGTATGTTCTTGGTTTTTGGGGCGTTCCTTAATGGTTTATTGTTTAAAGATTCGTGGGTTTCTGATGGGAAGGGATAAGTGTACTGTAATTGTGATTTTCTTTAGTTCTTGGGCGTTTTCTAGATAGAGTTCAATTAAGAGAATGTTGAGACTTGAGGGTAGAAAAATATAGTGAGAGAGGCAAAGAATCTGCTAACAGGGGGAGAGCTAACTACTGTTTATTGGTTTTAAGTTTTGATTGTCAATTGAAACTAAATTTACAAGAACGTGGTTAAACTGACTCAAAAAGACTCTGATGCGTACCTACCTTAAATAACAATTTTACCTTCTGTTTAGCCCCTTTGAATACATCTTTTCTTCTTCCGCTGTATACTGTCTTTAACTCTAGTGTACAAGATAGGAAGAGGCTTAAGAGCACGGTGTCAGAAGACCTGAAGAATACCATCAAATAGAGTGGTCCACATATTTTTAAGGTATGGTCTTCTTAAAAGTAAGAAAAGGGGCTAATAGAACCAGGTAGGAGTTAAGTATATATGTAAAAATATTAAAGTTTCATTAGATCATATTGATTCATCTAGTATATTTCCTTGATTAAGATAGTTTAGCTCAATTTTCTGTTTAGTTAGCTATTACTGAAGCTCTAGCTATTTTAGGATTAAGAAATTTTTGAGAGAAGTCTCTATCAAGAAAATAAGAAAAATGCTGAGGAAACGTACTTATATTTAAGACCCTTCTGTTGGGCCTATTTTATTCATTCTAATAAAGTATCGGTAGCAAAAATAAAACAGGGACTGGGAATTTAGCATGAGTATGAACAGGAGGTGCAGGGTTATATGAACAGAAGGTGAAGGGTTAAATGTCTCAATTCTTTAATTTGAGGAGCCATATAAAAGTGTTCTTCCTCCTCTCCATACGGCTTAGTTGTACTTGAAACTATTATTTATGACTTTGTTCCATCTTGGACAAGGATAAGATTTAAATAATCCATATCGGTCTGCAGAGTGACAGTGATAAGATGATATCAGGATCCATATTTTCCAATTTCAAAACATCCTGAAATTTTTATGAGATAATATACATTCAAAAAAGATCGTACCATCCAAATTTCTCAATAAAATTCTCTGTACAAGGCCAGTTCTAATTTTCCCAAAATCAGGTTCCAGTCTGTGATCCCAGTAAATCAGTCTGAGTTCCTATATTTTACTACCCTATCAAATGAACTCAGATTGATACCAAATTTGGCAGAGACATTCCTTTAAATGTCATCCATGTTCTATAAAAATTTCACTTCGAAATTATAAGTCTATATGGAAGTACGAGCAATCTCCCATGATCAGACAGAATCTGCCTACACAGCGGAAGAATCAAACCCTAACTTTTCCCCCTTGTACGATCAATTTTATTTAACAACATACCTACTGTAATTTAATCTTAGACTTAGGATTGAAGTACTAACCTCGGTAAGTACTCAAAGAACCTCGTATTCCTTCTTCTGCTTCTTCCTCGGACCGCTCTCTCTTTCCCTTCTTCCTCTCTCACGGATTCTGTTTTCTTTCTTTTTTTCCTTTCCTACCCGCAAGCACGCTCTTTCTCCACCTCTTGGCCTCTTATAGTCTTCCCTCTCTTCCTTCTTCCCGTAAACTCTCTCTCTCTCCTTCCTTTCCTTATTTCACTCCAACTCCTTCTCTTTCCTTCTTTCTCTCCAACTCTTACTCACTTTCGATCAGTCTTTCCTTCTCTCTTATCGAAATCAAATTGGAGAGGAGTTTCACACGCACAACTCCCTCCTATTTTCTTCCTTTAGTTCCTTCTTTATCTCATATTCTTTCTTACTTACCTCCTTTCATCCTATGTGGAGTGCCCCAAAAATTTCTTTCCAGATCGTTTTGGACAAGGATCCTCCATGTTGTAAGAAGGAGAGAGAGAGAGAGAGAATATAGGGATAGAGAAGATGAGAAGAAAATAGGAAAAGGATTGGGCTCCCCTCTATTGTGTGAACAACCTTGTGGAGTTTTACTTGGAAAGAAATTCTTGGGGCACTCCACAAATGATGAAAGGAGGTAAGTAGAGAGAATATAGGATAGAGAAGATGAGAAGAAAATAGGAAAAGGATTGGGCTCCCCTCTATTGCGTGAACAACCTTGGAGAGTTTTACTTGGAAAGAAATTCTTGGGGCACTCCACAAATGATGAGAGGAGGTAAGTAGAGAGAATATGAGATAAATAAGGAACTAAAAGGAGAAAATGAGTTTGAGAGAAAATAGGAGGGAGTTGTGTGTGTGAAACTCCTCTCCAATTCAATTTTGATAAGAGTGATCGAAAGTGAGTAAGAGAAAGAGGAAAAAAAAAAGAAAACAGAATCCGTGAGGGAGGAAGAAGGGAAAGAGAGAGCAGTCCGAGGAAGAAGAAGAAGAAGGAATAGAAGGTTCTTTGAGTACTTACCGAGGTTAGTACTTCAATCCTAAGTCTAAAATTAAATTACAGCAGGTATGTTGTTAAATAAAATTGATCGTACAAGGGGGAGAAGTTAGGGTTTGATTCTTCCACTGTGTAGGCAGATTCTGTCTGATCATGGGAGATTGATCGTACTTCCATTTAGACTTATAATTTCGAAGTGAAATTTTTATAGAATGTGGATGACATGTAGAGGAATCTCTCTTCCAAATTTGGTATTGATCTGAGTTCGTTTGATAGGGTAGTAAAATATTGGAACTTGGACTGATGTACTGGGATCACAAACTGGAACCCGATTTTGGGAAAATCAGAACTGGACTTATACGAAGAATCTTAGTGAGAAATTTGGATGGTATGATCTTTTTTGAATGTATATTATCTCATAAAAATTTCAAGATGTTTTGAAATTGGAAAATATGGATTTTGATATCATCTTATCACTGTGTTGAGAAATAAACTGATTTCGGACATTGTCCCTTAGTGACTAGCACTGCACCATTATACATATCTTTAACTATGTCCACATATCTACTTGAAAAACTTTTATTATGTAACATTTGGCAAATTCTCTCTCTAAGGACTCTATCATAAGTTTTTTCTATGTCAATAAAGACTATATGGAGATCCTTCTCACATTATATAGATTTTTCTATTATTCTCCTAAGCAAATAAATAGTTTCCATGGTTGAGCTTTCTAGCATAAAGACTATTGCATATATCTTTAACTATAGTCTCATGGGCGGAGAAATCTCTCTCCCCCCCCCCCCCCCCAAAAAAAAAATATTGACTGCTGGTTTTCAGACAAAATTCTCCTATATTTGAGGCCAGTCTCTATCCCTATTTCTCTCCATTATGGCACCCTTTTTACCTCCTCTTTTCCCCCGACGATATTCCTATTTTTTCTCATATACTCTTTTGATATCCTGTTTCTCCCCTCCTTTCTTGCACTACTGATTTCTACTTTCTACCACTTTATATATCACATAGATACAGAAGGGAGAAATCAAGAAAGTTCCTTTATCTGCAAGGTTCTAAAGATCGGTTCCAGATTGCCCCAAATGGATCAGTCTTGTTTTGGGGATGATCTGATCTGGGATGGGAAAGGATCACTGATCTTTATTATTTTGTTAATATTTTATTAAATTGATCCAATCCAGTGGTCTGGATCGTCTGGATCTGTATTTCCAGTGAATGATTCGACCTCCGATACCAATTTTTATGTCCTTGTTTATTAGAGTGGTGAATGAGAAACTCCCTGCGCAATTGGATAAGACCCTGTATGTACTCTCTCTTTGAACCCCTTCCCAAGCTAGCCCATCTGTTAAGGAATTTGCATATCTAGGTCGCCACGAATATGAGATGCTCTTCTGGTTACATGGAGCTTTAGCTTTCCAAATGAGATAAGCTAGCTTGCTGAGCTTTAGCTTTATGAAATAATAATTAGCATTGGAATAATTTAAATTGACAAATAGAGGAATTCAAAGCCTGAGACAATGGAAATATTTTTAGAACTTGTCTTTCACACTTGATTGAATGATCTCTTCCTGTACTTCTTTCTTCGTTTGTAATGCTTATTGAATTCTTATATGATACCAGAATAGAGAGGAGGGAAAGGGATGGAAGAAGCATTTAATGTTTGAGGGGGTCGATAGGGGGAAGAGGGGCATGTGGATAGATGTATAGAAAACTTTACTTTTAACAGTTATCAACCTATCCCAACATATTTAAAAAATAAGAACTTTTATCCCCTTATTAGCATATTGTTTTAATTTACTGTCTGTATCCCTAATCTTAGCAGAAGGTGTAGTATAAGGGTGTAGTCTCTTCCTGGAAAAGTAGTAGAGATTTTTTTTCAATATTTTAGTATAAGGATTCGTTTTAGAATTTTATCTGGAGTAGGACTGCTGGAGTATATTCAAGATAGGCTTCCTTTTCTTATTAACAAGATAACATAACTCTATTCAATAGGCCCAAATGTCGGATGCAGGAAAGATCTATCTCTCAATATATAAAAGGATGTACCCAGTGCATGAGGCTCCTGCCACTGCAGGGTGTGGGGAGGGTCATAATGTACGCAGCCTTCCTCCCGCTTCGCGAAGAGGCTGTTTCCAATTCGAACCTGTGACCACTAGGTCACAATGGAGCAACCTTACCGTTGAACCGAGGACCTCATGGCTTTAAATAATTGAAATATGAATTTGTGTTAATCTGCTTCTTGTTATATTGTTATTACCCTTGTGGGTTTGAGTGGTTGTGTATATTGGATTTCGTTTGTGCATTCTAACTGAATAAAATGATTTTATTAATTGGTTTAGTGGACATATTCTTATTTATTGGTAAATCTTTGCCCCTTTTTTTTTCCTGGTAAAGTACTCCTATCGACTAATATGTTGGACAGACCTCCATAGTCATCCTAAACTAAAGTGATGCAGTGGCATTGTCGTGGCTGGACAGGTATGACCCAATTTGGAAACCCAGACCGAGGCGAACCCGGCGCAAATCGGGATTTTGGCCTAATAAGGGTTGGTAGAGGATAGCATTGTAATCTTTTTTTTTATTTTTTTATGTGTTATTTTGGTAGGATTTAGCTATTTAGGAGATTAGATTGACTAGTTAGCTTCCTAGTTTATTTCAGTTTCTATTTTCAGATTAAGTAGGAGAACATTTGAGAATTGAATGAAAATTGATTTGCCCGCATGGTTGTGAGCAGTGAGTGACCAGGTTGGTCGTTTGGTCTTCCCTTCCTTTGTTCTTCTGTGTTTTCTCCCGTCATCTTCCTTAGATCACGGGTACAATCTTCTTCCTTCCTCCCTTATTCTTCTTATCTTTCTTTATGTTGAGAGGATCAGAATTAGAGCTGAATGCTTGGATGGTCTAAGGTAGACCCCAAGCCATATATTTATAATAAGGAATGAAAATTACGTGGACAGAATTGTCCCTATTATAGCCGACATGGCTGTACATGAAATAAAACAATAAAAAGTCCAGAATACCCCCCATAGTATTCTAGCCCATACAATCCAACACTCCCCCTCAAGTTGGAGCATATATGTCGTGTATGCCCAACTTGACTAAGATAGGAAGAAACACTTTGCAACTTAGCCCCTTAGTGAACACATCGGCTAACTGATCAACAGACTTCACAAAGGGATCACAGATGAGTCCGGCTTCGAGCTTCTCCTTGATGAAATGTCGGTCAACCTCCACATGCTTAGTACGATCATGCTGGACAGGGTTATGAGCAATGTTAATGGCTGCTTTATTATCACAATAAAGCATCATAGGAAGATGGATAGCAACACCAATATCCTGCAACAATCCTCTAAGCCACAAAACTTCACAGATACCTTGTGCCATTGCACGGAACTCTGCTTCAACACTGGACCTTGCCACAACATTCTGCTTCTTGCTACGCCATGTGACAAGGTTTCCACCCATAAAAGTACAATAGCCAGAATGGATTTTCTGTCAGTAGAGCCAGCCTAATTGGCATCAGTATAAGCTTCAACCTTTAGATGACCATTGGGAGATAAAAAGATTCTTTTTCCTAGAGCAGACTTCAAATATTGCAAGATGTGAAAGACTGCCTCCATGTGAGAGGAATAAGGATCATGCATAAACTGGCTCACCAAACTTACAACAATGGCTATGTCTGGTCATGTGTGAGAGAGGTAGATTAGTTTGCCCACTAATCGTTGATAACGACCTTTGTCAACAGGTTCACCTTCTTTCTCCTTAAGTCTTGTAGTAGCTTCCATAGAAGTATTTGAAGGATGACAACCTAGCAACCCAGTTTCAGACAACAGATCTAGGATATATTTTCTTTGAGAAAGAAAGATGCCCTTTGAAGATCAAGCAACCTCTATCCCTAGAAAGTATTAGACTTCCCAGATCCTTTATTTCAAACTCATGGCCAAGGAAGATCTTCAACTTGTTGATCTCATCACCATCATTTCCGGTCACAACAATATCATCAACATAGACTATGAGGATAGTTACCTTATTACCAATATGTTTGATGAACAAGGTGTGATAAGCATTGCTTTGCTTGTATCCCACAGAAATCATAGCCTTTTGAAACCTGCCGAACCAAGCTCTAAGTGACTGCTTCAACCCATAGAGAGCACGCTTCAATTTATAAACTTTGCCCCTGGCAGTACTATCAGAGAAACCTGGTGGCATGTCCATATAGACCTCTTCCTCTAGCTCTCCATGGAGGAAGGCATTCTTTAAATCCAACTACTAAAGATCCCAGCCAAGATTCACAGCACAAGAGAACAATACCCTTACTGTGTTGAGTTTTGCTACTGGTGCAAAGGTCTCCTTGAAGTCAACTCCATATGTCTGAGTAAAGTCCTTTGCAACCAAACGTGCCTTGTATCGATCTACTGTTCCATCTGCCTTCTGTTTGACCATAAACACCCATTTACATCCTACTGGTTTTTTCCTTAGAGGAAGAGCCACAAGATCCCACGTATTATTTTTTTTCAATGCTCTCATTTCTTCCAACATTGCTGCCTTCCACTTTCCATCTGTAGATGCTTCCTGCCAATTTTTAGGAATTGAAACAAAAGAAAGAGAGGATACAAATGTACGAAAGGAAGGAGAAAGAGAACTATAAGAAACAAAGCGGGATATGGGATGTAGAGTACAAGTCCTAGTACCCTTGCGATGAGCAATAGGTAGGTCGAAAGAAGAGAGCCTACTAGGAGAGGAAGGATCTGGATCTTGAGCTGGCAACCGGATGGGTATGGGTGCTACAGTGGATAGAAGTTGCCCCCTTTTGGTGCCTCCCATTTTATAGGTGATCATATTGGAGTTGTCAATCCGCTTCTGAAATTCACCAATAGTTCTCTGGATTGGAGTCAGCTCCCCCTGAATAGGAACATCAACAACACTATTTTCCATGGTCTCCCCCTGTAAAGGATTCCCTTCGGATGAGGAGAGAACAGCTAGAGGAGTCTGGGCAGCAGCCAAAGGAGGCTGGGCAGCAGCCATAAGTGGCTGGACAACAACCGTAGGGGGTAAAAGAGGAGGAATCTCAAAAGATAACACATCTTCACTAGAACTCTCCCCTTGAAGAGGTGGTGAAGAATAATAGGAAAGGGTTTCATGAAAAATAACATCCATACTGACCAAAGTACGGCGGGAAGGGGGATGGTAACACTTATAATCCTTCTGGCTTGGAAAATAACCCAAGAAAATACAACGTAACCCTCAAGGTTCAAGTTTGCCTGGAGATTTTTCATCTTTAGCATAACACACACAACCAAACACTTTGGGAGACACAATAAAGGAGGAATTCCCTATTAAAACTTCAGCTGGACTACGAGAGTCAAGAACCTGAGAAGGTAATCGATTGATGAGAAAGGCTGCAGTGAGGACAACATCTCCCCAATATTGAGAGGGAATATGTCTAGTGTTAGAAGTTGTCGTTAAAGGGGGAGGGAAGTCGTGAATTAGCGCTAGAGCTAATTCACGATTTCCCTCTTAGGGGTATTTTAGTCTTTTGCTGTTTACCCTATTGTTATTTTAATATATTGAATGTTTTGGGGCAGGCCTTCATACGGCTGTGACTCCCAACTTGTTGCAGCACTTCTTCTTCTCCTCCTCCTCTCTTCTCCTCTCTTTCTCCTTCTTTCTCTTTAATTTATTAACATCTAGCAAACATCAAAGCTCCGGCCACCTCTAACAAGTGGCGGTTTTTCTTTCAGTCACACCATTCTGGGTAGGGGTGTCAACACAACTAGTTTAGTGAACAATGCCATGGTCAGCTAGGTATTTTTGAAATTAACATTCTTTATACTCTGTTCCATTATCACTTCTCAATATTTTGAGAGTAGCTTGGAACTGAGTTTTGACCATTTTATGAAAATGCCGAAAACATTCATAAACCTGATTTTTTGTGTGTAAAAGATACACCCACGTGTTCCTAGAGTGACAGTCAATAAAAGAAACAAATCAACGATGACCAGAAAGAGATGTGTTACGACTAGGGCCCCAAACATCATAATGCACCAATTGAAAACAAGAACAACTCCGTTTATTTGATAAAGAATAAGTTGAACGTGTCTTTTTGGCCAGAACACAAGCCTCACAAAAAAAGTCATCCTTATTATAGTGGGTGACCAAACTAAGAAATAAATGTGCTAAAACTCCTAATGAAGGGTGACCTAATCTAGAGTGCCATTGGTAAAGTTCAGAAGAGACCAAGGAGTTCTGGTGTAGCGGAGAAGATAATGATGGTGGAGAGGGACGACCATCTTCAAGCAGGTACAATCCACCATGTACTTTACCATAGTTCAGATCCTGAAAAACACAGGGGGAAGGGAAAAAAGTTACTTTACAATTAAGATCACGAGTAATACTACTAATGGAAAGAAGGTTAGTAGTAAAATTAGGAATATGTAAAACAGAGGACAAAGGAAGAGAGGAAGTGCAGTTGATGATTCCTTTTCCAGATATGGAAGAAAGGGAACCATCAGCTACTTTGACCTTGTCTTTCCCAGAAGTGGGAGAATAACGATGGAACAGGCTAGAGGAACCGGTCATGTGATCTGTAGCTCCAAAATCTATGATCCAAGGAAGGGAAGCTACAGAAGCACAGTGACCACCAAATGGAATACCTGACAGGGCAAAGTGTGAACCTGAAGGAACAGAAGAATTGGCAGTAGCAGTGGATGTAGTAGGGGTAGCAGTAGCAGAAGACCTTAGCACACGTAGGAATGCCTGTAGATCATCCTGGGATAGACCAATGTCAGTAGCAGGGGCTGTGGTAATAGACTCACCAAATGGAATACCTGACCAGGCAAAGTATGAACCTGAAGGAGAAGAAGAATTGGCAGTAGCAGCGGATGTAGTAGGGGCAGCAGCAGCAGAAGACCTTAACACACGTAGGAATGCCTGTAGATCATCCTAGGATAGACCAGTGTCAGTAGCAGGGGTTGTGGTAATAGACTCAATGTGATGAGCTTTGTTCTTTGGCTTTTTCTTGGCAGCCCTCTTAGCTTCAAAGTCAGCCGGTTTCCCATGAAGTTTCCAGCACTTCTCTTTGGTGTGGTAAGGTTTGTGACAATACTCACAATCAACAGTACCAGTAGTAGAATCACAAGGAGAAGGAGTGCCAACAGGTGCAATAGTAGCTGGGGCAGCAGTCGGCTGATCTGTCAGTAATAGGAGGGTGCAACATAGCAGCCCTACGGTTTTCCTCAGAGGAGACCAAGGCATAGGATTGTTCAAGTGTGGGAAAAGGTTTATGGCCCAACACCTGAACACGAATCTGGTCATACTCCACATTCAAACTAGCTAAAAAATCATAAACTCTGATCTTGTCCACATGCTTCTTGTATGAAGTAATGTCAGCAACTGTAGTGGGGTGATAATCAGAGAAGTGATCCAATTGCTGCCAAAGGCTGCGCAAAGTAGCATAGTATTTGGAGACAGATAATTCTCCCTGAGTAGTGTGAAGGTCCTTCTTCCTAAGTTTATACACTTGGGCATCATTGCCAAGCTGCCCATAAGTCTCCTTGCAAGCAGCCCAAATTTGAGAGGCTGTAAAGGAGAAGAAACCCATGCGCAAGCTCTGAAGTCATGGAACCAATGAGGTAGGACATGAGCACCCCATTGTTGGCAAGCCATCTGTCTTGAGCATGACCAGTCTCAAGTGGCATAACACTGGTGCCATTAATATGGCCAGTAAGGCCACGGCCAGCAATGGCAAAGGAAGCAGACCGAGACCAAAGCAAGTAATTAGAACCATCTAGTTTGATTGGATTAGGAGGAAAGGTATGCAAATCTGATTTGCCTTAGCCATCACCAACACAAGTAGCAATTGAAGTAACTGAGTCACCCATAATTGCAACAGAGAAGCCCAAATCTCAGAGATGGGCTGTGGTGCTGAGAAACCCACAAAATACTCTAATATAATGTCCAAAAAGAAGAGGAGAGACTCTGTAAAAGATAATCAGATGTATCTCTAAAGATCAGCAGGAACAGAAAGGTAAAGCCTTGAGATCGACTTTTTCAGGGTTTTGAGAAAAACCCTGATTTTGTTGAGATTGATTGAGGGAAAAAACAGCAACAAAAAGCACTGGATGAAGCTGAAATTGGGATCGAGTGGGCTTGGGGAACTGCTGAATCACCCTTCCAAAAATCAGCACCAACTGAGAGCAGTACCCCAGAGATCGATATTTGCAGGTTTTGAGAAAACCTGAAAAAAAATATCGATCAAGTAGGAAGTTTTCAAAATTGCTAGCTGGAGATAGAGGCTTGGCTTAAAAACTGCTGTAGGTCTTGATCTTCAATAAGGTGAAGTGATTCCTTGTAATTGAGATTGAATCAATCCAAAAAAAAGAAGTCTTCAAATTTCGCAGGCAGAGAGCAAGCCCTTATCGATAAGATTTGTAATAGCATGGAATGAGGTGAAGAGGGCAGCAACTGGATCTATGGATCACCTCATCAGTGCTGTCCTATGGAATAATAAGGAATAAAATAGAAAAAAGGAGAGGAAGGTGAGATCGAGAGAGAGGAGAGAAAGAGGAGATCGAGAGTGGAGAAGTGGAGAACCCTAATTCAAAACCTGCTCTGATGCCATGTTGAGAGGATCAGAATTAGAGCTGAATGCTTGTATGGTCTAAGGTAGACCCTAAGCCATATATTTATAATAAGGAATGAAAATTACATGGACAGAATTGTCCCTATCATAGCCGACATGGCTGTACATGAAATAAAACAGTTAAAAGTCCAGAATACCCCCCATGGTATTCTGGCCCATACAATCCAACACTTTATTTTATTCTGGTTTCTATTTCCTTCCATGATACTATCGAACTTACTAGGATGATAGAGAATTATTGTTGTAATATGGGTATAGGGGTAGAATTGTCCATAGGGATATTTCTATACTTGTAAACTCTTTTATTGTATTATAAATATAAATAAATCCTTGATTGTATCTCATTGAAACAAGTTAGATTTCCCCAATCAACATGGTATCAGAGTGGGGATCCCAACCCTAATTCCATAAGCTTCTCTCCTCCCTTCCGGCTCACTCTCTCTCTTCTCCTTCTCGGTTTCATCACCTACCATCTCTCTCTCTTCTCTCTCAATTTCATCACCTATTGCCTCTACCGTCACTGCAGCCCTCGGTGGTGCTTCTCTAGACCACCGAGGGTCCTTGATCCTTGATTTGTTGATGTCTCTCAGGTCCTACACAGCCATGGTTATTGATCTCATGATCTGAAAGACATATCAAGTTCTTTACAGGGACCAATCCCTGCTTTTGGTTATCGATTCTTATAGGGCCAACCTTGTATGTCGATTTTACAAGGCCAATTCCTGATTGTTTGCTGATCTCACCTAGGGCCAATCCCTGATTATCGATTTCACAAGGCCAACCCTGATTATCGATTTCACAAGGTCAAAACCCTAATTTTCGATCTCACAGGGTCAAAACCCTGACTTTCTTGATTTCTTCATGATTCAGGGACTAATTCCTGGTTGCGGCTTCTACTGATTGTTGCAGTTTTTGGTGATCCTCTACTTTACCCGGTGTACTTCACTACTTATAAATCTAAAAAAATTATTTATTAATTTATATATAAAAAAATAATCAAATATTTATTTCTATTTATATATTTATCTTATCCTACTTGTTGTAGAAATATAATAGATTTTAATGTCAAACCCTACCACCACGTCAACTAGAACTGAAGGAATGCGTCTGTGGTGATTTTCCTTCATTCCCTGTGAACTCCATCAAATTGGATGGGAGTAATTATTTGATGTGATCTCGTTCTTGTTACTTGTCCATTGATTCCCACGAGTATGCTGGGTACCTCACAGGAGAAACTAAGAAGCCTACCACTGCTGGTTTAACCTAGAAAAAGTGCAGGTTCAGATAATTCATTGGTGATGTCGTTTCTCATCAACTCTATGCAGCCCCATATTGCTAGGGGTTTACCTTTTGGATACTGCTGCTAAAATTTTGAAGGCTGCCCAGGATACCTATTCCTAGGTAGGCAATTATACTCATGTCTATGAATTGCGCAAGAAGATCCACGAAATGAAGCAGAAGGAGCTCACTTTGTCATAGTACTATTTTGAGCTATGTGGTCTGTGGCAGGAGTTAGACTTTTATTAACAGATTTAGACTACTTGTTTTACTGATGCTACCAACTTTAAGAAAACGTGAACATAAACTCCAGGTTTATGACTTCTTGGCTGGCCTTAAGATTGAGTAATCGGATTCGTGCTCAAGTCCTGAGTCGTGATCCCTTTCCTTCTCTAGAGCAGTCCTACTGCCTGACTCAATTGGAGGTAAAGTTACATACCATATATTCCATCTTCATTCTACTTATCTTAAAACATTTTGATTCCAAGGTTGATCTCCATAACTCTAGTTTGACAATAATTCTCCATCTTTTGTGTCATCTACCAAATCAATGTCATCAGCAAAAAGCGTGTACCATGGAACCTCATCTTGGATGCCTCGGGTTAACTCATCCATGATAAGAGCAAACAAATAAGGGCTTAATGCTGATCCTTGATGTAACTCAATTGTAATTGGGAATTTATTTCATTGATCCCTCACGGTTCTTACACTAGTCACCACACCATCATACATAGCTATAATTATGTCCACATATTTACTTGAAACATTTCTCCTCTCTAGCGCATGCCAGATTAAATCTCTAAGAACTCTGTCATAAGGTTTTTCTAGGTCAATAAAGACCATATGGAGATTTTTCTTGCTCTCTCTAAATTTTTCCAATAGTCTCCGAAGTAGGCAGATAGATTCTGTCTTCCTAGCATAAAACTAAATTGCTTCTCCGAAATAGTGGTCTCTTTTCTCAGGTGTGTTTCAATAACCCTCTCCCCTAATTTCAAAGTATGACTCATTAGTTTTATGCCTCTATAGTTGTTGCAACTTTGGATATAACCTTTATTTTTGTAAATCAGGACCAAGGTACTGAAACTCGGGTCTCGGTACCAACTCGGCCCTTGGAAAAACCGAGTCTAGTCAAGATCTCACCGAGTTGGTGCATTTTTTTTTTCGACTCGAAGCCTCAACTCGGTGGGTTTTAGACCTAGTTTAAGTTTGAAACTTGGTATTCTGCCTATTTTAGGCCATTTAAACACAATGACCCTATCAGATTTTGCAAAAACAAAGTCCAAATATGAGTTTCAATTCGGACTATAGGTTGGTAGGCAATGACGTACTACAATACCCTACTCTACACATAATTTAGTAATAGAAAGCAAGCAAAACATTCAATTAATAGGCTAATAGCTAAACAACTTAAATAAGAATTAGAAATGTTAAAGTGATACATCAAACTATTTAACAGTGTTACAACTATCATCACATAAAATGACTTTGAATCAAGTATTTAGTCCCCGCTAGTGTCACATAGTCTTCCCATGACATAGTGTTGCTGTAATGTTGCATATAGTGCTCCACAGCAAGCATATAAGAGTTCTGTCGTGTTAGGTAAGTAAATACATAGTAGATGTGTCATTTCCATGGGTCAACTCGAGATCTCGCCTGAGATCCGAGATCCCGGTGAGATCTCGCCGAGATATGTCGAGTTCTGTCGAGTTAGGTAAGTAAATACATAGTAGATGTGTCATTTCCATGGGTCAACCCGAGATCTGAGATCTCGTCGAGATCTTGTATTATTTTGTATCGTATCCCATCTCGTCTCAGTTTCTAAAAAAACCGAAAAACTCGCTGAGATCTCGCCGAGATTTCGCGAGCTCTCGAACTATGATCAGGACCACCATTCTTCTCCTTCATTCATCTAGCATTCTCTCAGTGCATATAATCTTGTTAAACAGCTTAGTTAACCAAGATAAGCCACAAATTCCTAAGCTCTTCCACACTTCTTTTGGGACCCCATCAGGGCCAGGATCCATGGCTATTTTCATCATTCTTAGTGTTTTTTTTAGTTCAAAAACCCTAATTTTATGTATATACCTCCGACAAGTGACTTGGTGTGTAGTGACTACGTCCAGTCCACTATAACTCGGATTCTTTTCATTAAGTAGGTTGTAGAAATAACCATTCCATCTCTCCTTGATGTCCCCATCCCTTGCTAGAACTTTACCATCATCACTTTTAATGCATTTAACATGGTCGAAGTCTCTACTCATCATTTCCCTCATTCTAGCTAGCTTATAGATCGCTTTTTCCCCTTGGTGTTCAGATTGTTATAGAGATCTTCGACTTTCTTCGCCCTTGCATTCCCCACAATCTTCTTAGCTTCATTTCTGGCAGATTTATACCTTTTTAGGTCTTCTACATCCTTAGTCCTTGGCCATGCCTTGAAACAAACTTTCTTAGTCTTGATGGTTGTTTGGACCTCATCATCCCACCACCAAGTCTCTCGAGGAGAATGATGTTTTCCTTTCGGTTCCCCTAGGACCTCTTTAACCACCTTCTTAAGACATATAGACATCTCCTTCCGCATCATATTAGTATCTCCCTCCAAGTCCCACTTTCCTTGATTGACCACTTTGTCAGTAAGTGACTTTCAAAGAGTTTCCTTTCAGATTCCACCACCTTACCTTAGGGCAGATAGGATTCTTCTCCTTTAGGATAGATAGATCGTCGTTGGTCCTTCTTTCACTTGCTTTTTTACCAGGTCCGATAGGTCGGTCGCCCGGTAGCCCCTCCACTATGGAGCTACGTGTACACCGCCACGTCGAGACTCTCTTTCGAAAGTGAGATCACTACCGGCTTGTTGAAGAAGCCCTTCGGGCTCCCTCGATCATGCATGGTGAGGCACATATCCATGACCATCAATCTATGTTGAGTGGTTAGGCTCTCCCCTAGGATAACTTTGCAGTCCTTACAAAGCAACCTGTCAGACCTTCTAGTTAGGAAGTAATCTTTTTAGCTATTATGATGTCCATTTAGTTAGGAAGATCCATGTGGTCGACTCCATTTAGTTGTGATGCTATCGGTGTTTTACACTCCTTGTTTGAGGCCTAGAGCTGAATGTTGGGCAGTTAAGATGCGGTACGTAGCTAATAAGGGCCGATGCCCTAGAGTTTGTGTCGATGTTGATTTCCACTTCCCTTTACTTCTATATTTTTAATAGTTTGTCTTTTCTGGATCCGTGTAGCCTACCCCATTAAGTTGGGATTAGGCTGAGTTGTTGTTGATGTCCACTCTATAGGTGACTAGGTGCTCCTCTCTCTTTTCAAAGTAGGTGTTTACAATGGACAGATCATAAGCAACCACAAAATCCGAAACAGAACCCTTCTCATTCCTCTCACCAAATTCATAACCTCCGTGCCCATTTTCATAGCCTCTACGATCTCTTCCTGTATGACCATTCAGATCATCCCCTATAATAAATTTTTCTCCTTGACTAATAGTAATCTTTCTTCTCCTCATCACATCAATCAATTTTAGACTCTTACCTGTTAAGGAGCCGATGTTCTAGGATGCTAATCTAAGCCTACGCTTATTGGATAGCTTCTTCACCTGCATATGACCACAGTACAAGAGCCCTTGACTGCTTGTCACCGCATACGGGCTCCAATGCGGCGTGTCGCTTACAGGGAATGCCCTTACATACGGTTGCACGGTAGCTGACATAAAAACTAAAAGGTAATAAAATACTCAAGGATCTGTTAGATGTTGTGGGTGTGAGGGTCTATGGTTCTCCATAGACCCTACACGTTATAAGGGTGTTATGCTTTTCGTTTTGTTACCTTTTCCTTTTATGTTTTTGTTTCCTTCTTTGTTTCTGATTCTGAGGTTTGCTTTCCTACTTGTTCTAGGAAACTATCCTCTCATCTATGTAACTCTTTTATTATATAAACAGGTTATGAGAGGCTGGATAATTAAATTCCAGTTTTCCTCTCTTTTCTCTTCATTCTCGATCTCTCTTTCTCTCTGCTGCTCGATTCTCTCTTCAGTTTGGCTACATGGTATCAGAGCTTCTCTTTTGAGAAGATTTGCTATCCTGCGATTCAGGTTGAAGAATATTACAGGCTTCACGTGTTGGGTGCAGCACCCTATGCTGCTTGTGTGTGATTAAACCCTAGTTTGATACAGAAGTAAGGACAACTAGGGTGTTTCTCCTTCACGCATGGAGTCTGATCTGCAATTCTAGTTTCTCTGCTTCTGCGATTCTGGTTTTTTAATCTGCAATTATGGTTCTCATGGAATCTGATCTGCAATTCTGGCTTCTCTGCTTCTGCGATTCTGGTTTTTGATCTACAATTATGATTTCTCTGCATCTGCGATTCTAATTTTTGAAGATCAGCGAATTATTGTGTGTTTGCCAGATTGATTTCAACTCAATCTGCTCCTTCAAGTTCTCGGTTTGTGTGTTTACTGCTTCTCCAGGCTCTCGGTTGGTGTGTTTCCTTCTGCTTCAATATTGAATCAGACTTCTTGGTTTTCTCGCTCTATACTCCTTCAAGGTATTCTCTGTTATTTATCTTCTACAGTCTTAGTACTTCTAGTGTTGACATGGCTGAGACTAAGAACAACTTTCATATTCAAATTACTATCATTAAACTTAATGGTGCTGGAAATTATCTCTTATGGGCACAAGCTGTCCGTGTGTATATCAATGCCCGTGGCAATTTAAAGCATCTTCTGAATGATCCTTCTGACATTGGTGATTCTAAAGATCCTACAACTATCAGGGAGTTTGAAGATTGGATGTGAGAAAATGACACAATACTTACTTGGTTATTGAATAGCATGGAACCCTCTATTTCAGCCAATGTTATGTTTCAACCCATTGCATAGGGGGTCTGGGATGCTTTGAAGCGACGTTTTTCATCTGAACAGAATTTAACTCGAGTCTATGAGTTGTATTCCACGTTGTTCACTCTTCAACAAGATGAAAAATCTCTTAGCGAGTATTTTAATACCTTACAAGGTATCTGTGATGAAATTCGTGTGCATCAACCGTTGACTCTTGATCTCCTTCAGCGCCGCGAGGAGGATTTCTATGTGTCCAAGTTTATAGCAAGTTTAAACTCTACTTATCAATCTGCTCGTGGACAGCTCCTTACTAGGGAAGCAGTCCCTTCTCTTGATGAGGCCTATTCCAGACTTCAGAGGATCATTACTCCGTCACGATCTGACCCACCTCCTAAGGACACATCTGCCCTCTTCACTACTAGCCATGGACGTGGTTCGAATCGGAGTCGTGTGGTCCAAGCAATCGTGGACGTGGTGGTGGAGGTCGTTGACAGCAAGGTGACAGACCACCATCAAAGTGTACGTTTTGTGGACGCCTCTATCATACAGTTGATCAATGTTAGAACAAACATTGCAAACCTGACTTTGCCAATACTGCACATTCTGAGGGATCTTTTGAAAAGGCCATATCGAATGAGCCATTAACTGCATCCACTTCAGTATCTGCTCCTGTTTCTCGAGATGAGTATCTTCAATTACTAAAGCATCTACAACAACTTGAACCACCTTCTCACACTACTGCTCCATCTTCTGTTGTAGCCCATACAGGTACATCTGCTCTTCTTTCTACTACATCTGCTCCTTGGATTATCGATTCTAGAGCCTCTACTCATTTGACAGGTAAATCCTACCTAATTGCTAACTCCCACAAGAGCTCCCATCCAACTAAAGTCATTCTTACAGATGGCTCCTCTACGGATGTGACTCTTATGGGGCCTTTTATTTTTCTTCTTTTTCTTCTTTACAGTCCATCTTACATGTTCCACATTTTCCTTTAAGTCTTATGTCTGTTAGTGCCCTCACCAAGTCTTTAAATTGTTCTGTGACTTTCTTCCCTTCTTATTATGTTTTTCAGGATCTCCAGATAAAGTAGACGATTGGTGGAGGGCGTGAGAAGGATGGTCTCTACTTTATTTTGAAGAATCTTCATCTCCAGTTGTTGCTACTACGTCATCTACTGTTTCTCCCTTGTTGTGGCATTACCGATTAGGACATGTCTCTATTTCTAAACTTCGCCAAATGGTTCCCAGTTGCAAATCTCTATCTCGCATTGAGTGTGAAGTGTGTGAATTGGGCAAATATCATCGGACTTCTTTTCCTCTTCGGACTGTCAATCGTAGTTCCTCCTTGTTTTCATTAGTTCACTCTGATATCTGGGGTCCTTGTCATATTAAGAGTCAGTGTGGTTTTTCTTACTTTGTTACATTTGTGGACGATTTTTCTCGTCTTGGTTATATTTGTTAAAGGACCAGCCAGAATTTCTATCTGTATTCAAACAATTTTATTCTGAAATACAAACTCAATATGGTACTTCTATTAAAATATTTAGATCCGTTAATGCTTTAGAATATGTTCAAAGTGAACTTTATTCTTTCTACGCTGATCGTGGGATGATTCATCAGACTAGTTGTTCCTATACCCCGCAACAAAATGGGGTTGCCGAACGCAAAAACCGTCATCTCCTCGATATAGCCCGTTCACTTATGATCCATATGCATGTTCCCAAATATCTGTGGGGTGATGCTATTCTTATGGCTTGTTATTTAATTAACTGTATGCCCTCTGATATTTTGGATGATGTTGCCCTCTGACAAGTGGCAATCAAAAGAAGGTTACAACTTCGAAGTTCACAACTTTTTTTGACAACAAGAAGCACCCATTAAGTATGTACACATTAACCATGCTACTTCTTTACTAGTAACATATTAAACAAACCTGAAGTAGTATGAAACTATTAATAATAAGTGCTTAGAATCAAACATAATTATACATTATTGATCACAAATCATTCAAGATGATCCAAATCTAGATCAGTTTTCCAGTTTAGATGGGATACATGACAAAAAAAAATGCAAGAATATTAAAAATTCAAGCAAAAAAAATATATAAATCTAAAATTTTATCATACAACTTGCGGTTTTGATGTTCGATCTCCATTTTGATGAGATTTAATGCAAATTTTTTCTTGTTTAATCATTCCTATGTCGTTTATGTGTAGATGGGATCCACTTAGGTTTTGACCAAAGAATCAGAGTAGGAAGAAGTTTTCTCTCAAAAACTGGGATTTTTGGGTTTTGGCAGCTTGTGTATGAAGTGTATCGCTCTGTACTGGTACCACATCGGCCATGTATCGGTTCAGTATATGAATTTTGTATGTATTGGTTCTGTATTGTATCAACATGGCTGATCTCAATATGCATTGGCCGTATCAATACTTAATACCATGTTCCAAACATTTGTTTCAGAGCCAGTACAAAAAAGTAACTGAGAAAGACCTCACCAAATTTAGACCGACTTATACAACAACAACAAACTCAGCCTTATCCCGACTAAATGGGGTCGGTTACATGCATCTTTTATAGACAATCTCAAATAGTGTAACATATAATATCCGGAAATTGACACTACAAGGAAAGTAAAGGACCTAAATTTAAACTGTGGTTAATTAATGTATAGATGATCACTAAAAGAACACATTCATCTCCAAGACGGTTGTGGGGTTTAGCAACTCTAAAACCTCAATGGATGGACACATTTCTTTATGTGTGTAATAATTATGTTCTTCTTTAGACAATCACTTAGGTGCAACTATATTATGTTCCACTTTCATGCTAGTGTGTACAACATATTTTTCTGTAAGCAAGATGCCCCCTCTCAGTCTCCTTTCAGTATTTCTCAAAAGAATTGACCATGCCTGTAGTGTGGAATGTGGATACTGACAAAAGAAAAAGGAATAATATGGGTATCATTGTTACATAGGTAAATATAAATTTGTAACCTTTTCATATGCATGGCAGTTTTGGATTTTATTATTAGATGATTTCTTGTTTTTCATGAATTTGTTTGGCCAAATACATACTGCTTGCATTTCAATTTCTTCTAGTTAGATCTACTAGACCATTAGGTTGATTGCTTTTTTGTGTATATCTCCTGGATCGGCCCTGAACAATGTTGAATTGTTTGTTTTGTTTTTATTTCAAAATTGAGATGTTTAGTCTGTTATTTTATATTTATTTTTTCTACTAAGGGAGATCTGATTGGCTTCATCAAATAAGATTCAATTGTCGTTACCTCTATCTACATTGGTTCCTAACAAAGTTCTGTTAAACTTCCAGCTTGCAGATATAATATGGGGTGAGGCAAGTGAGAATGGTGACCATGTTGTGCCTTATCCCAAGGAAAATGAACAGAAGCTTTTGGTTTCACGTGGAGATCAAACCAAGAAACAATGGGATCAGGATGCTAACACTGTTAAACCTGCAGAGCAGAAGACACCCGCACCTAAAAATGATTCCCCTAACCGTAGATTGGAAGGCAGTTCCCAATTTAACACAAATGAAGGATTTTCAGCTCAAGGATTTGACTTGGATTCTTGGCCTGATTTGCCATTATCAATTGCTGAATGCGATAAAGGATTTGGTGATAGAAATGATCAAGATTCTATCAGTGAAATCAGCAATTTCAACTCAGTAAAAGGTGATGTTCTTTACAACTCTTCTTCGTGTAGATATAACATGCTTTATAAAATTAAAGGTATGTTGTCTCTCAACAGCTGATGCAGCTCAACTAGATAGTGAACGTGAATTGTTTGTGGACGAGCATGTTGATAAAGAAGGTGGATTTCTCGACTATAGTTGGGCTAACATAGGGAGTTTTGATGACCTCGATAGAATCTTTAGGTAATGCAGGATTTTTACATGCTTTTCTCTACTCTGAATGAATCGTCTTATATAAACCTATCAAGTTGAGGGCTTGGAAAATAGAGTAATCATGTAAGAATGTTAATCCTTCTGTTATTCTTTCTTTTTGTAAAATTTGATGATATCTGTCTGACCCATTATTCTCACAAGTGATATTTTGCAGAAATGATGACTCAATATTTGGACATGAAAGTCTTGGTAATGCAGATGAACTATGGTCATCTACAGATGTAATTAGCAACCCAGCTAAATCCTTCCCCTTGTCTGCTGGTTCTCCAAGTTCAGGGTTAGGAGCATTGAAGTGTACGTCTGAGCAATACGAAGTCGAAATGGCCTTCGTACCACACAAGGACCAGTCTTCTACCCCTGGCAATGGGAAGATGAATGATCATGATTATCATGGTTTACACAATTTGCATCCAAGCAAAGATGAAGTTACTGGAAAGCAAAGCTGCTCATCTATTGACTCAGTAGTTGAATGTGCTGGAGGGAGAAGTAAGCCCTTATTGAAGGAGAAGGTACGACTGCTAACCCTTTTGTTATTGTATTAAGTAAATTGTTTCAACAGTGAAAGAGAATCAAATCACTTAAAGAAAGTGTTTTGTTTCACAGAATGCTCCTGAGGAAATTGGAAAGACAGAATCTTTAAAGTCCCAGCCTCCTAGTGAAAGTAGTGCAATCCAGAATGGCTCTGCAGACAAGGTAGTTTCATGAGAAATCTTTCATCCAAGTCATTCTAACTATAAGACCCAGGAGTAAAAAAAATAGTCAAAACAAAACAAAAACAAAAAGAAGCTTGCCTAAAACTGATTCTCTTCGACATGAATGTGGACTCTTGTTTGGGCTGCATGAAGCAGCAATGCTATTTTAGCATATACTAGAACTTGATGCAAATCTTTCAGTTAGATTTTCTTTGCACCAAAAACCTTGCTTAAGATGTCATGTTAAGCGATTGAAATTACCATGTTTTATTTTTTTACCGTTATGCTAGTCTGTAACTTGATTGCACTGGAATCTATTCATGCTTTTGTCATTGTCATTGTAAGAATAGTGTCACAATTTTCAGTGATGTATAAAGTAGGAGGTGCAAGTCAGGCAGGCTGGGCTTGGATTTTCAAAAACCCAGCCCTGCCCGAGGTCTCAAACACCCAGCCCTAGCCTCACCTAGCCTGCCCAGGCTGGGATATCATAAACATTAAGTCAGCTGAAGATCGGCCCTAAAGCCTGACTTCGGGCCAGGCTGGGTTGTGCAGAACCCAAATTCAACATTAGTATCCCCTTATTTTTATTTCATCAGTGATTGTGTACCTAAGATTGATATTAGTATGTAATGAATCTGTCATATCTAGTTAAATCTCTTCTAAATAAACCAAATTGATGGCACATATTTATATGTACATGTCCATATACTATACTAGGATGGCCAGGCTGAGCCCAATGCCTCAATCCTTACCCAGACCAACTTGGCCTCAGGTTGGGATTTCTCAACAGAAGTCTGACCAATGGATTTCCAGCCCATGCCCTGGAACCCAAAAAAAGGATGGGTTTCGGGTTTCCCGGCCCAAGTTGCACCCAACAGTATAAGGTTTACATGTTCCCTTATATTCACTAACAAACATAATTCAAAAACTCATCTCATGTCAGTGTCACGACCAGGTTGAGACAACCGAAATCTTGGCAAGACTGTGCCTTTTTTTGTTGGGTTTTGGTTTAATGTTTCGGTGGGCAAATGGTCATAGTTGGCTCAGAAACTTTAGGGGAAACTTGTTTTAGGCTTAATAAAAATATTTAAATCTTCAAATTGTAAAAAAAAAAAAACACCCAATTTGGTGTTTTGGATTTGCACCCTTGATTGGCAGTAAATGTCGAACTCTTGTGTAATATTTGCCTATTCTACATATTGTTTGAGTGCTATAAGACATAATTGGCAAGTAAAACAAGTAATTTTATGCAATAATGGATGAAGACACATAATATTGAATAATTATTTAGAAATTAGACTTAAAGTAGAAACTATAAAGTACAGTGAACAATGCATATTAGTATTACATAGACACTAATGTAGTCCTAGATAGGTAGGAGACCAACTAGGAGCCAGATAACAGGATCAATAGCAAAAGGGGTTGCTGGTTCGAATGGACAGCACTAGGTTTTAGGTTAATTCTAGGGTTTAGGATGGGAATTTGGGAATGGGCCTTATATGACTTTAATATGCAGGTCTAGGGGGTTATTATGGGATAAAAATAATTGGATTTGGGAAGGTTTTAAAATTCTGCAATTTTGGATAGAATTGAGTTGCAGGTTTTGGGTTTAATGGAGTGGGGGAATGGAGGGGTTGTAGTGGAGACTAAGGGCTAGGTTTAAGGTCGAGTGTAGGGAGAGGTGTGGGGGATATAGGCTGGAAGTATGGTTCGAAATTGATGGCCAGATCTATAGTTACAAGGGAGTCCTAGTTGAAGTAAGAGTTGCAGGTTTAATGGAGATGAGGGTTTGATGGATGGAGGGGACTGTGGATTAGGTCTAAGGGAAGATGAAGGATGATAGAAGAAGGTTTAAAATAAGAAAACAGGTTCAAACTCACCGTATTGCAGGACAATGGCAGCAGCTTGATGACTTGAGAGAATCTCCCGATCTTCACAATGCAAGGAGTCCACCTACCCTTTACCACCTTGAGATCCACAAGGATATCCACTCACAAAGAGCAGTAGTAATGGCAGCAAGCATAAAGCTAATTTTTATTAATCAAATTCGTATCTAATGCTGGCCTCCCTTACAAACTTATATAGAAGACTCAAAAATAGACTTAGACACTAAAAAGGAATGGCCTAACCTTATCCCTAACCTACTAGGTAACTTAAACTTACTAGGAAACTAGAATACTAAAGGAAATAGACTCAAAACATGGCTGAACGTATAGAGTCCTAATCCAGCCCAACTTACATCACATGACCACTTAACCAAGTCACATGATCACTTAAATTGAACCAATTGGATGCAACCAATTTGAACCGGTTCAATTAAAAAACATAAAAATAAACTAAGTATTGGGCTAATCCCGTATGCAACCTATGTACCCATATTTTAGGCCCATAAAAGTGGCCTATTACATTAGAAACCCATGGGATCAAAGGCCCAACATGTATGTAACCCAACCCTAGACTTATTCCCAATGAAATAAGCCCTATTTGGTGATGAATCTGCATCAACTCTCCCCAACTTGAAAAAATTCGTCCTCGAATTTTGTAGTGATGAGGAGGAATCAACATGTGATCACTAGCTTTGACCATCCTCAAACAGAATTCCAGTGAAGCAGGAACATTGGGGATAAAATCTCCAAGGCGTGGAGCTTTCTCTGCGAAGAACCATGGTGGCATAACAAACTCTATGTGTTCGACCTCTGAATCAATATCAACTATGTATGTCGTTGTCATAGAGTCTTCAGCAGTGGTAACCTTCTCACCTAGGACTTGAGGCACAAGCTGTACCTCTTCAAGAACAGCATCTTGAATGTCGATGATTTCTTGTGGAGTGTTCTCAACCACCATTTCATCTTCCATGTCCTCAGCCTTGTATACTTTGCTCTCTTCAGTGTAGACCTCTTCAGTAGTTTCTTCTACCATTGTGTTTTGGACCTCCACATCAATTTGATGGCTGAGCTTCTCAACCATGATCTTAACTACTGGTGCAGCTTGGTCTACTTGAGTTTCTTTAGATATAGATTCTTGAATCTCTTCAACACAAACTGCCATAGTAGAATCTTCTGTTGGTGCATCCGCCATTGGTGAAACTTCAAACACGATCGATGCCACTTGCGTTTGAGTTGACATGTTTGGCAGTCCCCGTGGGCATCGGTCGATGTGGTCACCTTTGGTTGTAACCCTTTTAGAATAAAACAATGGTATAGACCGTGTCGATCAGGTAGGACACACGAGTTGTTTTCAGGTTCAATCCAACCTTATCGCGTGTCTAACCAATCACTACCTACTACAATAAAACTCTTTGAATGTGGTACCGGCTGACACCAAGCACCATCATGGTATGAAGAACACCCAAATTCAATAAAGACTTTACCTATAGGCATGATGCAAATCTCTCCTGATTAGGACAACATATCCACCACGGATTGTGAAATAATGTTGTTACGTCGCCTTTCATCAACAACTAATATGGTTGTGCTCCTATTGGGTAGACGAACTCAGGTCTTGAAACTGAATGGAGGTGGGTCTTTTGAAGCTTGGTTGGAGCTTCCCTCCGCCATAGCTCTGATACCAATTAATGTAGTCCTAGATAGGTAGGAGACCTACTAGGAGCCAGATAACAGGATCAATAGCAAAAAGGGTTGCTGGTTCGAATGGACAACACTAGGTTTTAGGTTAATTCTAGGGTTTAGGATGGGAATTTGGGAATGGGCCTTATATGACTTTAATATGCAGGTCTAGGGGGTTATTATGGGATAAAAATAATTGGATTTGGGAAGGTTTTAAAATTCTGCAATTCTGGACAGAATTGAGTTGCAAGTTTTGGGTTTAGGGTTTAATGGAGTGGGAGAATGGAGGGATTGTAGTGCAGACTAAGGGCTAGGTTTAAGGTCGAGTGTAGGGAGAGGTGTGGGGGATATAGGCTGGAAGTATGGTTCGTGTAGGGGATATAGGCTGGATGTATGGTTCGAAATTGATGGCCAGATCTGTAGTTATAAGGGAGTCCTAGTTGAAGTAGGAGTTGCAGGTTTAATGGAGATGAGGGTTTGATGGATGGAGGGGATTGTGGATTAGGTCTAAGGGAAGATGAAGGATGATAGAAGAAGGTTTAAAATAAGAAAACAGGTTCAAACTCACTGTATTGCAAGATAATGGCAGTAGCTTGATGACTTGAGAGAACCTCCCGATCTTCACAATGCAAGGAGTCGCAGGAGTCCACCTATCCTTTACCACCTTGAGATCCACAAGGATATACACTCACAAAGAGCAGCAGCAATGGCAGCAAGCATAAAGCTAATTTTTATTAATCAAATTCGTATCTAATGTTGGCCTCCCTTACAAACTTATATAGAAGACTAAAAAATAGATTTAGACACTAAAAAGGAATGGCCTAACCCTATCCCTAACCTACTAGGTAACTTAAACTGACTAGGAAACTAGAATACTAAAGGAAATAGACTCAAAATATGGCTGGACTTATAGAGTCCTAATCCAGCCCAACTTACATCACATGACCACTTAACCAAGTCATATGATCACTTAAATTGAATCAATTGGATGCAACCAATTTGAACCGGTTCAGTTAAAAAATATTAAATTAAATTAAGTATTGGGTTAATCCCGTATGCAACCTATATACCCATATTTTAGGCCCATAAAAGTGACCTATTACATTAGAAACCCATGGGATCAAAGGCCCAACATGTATGTAACCCAACCCTAGACTTATTCCCAATGAAACAAGCCCCTATTTGGTGATGAATTTGC